>NW_026571095.1:18159934-19359934 GCF_026225935.1 Boleophthalmus pectinirostris
ATTGGATATTTCTTAAAATATTCCCCACACTCATGACCTGCTTTATGTTTCCTCAGGACTGTACTACGTGGACTCTGAGGGGAACAGAGTGTGTGGTGACCTGTTTGCAGTGGGTTCGGGCTCTATGTACGCCTATGGTGTGATGGACAGTGGCCTGCGGCACGATCTGACCGTGGAGGAGGCCTGTGATCTGGGGCGCCGTGCCATCTACCAAGCAACATACCGCGATGCCTACAGCGGCGGGCAGGTCAACCTCTACCACGTCCACAGTGAGGGCTGGACCAGGGTCTCCCAGGATGATGTCCTGAAGCTGCACCAGCAGTATAAGGAGCAGGCTTAGTCAAGAGGGCAAAGGGGCAGATTTGTTTTTTTAGGGATTTGTTTAAATGTTTAAGATGTTCTGTAATGTCAAAACATAAATAAAAAAATCTAAACAATTAAATTCTACTTGTTACTTCACTGACCTATTTTTTGACTAGATTTAAGCCTTACATTGTGCATTTAAAAACCCATACGCTTAGTTTAACCAGCACTGAGAATTACTTGAGGCTTGGGGAAAGAGTGGTTGACACAGTGTAGGAAAGTGGAGCGTGGCCTGTACACATTTATTTGGTTCAGACCCTCCATCTAAAGCTTTCTCAATAAAATGTTATGTTTTTTCAGAGGGGCTCTTGTCCTTTATACTTGGACACAGCAGGGATAATCTGGGCATGAATGAACTTGATGGACACAGTTCAGTTGTGCCACATTGTATTTTTATCTTTTAACTTAACTTTGTTCCTATATGTTGTACATTTATTAGTGGGGAGTAGCACTGTTTAAATAGCACTACTTAATTGCATACCTCCAGTTTCAGTAATTGTGCCTCCTGACTTGTAACAGTGTGTTCTCTTCCCTTCATTGATAATGTTGCCTGCCTCCACTCACGTTGCACAAATGCTGCTTTTAATTGGAAGAAGAAAATTTATTCCCTAATTCCTTGCAGACTCAACTAGCTTCTCTATGCGCAATGTAGTGTGCAGCCCTGCCACAGTGGTTTACAATGTAACGACGTACTCTGGTGGTGTGCCCCTCCAGCAGTTTTTATGGTTGGGAACAAACACTAATAAAAGGGATGAGGTAGGCATGTGAAGCCAGTGCACTTCAAACCATGGTTAAAAACTAGTTTCACAGGTGACTAGTCGGCAGATGGAACCCAAATAGGATTTCAATAAATGGTAATGAGCAGGTCTCATCTGTGGAGCAGCCTAAAGTAAATGAAGTGGTGAAATTGCTCTATCAATACAAGTGGCAGTGATATGTATGTGTGTAATGTGTGAAAGCAGGGCTTATTAGGCCAAATCACAATACTATCTTCAGGTAAGACTTTATGAAACACTGCTTTAAGTGTTACAAACAAGCAGAGTTATTATTCATTATTCATTTCATACTTGGTGGTAGTAATTGTAGCCACAGCTGCCTTGGAGTATATTGGCAGAAGTGAGCTTCCCAAATCTGCACCAATCACATGCACATTCATACATATTAGTAAGCAAGGTGGGTAAAATGCCTTGCCTTAGGACACAGCAATAGTATGCACTGACTAAAGCCCCTTCACTGTGGTACTCAGCAGTCTTCAATCCAAGTAAGCTACTAACCAGACCCAGCACTGCTTAATTTCTGAGATCAGACAACATCCACTCTAATGTGCATTCAGTGAAGTTATGGCCATATTTATCTCAACATAGTAATGATCCCTTGTTCTCAACAATGGAAACTAGCACTAGCCTTTATGGCAAATTGCAGATGCGTTCACTGTTTATTAATAGATAAATTATAAAGATTAGGCTATATAACAAAAGCAATTAACTTATTTAGTTTTATTCACCAAATGTACCCTGCAGCTAGCCTACTTCATATTTTTTTCGTCCATTAGCTACATGAAGATAAAAATGTGATAGAGACGTTCTTAATATGATTTTATTTCTGAATACTTACATCTAAAATAGAGATATATGACCAGTGGGTGCTGCGAGCTTTTAATAATGAATGAGCTGCTGCAGGTGAAACACAGCAGTGGTTACACTTGAGCCAAATCACGCAGCCCTGAACTCTCTAAATACACCTGGTAAAAGTAATTACAACTCACAATTCTGTACAATATTCAATTTTAAAAAAATTAAATTAAATAAAATACAGAAACTATATTTTTAACACATCCTCAACATTTCAAGTCCTCTGTGGCCCATTTAAAAGTTTGTGACATACCCTTAGCACATTTACTTAATTAAAATAAAAATAATCATTATTATTACTGAATACAATTAATTGTTCACTTGTTGTCCACAATTGACACTTGCTCAGTCACCTGTCATGCAGTCATGCCTCTTTAATGAACATTCCCACAGTTAACTAATCTTAAAAGAAGCAACAGGCTAATTAAAGGGACTCCACTTACAAACTCAACATGTAAACGGCAGACACTGTGCAGTGATTCCACATTTGATGAATCATTTGACATTGCCTTGATTTGAAGCCACCCCCCCATCCAAAGATGGACATGTGAGATTATTTATCTTTAATGAAGCCCTGTGCGCCCAAGGAGATGTGTGCGTGCTTGGCCCCTCACCCAGAGTTCCTGGTGCTCTGCCCAGCCCCTCCTGTCTGACGTTTGACCTTGGCATTAGCCCAGCAGACAGTCAGCAGCAGCAGCAGCACTGGGCGAAAGGAGGAGCTAGTCTGTCTGGCACCAAGATTGCAGGTTGTCAACAGGTATTTTCAGAATAGCTGCTATTATCAGTACCAGCTTTCATATTTTTTCACAAAGCTTTACACTCAGGGCAAGATGGTGACACTCTGGGGAGGCATTGCAAAATGAGGAAAATGGCTCACTTTTTTCATCTAAATTACACAGAATGCAATGAAAAAGACCAGCTGGCGATATTGAAAGGTGCCAGCATGATGATTTTCACACTGTCAGAAAATAACCCCTGTGCCCACATTATACCATCTGTCAGGTGGTCTTCTGTGATGTGCTCCAAGGCTCCAGGACGGATCTGAGCATGACGTATTTTCCAACACACCTTTACCTACACGGTCTTATTCCCATGATTTAATACTGGTGTTTGTAATTGGATTCTGAAAGGCACATACCCCCACATCAGGTGTGGCTGACTGGGTATTGAGGAATCATTGTTTATTTCTGCTGATGCATCCCACGATTGAAAAACAAATGAGAAGTCTATTTGGCTGAGGTAATGGCTCCCGGCTGGCTGCCTGTCGTCCACCCCAGGGCTCTGAGTCCGGGTGTCATATAATCAGCACACCCAAGCCCCTAAAACCTTGCCAGCTCTGACAAACAACAAAGCCGCTATGACGATAATTGCATTTGTGGTCCCGGCACATCCCCTTTTGGAACTGGCGCCTGTGCCTCAGCTCGTTTGAGAGCTGTACTTTTTCATCCCTCACCATGACAGTCGCGCTCTTGTCATTCCCGCTGCGTGCTCACCACAGCCGCCTCACTCCACTTCACACTTTTCTCTTCCCCTTTCAGCATGCTTTTATACAACGTGTTCAGCGATTGCTTTTTTGACTTGATTAATTCAGTGACACGACTGAATACAGCTCTGCAAAGTAAACAGTGCAGCCCTTGAGTTGTATCCAATAGGAGACGTTGTTTGTCCATTTCCCAGTAGCACTCGGGCCCCTGCCAACAGCTCCATTGTGACTCTTGATGATGATGATGATGATGAGGGTGGTAGGAAGGAGGATGGTGATAGCTCCTCTATTAGCACGACCCAGGTCTCCAGAGGCCCCAGGCGCTGCAGTTTATCCCCTGTCATGACACCTGACTGTATAAATGGGGCCTGTCTGTTTGTTTTATTGTCAGCAGCACTGGTCCTTGGCTCTCAGGCAAACACAGGGTCAGGAGACTACAGCTAAAGACGTACACAGAGAGCAATGGTGGGTGCCACGGTCACTCACTTAGCCCCATGTGGCTACTGGCATTTTTATAGCACCACATCCTCTATTGTGTGGTGACTAAGACCCCTAGGGCTGGCAAAAGTAAATTGTAGATTCTGTTTTTGCCCACATTTTCAATAGTCTTTTTCTGGCCTCTCGCTATTTTAGTGCCTGTTCAGTTTAGCCTACATGTGTCCACTTAACATTTGTTCAAGTGACACACCATTACAGAGCTATGAGTCGGACATGAAATTGTGCAGGTGCAGCTTTAGAAGTCTTTGCTTCTGAGAACACAAGGTTTAAAGTGATCATTACCTTTATGCTCAAGGTTTTTTAATGACATTAGAGTCACCCACTCATCCCTCTTAACCTGGCAGAGCGCAGATAGATATGTGTAGTGGTCTTGATTCAAGTAATTCATCTGGGCTCTCTCTTGCTGTAAGCGATCAAGGAAAGGTGGAACATTCAGACAAATCCTTCAAGTTAATTCAAGGTGAGCAGCAAGGAGTGAAATTACTAACCTAACTAATGTGTAGAACTCTGAATTGGGTTCTTTCTTCTTTTTTCTTAGCAGTCATATTTCTTTTGATACGGATGGACTAAGCTTGTCCCTGATTCGCCAATCCACCTGTCACTTACCTCCATCTGAACTCAGGGAGATTCACTGGTGACCCCTTGTTTATAAAATATTATATGTATTCTGGATCCCAACAAATACTAATGCTTTTCAGATTTCTAATGTGTGGTACCCCGTGTGTTTGTATGTAGCTACTTTAAATGCGAGGACCTGACTTTTGGACTTCTCCTTTCATAATCAGTGAGTCAAAAGCAAACGTGAACAAGCTGCTTTATGTGCTGAACAGATGGTTTGTGCTTCTCAAGCATCTCAAATATGCCCCAACCTCAGTCGCTGTCAACAACAGTGTGCATGACTGATTTTAAACCATTCATAAGGGATCTTGAATCTTAATCTGTTGTCCAGTTCTGTTTAATTTATTTTCTATTTCCAAGTAGTCTTGTGGACCCCAAGAATCTTATAGAAACAATCAGATTCTTTAGGGTTAATGAGTATAAATCATTGATTCTAACACATTTAACAATATTCTACCTAGTGACAGAGACAGTTGGTTGAGAGTTGTAATGCACATATGTCTGACCATTAACCAGACAGAGATATAGCATAGGTTACACGTGACATCGAGTAGTCTGTAGTTTCAGATGCCATTTCAGTTCAAAATCAGTCTTTACTCCTGCAAAGTCACGTCAATAAAACAAACCATCGGGTTTCACATGATCTCCCCCTTTGGCATTTGAGCGTCACCATACTGACAAATGAGAGCAGAAATACAGCTCTCCCTTATTGGTTTAAAGTGTCACTCACAGCTTCAGGCCTTTTGACAGAGTAGCCAGCACCAGCACAAGTGCAATCTCAAGACAAACTACTTCTGCCAAGCCTGGAGCCTCAGTTCCCCTTTTCTCTTCTTCTTCTCCTCACCGTACCATCCATCTTTCCACATTTCCAATTTGAATTATCTCTTCTTGGGCGGGCCTCCACTCCCATCTGGCCCTATCCCGCAATGACACACAACAAAGGAGTTTAATGGAGGTAATAATTAACCACACTTGTAACCCATGTGCTAGAACTGTGGCTTCCTTCCTCCGCAATTGTGAATTCAACTAATAACGAGGGATAGCTGGCCAAAACGGACGATGGCCCACTGATAGATGGTCTCCTGTCCCAAATGTGAAAGCAAAGGGGGCCAAGAGGGACTCCAGAAGTGATTGACACAAAGTTTTGGCACCAGGATTATATGTGTGAAAGAGAGAGAGAAATAATTGATGAGTTCCTCTACTGGCGCCGAGACGAATGCCAGAAGTGAGTAATGACCTCTTGGAAGTTCAGCTTCTATGATCACAAACAATAGCCGGAGTTGTCACGGCTGTGGAAGTGACACAATGGATGGTGATCGGAGAGTGAGGAGTTTAATGGGTTTAATCATGTGAAATGGCAGTATAATTAAATAAGAGGACTGTGCTTTGAACATTATTACAGCAGTTCTTAATGATCACTTTATTTTTTTGTTTTTCTTTTTTTGTTTTTCTTGTTTGTCTTTGCCCTTTTTGCTTCCCCCATGACAGTTTGAGTGCCGGTGTGCCCAGCGGTCAGTTTCTTTTGTATTTTTGTGCTGTGATGTTTTCATGTTAGGACCAAAGTTTAAAGGAAAAGAAAAAAGTGGATAGAGCCACTGGTACTTTGTTTTCTTGAGAGAAAGCCTGAATGTTTGGTCCAGGTGTTTTGCTGCCAATTATTTTAGCTCACTGTTAATTTTGTGTGTGTGTGTGTTTTTTCTTTTTTTTTCTAACAAAATATCAGTTCAGATTTTATTTTGATACTGAAGAAGTGTGAGAATCTGGGAAGCTTGTGGCTAAAATACAATGTGCTGATATTGAAAAGAATAGCTTAGAAAGTGATCTATTTTTTATTTTATGAAAAAAAAAAAAAATATATATATATATATATATATATATATATATATATATATATATATATATATATATATATATATATATATATATATATATATGTTTCTGTATGAGTATGGTTTGCTGTCTAGTCACAAAAGAATCATCACTACCTATAAACAAATATACTACATACTCAATGCAAGCGAAAGGTAAGTAAACAGAACGATTTATCTGTGACAATCCGCGATGAAGAGTTAATCAGTCTTTCAGTTTATGTAGCATGTTTGACATATTATATCAAGTATAAAGGCTAATGGGTAGCCTATAAAAGAACCTGCAATTTATATATTTAGAAACTGAGAGCTCAGATTGAGTTTATTATTGCACCTTGACTCTAATGATTCAAAGTATCAGCACAACAAAGTATTGCTTGTTTAATCACAGTGCATTGTTGTGTTTACCATTCCATTAGTTCACTCCTGTCCCCTATCTCTCTCTCTCTCTCTCTCTCTCTCTCTCTCTCTCATTACTCTGATGGCCCTGATGCTTCTATTGAGTGGGGTCCTATCCTCCGTGTGCCTCACCAAGGGCTTCTTCTCCATCTTTATTCACGCCTGCCTCACTCAGCTCTGACAGCAGTCCATGTGAGCACAATAACAGCGTGTCACCTGCTTCACCACCTCCACATATTATCACAAAGGTCACTGGAGAATTTGTGTATATGCTTTATTTACCAAGGATTCCTGAGGTTAGTTTACTGTACCTCTTCTACATATTTCATTATATGACTTTGTAGAATGAGGATTTTACTAAAGTTCAACTAATAAGGTTATATCATTAATTATTATAAGAAATCCAACCATGAAGGGTCTGATAATGTATTCACCATGCCAGTCTCAAGCCCACACAAAATATAAAGGTGGTTTATGCATAATGGCCTTTCTGTAAATGGCCCACATGTCAGTGCAGGTTCTATCTTATAAATTGAAAAGTTTGTTTCAATAGAAATGTCTGGAGTAAAAACTGGTTAGTGGATTAGTCATTGCATTTATAAAGCACCTTTCAAAAGGCCCTAAATGCTTTACAAAACATTATTCATTCACTCCACACTGTGGTGGTAAACTACTACTGTAGCCATAGCTGCCTGGGGCAGATTAACGGAAGTGAGGCTGCCAATCAGTGCCATTGACCCCTCTGAATGGTAGTTCAGGTATCTTTTCCTCTCCACACTGGTTTGGATAATTTGAGCACACTAAAATGGCCTTTGCTAAAACACTTATCTTTTAGTGTCATGTTGTTAATAGCTCTGCTCCTAATTCACCCTTTTGACATCACTCATTCTCCACAACGGCCAGCAGAGGGTGACAAACACCAAAGAAGTATATTGAAAATGAAAAAAGACATGTCCTCAAGATAACAAATTTTCAAAATGCATTGTATTTTAAGATATACAGTATACTAAAGATAAAGGCAAACAAGAATAATGTGGAAGGTTTATTGCATGTATGAGTGATAAAAGTTGGTTGAGCATCAGCTCTGAGTTGTGAGTTTGGTGGCTATGTCCACGTGGGAGTGTAACTGTGGAAAGGCATTTAATGAGCTGTAAGTGGGTTTTCAGCCAACCAGTTCTTCTCCTCTGCACTTCTGGTATAATTTAGTCCCCCATGTGCGAGAGACCCCCTTTGATCCCAACTCTCGCTCCCACTACTACATGCTACCTGAGCCACGGCCACTATTCTATTATTCAACGCTAATGGTACAGGCTTGGCCACTTATAGAGCTGGCTGTGGATCACCTTCTTTTTTATTAGATCTCATCACTGCTTAAATGCAAATGTGTGGGCTTGTTCTAACACTGTCCCATTTTTCCTTAGCTCCTACACTCCCATGCATCCCAATCTGGCTCTACATTCATGTGAAATGTAATATCATTCCCCTACACTATTTTCATTTGAGGGGAGCTGCCCCTCCCAGGGGCCCCGCTGTCCCAGGAGGTGCTGTATTATTATTATTTTTTTACTACATACAAATACAGAACATATATTATAGTACATGAGTTGAACAAATGATTACATGAGGCTTTATTTATGCTTTATTATGGCGTAGTTATTCTAAAATATTAGCAATATGTCTTGCATAAATACACCTGTAGCTCAACACTGACTGCCCACCTTAGAGCTATAGTACTGGAAGTAAAATTGGGACAGTTGAGTTCCATTGCACCAAGGATTTAACAAGACACTTAACTTGCTTATCTCTGTATCCATTAAAACTATTAAAATACAAAGCTCATACATCCTGCTGTGTCATTTACCATTATAAATCAACTTCAAGATGGAATTTTTCTTAATGTTTCTTTTAAAGCTGAATTTTAAAGCTGAACTGATGATACTTTAATACTAATAAATAATAATGGCTTCAAAAGTTTAGTTGCATTTACGCTTGGTTTTCTGAAGAATTCATTCAAATGACACCGACAACAGAGGAACAGTTAACTCATAAAACCAAGCATTAAATGGCATCTGTACATTCTGAGTTTGTGTTTAGTGACATTTGAAAGATTTATTCCAAAGTAAATGGAATAAAAGTTTGTGCTAAAAAAAAAACTTTTTTAATTTCTTTATTTTTCCAAAAGTGCCAAAAGTTCATTGTCAAAGTAGAGGAAAAAAAGGTTGTACTAAAAAGAAGACATTTGTTAGTTAAAAAAACAAAAAAACAAAAACCTTCTTTCACCTCTTCCCAAAACATCATTGGAGACAGAGTGACTTCGATGTGAGTTGGGAGGTCGATGTGAAGATGTTTCTGACACACCCTCCATTCTCAGAGCTTCCATATGTCGTGGGAGAAGCCAGAAGTCTTGGTTTGAACAGATCATCTCGGCAGGAGACAGCAGCCGTGAGTGCCTCCTCCACTTGAAGGCGTACTAATCAGGTTTGGTTGGACTCAGAGCTACAGTCTGTTTGCTCTGTGTGGCATATGGTTGGCTGTGTCTGCTTTGTTCTTCAGGCAGAAACATATCAGGCTATAAGTCAGGCAGGGACTCAGTGACTCCTCAACAAATGACTCAAAATAATCTGAATTTGGATTTATCTGGCTATTTATTGCTCTATCTCTATTATGCTTTTAGCTCAGTGGTTCATTTAACCTTGGAACCTTTTCATCACTGAAGTATCTTTTGTACGGCATTGTCAGTGGCAACGTCCTTAGTAATAGCTACTAGAATGTTATTCATATACACAATAACTGGTAGCCTTCATCTAAACTCCACCCACAACCACAGTTAAAATAGAGTTGATAAACTGGGCTGTAATAACTCAATGGAAGAATAAGGAGAGACCGGAGAGAGATTAAGGAGGGGGTCTGGGGGTATAAGAATCAGTGTAACAGTGCTAACAGGTATGCACACTTCAAACACCAAGTGTTTGTAATTGTAAGCACATGGGCTTCAATCAGGACAGTCCTGTTTGATATCATCAAGCACTTATCATTGCAGTTGTCACTGGACCCAGGACACAACCATTTTAGTTTGTACTAAAATTACTTAAAAAAAAAAAAAAAAAAATGCTATTAAAACATCATATACACAGTTTAGTAGTGGAAAAAAAATTGATCTAGAAGTTAGTCCCACTTTAAAATGACTACTATTGCTACTACTACCCTCCTTATAACTAATGCCAAAAATAATATTCATATGGAATTTATATTAATACCTTAGTACTTCTGGCAAGAGTAGCACAATTTATTTATTTAGTTATAAGGGAAGCTCCCTGAGATGTAACATCTCATTTGCGAGGGGTTTCTAAATACATTAACAAAAAAAGGCATTTATAAAAAAGAAAGAAAAATCAAATCATAACAAAACAGAAGACAAACACAACACACAGACAGCATTCACACTATACAATACAGGATCCTACGATATACATACATATCTCTGAATTTATCATCCCTATACCTCTATTAGTAAATTATTGAGGGAAAAGCAACTCTATAGTCATCATTTAAACAGTGTTACCAAAGCAGTATGTTGTCATAAAACTTATCATACACTATGTCACGATTTATTGATGGGTTTTTTGGTTGACATCACAGCATGCTATAGGCCAATATTATTTAATACAGATCAGGGGCTGCTAAAGTAAATATAGAATGTTGTTTTTTGTTGTAACACAGCAAGTTAATGGATCTAGTCACCAACAGAAAGTGAGACAAAGCTTATGTTAGGATAAATAACTAGGCTTAGGTGGTGTATAACTACTGCTATGATGTTATTGATGTACTGCTATATTTTATTTTTGTACTATTATAATTCACTATACAATGACCCAGAAAACAGGGACTAGATTACAGGGATGCGGAGATAGATTCAGTTCATGTAAAATATATTCTATTTCTATCTATATGTCTAATCAATTTACTAATAGGGCAAGGACTTATTGATAGGGATATGCTGACTCACAACTCATCACCCTGATCTGACCAGCAAGACACTCCCGTAAGGGGAGTGAGATGAATCCGGGGGATCCTTGTCACAGTCGAATAACATTGTGCAATGTGCCAAGAGGCCTGGCTGGCCTGTGCACCAACGAAGAGGTACTGAGTCTAAACCAGGGTCACCTCCCACTATAGTTTGCGTATAAAAATTATTGTATAGGTGTAAATATTCAGTCTCTGCATGGGAATGTCAGCAGAGACTCCTTGTACAAGTATGACTATGGAGTAAGTAAATTATCCATCCATCCATCCATTTTCGTCCGCTTATCCGGGGCCGGGTCGCGGGGGCAGCAGCCTAAGCAGGGACTCCCAGACTTCCTTCACCCCAGACACGTCCTCCAGCTCCTCCGGGGGGACCCCAAGGTGTTCCCAGGCCAGGCGAGAGACATAGTCCCTCCAGCGTGTCCTGGGTCTTCCCCGGGGCCTCCTCCCGGTGGGACATGCCCAGAACACCTCCCGAGGGAGGCGCCCAGGAGGCATCCGGAACAGATGCCCGAGCCACCTCAACTGGCTCCTCTCGATGTGGAGGAGCAGCGTCTACTCCGAGCTCCTCCCGTGTGACTGAGCTCCTCACCCTATCTCTAAGGGAGCGCCCAGCCACCCTGCGAAGGAAACTCATTTCGAGCGCTTGTATCCGCGATCTCGTCCTTTCGGTCACTACCCAGAGCTCATGACCATAGGTGAGAGTAGGAACGAAGACTGACCGGTAAATCGAGAGCTTCGCCTTTCGACTCAGCTCCCTCTTCACCACAACGGTCCGATACAGCGACCGCATCACTGCCGAAGCTGCACCGATCCGCCTGTCAATCTCCCGTTCCGTCCTTCCCTCACTCGTGAACAAGACCCCGAGATACTTGAACTCCTCCACTTGAGGCAAAGACTCCCCACCCACCCGGAGAGGGCAAGCCACCTTTTTCCGGTCGAGAACCATGGCCTCAGACTTAGAAGAGCTGATCCTCATCCCAGCCGCTTCACACTCGGCTGCAAACCGCCCCAGTGCACATTGCAGGTCCTGGTTCGATGAAGCCAACAGGACAACATCATCCGCAAACAGCAGAGATGAGATCCTGTGGTCCCCAAACCGGACCCCCTCCGGCCCCTGACTGCGCCTAGAAATTCTGTCCATAAATACAATGAACAGAACCGGTGACAAAGGGCAGCCCTGGCGGAGTCCAACATGCACCGGGAACAGGTCTGACTTACTGCCGGCAATGCGAACACAGCTCCTGCTCCGGTCATACAGGGACCGGACAGCCCTTAGCAAAGGGCCCCGGACCCCATACTCCCAGAGCACCCCCCACAGGACACCACGAGGGACACGGTCGAATGCCTTCTCCAAGTCCACAAAGCACATGTGGACTGGTTGGGCAAACTCCCATGAACCCTCGAGCACCCTATGGAGAGTGTAGAGCTGGTCCAGTGTTCCACGGCCAGGACGAAAACCACACTGCTCTTCCTGGATCTGAGGTTCGACTATCGGCCGGATTCTCCTCTCCAGTACCCTGGCATAGACCTTACCGGGAAGGCTGAGGAGTGTGATCCCCCTATAGTTGGAACACACCCTCCGGTCCCCCTTCTTATACAGAGGGACCACCACCCCGGTTTGCCAGTCCAGATGTACTGTCCCCGACCGCCACGCAATGTTGAAGAGGCGTGTCAGCCAAGACAGCCCCACAACATCCAGAGACTTAAGGTACTCAGGACAGATCTCATTCAATCCCGGAGCCTTGCCACCAAGGAGCTTTCCAACCACCTCAGTGACTTCGGCCAGGGTGATGGATGAGTCCGCCTCCGAGTCCCCAGCCTCGGCCTCCTCCTCGGAAGACGTGACGGTGGGATTGAGGAGATCCTCAAAGTAGTCCTTCCACCGCCGGACAACGTCCCCAGTCGAGGTCAGCAGCTCTCCCCCCGCACTGTAAACAGTGTTGGCGAAGAACTTCTTCCCCCTCCTGAGGCGCCGGACGGTTTGCCAGAATCTCTTTGAGGCCGTCCGATAGTCCTTCTCCATGGCCTCCCCGAACTCCTCCCAGCTCCGAGTTTTTGCCTCCGCAACCGCACGGGCTGCAGTACGCTTGGCCCGCCGGTACCCGTCAGCTGCTTCAGGAGTCCCCTGAGCCAGCAAGGCCCGATAGGACTCCTTCTTCAGCTTGACGGCATCCCTTACTTCCGGTGTCCACCACCGGGTTCGGGGATTGCCGCCGCGACAGGCACCACAGACCTTACGCCCACAGCTCCGAGCAGCCGCATCGACAATAGAGGCCGAGAATGAAGCCCACTCGGACTCCATATCTCCAGCCTCCCCCGGAATCCGGGAGAAGTCCTCCCGGAGGTGCGAGTTGAAGGTCCCTCTGACAGAGGGCTCCGCCAGACGTTCCCAACAGACCCTCACTACACGCTTGGGCCTGCCAGGTCTTTCCGGCTTCCTCCTCTGCCAGCGAACCCAACTCACAACCAGGTGGTGATCAGTTGACAGCTCAGCCCCTCTCTTCACCCGAGTGTCCAAGACACGCGGCCGGAGATCAGATGACATGACTACAAAGTCGATCATCGACCTCCGGCCTAGGGTGTCCTGGTGCCACGTGCACTGATGGACACCCTTGTGCTCGAACATGGTGTTTGTTATGGACAAACCGTGACTAGCACAGAAGTCCAATAACAAAACACCACTCGGGTTCAGATCGGGGAGGCCGTTCCTCCCAATCACCCCTCTCCAAGTGTCACTGTCGTTGCCCACGTGGGCGTTGAAGTCCCCCAGGAGAACAACGGAGTCCCCGGTCGGTGCACTGTCTAGTACCCCTCCCAAGGACTCCAAGAAGGCCGGGTACTCAGCACTGCTGTTCGGCCCGTAGGCCGACACCACAGTGAGAGACCTGTCCCCGACCCGAAGGCGCAGGGACGCGACCCTCTCGTTCACCGGGGTGAACTCCAACACACGGCGGCTGAGCTGTGGGGCAATGAGCAGGCCCACACCAGCCCGCCGCCGCTCCCCGCGGCCAACGCCAGAGAAATGGAGAGTCCAGCCCCTCTCAAGGAGTTGGGTTCCAGGGCCCCAACTGTGCGTGGAGGTGAGGCCGACTATATCTAGTCGGTAACGCTCAACCTCCCGCACAAGCTCAGGCTCCTTCCCCCCCAGCGAGGTGACATTCCATGTCCCCAGAGCTAGTTTCCATGTCCGGAGATCCGGTCGTCGAGGCCCCCGCCGTCGACTGCCGCCCAGATCTCTCTGCACCGGCCCCATATGGATCCTCCCGCGGGTGGTGGACCCACGTGAGGACGGCCCCACGTCGCTCCTTCGGGCTAAGCCCGGCCGGGCCCCGTGGGGGAAGGCCCGGCCACCAGGCGCTCGCTGACGAGCACCCACCCCAGGCCTGGCTCCAGGGTGAGGCCCCGGTGAGGCCCCGGTGAGGCCCCGGTGACGCCAATCCGGGCGACGTAACTGGCCTCTGTGTGTGATTCATCATAAGGGGCTTCTGAACCGTTCTTCGTCTGGCCCGTCCCCCCGGACCTGTTTGCCTTGGGTGACCCTACCAGGGGCATGAAGCCCCCGACAACATAGCTCCCGGGATCATTCGGGCACTCAAACCCCTCCACCACGATAAGGTGACGGTTCAAGGAGGGGGTAAGTAAATTATTTGGACTTTATTTCTGTTTCAAGTGTATTTTTATTTATTTTTTTTTGTCTAAGCAGAAACTAAGAAACATGCAAGGAAAAGGGTTATATTCCTCAACACTTACTCCCAAACTGCTTTTAATCAATGACAATGTTTGGATCAGCGGATCTTTGTCAGACCATGAGTCAGCGATAGAAAATATTACATTAAAGATTTGTGAATAAACTTTTTGGCTATTTCATGACAAAGCACAAGATTTCCCTATTAATCACAATAGGGAAATATGGCTCTTGCCCCGATCTGGAAATATAACATCAGCACATTGTAGAATCGGAAAACCTCCAATAGAATTCCACCCACAGCACCACTCCGGAACACTGCATCGCACAGCCCGAGTGTGTCACATGACTTTGAACTTGACATGGCTTTGAACTTGGAGGACACGTGAGTGTACCTGAAGTCTTGAACGTTATATCACAGTTAATCAGTCGACATACAACACACAAACATAGAGCTCCAAGTGGTTATGAGTTAGTATTTTACAGTGAGACATTAGAACTTTTAAATGAACTATTATCTTTGACCAGAAGAACAGTAACTGTTAGAAGGTGCTGCTTAATGGCAGTGAAACTGCAAGAAACTAAGAAGCCTGAGATGCCTTCAATTAGAGCAACAATGGCGGCTCAGCCACCACTGTTACAAAATAGTGCCAGAGGTAAATCTCGTTGCTAACATGCAGAGGAGATGAAACCAGCAAAGAAGAAAAAGGGTCTGCCCAAAACCAGCAAAGCTGCCATACACACACCCCAAAACTGTGTGGCATTGTGATTCACTTTGGATTGCTACTTTGCACTGGTGTGTGTGGAGCATGGTGTGGAGGTATTGTCTTCTGACCGAGTCTTAAATGGAATGTTTAGCAAATAGAGGACATTTAATGCAGTATTTGGACTTCTTGACCAAGAAAACTATTCACACTTTGTCTAACCACAGTGGCTCAGGTAGAGGATCTTGGGTCACAATGACAAGTAATGGGCAGATGTAAGAGGTAGGAAAACTTTAAACTTCCCCAACATTTGAGAACATCAAGGAACCTGAGGAACACATTTCAGAGATACATGTTTTCAAAGGATTTTCAAATCTTCCTCCTGAGTTGATGAACGGAGATACTGATATGGATTAATTTATGGACAGATATTTGGACCCACCCAGAAACCATCCTAAAAAAAGAAGGGGACAAGGAAGGGATCAGAAAAATCTTTTGAAAAAACTGGTGATACTGAAAAAGTTAAGATGATCACTAATACCACATATCATCCAAATGAACATTGTGCTGTCCTCACGACACGTGACTGGGTGAAGCTAGACAGCCAGCGAACTAATAAAGAAAGCTCCGTACACAAGGTGTACTTTTCTTGTTTTTATGCAGGTCTCTTGCATGTGGTGATAGATTAATATAGTAACTGAAACATACAGAAAAGAAATGCACATTACCAAATACACAGCACGTTTGATGTACAAATATAAGTAGCTAGCTTATACACGTGTATTACTGCAGTAGTTAGCAACAAGTTCCGATATTTATCTTTAGCGCTGTTGGCTGCGAGCGCAGTGCTTCTGCTCTGGGCTGATGTGCGGTGAGTTGCATACAAAGTTCTACATGCTGCTGTTTTATGACGGCCTGTGGTCGGAACAGGGAACATCGATACTGGTAATTGGAGGTATCGCTGTTCTCACAGGAAACAGAGACACGTCAGTTGGACCAATTTTGGTTGGTTTGTCGGCGTGAAAGCAGACCACACTGGAGTCTATTATTATAATTTTATTGCCTAGTGCAGACCAAATAATAAAACTAGCAGGGTGAAAACGCCCTTCGTCGACTAATCATGCCTATCCCTACTTCACACTACATTACCCAAGATGCATTGCACACACAAGTGCTCTCTGGTGAGGCTGTGCAGGAGGAGCCCGTGGGCAGTGAGTGACAGCGCAACATGCAGTTTAAAAAGTGCAAGCAGACCTTGTCACTCAACTCAACAGGTGAAAACAAATTCCAGCGTTTAATTGAACCTCAACAGTCACATACGTCGTTCATCTCACATAATCTGAACAAACTCACATCCAAGTTCTTGATTTACAAATGTGTTGCGTTCAGTTCAAAGTTCACTGAAAAATGAACGTGTTCAATAAACGCGTTCTTTTTAACTCGTTCATGCACAATACTGCTCACGGAGGAGGAGTCTATAGTTATAATCAAAGAGGAACCTACTACAGACAATGTCTCATATGACTCCGACTGTGTTAGTCCTGCCCAAAATGACTTTACCAACCCGACTAAAGCTGGTGGGTAAAAGCAAAGATACACAAAAAGGCAAAAGAGGAAAAAGAAGACATCTGAAAAACTTTGTATAGAAATTAAAATCTCTGAAAAAGAGGCTGCAGTGACCTGCACTAAAATTGATGTGTCTCAAGCAGAACAGGGAGACCTGAAGGGCAAGACCCATTAAAAGACAAAGGAACCTTCAGTTAGAGTCCAAGCTTTGCAAAGTGAGGACCCAAAACCAGGAAAGAAGTTATGCCCAGTGATGGACGGATGCAAGAGGCAGGATAACTTTAAACTTCCTGCACATATGAAGAACGTTGAGGAACTTGACGAAAAGTATATTTCAGAGACACATATTTTCACGGGATTTTCCAGGCTTCCTCGCTGTTTGATCAAGAGCGATGGTGATATTGAAGACGATATGGATAAATATTTGAACCCGCCTCCAAAGCCTGAGGGGAAAAAAAGAAAAAGAAGAAAAAATTATTGCTTGCTTACATGTGTAAATATTAAAGTCCCTTCAACAGAAATTTCAGGGCCCAGGGCAAGAATCCATGGGTTCCTTCTAATATAAATTAATAGGAAGGCCCCTAAGACCCTAGGTCTTGGGACAACAGACCCTAAAAAACCTGTCGACGCCCCTGCTAAAGCCCATCATGACACCACTATACCAGGACCTTACCGAACTACAGCTATAAAACAAAATGTAATAGTAGTAGTTTAGTTTGTGATCTATTAGTTTACAAACAAAACTTTGGTCTGAAAAGAAGATTATGAACATTTTTGGAAGACCAAATTAACTTCATTTGATCAAAACCTAACAATTGATTGGACAACAAGATGATGTTCAACTAACATTCAGAGATTGGAATCCAAGTCTGAAGGAAGGAAGTGAAGGAACCCTGGAGATGGATGTGCAGATGTCGGGAGAGATGAAAAACCAAATTCACCAACCACAGAAAGATGAGAGTCAGGAGGATTGTGAGTCTCCTAAATGCACTGAACACTGAATGTCAAATAAACATTTAATTGGCAAATAACCATTCTGGTTCTTTTCATTTTTCAACATGAGTTAATGATGTACTCTTGTTCTTTATTTCTTGTTTGATAATAATAAGCTATTTTTGGCTTCTTGTTTTCAGTACCAAAGCTGACTACCTATTCAGTAGGACAAAAAAATATATAGTCCCAGGTTTATTGGTCGATATCGATACAGATTTGTTTATATAGGTATTGGACAATATCAGTATTTGAGAACGATATTTTTTGCTGCAAGAAACAATTTTTTTTTTTAAATAAACCCCTCAGGGTTTTCAGAAGGGATCAAATTTTATAAAAAAAAATACTTTTCAGTCCAGTTCAAAAATGTAATGGAGTAGAAAGTACAGATAACTGCTCTCAAATGTAATGAAGTTAAAATGTCAAAAATGTATATGTACAGAAAGTCCAGTCTTTTACAACTTTTACATTGCTACATTCCACCACTGCCCTTTACTGTGATAAACTGTATTATATATATACTATAAGCATAAATGTTTCCGAAAAATTTTATTAATTATTTCTCCCCAAGTGAGTTAGTAACTGCATTACTGTGTGCTAGTAGTGATTACCAGATAAAATAACTATTAAATTACTAAACAAATCTTCAAAAACACACCCACAGTTTGTAATCATTAAAGCCGCAGGCACTGTTAAAGGCCATTGTGACCCCTTGTGAAATCCACAGTATGTCCACAGTATTATGAACTATTGCTATCAACAGTTCTTTACCCCATATTCTCTTGATACCAGCATCCACACTATTTCTGCTTTCTGTTTGTAAATCATTTCATTGTATTTGATTCTTGCTCTGCCATCTGTCACGCCACATCACTTGAGCAGCAGGTAAAATGCTAACTACTCATGTGACAAATTGATACAAAGCATTCATTCATTACTGTTTTCTATTTAGCTTTCTTTTTCCTAATCAACAACAGCAAAAAAAGTACCTAGACATGACTCTTAAACCCAGGATCATAATATCTCACTGTAATGTGCAGCTGTAGTTCACTGGCGCTCATTTTTCCCATGGAAATTTGAACTCACCGTCTCTGCAGTGGCCCAGGTGTAACTAAAATCCTAATTAATTGGCGTCTAAGTGAGCCGCACGGGACGTATCGGGAGCAGATTACACCCGGGCAGCGGCGTAATGCCTTTAGTAATGCGTAATGCGCCATAGCAGAGTGTCCACAGCCAGACTTTGGCGTGTAACAGCGGGGGACGTCTGTGTAACTAATAACATTAATACTGTGCATGTCAGGTTCAGGTGCGTTCAGATATACACCACGCTGACTCACGGTTAGGCCTTCAGTGGGACATCTCAGAGCAACTGTGCCACTATTAACATGATTAGTTCCATATGAGCAGCTTCTATGTGCTTGTTACAAGGCCAGAACACTATGTGATGACAAGTAAATACTGTAGTGGGTATTTTATCATGCAGTGCGACATGTCAGGGGTCAGTAATAACTTTTTTCCAATAAATTTTCCCAGCAATTGAAGGGCAGTTATAGAAGGGATATACTGTATATAACCCTAAAACCTTAACCTTGAAAGTATACAGAAATGTGTATAACCTTGAGACAGCTGTATGTTTTTTTACTTGGAGAGTCTGACCTTCCCACTTTCTGTAAAAATGCTGTGTTTGGGACCAAACCATAAAATGTGTCAATCTGGGACATGCCAATCACAGCCACTAATTCTATCAAATGTTGGAGATGTCTCTCTCATGCATTCTCTTATTATTCAGAACAAAATATATAACTTCTTTTATATCAGATACAAGAGGAGAGGATACAAGAGGTCAGCGTTTCACTTGTTGATTCTGAAGATTTGCACAGTTTCTCAGTTCTCTTTTTTACTAATAAACTGCCATATTTGTTTTGACCAGAATGGGCCATGCGTTTCTATGATCGGTCAATCTGCCTGTCAGTCATGCCCAAAGCATCTTTACAAAGTATTATAAAAAAGAGAGTGGTCTTAGCTGGCCAGGCAAGTTTGCAAAAATAATTTGAATGCAAGCACGTTTTTCAGATTCGTTGTCGCAGCCCTACCTCCTTCATATATAAGAGTGTTTTTGGATAATCTCAGTTTGTTCAGGCCTCAGACTTTTCATTGTATTGTTGTTCAGTTTCTTCTACAGATGGATCATTAACAGACTGCAGCTCCATCATCCACAGGTGGGGGGAGTGAACCACCAGGGAATTGTTCCAGGGCTGTCAAATGGATATAGCAGCAGCCCTGGGTCCACACAAATACACACTCACATTCATACATAAACATCCTTTGTCATGTTTTGCATCAAAATCAAGGAAATAGTGAGAAGTGCACATGCTTATGATGTGCATTTTAAAGGTACAAGGTAGTGTATAGTGCACTTAAACAATAAAATGCAAATGTAGTTGAATTATGGTATATTACGAATGTTTTCTCTAATGAACCTTAATGAGCATACATGTTAGTACAACATGTAAATGTGCCAGAGTTAGCTATGCAGGCTCATGTTCAGGCTCATCTGTAGTCCCATTGGCAGGCCCATACATTCAGTCCATACACATGACAAAGACATAAAAGAGCAGTGACATACAAAATTAAGACATACTAGTAAAATGAGGACATGCTAAAAGCACACAATACACAGATTATAAAAAAGACAAAACCACAATCTCACAACAACAGACATTTGTTAATATGTCAGTTAAAATGCATATAGATTATGAATTATGAATATGAACTCTAAAGGGCCCACTGTCCAAAGGAAGGCTCAAAATGCTTTGAGCTTTGGGAGATGTGGACAGACTTATAACAAACGATTACTCAAACATGTGAATGAAACAAAACACAAATCCAGATATGTTTTTGAGGAAGTAACAACATTATAAGATGCCTAAAAGCTCACAAGAATCTATTTTATGTAATAAAGGACCTATAAGTGATCTGTCCCAATAAATGGAAACATCTTTCAGATAAGAGCTTTAAACAGCTTTGATTTACCAAAAAGTGTTGATGGATGTGTTTGATAACACAAATCATATAAACAACAGTGGGAAATGTTACCCAGGAGACTGTTTTCTCTGGTTGTCATAGAGGGCTGGGAAGTAAACTCTACTGAAAACTTTTAATAAATGTATTCTTAGTGAAAAATGATGGAGGTATTATAGACTTGTGGGTGACCAAACTCTCATATTTTCGGACTGTTCAAATATACAACACTTCTGGATTTATGTTAAAGATCTTTTGCTAAATATATTGACATTTGATCTTTTCTTAGACCCGCTGATCTTTTTGCTCAATACATTTCTTGATGGTCTCTCTCATTCTCTCTCTCTCTTTTCCCCTGCATCTTCTCCTGATGACTGCAAGAAAAATTTTCACGATCTACTGGCTGAAACCTGAGCCACCTACTATTGATCAGTGGATATCAAAAACCAGACATGTTTATACAATGGAACTTTTGACAGCAACTACAGCTAAAAATGTCAATCTTTAAAAAGAAGTGGTGTCCAATTATTAATTTTCTCAAATAGGACTCTTATGACTTTAACATTTGTTTTGAAAAAAAAAAAAAAAGAAAAAAAGAAATTATGTGTTTGAAGGCCCGGTCTCTGTTGGGACTACAGATGAAAATTGGCCTGGCACATTTACATGCTTTACTAACACATGTTGAAATATGCACTGTCCCATATTTAATAAATAAACATAAACATTTATTTGTGGAATTAAAAGTAAAATTAAAACTTTTAAAAATGCCATACGATTGTTATACAAAAAGTTTGGCTTCAACAAACATCAAGTACAAGGTGTTCACTCAAATCACTGTTTTACACTGCCTTTATCTCAGGTTGCAAGCCCAGAGAAAATGACGGGATACCAATTACCTCACAGACTGTAGTCTATATGTTATTGTCCACCTCTGATGTACCATGAGCAGAAAAATCCTGTCTTCATTTAAGTTTCACAACACATTATGTATTTTATCTTATCCAATAGCTTTGAATTTAGCCTTTAGCAGATGTTAAAATTTTCACACAGTGTTCTCCTCTTACAAGCCAGCTCTGCAGTTTTCTTTCCTCTCTGTAAGCGTAGACTTTGCTTTTTCCTTTGCCCAAAATCCCTGAAGTGCTTGTTACTACAGTACTCTTCATCTAACTATTCAGTGACGTCTTTCTTTATATGGAGCTTGTTGGGGATATTATGGCTGCAGTGGCCACCATACACACTTGTTTTTCTGTCTAACCTTGTGAAATTGGGCATCATATTTATACAGTGTCTTACTGCATTACTGCTGTCCCTGAACATAAAACATGAAAGTGTTTTTCTCACCTCTGATAACATTGCTTTGTGCCTGCTTCCTTCCTCCATAAATATAGTCGCCATTATCCGCACTAAAAAAGCCATAAAATCTTTCCATTTTTTATCTTAACCTTTTGCTTGTTATACCTCCCTGTGTTCTGGTAAACAAAAACACACTAAGAGAAAAGACAACCTCAAAGTGACAGAACTATACTCTCAATACCCTAAGACAGTGTGGTGGTTTTGTTCAACTTTTACAACCAAATAGGACAAATTATAGAAGTACAAAGAAAAACAATATATAACAATATATGTGTACGTAAATTGTGCAAGCAATAAATTGCTTACAATAACACAGTCATTGTACAAAACAATAAAATAAAACTAGTCATGGGTGCTTGAAAACAGCAGCCTTTTGTGTCTCTACTCTGTGACCCATTTTTGAGATGCGTTGAGAGAGAAAGAGAATAACCTATAGCTATAATAAAGATGTCAATAATCTACAATATATATGTTGAGTGGGAGGTCTATAGAACTTAAATCTGTCCTAACTCATAAATGCATGAGAAAGGGCACTCAAATTCATATGCAAATCCCCTGCATGCTTGGAGACATGATTACGCCTTAAACCTGAATCAGAGAATTAAACCCAGAATTGCTCAAATAAAAAAGAATAATAATAACCATCTTAAATCACAAGTTTTTCTTTTGTACATCAAGTCACAATCTCAATGACAAAGTAGTGTGTTCTTGTCTGTGATCCATGATTCGGAGCACAGACTTTTATCTATCCTAATTGGTTTCAATGGACTCTGCAGGGAACATGAGAGATGGTGAATCTGCTGCACTCACTGTGGAGAGCTGGATAGGGCTAAAACGGATCTAGGTGGGATTAATGAAGGGTTAAACTAGATGAGGAGAGAGGTCATAGTTCAAGAGATAGGAGTTGAGCAGCTTCCTTCCTTCTTTCCTTTCCTTCTTCAGCTCTCCATTCAAAAGAGCGATGAGACTGCAGTGTCTGACCATATGGGATGCACTGAGCCATTCACAAAGCTAAAAAGGGGCTAAACACTTGCACCACATTTACTGACATTGAAACAGACTTGGTGCCAGGAGCCACAGTGACTTCGCTTTGTGCACGTTTTCCATTACTTCGCTATATATTTCATTTTAGTCTGAGGGTTGCAAAAAGAGTTCCTACAAAGTCCTCTCTATCTGAACAAGTAATGCTTTATGTTAAACTGGAGGAAACATATCAAGTTACCCATTTGGCTGTTGTCAGGTAATTCTCTTGCATGGTCATATGAACTAAATTAATTTTAACAGATTTTTTGTACTGCTATTAGTGGACATAATTGGAAGATTAACTGGCACAGAAATCAGAACAGATTTTTGGACTATCTGATTATTCAGATTTTACAGGCCATATAAATGTACCCACTGACCAAGATCAGAAACTTTAAGCTGACATTGGGAGTGGGTGCCAGGAAACCCAAAGTACTAATATCATAAATGGACTCGAGACCTAAATTAAAGCAATCCACAATTTAAAACAGATCTATTTTGGTTTGTCCAGGAAATATCCTGCATTATTCAAATGAAACTCTCTGCTCGAATGTAGCACTGCAATTTTACATTACGGCTTAGCATAGAATTACCTTTGAAATACAGACAGGTCTCTACAGAAACAGGCAAAGAACATATACTCTTCAAACAGCCGCTGCCACTGTCATATATGTGTGTGTGTGTGTGTGTGTGTGTGTGTGTGTGTGTGTGTGTGTGTGCGTGTGTGTGTGTTTCTCACCTTCCACAGTGGTTGGTCTCTCTCACCCTCATCCAGTTCGGGTCCTCTACCAAAGGCCTGGGAGCCTGAGAGTTCTGTGCAGTGTCTTTGCTGTTCCCAGTACTGCACTTTTCTAGACTGAGATGTCCATTGTTTTTCCCGGTATCTGTTGTAGCCACTCTTCCAGTTTGGGGGTTATGGCCCCAAGTGCTCCGATCACCACAGGCACCACTGATGCCTTCACTTTCCAGGCTCTCTCCAGCTCCTCCTTGAGCCTCTGGTATTTCTCTAGTTTCTCGTGTTCCTTTTTCCTGATATTACCATCGCTTGGTATTGCGATGTCCACCACCACGGCTCTGCTCTGTTTCTTATCCACCACCACTATGTCTGATTGGTTCGCCATCACCATTCTGTCAGTCTGTATCTGGAAGTCGCACAGGATCTTGGTTTGGCCGTTCTCCACAAACTTTGGAGGTGTTTCCCACCTTGATCCTGGGGTCTCCAGCCCGTACTCTGCACAGATGTTTCTGTACACTATGCCCGCCACTTGGTTATGTCGCTCCATGTCTGCTTTCCCTGCCAGCATCTTACACCCTGCAGTTATGTGCTGGACTGTCTCAGGAGCCTCTTTGCACAGTCTACACCGTGAGTCTTGTCTGGTGTGGTAGATCTGGGCCTCTATTGCTCGAATGTCCAGGGCCTGCTCCTGAGCAGCCAGGATCAGTGCCTCTGTGCTGTCCTTCAGACCAGCCCTCTCAAGCCATTGGTAGGATTTCTTGATATCAGCCACTTCAGTTATGTTCTGGTGGTACGACCCCTGTAGGGGCTTGTCCTGCCATGATGGTCCCTCCAGCACCTCTTCCTCTGGACCCCACTGTCTGAGACATTCTCTGAGCACCTCATCTGCCGGGGCCTTGTCCTTGATGTACTCAAGGAGCTTGGATGTTTCATCCTGGACAGTGGTTTCCACACTCACTAGTCCTTGGCCTCCTTCCTTCCGGCTTGTGTACAGTCTCAGGGTGCTGGATTTCGGATGGAACCCTCCATGCATGGTCAGGAGTTTTTGTATCTGATCACTGGCAGGGCATAGCTGTTGATTGCTTGCGCCTTGTTCTTGCCATTGAGCTGACTTCTTAGGACTTGTCTCACTCTTTGCAGGTATTTGGCCGTAGCCGCTTTCCTTGTTGCCTCTTCGAGGTTGCCATTTGTTTGTGGGATACCAAGGTACTTGTAACTGTCCTCAACATCTACTATTGTTCCCTCTGTGAGTGTGACCCCCTCTGTGTGGACTACCTTCTCTCTCTTTGTCACCATCCTACTACATTTCTCAAGCCCGAATTACATTCCAATGTCTGTCCTGTAGATCCTGGTGGTGTGGATCAGTGAGTCTATGTCTCGCTCGCTCTTAGCGTACAGCTTGATGTCATCCATGTAGAGCAGGTGACTGATGGTGGCCCCGTTTCTGAGTCTTCCTTTTCATAAGGTCACCATCAAATAATCTATCATTATACTTAGTTTGACAAGCTCTGTATGCTAGATGTTTGTACAGCTTACTACCTAAATTTATTCTATAAATTACCTGCCCAAGAATAAACAAAACAAAAATCTTGTGGAGGACCCTGGATTCTCCCCAAACTCAATGATTTGCCTTGTATGTGGCTGTGGGAGCATGTGTTTCACTGTGTGTTCCAGTAAACAGTGTCAGGGAAGGTTTTCCATGTGGTTTGATCTTATCTGTCATGGGGACTGGCTAATTACTGGTTTTCCACTTGAATACAGTTGGCCTGGTGCCTGAGCCAACCACAATGTGCATGTTTGTGGTTTCCTCATTGTTTAATCTCTTCATCCACTGCATATACAAAAATAAAAAAATGGCAGAAAGAGCTGTAGCCAATTGGAAACAAACAAAAAATAAAAACAAAACAAAACAACAACAACAACAACAACAACAACAACAAAGTTTTATTGCCTAATTGAATGAATGAATTTAGTAAAGAGTTAGAAAAATGTCAGAGTCAAAGGTAAGTAATGAGGTAAAATATTTTAGGGGATAAATGAATGAAATAAGTTAAAACTAAATTATCAATGCTTAGTCTCTCTTTTTATAAATTTGTGAAATTTGTACTGTTTAGCAACTGGCGATTTTCAGAATATAATGATGTCAGATGGAGGTAGTACAAAAGAAATGTTTTGTACTAGTGTTTTATATTACATGGTTCTCAGTACCAAAATTTTCACTTGTATATTAATCTTCAAAAAATTAAAATTTGTCTTTTTACCATTACACACCTGAGGTGATTGGTCCTTCACATCCTCTGTATGTGCATATTGTTTTTCTGTTCTTTTATTGAATATTTAAAGAAACAGAACATCTAAGAAAGCCTCCTGTGGTTACTACTCTGTTCACTCTTCTCCCCCAGCACACTGTGATCACATTTGTGGCATGACTCTGATACTGCCAAACCAAATATCATTGTCTATATCTGAAGGTTATGCACAGCAAGCCTGTGCTATGCTCCCTTTTAAAATGCCAAAACTCAGTTTGTTTTTCATTTTCTTCTGTGTGGGCTCTGTAGATATCTATAACCAAATTAGCTCTACTGAGAACAGAGAATGTATATTACTGTTCAATAGTAAGTCAGCCTATATTTAGCATTCAATCTCTTCACGTGTGTCTTTAGGTCTATATTACTGATAAAAGGTTTGACTGATGATTTGAATTAAATAATGTTTCCAATCATAACCATTTGTTGAATCCAAAACTCAATTAACCTGCTGGCTAGTGTGTTTATTTGGTCCTCTGAATTCTAATGACAGAAAGCTCTCGTTTCAGTACTCTAATCTAAACAGAATCTCACTTGCCTAACCAGCAGTGGACAGTGCAAAGCAGCAGCACTGAGCAGAATATGCCTTTAGACTTAGTGATTCTCCTGCTTGCCTTGTGCCACATGTGTCTGAGCCAATCTCTCCCCTGCCTCTGCACACACTGTTTATCTCTGCCTCTCTGCCTGTCCATTCACATGTGGGCTTAAACTCCATTATGTGTGCGCTGGTGCATGTTTCCTGTGTATGGTAGGCACCTGCGCTCTCACCTGTCAGTCAAACTTTCACGGCAGGGCTTTTTGTAAAGGCAAGGTCACGGTGACTCCAAAAGCAGGTAAAGCCACTGCTGTGCTGTCCCTTTTTTCTGCCTCAAAGGATTCTCAGATGCCCACTGAGAGTTGGCCATTACTTTTATAGCGACAAGAAATACACAAGTTAACTGGAGATGAAAGGATGTCTCCAAGACTGCTTTCCTCTAGCAGGTATAAAGCCAGTGTGAACAGTGATCAATTTATGGGCAACAAGTAAACCACCTATTGCATTGTACCAGATTATCTGTGACAGGGCTCTTGGGGAAGAGTTTAAAGACCTCTATCTTCCAAGACAGCTCCAGCAATAAGGAAGGAGAATATATCCAGATTTGTTTACATAGATTTTAATCTCGCACTGCTGTAATGCTGGAATTGCTGAAATTGCCTTCACACAACCATATACTTTCACCATTCTGACATGTTAAAGTATACATTTAAGTCTGAATTTTGAATAGCCATGCTCTAAAAACAAATAACATGTTCAGGAAAAGTATCAAAATTACCTTGGAGAAAATGGACGCAATTCTCTTAAAGGTGCACTGTTGTGGTTTTTGAATGTTCCACATTCTGGCACAAAACTCATCTCTTTTCACAGAGAAAAGCAAGTCGGATCTGTGGATATTGGAGAGGCAAGCCCACTTACAGTATTTTGTTATTTTTCTCTGCACTAAAACACCTATAATTTAATAAATGCAATATAGGTTGTTTGAACCACGACCCATAATAATGTTAGCTAGGGCAGGGCAGTTTCATTAAAAAATCCCTTAAGGGGAAGAAGTATAAATCCTAGTCTTTCAGACCTGTACCATCAATTTGAAAATTACTTCTGGATGGAGGCTAAAATGTCTTGATTGCAAAAGCAGTGTCCAGATGACTACATTGCAAGATTTAGAACATTTTCATGGAGACAGTTAGGTGGCAGTCCTCTCACCATAAAAGTTACACCAGATCCTCCAAGACAGATCTCAACAACCTCCTTCATATTCTTGTTATGGAGAGTGACAAGCAAAAAGCAAAACCAAAGCCCTTCTTCTCACTAAGGAAAATATACACAATATTCCACCACAATTTCAGGTCAAGAAATATGGGGCTTTGTTGAGACTGGAACAAAAACAAGAAAATAAAGTTGATGCCAGCGATAACACCGGGTGATAAGTCCAGCAAACACTTTCCAAACACAGAAATACACCAACAGATGGTCTGAGTGCAGCAAACTCACCAAACTGTCTACCTAAGCAGATGTGTACACACTCACAAAGACACAAGGAGATGCAGTTTTCAAGAACTAGCACCAGGAAATACACCATAACCCGGGCAGAAATTGACATCAAGTAGCAATCAAACAGTTTTGTGTAAAAATGTGAAATGATTGAAGCAGAAGCTTGTGGCGAGCTTGTATGCGGGGCTGACTGAGGGTCCGATGTGTACCAAACTTGGATGTGGCCCATGTGAAGCACAGAGCAGTGGGGAGAGAGGGGAGGAGAGGGGAGCAGATGGGTCAGCCATCTGGTGGAGGGAGAGAAAGAGATGGATGAAAAGAAACAGAGAGGCTGAGCAATGGAGGGATGTTTGAGAAGTATGTTGTGAGTGTGAACATGTGCATCAGTGTGGCATATGCAGTGGGGTGGTCAGCTCTGGACCAGGGGCAACAGAACAGAGCACGAGTCATCAACATGCTCAACATGTTCAGCCTACAGCACACACAAACAAAGGAGTAGGGCTGATGGAAGCCCCAGTATCAGAACCTACCATACCCTGTCCAAATGGTTAAAGTCCCGACATGATACAAGCTCACATAGATTACACACAATGAACTGTCATTCTTTTCGTACTGTATGTTTTGTATTATATTCAGATGAAGTCTGTTTTATTTACCTACTTTTAATGCATGCCTTTATTTATTTTCTTTGATCATAATTTATTTTTACTATTATTTTTCATTGTTTTATGTTGCATAATTTTAAGTTAATGTGGTATTTTCCAATTTAGACAGATTTTTCGAAATGATTAGCATGACTAGCACATGCTGTTTTATTGTTTTAGTTGGTTACATTAAAGCACTGTATGCATTCGGAGTAGGGCCACAGTGGCTACGTGGCTTACAATCACAATTCACAGCAAGATGGTTTTGAGTTTGATCCCTGGGTTGCCCGGGCCTTTCTGTGCAAAGTTTGCATATTTTTTCCCACGTCTGGGTGGGTTTCCTCAGGCACACCGGATTTCTCCCATCAACCCAAAACATGCACAACAAGTCAAACCCGCCAGTTAAGGTACTCTTGAACATGCCTAGTGACAAAATCATCTAGATGGCACTGCACTGCGGTGCTCACTGCTCCTGAGGAGATGCCCATGTGGCATGAAGAATGGGTCAAATGCAGAGGACAAATTTTGCAACAAAGACAGTAAATTGTACCCTAACCATGTTCCAACCTTTTTACCATAGTTGGTACTTTTACTCTACCATAACCAACTAACTCTGAAACACTTGTGAATTGAGATCTTTAATTTTCTTTGAAAACTATATTTCAGCATTTTTGTACTCCAGAGCTTGCTTTTGCTTTGAACTATTCAATAAGAATTTCCGTCTTTAAAAAGAATTCTTGAGAAAACAACACAACTGCTTTCAATTCAGTATTATTTATTTCCACAGCCAGTAATTCTTTGTCTGAACATCTGAAATCTCCACAAACACAATATGGTACAATATTGCTTTCATGTTCTGAGAAAATAACTAATCCAATATAAACAAACACATGTCAAGTTTCAATTTCCAAAGCTGACAAATTAAGATTCAAAGAGATGTGATGAGCTCTTAGATGTAAGCTAAGCTATGACAAATATGTTCCAGATAATGACGTTGATGTTGAAAGAAGCCATATGAAAAGGAAGATAAAACCTGAGGAATGGATGGAAAAACAATAAAACACAATAAAATGACAAGACAGGCAGATGGGTTGAAAGACAGAGAAGACAAGACAGGAGGAGAGCCAAAAAGAGTGTGATGATGTAAAATGAAACACCAAAAAGTCTCGAAAGATCAAAGAAACCACCCTTTCCCAAAGTCGGTATGTCAGAAAATGGGGACCAATTTACTGTGGATGGCAGGAAGTCTGGGTCCCTCCTGTAAATTACCCTGTGTCTATCCTGAAACAATACCAGAGAACATAAAATGACTTTCCACTAAGATGGAGACTCAATTTCCACCTTTTTGCATTTCACTCACACATGACTCCTTCATCAAATGGGCTATTGCCATAATTGTTGTTAATATGCACACAGGTATAGGTGATTTATCATTGTTTCCAGCTAGCACGCCTCTGTGCATGTGCAGGTTGGAAAGAATTAAACGCCATATAATTGATGCAAACTTTATTTTTGCACTGCTTGGCTGCCTGGTGATTACAATCATTACTCTGATTATCACTCATTTGGCTCATTGTTTTGCAGAGTAATTTTCCTTCATCTGCTTCAATATAATGTAAACCATTTTAGACTTTAAACACAGTGAAATTTGATTTATATCTTTTGGGCATTTTATCAGTTAAATAAATAAGGCAGCCTAAATAAAATAGAAACAGTTTACAAAGTACCCCATTGTGTTTTTATTTTTATTTGGAAAGGTGTGATAGGAACTATTGTTTGGGTGTAGGGTTTCATTCGACAGTTAACTGAGACGCACAAAGCTTGATTCGAGAAAACGGTGTTGTTTTTGTGGACTAATAGTTTTCATTTCTTTGAATCGTGACTCAGTTGACAAGGTAAGTTTTTATATATATTTTTAAGTTGCGCAAATGATGTAGCCTATTAATTATAAGGGCATTGTTTACGCTAGATAGATGTCAACATGTGGTCGCATAGTCCGACTTGTGGTCGCTGAGCTTAATGATGTTTTAAGACAAAGTCTAAGAACTTTGAGAATCTGTAAAGTGCCTTTGCCATAAATATGATTATGATTATGATTATATGATAATTTTAATAGATCCATGGGCTAAACTTGTTGTGTGAATCACAGTGACAAAGGATCCTCTCACTGCACGTGCAGGTCAAAAACACTTGCATTAAAGTTACTGCTGTCTCTTTGAAGGGCAGAGGCAAAAAATAAAAGGGCACTTATTGCACCACGGGGGGCACTGGCATCAAAGGCCTATGCTATACATTATGTATGAATATGTTAAATTAAAATAACATTATGTAACTTGTGCTCATTTATGTATTCAAATAGTTAGTTTAAAATCACTCAGATCCACAGTCACTGCCTGATTTCTCTACAAGTGAGGTGGGCTTTTATCAAATACCAAACCTGAATTAAAAACTTTTATTTGAGTAAAACATTTATTTAACATAATTTCCTAGTCATGTGACTGTTGTGGAGACTTGTAGGCAGCAGCAGTACCATCTGACTTCATTAGATATGTGACTGCATAAATGAACATTTGATTTTAATGTTATTGTTATTGTTGTATCGTAAATGGAAAGAATAACCTATCAAGGTAGCAATCTCACACAAAACAGCACTATTGCCTATAGTTAAATTGTTTCCCCCAAGTTTTCCCACAATACATTAAATAACTACACTGTGATGTAGACAATTGTGACGTAGACTGTCTTTGCTTGGATCCTATTTTAAATATAAATTATATAATATAGTGAATTGTGAGCTTGAGCAATATTCATTCTTCCATCCATTTTACTTTAAAATTAATAGTTCCTTTTTGTATTGACATACAGTTTCTAGTCATTATTTATTGATGTAGTGGTATAGGGCCAATCAATGGAGCAGTTTCCCAACCTGCATGGGACACCTTCCCTCAGTCCATGAGGAAATCTTTCTAATGGATGGCATAATTTACCAGAAGAGAGCACACAGAAGAAGATATTCTCAAACTAAATATTTGTGACTGATAAAAGAAAGAACTGGAAAGTTTGAGTCATGTAAGATGCAAACTGCAGTGTAATATTGTTGTTCTTGATTAGTTTTATTAGTATATGTTGGATTAAAGAGGTGTACATTTCTGCACATTCTCTGCCTCTGTTCCTAATTCTGATTGTCAAAAAAAACAACCAAAAAACAAAAACAAAAACAAAACAAATACTAATCAGTTATATTTATTTTTGTTGACAATTACACCATATTATTATTATTTTTTTTATTATTATTATCATTGTAGTATGTTAAAACATGTGACTGCCTGGTCTCAAGACAAATTTCTCCGTATCAAGACAATTAAGGATTATCTTATCTTATTTTAGTAACAACAGTTTTATTGAGTATAGTATATAATATAGCATTTTCCTTAGTATTGAAATTGTTTTTGCATTGTTTGTATGGTAACGTCTCTACATCCTAACTGTAAAATATCCAATGGCCCAGCTGTAGGTAAGCGACTCTTGTATCTCTGAGTGTGTCTGATAGTTATTCTGTGCGGAGCATCGGGGCAGTCTTGGTATTCAGGCGCTGTCGTTACCTTGAGGGCCTCAGCTGATGCCTTATACTTTGGGGAATGTGGAAAAAGCCTACTATCAGCTGGCAGTTTGACATTGAACCTGTACTTTTTGAAGATGAAAGATGGCGCCCCCCACACACACATTCAGATCACACTTATTTAACACCCTGAATATATTTTGGAGAACTGGCACTTTCTGTTATTACTAATACATGGGCCGACAACGCATTTCAGTTTGATCTTCAGTGTTGGATTCATCTATAATTGATACAAGAGGCATTTATTCTTTGTTTGTTTAAAGTTAAGAAAATTTCCCATTTTTACTTAAGCGCTACAGGCTCTTTGTCAAACAATATTTAAAGCAACATAGTGTAACTTAGGGTGTAACTCAAGGCTTGTTATCTGCATGATTCCATGTAAATAAAAATTTTAAACCATACTTTAGAAACACTGTGGAGATAGATATGTTTTATGCCCCATTGTGAAATATTATTATAGCTAAAGGAACATTTTTTGAAAGCCCTCCTCTAGGCCAAATAAGTATCAGTTTTGTGGAGATGTAAGTCCACTCAAAGTAAGGGCATATGTTTTTGTACTTTTTTAGTGCAAACAAAACAACCAAAATTTAAAATGTGCTTTTATTTGAGTTTATTTTTGGCAAAAAATGTACATGGTGGGACTTTAAATTTGTAGATTGGATTTGGATTTGAACAACGTTGGAAGTGCCCAGATGATTTGGCCTTTGGCATAAAAATATAATTTCTATAATAAACGTTGACTTTCTCCTTATGACCGCATTATACCTTAGCTTATGTAATAAAGTCAAATCTAAAGTAATTTTCTGTCATCATGGCTATTTAAAGCAAAGTCACTGTGGTTCATATATAGGAGTTTAGAATGTTGCCGTTATACTCAAACTTTTTTTCCACAATATTTTCAGACCCATTTTAGGTGTATACGCTATTTTATCTGTAAAGGCCTGACCTCCTAAGTGACCTGGATGGAGCACAATATTTGATTCATATTGAAAGGGCAGACAGTGTCAAAACCTGGTTAGATCTAATTTTAGAGATAAACTATTGTGGCTCAAATTGCTGTTAAAATGATTGTTGGTTTTGATAAAGGTGTAAAAATCCACATTAAATTAGAGTTATTTGTAGATGGGCCGAATGTCTATGCATGAATTTGTATCAATTCAAAAACAAATTACTGCAACCAGCCAATAAGGAACCTATAGCAAGTCTGCTATAAGGGCCGTGTCAACCGGGGGTCTCAGTAATGGGCACCAATCTTTTACCGGAACTGCAGTTTGTAGCACAGACCAACACAAAAGGGAAGAGGAAACCAAGAGACTAGAGGATCATAACTGTTTATTGAAGGAATACCTTTATCTATCGTCTTTACCAATATTTCATCACACCACTTTAAAGCACTTGTTGACCTTGTGTGTGACCTGAATACAGCTCAGTACTGTAATATAGAAAGGGCTGACAGTTTTACCACTTCATATTGAGAAAAATATATCATATTTCAAACTAGACACGCTACTCCAAATGATAACTATAGCTGGCAACTCATTATAACTAGTACAAAATTAAGCTTTAATGCATGACAAAAGTCAATTCATAATTAAGAAATAGTTTGTGAAGAATGCTTCAGGGTGGAGATTGCTTTACCTGGAATGTTCCACAGTATATAGCATTTAAAGTTTTCTTAAATGTATTCAATTATCAATGATTGGACAGATCTGACCTGTATCTCTGGCAGCGTTACTGCTAACATACTGTAAAACTTTCTGCAAAGCGACAACATCTTTACCAGCTGGTCGTGGACCCCCTTTACACAATGCCTCTTTACATATCAAATGAATGTTTGCTAACTGTGCTTATTGTTTGGTGATGTGTTTTTGGGCAGCTTGAAGTCTGTCTCTCTGGCGTTAGCCTATGGAACTGTCCGTGGTGCTGAAAGCGGCAGTCTCAGTCACTGGCACCAGTCCTTCCTCACTGCATCAGCGCTGTTGGAGGAGGTTAGACAGTTGGCCTTCAAAGACTATTCTAAAGATATGAATGCAATTCTGACATCCAAGTAAGGAATGCATTTGAATGTCCCCATTGTCATGCACAAGGTCTGGAATTTCCTGCTACAACCTGTGTTATATCTTATAATTTATCAGCCCACAATATATGAGTGTTCTGAACAGATTTTTGGCTTCTTATGATTTAGAAAAAACATTTCAATGTGAAGCCTTGAGGCATATTTATTTATTAGGAGGAGGTCCTTGAATTCATGGAAGCTACTTACTGGAGCTTTAAGTATTATTTTTCTTTTTTTAGGTACATACTTTCAAAGAGTAGGTTGGTGCAAAGTTTACACACATTTTATTGACAAAACTGGTCATGGTTGCAAAGAAACATTAGCACAATTGACTCCAGGCTTGATTGTGCTTCTCATTCTTTCCTTTCGGTGTTAAGTTAAACATTAATATCATTGTGAATACGCTTATAACAGTTGTAAAGAGAACAGAGGGTGATAACCTTTTGTTTTGATATCATCCTCCTTTGTAAATAAATATGCATGTTAAGAATTTGCAACTAAAACTTTGCTGGACTGGATTTTGTGACAGATAAAACATGATATTAAACATGCTCTAAAACTTATAAGACGTGGTGCGGACTCCCCTGCTGCCTGTAGGTGCTGGGGACTGCTGTGTTTGCTGCAGATGCATAAATGAGGCGGATTTAGCCAGGGGCCGCCTTGTACCTGATTTCACTGCCTGGCTGACGCTGCGCCTGTAAACAGACTCTCCTTTTAGGCTTGGTTAGGCTTCTGTTTGGTTACTTTGCACTTGAGAGGCAGCTGGTAGGCACCAAGCATCTGGAAACACAGCCCACCACATTGTGCATGTACACGCTCTCCTGTATACATACTGTAATTTATTATGTTCACTGACACAACTCCTTTTCATCAAGTAATTATCTGCACCTAATTTATTTTCCATATAATTGATTGTTGCCCAGATTTCAAGGTGCTATAAGGAAGGAGGAAAATTTATTCATGGCTTTTTTCAATCTCCAAATGGATGACACGGTAATTGCGCTCATACTTTTTACACTCGTCTGCACAGGCAACAGTGTGCAAACAGAAGTCTATCAATCACATCTTAATACCGCTCTGCGCACGCTCCACGGGTTATTAAAATCCTAACATGCTTGGCAACCAAAACAACATCTAATGATCTATCATTTGAAATTGCAGAAAGACAAACAGCACAGACTAACCTTATATGCACTTGGATAGCATGTGCTTAAAATGTATTTTAGTTTGAGAAGAAAACATCAGGTTAAGGCTTTGATTATATTATTTTTTTGTCGTACTGCTGCTATTGTTTTTCATTAAGCATAAATGAAAAAAACAAAACAAAACACATTCGCTAATCATTCAGTTATAAGAATGTGGCAATTAAAAGTCCTTGTACAAAATGCAAAATATGTCTCAAAAGTTAGGACAAAGAAATTCATGTTACAAAAGGTAAACATGATTGTGTAACTATTTCTTCCGATATGCATGCTATTATTGTAAAAGGGCACAGCAAGAATTATCATGACAAAGTGTTGCTCATCATCCTGTTATGACACACTGTATATGACCTCTTAACTACACACAACTAACACATGTATTTCTGCAGTTCCTCTCTACAATAGTAAAGCCATTCTGTTTTTTGAGCTACTGAATGAGGACTTGTGAGACTGTGGATGTGAAGCAAATCTGCATCCAAGACAAAAAGGGGGTCAGTAAATTTAGGTGTAAACAGATGTTCACCATCTTATTCAGACAGTCCTGAGCATGCGTTTCCCGGACGACCACAATACAAAAATGCAGCTTCTCTTTGTCCATCATGTACTGTTCTGTCAAGGTTAAGTATATTATCTACATTATCTACATAAATGTTAAATTAATTCTTTAAAATAGTGGTTACTAATCAGAGTATAGTGGTATTAGTTGTAGTAATAGCACAAATAACATAACATTAGTGGACATTAATGTACTTTGAGTAGCTTATGTTTATTAGCTTGGTCACATTGTTATTGTTATTTACTTATGTCTTCATATTAGGAGCTTTGTTTACATAATAACCTAGATTAAAATTCTGATTTGTTTATTGAAAAATACCATTTATTATCTTTTTGATTTTTAAAAATGTATTTACTCATTACATTTTAATTAGCAGCCAAATGTCAGGAGCCAAATGAAATCTGTCTGTGACACTAAAGCACCAAACACAACAAATGAACATGCCAATCATAGTCATTCTGTTTTCACAATGTTATCATCTTTCACTGGGCAATTTTTTTTTTCACAGCCACGGGGTAAATTATAAACGGTTTATATGATATTTTAAAAGTGACCCTGAGCATGGTAATTGCTTGTGGCATTCATTCTGATCTGTATTGCATATTGGTGTTTTTAAAGGCAGAGCCAAATCTAACCTGACACTGTAGTTATGAATAAGTCAGGAGGCACATTAATATTGTTTTCTGTTTTTCATCACACGTAACACTAACACTAAATGGTGGAGGCTGTGGTGTCAATATCAAGAGAAATTATAATGATATTTTACATAGGTCTTTTTTTATTACAGAAACTAATTGCTTTGACGGAATTGTTGCACAATATAGCTACCTATTTTGCATTTATTCAATTACAGATGTTTTTTTTCTAAAAGAATACCTTGAAAAGCATTCTTACTTTGAGCGCTGTTGCCCCTCCACATGACCGTCAGTAAGATGGCCCAGTGGCATCAACTGCTTATCACCATGGAGAGCAAAGTAATAGCATCTCCCTGGAGACAAGCAGGTGGCAGAGCCTTCATCAAAAATGTTACACAGCACACTTTTAAAGTAAAGGGCTACTCCTGATATTGCAGTATTTGCAACACTATGTCACAAGCCCTCAGAGAAATAATAGGCTATTGAATTGTATAAATTATAAACGTATGCATAACCTACCCTGTTCTGTTCTGGATGCTTGCACAAAAGGAATGGCTCAAGTATTCCCGTAAGCTTGAGTCAGAAAAAAGGTTTAATTTACCTGAATATATCAAAGACTCCAAACCACTAGAACTGGTAGAATGTGGTTTTAGTTGAAAAACAGAGCGTTTTATAAGGTGCAAAAAAGTCTTTGTGGGAAAGCTTTTTGACACCAGTTTTGCACCACACTTTTCCTCAAGCAGCACTTAGTGGTTGTCAGGGACTCTGTACATCTTCAAATACAAACCACTCAGGACACTGAAGTATCTGAAAATTAACATTTAAGAGATTTAAGACGTCAAACATGAGCAGAGGAGCGAAGGAACAAGGACGTTTTTTTTTTACAATACTAAGATGTAAAATCATTTATTATTAATATTTCATAATTAATAATAATTATTAGTTGCATTAGTGAAAGTGAAAGAATGTTTTTTGTCTACATTATATTAAATTTTAAAATACTTATTTTGGGTATTTTTTTTGGTTCTCAGAGATGCAGTATTTGTACAAATTAAAGTCTTGTAGGAGATTAAATCAGCTGCAGCTAACACACTTTTCTATTTTTGCTCTGCTTCAGGATTTGGAACATGCTCGTACAGAAGAATGGAAACGCCAGTTGGACATCACAAATCCACTGTACGTGACCAGCTGGACGACAGAAAGCGGATTCAATAAAAACACCACTGAAGCAGCTTCACGAGGAAATCTGTGAGTAATGTAAATGTTATCTAAACTAAGCAACAAAGAAAATGTTTTTAAAACAATACAAAAAATAAATTGTTACTTAAATAAAAGTATACACTACATAAGTAGTTGGTCTTCCAATACTAAGGCAGTTGCTTCTATTACTTTCTTCTACTAGCTCACAACGTTGAAATTAAATGTTAAATATCTACTTTTTACTACAGCTTTTCTCCATACATTAAATTTTTTTTTTTCCCTCCTAAGGTGTCCAACAATTTTATATACCAATGTAAAGAAAATTTTACTTCATATGCCCTCCTGCATAATTTTTTCTTCAGTTTTTCTAGATTTGGGATCACCACATAAAATGAACTTGATTTCAGTGGGGCAAAATCATACTCAGAAAAGTACGTAGGTAAGAAGTGTGTGCTTTGAAATATCATGTTCAGCTCGCAGTTATTTACTTTCGATCCTGTATTCCCTGTTAGTGCTTGTCACACTGGCTGATGCGAGAGGCCATATCCAGTTATAAAATGACAGAACCTTTTTTTACATGTTCAATTCATATTTCCATTTCTTCTCTTAATCCATATCTTTCCTTTCATTTAACGCCTTAAGCAATCACTGCCAGCTGCCTGAGTGACAGAGGCGAGCTACGCCAAATAACAATGCATTGGTATATGGTCATTTGCATTCTGACAATGGCTGGCGCGCCCTGTCCCTGGCACAGAGCCCCTGTCATATTCGTACCTGGAGTTGGGCCATCAACACACAGAAAAATACAATTCTCCGTGCGCCGTCTGTCCTTTTGTTATTTGTGAGGGGTGCACTTGAAATGGTAAATGCCACATTTAAATTGAAAAAGAACGAGAAAATGGTGGTGGAAAAAAGGAAAAGGAGACATGATGGAGGAGATGACGGTGCCGGAGGGAACAAACATCAGGTTGTGTCTGGCTCGGTGACAGCGTGGATCAGGTGGAGCCGAGCAGGCAGAGCAGTATGATTGGTCTACCTGCAGAGTGAAGGGCATCTGTCTGTCAGGGCTCACTGTATGAAACCCTCTATACCAGGATCAGAGGAGGCCAGAGGACAGGCAGTCTGAACTCAGATCAAGGTTTTGGTTTTTGCAAGATTTCAGTGAAATTACTTTGCTCAGCACACTGTCGTGGAAATCCATCCTTAGCTCTTTCTGTCTTGTCGACATCTAGAGACAAGAACAAATTCAAAGTAAGTACTGAAACAAAAATGGGAATTCTGGCAATGTTTTTGAAAAAAAAAAAGCAAGCAGAATAATTCATTCTAAATCAGAAATCAAGAAGAAAAACAATTAACATGAAGTAAATTGGAGAAAGCTCAGACCCTGTCTGGTCTGTTATTGTGTTCAACAAGCTACTAATACCATCTGTTATTATAAGTTTTATTATTTAAGCATTTATTAGATTTATGTCTTTAAACATAAACAAAATAAACAAAACTTGGCACTATTCAGGCTACTCAGTCCTTGTTTAATGGGGTTCAAACCTACACGTTAATGCGCTATTCACTGAGAACAATGTATTATCATGTTTTCTAAGTTTCACGTTCATTTTTGATGCTCTCCCCTCCGTTTGCTCTCTGCTCCAAGTCCACACCATTCACAGCACAGTGCTATCACAACACAATCAGCGTGCATGCATTTAATGAAACTACTGTACAAACCATTTGTCAAGTTGTTGTGTACAGTTTTGTATCATGCTTTTGTATATTTAGGAAGAATTGTTATATGGGTTCATGGAGGGCATAGACTTGTGGGCTGAGCATTGCTCAAAATCTTACAGCTAACCATAAAGAGAGTTCGAACAGTACATGGGAGAGATGGCTAAATTACTCAGACATACATGAATGACATCTAAAAACTCTTCAAACATGTTTTTGATAAGGGCACAACATGGTTGAATGCTAAAAAGCCCCCTCTTTAATGGTTTGTTAATTTGTTTCCTCATTGGTCTATCCCTGATATCATGTCTTGAGTTTTTACAAACAGGACTATAATAGATATAAATGGATATAAACAAAAGACATCACAGTTATAATGCCATTGACAAAGATGTATCCACCATGGTCTGAAGACACATGTAATGACGTGAATGCAACTTGTTACCAGCCACCTTTTCTTTGACAACATCCCGGGACGTCATTTGTGGACGTTGATGTGGAGGAGCGGTGTGCATCTGTCCAGCCGTCTGCTATCCTCGGGCTGCCTGCCACTCTGCCTGTCTCCTCTCCTCTTGTCCATCTCTCCTGGACGCCAAATCTGTGCGTTTTTCCCAGATGCAGTAAACACACTTATCAGTCCATCTCCTCGTCCATGAAGCCCACCTGCTAGTCCTTCTCCGTGACAGAAGAATAAAGTTGGCCTAGTCACATCCTATACTGTCACTGAATGTGCATACACCGGCCTGTGTGTTCATGTGGAACCTATGGCAGATATAGCTGGGAGATATACAAGGATCAAAGCCCTCCAGAGCCTGCAGGGGATCTCCTTTCTCTCTCTGCTCACTTCACACAACATGACAGTGGCCTTCAAAACAAGCTTCAACACAAACAGCCCTGTGAAAAAAGAAAAAGAGCATAAGAGCATAATGGTATTGAAAGAATGGACATGTTTTTCTCCGTAGATCATTAGGCACATTTGTTTGGTTTTCATGGTGGTTTTTAGTTTGCATGTTGCTTGCATTTTCCCTGTAGTCAAAAGAGACAAGTTGCATCAAATGAAGAGTGTATTTTTTTCTGCAATATGTGACCAAAAGGTGGTGAAATTTCGTCTTCTTTCTTCTTTCAAATCTCATAATTTTCAGTGTTTTCTCAGTGGATTGTTGATTTGTGTTTAACAATTTTTTATTTTACTTCTTGCACATTTCTTCATCAATCTTCTGGTTACTCCCATCAGGGGTCGCAGGTGGCTGGAGTCTGTCCCAGAAACTATGAGCCCCAGGCACAGAACACTCTCGTCAATGGCAAGTTACTTTTTCCTTACCTTTAACTCTTACAGTGGCACGTTTAATTTATATACACAACAAAAATGCTAAACCAACTAACAGGCACTAATTGAACCTTCAGTATGGTAGGAATACGTAGAAAGCTGCAACCCAATTATATGCACATAAATGATTATTTTAACCTATATTTTACCATGAAATCCCTTGAGAGAAATCTCTTTTTTGAGGGAGACCTAGATTTTTATAGTAATTAAGTAATTAATAACATTAGGCTTACATTTTTCGAAGCACTTAATCTCTTTATCTTTTTATATATTACTAATTCATCCTGCCCTGGGGTAGACGCAAGCGAGAGTGCCAATATGTGCCACCAGTCCCTCCAACCACCAACTTTCGCTCCCATCAGAAACTCACCATTTTCATACTAGAGGCAAAGTGTTTTGCCCAAGGGCACAACAAAAGTATGCTCTAACCTGGGATATGGATAGGACATTTAAGTATTTAAATTTGTGTTGTTCAGTTTTAGGCCCTGACTCTCATTTCTCATTTGAGAACCCTAAAGCATGAGCTTGAGGAGATTAATTGAGCCCTGTGAGGCCATGTAAACCTGCTATGTATTTTCATATTCAAAGCAAAAGTATGTGATTTAGAGTTCCAAATAATATTACAGTGGATTTTATTGCCTGGGACTTTGGGATAATGGAGTATCTGGGGTAGTGTCTTGTCAAGAAAATTCATTTCTCTCAAACTTCTGTGACTTTGGCTTTTCTTTGACAGATTTGTTCAATTTTATTAAGTGCCAGATCTTCAGAGACAAAGCTTCAAATACAACTATGACTTTGTGTTCATTTATAAATACAAAACATGACCTTCAAGGCTGACAAACAGTATACCCACTACTGCAGTACTACTTCAAATCTGAGATAGATCCGGCAATATGTGGGATGTTGCTGTTTCCAAATGTCATTTCTTTTGTAGCTGTGAATGCCAAAGCAACTTCTACTCTCCCCTCTCTTCAAAACTGATATCACAAACAGTTATATTTGAAAAAGTTCAACAGTAAAATATACTCCAAATACTTCCAGAATTGACCAGAGAGCTTGGCTGAATTTTGACTTGTGGAAAACATGTTCATCCCCTCCAGCTCTCGAGGCACAAGTTGTCTTTTCACGCTGCCTTTAAATGGCCCAAAGCATATTTTCCGGTGGTGTACTATACATGTGGTCTGCCTGTGCCTCTACTGCCTCGCCAACTCTCCTTTTTTTGCCAAACACATGTATGGCAAGGACAGCTCCGCAGGCTGCAACACACTGTGCCACATCCAATGGTGTCCACTCTCTGGCCTGAGAAAAGAGCCCCCAGACCAGCAGTAAGGTAGGCACGGGCTTCATTTTGCACATGGTGATCCAAATGTAGCAAGAAAACAATGCGTACTGCGTTTCTGTACTTTAGTCTGTGCATGCAGTCTTGTGCCAAACCTCTCCCAAGTGGATAAAATAAGTCTTTTTTATTCTTTGTTAGATATTGGCACTGTGTTGCTTGGTTATAATAGAGTTGAAGCAGTCCTCTTCTTTGACTATTCTAATGGGCTCATGTGTGTCTTCCTCCCTTCCTGCCTTTCTTGTCTTCAAAGGATTTTTGCACAGGCAATCTACAAGTCCACTGTACAACCTGAAAGAAGGGACTTCCAGCAATTACATTGGCTGAGATGAATATAGAAATGTAATGAAACATGCCTATGTGTATGTGGAGGTTAACATGACAAAGTGTAATTTGTTCTTAACTGATAAGAAAGGAGGTAATAGCTTTTTGAAATGATGTCCAAGGCAGAAATGATGAACAAGAATATAATAATGTAATCTTTAGTCTATGATCAGCTGGTGGGTCTGAAATGATAAAGAGGATATTAATCTTAAAAGAGATCTACTGTGAACCCAATTACTGTTAGAAGCAAACATATGCCAAATGCCATCTACAGGTAAGGTAACTAAGTGAAGTCTTGTTCTCTTCAGGAAAATATCTAGTCTGCATGTAAATGTCTCTATAAACAGTATAATAAAACAATTGAAGAGGTTCAGTGATAAGCAATCCTCTAGTCTCTCTGGCTTCTCACAACATGTAAAGACAAATGAGTTGGTGAATTAGTGAATCTAAATTCCATTTCAGTTCAGTAAATTTTTTTTTAGAGAAAATTATCACATAACAGCAATAGCCTTGCTGAGCTTAACAGAATTATTAAAGAAATAACCTTAAAACAGTGAAACAGTCATTGGTCATTAAAGGCAAGCAGAATAACCAACATTCATAGAAAATAAGCAAACGGTAGCATCTCATTACAATCTTAAATCATTACTTTCAGCAGTACATTTACTAGTGGAGATATGATTACATATTTATTTTTATTTGCTGTTACTGATCTTTTTCCATTTCAGTCATTCATTCAGTCACTTGCATCTTTTTCCATTCTCCCCTTGGCTTAGCACCAGATGTACCCTTGTCTGAATGAGTATGAAAAGATAATCTGCCGATGTGCAACAATAACTACAGTGTATTAAAAGAAGATGTGAGAAAAACCCACTTTTATGGCACATCCGATTGTACAACGCATTTTATTGGCTGTTGGAGTTTGAATAAAGAGTCATTTGTTAAATACTTAAGATATGTGTTGTACTTCAATACAGATGTTCGGCCTTGTATCTTACTTTCTTAACACTGCGCAAAAGAAAAAGAACTGTGAATTCAGCATGTTTTCTTGAAGGGTTTGAAGTGAGTGGAGCGGGCTGTGCGTCATGAGCTGGTGTTAGATGGACTGAAGAGATGGAATAATAAGTAGCCCTATTATTTCATTACTGCTTTTAATTCTCAGTACTTGATAACAGCCACGCTGTCTTTCAGATTGAAACCACTCATGTACCAATTAGAACAATGATAGCTATATATATATTTTTTTTCTAAAACGTCTTAAAATCCTTGGATGTATAGCTTACTTTCTCTTTGGATGGATAGGGATGGTTGCTTACTTCTTTCCCATGTTTGTTTCTATCAGGCACAAATGGATCAAATCAGTTTAGATTTAATAGTGTGAGATGTAGTATCCTGCCATTATCTTGAGATGGAGATAGAAAATATTGTAAGACGTGGCCACACGTGCAATAATTCCCCTCTCTTCATTTTCGGGTAGCAGCCTTTTACTGAGGAGTAAACGTGAGAGAGAAAGAGAGCGAGAGGCGGGAGAGAGTCCGCGCGCGAGTCTGTGAGAGGCGCGCAGTGATAACAGTCATCGTCCTTCTTGGAATCAGTTTTGTGTCCGGTTCGTGGCCAGAACGGGACGAAGACACTTCCAAACAGTCGAGGGGTGAGCGACATCCACAAGGTAAAGAACGTGGCCGCTATATTATTCAATCAAATCGCCCTTGTCTCGTTTATTTGTGAGCGGTCAAATACGCAGACCTAGTTTCGGGCTTCAACCGAGGTTTGTGGTATCAGTGTTTGTGCTTCATCACATTTCGCTATAACCCGCATGTGTTACTGATATTTTCCTATGTGAAGCCTTGATATACTATGTGGTATAAGATTTCACTGTGCGAGTGACTGTGCTGATCCCAAGCTTGAAGCGTTTCCGCGCGTTATCGCAACAGTCCGAACGGCTGATTATGTAGCCTATAACTAAATTTCTGCTCCGCAGAGAAACAAACACAAGGTGGTATCACGATCAGATGTCATGTAAATACTTTAGGATGGAAGATATCGAACAGTGTATATTTTAATGACCGTTTGGTGAGAGGTAGCCTAAGCGAGACGCTTCTTTACGCACAAAATATGTTCCATGTGGTTCATATCCAGTCGTATAAACAGTGTTAACATTTGACGATACACGTGTCGATGACATGTTAACGTTGTCAGATTTGTAGCCCCGTGTCTTGTCCCTAAAGGAACTGGGAGAACGCAAGCATCACTTTGGAGCTGGTATGTTTTACGCGGAGCAGGCGTGTGAGTTGCTGTGCGCCCTTGTGCGTGTCTGTCTGCACCGCTAAGGAGGAGAAGGGAGGAGGGGGAGAGGAAGGGGGCATTAACTGACAGACTGTCACTACTAGCACCGACAGCCGTGGGGCAAATGTTTTACCTGCGCGCGCCGTGCGCACGTGCACGCGATGTGTCCGCGGATCAGCGCGTCTCTAATGAGCTCCATCTCGCTCCCGTCGCTTCACAAAGCCACCTTAATTGTGTCCATTTATAACGCGACCCCATCATAATAAGTATTTGACTCCACATACAGGCTGCTTATGTGTTTGTGAAGTAGTCGTTGAACACAAATGTAATAGTGTTTGCTCTGTTGCACGACCTAAAGCATGCACTGGCCTTGTGGGAAATACATTTGCCCAGATTTATGGCCCTTCTTCACAGGTGATATCGATTATGGCATCCCCACTGTGTACCATATTTTTGTAAGGGCATAAGAAAAATGCCACATTTTTCTTCCTCTGTTGTTGCAGGGAGCTCTTCATAGTGAGTGCAGCTGGGTCAATTCTCCAGTGCTCCTCTGTTGCCTCATATACATCAAAACTAATGCTTTACATGAGCGGCTGCTGCACACTCAGACACACAGTCATGATGGGCCTTAAGCGGCAGTAATGGCTCTGATCAGTGCCAGACATGTTTATCTGTGAGGAAAGCTCATGCATTTTACATGACCCTGCTACAATCAGCAAGTGTGAATGCTATTTGTTTATCATCATCTTGTGTCCTGAGTGACTTAATGCCTTGCTCTTTGCATTTTGAAGAGCAGCCATGTCTTTCGTTCCTATTTTTCTGAACCAAAGACGTAGGTTTTGTGTTGAGGCCCACGCACTGGACTTTCATTGTGCTTAAGAGGCAGACAGCAAGTGCAGCAGTCTATTTTGCTGTTTGTAATCGTTTACACTGATGCTTGGAGAGAGATGTAAGCAGGCTCGGGGAATGGGATGGAGAGAGTCGTTTAAGAGACATCAGAGCAAGCAGAGAAGATGGGAAGAGCACAGGGAGATTAACTGTGGGCCGAGGTAATGGTGCAGGATTTTGAAGACGAGCAACAAGAAAATGTGGACAAGGAGGAGAAGGTGGTTGTGATAAAGGCTACAGTCTGAGTCAACATTTTTTTTCATTAAAAGCAGTGATTTTGAATGTTGATGTTAAATAGACAGAAATGCAAATGTAGCAAAGTTTTTAAAATGTTAAAAACTGTATTGACATTTATGCTCTTTTCTTAGAACTCTTGGAACTGCTTGTTCCAGGAGACTTATTTACTGTGTTATGTACATGCTTGTTAATGTTGAAAAATATTGTAACTATTCTGTTTCTAGACTTCTTTTGTGACATTACAACCAGCAACTGTGACTATTGGGACAAAATTATTTTTTTGCACTGAATCATGTTTTCAGCTATGACTGTGAACTGTGAGCACTGTGAAAGTTCAACATTTAGCTCATCACTTACACAATTGTAGATCCTTAGAAAAAAGAACATTGTTGAGTAACTAAATCTGCGTGGACGGTTATGCGCAGATATCACTGAGTGCACAATGTGGATGGCTGAGGTTCATTCATCTCCGCAATAAGCAAGCACAAAGCTGCATGTCAGTTTACAAAAGCAGGCAAAGCAGTATCCAACCAGGCAACATTTGGTCTTAAATGTTGGTGCTTTGTGTTGCTGTTATCCCTTTAGAAAAATTAAAGTAACCTTGTAGTCTCTCCTGTCTTTAAGTGCTATGTAATATTTTGCCAGTAAGACACATTACTCCTTAACACTCTTCAAGAAAAGACCTTCTTTTTAAAGACTTCATGAATGACACAGCTCCAAAGAAGCTCTGTCTCTTCTTTTATTGTCGATCACTCATGCTATAGTGAGAAATACCTCTTGATACCCCCCAAAGGCAGCACACCCAGCCAACATGTTAACTGATCAGTGAGCAGCCCATTTCTTTTTGATTTCCCCCCTAATGAGAATGGAAGAAGCCACTAGATGAACACCCAAGGGGGTATTTCTTCTTTCTTTCAACTGACTGGGTGGCACGCGACGGATGGGTACCATTCATTAACTGACAATTCGGTAAAATGAATCTGACAAACGCGGCCTCCCAGGGATTCTCGAGGAGTACAAGGAAACAAATGCTTAGTGCTCAAGACACCAGCATTCCCCTGAGCCCCTTCACACTGTGAGATAATGTAATGGTACAAATCCCTTCCCAGTTGTTTCAAACAGGGAACAAGGAAACTCCCTGGGTCTAACATCTCAACACATTCTTTCATAAGTTGTGTTGCTTCTACAGCTTTGAGTTTCAATATGACTTTGAACTTTCAGTTAAGCCTTGTCATTCATGTAGACATGCAACTGTATAGTGCTTAGTCCTGTCTGAATGTCCGTGGAAGCCTCAAAACTGTCACAGTGTACTGACCTAGTGATATAGTGGCTATCACTATTTGCTATTTTTCTAGATGCATTTCGGGAAATTGTGAGCACACAGACTTTATTGTCAGTTGCTGAGCATTCTCACACCACTACAAAATGATATGACATAGTGTGGACATTCAAACACAGCTTCATTCTATCGGATTAAACCTTGTTCCAGTCCTGTTTTTTGACCAGGTTCAAATCTGGTTTACACCAGGTTTAGACCCTGTCACAAACTTCGATTCAGTTTCTAGGTTGATCCAAGGTCCTGTTTTGATTTGATTGTATCCTGAATTTCTTTTGGTACAGAGGAGGTAAGAGAAGCTTTATTTGTGCCAAAACGGCTGTGTTGCAGTAGATCTGGTTTAGTGCGTGCTTACATTCGTTTTAGGGCTCATATGTTTTAAGACCTGGTTTAGATTTAGTCATCTCCACTCTTCTCATTGTTTAGCCCAGACATAAAAGTTTTGAGTAACACTGCCCTAGTCTTTTGAAGGATTATGTAAAAAGTGTCACTTGGCAGTGACTTTGCAGGACTATATCATCTCAAATTAGCTCCCCACAGCTGCTGACTGATGAGCAGGTTTTCATCTTTTCCTTTAGCCCTTAGACTGACGTTTTTGATGATGCACTGTGCACCTTCTCTCCATATCTTTTGATAGAAATGATGCATCAAAGAGCCGCATAGAGGCACCAATGCTGACTTTTAAAGACTTTGTGAAGAATGTTTTCTTCCTCAACAAGCATATCCCTTGAAAGTTGAGATTTAGCCTCAAGAACTTCACAGTTTGACTTCTATCGTCTGCCGTGCTGGTCCTTGTCTCCTGTTTCCACAGGCAGGGTCAAATCGGGGCACACTGACCCAGCCCAAGCAGTAGTTGGTGGGGACATAGAGCTGCTCTGTCCCCAGTGTTAATAGATTGAAGGGGCAGAGTCATTTGGAGGAAATAGCCGTGTCTCATGGTGCAGTGGTGTCTCTGTGGGGGCATTGGGATGGTGTGGCAGACTCGGTCACGGTCTGATTACTCACACACACAGCCTCTGCTTGTGTGCTGCTTTCTGTACATTAGGGTTCATACACAACACGCTTCAACTGAAAGATAATGGAAATAAGACTTCCCAAGGCACAGATGCACAGAACATTACAGGTGTAAAACAAGGATGCTTAAATATCTATTCATATGTAAATCGCTGTAGCAATATGCGTAAGTGGAAGTGGTCCAGGGTGTTGACTGTGTCACATCCAAAAAACTTGAACAAGAGTGATCATTGGTGCAAAGCAGGTTGAAGTGAAGAAACAAAGTTATTGTAAATCAATTCATAAATTAAATGTACATTTTGTTTGTCAGATTCACTGTTGTGGCCTTTAAATTAACAAAACCAGTGTTCAAATTTGGGTTTTAGCAGTTTTGTTGTTGCAGCTCTAGGTGGAATTACAGTGATAGGACGCACTGTCCTATCTATCACCTTTACAGTAGTGGAATATGTCATAATTTTCTTAAAGCCATATCACAATATTGAGGAAACTAATGTGTAGCTTCTGAGGGTGTCTGAGTGTAGGGCTGCATAACACAGAAAAATACTGAATACTGGATATGGCTGCATTACCCAGCCCTACATTTGATTACTGACTTCTATTTGAGAGGCATGGTTTTATAAATGGCTTCCAAGCTGAAGATAACTTTCATAGTTGAAAGAAAAGTAAAAACAGTAACACAACCCTGTTATACATTTTATTTATTTTTATTTTTTTTACATTATTTTCTTTTCCACACACTTTCCACATCAGTTTTCCTAAGATTCATTTTCTCTTGCACTATTCTGCTGCTTCATCCAGAGTAAAGCAATGCGTTCTCTTTGTGGAGCCAGCAGGGAGCCCATGTAGCTGATGGAGTGGACTTAGACTCGGAGAGCGATAGTGAGATTGGAGCTGCTACTCTGTACTATGGCTATTCCAATGGGTGGGATGAAGGAGAGTGAAAGCACAGTAGCACGCATCACTGAAGACATTATTATTGAGAAAGAAGGGACTCTGCTCCGGGCTGAATGTGTTTATTGGTGTGTGTGTGTTCTTCGTATTTACATTCATGTCCTACTGTGTTGAAAGCCCGAAAACTGGGACAAGAGCCAGACAATGGCACAGAGAGACTAAAGCTTATATGACTTGGGTTTATGGGCAACTATAGTGCAAGTACTGGAGCAAAAATTAATCTTTTAAATTATTTCCTTTCACAAGATGAGCCAAAAGGGTTGGCTAATGATTTTAACTGTTCCTTATACCATTTGCTAGATCCTGCTGTGAAGATTTCAGTGTTTTGTGCGTGACAGGTGTGCAAATATGAAATGTGTAGGAGGTTCGGGTGTGGAATAAAGTGGAAGATTGCCAACAAGCGAGGTCCACTGCTGTGAATTACCTTTTAAAATGTGTTGCATGGTGATAAATACATAAAAAATAACTGGAAAAAAATTCCTGGAAGGCATTAACTTGAGAAAGAAGACATATTTATAAAAAATCCCAATATCTCCCAAACTGACATCCAAAAAAGTCATTAACTTTTAAATTTTTAAAAAAAGTGTTATTTACTGACACTATTTTAAGTCAATCATATTAAATTACAATTTCTAATGCAAAGTAATAAAATATGTGATTTATATCAAAGGGGTCACTGTTCAGAGAATTCCAAAAGTAAGACCCATCATTGCTTTACCCATCCAACATCTTTAAACAGGTCATTCAGAAGATAAATTTATGTATTTAATGCAATGTATGAGTAATTTAGTTGCTTTGCTTGATTGAACAGCTACACAAGCTCGTTAATAACATTTCTTGAAGCTTGAGTCATGTTAGTGGGAGGTGTCAAAGAAGACATCAAAGTGTATCATAACATTCACAGCTGAGATTTCATTGCTCCCATGTACAAGAATAACAACGGGGAATACTTACTCAACTGTACAATGAGGTGTTAATGCGTTTTCACTTACACCGTCTTCAGTTATAATACCCCAATGTAAACCTATGATTTACTCCACTGGACATATATCTGTACTTGTGTGACAGTGCATGCTTTTAATTATATAAGTCAATTTTCTGTCTTTTTCATTTTTGTAGCACACATGAAATTGAAATCACTAAACTGTTTCTACTTAAATTATTTCTCTGTGGTTCAACAGAATTTACAAACACTTTTAATAAGCTTTGCCACAAAAGATGGCAATGACTGTAAACACCATTTGGAAATTAAAATTTTTACAACCTGAAAATTAGCTATCTTCTTTTAAAAATATGTTTCCCTTCTTCTAAGTTAGCTTGAGTTGATATTATGGGTAGGTTTATGAGGAGGTTCTTGGATCACCAGCGATAGTGTGCACATAGCTATGATTGAAACCTAAGCTGCCACCCTTGACACAAAGGTCCAGTAGGAATGGACTAAATCCTTTTGTAAATTTGCCTACTCTATGAAGATAATTGGCTTACTCCTGAGTTAAGTGTCTGCTCCTAGGACTGTGGCTAGGCTAATAACATGCTGTGTGTAGGCACTGTGACACATGCCTTTGCTTCTGAGGGACTTACAGCCACATTACATCCTGAATTATTGTATGACAATGATAAACCGATAGCCACAGAGCCAAGGGACATGCAAGGATAAACAGTCTACTCTAAACAATACAGAGCTATACATACAATCCTTTACAAATTTGCTCTGCTATCGGAAAACACCACATCTACACGACATCCAGAACACAGTTGAGATTCAGGAAGGCATTCTTCACTAATTTGAGAAATGGAAATAAATAAATAATAAGGAATAAATAGTTGCTTTTAGCTGATTCTTTGCCATTTTGAGACGCAAAGATTTTGGACTTTAATAGGAAGCACTTCTACCTCAAAATTTGAATATTTGGGAATTTGATTCAGTTTCTGGACACCTGTTATGAGGCTGAGGTCTTTGCATTATTTTGTATTTGGCATCTTATTATATTTTTGTATAGGGCTACTTAATCAAGTTTAAAATTTGTGTTAAAATTACGATTCTATTCATATTTAAATAAGCAAAGTCACTTATTTATTTAGATAGGCTTTAAATCAAAAGTATGTCATTAATATAATGAAAAATTAGATTTTGCCATAGTTGAGCAGCCCAATTTTTGTACATTTTAATATACATTCTTTACTAATCAACCAACAGCAAGTCTTTTGTCATTGCATGTAATTGAATTTTTTATTTTATTTTTTTTCCCCCAATGTAAACCCTATAAAAAGTGTCTAAATATAACCAATGACTTTGTTATTCCAAGAGACAACATTGTTATCCTTTTCCATTATTGTGTGGTCTAAGTAAACAAGCACTCGTCTAACTCCAGCTGGGTCTCTTTCTTTACAAAAGCACCCAGGATAATTCTCTGTCCAGGAAAGTAGTTACAACAAGAGACTCAGGTTTAACAAGAATTCTACACCCAGGACTTCAGAGCTTACATTTCCCTTTGCTTTTGTTACTTTCCCATTTTCTGTTTTTCTTACACCAAACATTTAGGTTTGTATAGCACTGATATGAATAGAAAGTGTTGCATAGCCTTACCTAAATCATTATCCCCACATCAAAACCATCTGGGTCTCACTTCTTACTTTGAAGATTCCTGTCCTCATCAGCTCAGCGCCTAAAGGAAACTTCGCAGCTACATGTTTGTGCGGCAGGATATGTGTGCAAATGCAAACAAGCTCACAAGTGGCTCTTTTTATGCCCATTTTAAACCTCCATCTGAACTGTTGAAGCCTCTCTCTTTTCTGGCCTAAGGGGCAGCTGCGTAGAGCCGGACTAGGCCCCAGCTGATCCTGCGGCTCAGAGGAGGAGGGGAAAAAAAAGCACAAAATTCTCAAACCAGAAAATGAGAGATTCGGAGATGGATGAATTGTCAGCGGACGTGCAGCTGTTGCGTCTGTTAGTGTCTATGTGAGAGAGAGCAGGGCTGTAGAGCTGTAACATGCGTAATTCTGGGACGTGACCGAAAACTGTCTAGTTACGGCGCATCAGGAAGCGGATGAAAGCGAGACTTCCCCACATGTTGAGAGAGAAAAGAGGAGCTCCAAATTCCTCGTCTGTGTGTGTCCTGATGGCTGCTAATTTGTACAAAGATAACTCCAGAGATGGCAGCATCGTAAGACTCTCCTATGCTGTGTCTTTGTGAACATATTTTGGACTCAGTCTAATGGAAAATGCCTGAAAGCGTCCTTTGAAAGGTTGACTGATTATATTGAGCTGATGAAATGGCAGTACCCCTGAGATAGAGGTTTTTGAAGATAAAAATACATCAACAAGAACACCTAAATGTATGTATTTGCATTTATATGTAAAAGCCAGATTTAGATATCTACAAATGTGAGCTTTTATGCAGGGACTGATTAGTGGAAGGCCAAATATGCTAAACTAGAAAGAAATCAAGGGTGTATAGATTACTGCTGTCAATCAGTTAAATGCACATATGCACATAATGCCAGAGCTTCATTAGATACCATAAACAAGTAACATTAACACCATTTAATCATTCACAATTTGCATATGTAATGACAACATATGGAACACATTGGAAATCCTCACTGCCATGCGACTAAACCACTTGGGCTATACCACAGTTTTTCAAGAACTAAGCAGCTGTACAAACTTCAAATCAAACCCACTGTCTGTGCATAGATAAAACTCACTAAATTAAACAAAATACAAAACATAATCAGGCATTACAAGTGTTAACATAGCTGGATTTATATCACAAGAAAAGTGAATTGCTGAGAATGTGTTTCAGGTCAATGCAATTAGGAGAATAAATGTCGTAATTATACCATTGGTACACAGTTAATTTTAACACAGATGTTCCGTTTTGGACCAAGCTGTTGCTGTTTTCATCTCTCATATGTCCAGGTGCGTGCTTGTGTTGCCGTGCTCCCCACAATCCGAAGGGCGCGCTGTGGAGCGTGAGGTTCATCAGTACAGTAATTAATGTAGCACGCTTTGGTTGTCATGCGTGATATTTCTGCGCCGCAATCTACTCGAGAAGGCTTTTTGATGAATGGCCAATTAGAAGTAGAGTCCTCGTGCCTGGTGGCTGACTGATCTCTTTTTAATAGCACTCCTGTTTCACTGATAAAACGCAAAATGAATCATCGATACTCTGGCCCCCAGGATGACCGGGTGCGGGATTCTATTGTAATTGGGAGCGGAGCCTTCAGGGTCGAGTCCTGCTCTTGTGTGTAATTTGGTGCTTGGATGTTTTAAAGATGTGGGAATGCAGCGTATAGTCTTAGGCAGAGATGGAAGGAAGAGATTTTAGTTTTTAGATAGATTTTAATTTAGGTAGATTTCTTGAATATAGTTGAATATTCTTCAAATGGTCCAACGACCAAATAACTGAAAATATTATTGCATTATATTAGTGTTGTGATAGTGATTAGATCACGATCGCAGTACTATTAAAAAGTAGGATTCTGTTCAGAGTGCACGCTCCAGGAGCTGGCCAATACAATATGAACTAACACATGAATTCCATGCATTTCAGAACAGACATGATATTTTGTTCTTTACAGATAGGATTTTATTATCTAATTAATTATATCTAATTATAATTGTAGCTTTTGGGATTTGATATTTGCACTAATTCAAATTGTGATTTCAATTTGACTGTAATATATTTTGCCCCACCTTTGATAATGGGCAAGCATTTTTACACAAGTAACCTATAGACTCATTGCATCGGACCTGTAACACACTAAGAAAAGGCTTTGAAACCGAAACTCTGGGTCTGATCCATATGGGATTTCTGAAACACACTTGTATAAAAAGGCAACACCATCAATCATCGATATCTCATCAGTTAATGTGTAGCTATATTTCACCAGTACATCTGTTTTCATCTGATTCCATTTCAGCGTCGGCCCAGCTGCATGTGCCTACAGCTCCCATTCACTTATATTGTCATTGATTTTTCTGCGTGTTTGAATACTATTAAACTGCACTTCAATGAGACTGTCTAAGTTTCCCTTCCAGAAATCCATGCTTGAAGTGTTCCGCCGCGTTTTGATGTGTTGATGCTTTAATCAAAACGTCTCATTTTATATGCATAATTATTGTAACAGAAATGAAAGGCAGAAGTGGGGGTAAAACAGGCATGGACGTTGACAGAAATACAAAGCAAGTTTAGATGTGTTTGCTGATTCCAAAGCAAGGTGATTTTCATGAAAAGGGTTTTGTTTAGAAAGCTGTGAAAATGTGCTGTGCAGTTATGTGATTGCACCACACATATCTGAACTCAGTTGGAGAGCTGAGGACCACCTATGAGGAGCCACATCATTGCCTAGCTGCTCTTTTTGTCTATTTCTGTAGCCTGCAGCTGCAGGAGACTGCCCTCCTCTGAGCACACGGACCAGATTTGCAATGAGGTGATTACTGTTGTCAAAATGTCACTCACTCTCCTGCTGATCTCCAAAGGTTCAGGACAATAATCTTGTAATTCCAAAGATGAAACGTGTTGCTGGTAAACCCCTGCTGTGAATAGAAAAACACTGGGAGCACATTGGTCCATTTGCATTGCATTTCCTTAAAACACTTAACCGTGATTCTTGCTGAAATTGCAAAGCAGACCTTGCCCTGTGGTCCCAATCCCAGCATGCTTTGCAGGTAGGCACTTAAGACGACACAAAGAACCTTATTTTGTAGATTTAGACTTCATAAACATCATTATCATTTCCCTGACCTTGAGTGTCTGCTCCGTTCAGCAACAACCTCAATTTTGTCAGGAGTTTTGAATGGCGCCGCTTGCTTGTACACGGCCAATGGAGTCAACAAAAGAGAATTTTTAGTGAGATGAGATTGTGTGCGTGTGTGCGAGGGTTCACATCAGCATACGTGCGCTGAGTCAGTAATCCTTGTAGCCCCTTCCTGAAACTGTCAGCATCTTTGCTCCGAAGTTTTCTGACTGCGCCGCTGCCAGACTTAAACTGTGTAGAACATTAGAGGAACAGCCCACGCGCTAAGAATACACATTTGTTCTTGAGTCTGAGCCAAATTGCCTCTATATTTTATGAGCCTTCTTGCTACTAACATACCGTCGTGAGACTAATTATCATGGTCGCACTCTAACACAAAGCTCCTTTATTATTGCATTGACATCACATTTGTTTTGGCTCGGCCCACATGGCATCAACTTCACAGTGTTAACGACGGTTTCCTGGTTCAAGGCTATGTGCTGTTGTACTTAAAGCAGTCAAACAGATAGGTGAGTTTGCTGTCGTAAGCATATCCTTTTAGTCGTCTGATTGTCCACTAATCAGCTGATTGTGTCTTAGTCAACCAACATTTTTTTTTTGTTGATTATTAATTTTATTGTGATTATAAAGATTTAGGATTTATGAATAAAAGCAAAAAAAGAAGGCATGATGAGTAAGTTAAGAGTTTGGTGAGTGTGTGTTTTTTGTACTATTTTATACATAAATATAGTTTACTTGTACTTCAGTGTATGCGTGTTTGTTATCATGTGAGCTCCCAAGAGCCAGAGTCCTTATGAGTGCTGTTTAGAGTGAACTGTACATCACTGAAATACTTTATAGTTTTGAGAGCTTTTACCAGTTTCACCCCAAGCCACATATCCTTTTAGTCGACTAATTGCTGCACAGGGGATGTCTTTAGTCGACCAAGAATTTTATACTCCTCTCTGTATCCTATGGGGATGCTGCGCTGCATGTTAGCTGCTCACTTGGGATCCAAGCTGAATTCTTTGGAAGCACATTTACAGTTTTTGTCCTGGCCTAGAAATGCCTCCATACTTATCATAATACTTTCCCCCAGCTTATTGAATCTACTGAAACAATATGCTGGGGAGAATCTATTTTTATTCATAGTGCAAGCCTATTAATAAAAGCATGAGTAAAGTTGGACTAAAATGAGAATAATACATGAAGGGGAAATGAAAAAGTGTCTATTAAATGCCTTTGAATTCTGTTAGAACAAATTATGTTTGTTGGAGAAATGGGGTCCCACATGTAGCCTACTGTATGTGACAACATACAGTAGCATTTTACAAGTGTTCCTTTGGATACTCAGGTGATACAAGCTCTACTGGGATACTAAATAGATATAGATATAAAAGATATGTTTAACTTGCTGCACACTTATTTATGCTGTTTTGAGAATTGGCAGCACACAAGACCAGTATCACTATATAAGAAATTGGCCATCTCCCAAAATGGAAAATGTGATGTACTCAATGTTTTATTTATATTTGCTTTTTCCAGCTCCCGATGCGCCCTGACTTGTGCCTCAGGGGCAGATTTGAGCTATAAGGCCTTTAAGGGGTGAGTGGAGATGTGCCGCATAAGCAAACTGTGGAGCTGCTTGCACTGATCTCTCTGGATGTGTGCAACAGGTGACGGCTAATGCAGCTCTGGAGAGACTGGAGGCTGAAAATCACATTGTTTCAGAGGGGTGCCTAACTCTCCCTCTGACACATGTACTTTACAGGCCATAGTGTGAATGCCAACATAATCATTATTCTGTTAGCTTTGTTATGTTTCATTCAGTTGTAAAGGGCATCTTTTATGGATGTAGCCTCTAATACAAATTCAGTTTGATGAATATTTTCCCACAGACCTCCGTTTTCCTGTGGCTACCCTCTGTTTAAATTTTGACACATTATTTAACAGCCTCCAGGAAGAATGCATCTCAATATAGCACTGTGCATGAACAGATTGTTCCTATGGCTGCTTGACATCTCTCCCCATCCACCAGTGAATAAATCATAGGTGTATCCAAACATAGTAATTAGATGTTATCACATGCCTGATGACTGATGTGTTTGCACACTGTTGACGTGTGGCTGACTCCCACAAATTGGCTTATAACTTCCATCGCTATTTATGTCTCAATGCTCTCCAAATTACATTTTTGACTGAAATACTTTTCTGTCGCCTAATAATGATTTTCCCCTGCCAAATTATGCTGGCCTATTCCACTAGAGGAAAACTAAGTGTGACTTGCAATGTGCAATCTCAACTGCAAAGCCATTTTGAACACGTCATCTGTGATATTTTTATTTGTTGTTACCAAGACCAAACGCAGCACCATCCTTTCTCATGTTTGCCTCCTCTTTCTGCTGGCATGTACAATCATAGGCAGTGACAGCACAGTATGGCACTTGTCAGTACGCTCTACAACAATCTAGTCCCAGGTACAAGCAATGTTATTCTTCTACATATGCATTTGTAGGTGAAGCATCTGGAGAAAATGTAAATGTAGTCAGTTCTGTGTGAGCGTAATTCTGGTGGGACTCTTGGGGGAGGAGATGTAGGGGGTCCTGACAGATATAGGGCCTGGCTCTTGCTCAGTCAGGTTGAGGCTCGTTCCACATGTTTGCCCTCTGCTGCCTGCCATGCAGTAGTAGATATAGTAGCTCTTAAAAGTAACATCATACTCCCACTAATGTCGCATCACTATTCAAACAGACAATTTATCAGAAAGACACAATGTTGGCTTAACTTAATGGAATCATATCGTCTATTAAATTAATGTTATTAATTAATGAATGTAATTAAGTCACGTTCACGTTTTCCTTCGTGAATCTGTGAGCATTTATATAATACATTGTTTTTTTCTGTGTCTGTATTGAATAAATGTAGTCTCTTACATGTGTTGTATGCATTCACCAACCTCTTCATAGTCATAAGAGTTCTTAATTTAGATGACAGCACAATGCTCACTCTTACGTTAACAAGCAACAATGCTATTTGAATAAAAGTCTTTGATTGTTCCTAGTGGCAAGCAGTTGGCTCCAAATCACTTCCATACTATTGTTTGTGTAATGTGGCTGCTAATTAGGCAGTGATTCATCTATTTTTATGAACCTAAACAATAATCAGCACTAGAGTTGGCAAAAAAAAAAAATCCATACCCAGATACTAATCAATACTAAATGATTGCTACTAAAAAATAACAAGAAATAACAAATTTATTTATTTATTTATTTATCTGAGACAGGGACAGAGCACAATTTTCGCATTAACTTTGACAGGAGAGATGCATTGTACATCAGGTTGTAGCATCAGTGCTAATTTCCACCTGTAGTCCCTGGACAGGTTCATTGATTGATTGTATTTAACTGACCTTGACTATCAACTGTTCTGGAGACCTGTAGCTTGTTTTGGGTTGCTATAATACACAACAAATAATAACTTGGACCTATCTTAAATATATTTTATCTAAATCCATTTCAGTGGTGGTAGTTATTTGTGCTTTACTACATTCTGTTCAAAATTACAAATATTTATGTTTTTTGTCATTGTGCTATCAAAATATCCTTATATTGAAATCAAGTTTGAAACATTAGTTTTTGTATCCAGTAGTTCAGTAACATGCTATATTTCATTTTATTGTGTGTTGTGTATGATGCTCTCAATTCACCATTTTAAGGTCAATGCACCCTTCTTTTCATCACCCTTCAGTTACCAGACCCATGCTTTTAAGAATCTGATCCCTTGGTCCACTATCCTTTGACCTGCAATGTTGACAACACACTCGGCTGGTTAAAAGCACTGAGGGTCTTGTGTCGCGGCCTCGGAAGTGTGCCTATGTGTGACACGACATGGCTTTTGTGAAACATGAGAGGAGGGAGCACGCACGGAGAGGACGTGGCCCAAGGGCGTGAGAAAAGAAGCGAGCGATGGTGGCTGCTTTAGGTCTCGCGCGTGCATTAGACAGAAGCTCCACTTGATGAATGAGGGCGTCACTGACACTGGAGCATCATCAGCAGCACATGGCGACCGCCGCGGAGATGATAAAGGACACTCCAAGCATCGCACATTTCCATTCGGTTACATTTGGTTTCTTTTACTGCCATGTGCTTCAAGGTTAGCTCATGATAAGCTATTGGCCAGGTATTAGAATATTTGAAGCTACTCAGTGTAACTTTGCTTTCCTGCTCATGACATGAAAGGCATTTGCATATATACGGAATTTTCTATTATTTTGCTATTAAGTTGTTTCATGTTTCTGAACTAAAATAAAATTCAATTAAAAGCAGCATAATAGTTTAAATAAATATGTTATTAGCAGTTTCAGAAATGTAAATGATGATTGTGACGTTAATGATGATTAAATCACAATTGTGTACCTGTATGTTTAGGACAGTGTTAAGCATTGAAATACATTTAATCATTTATGAATAAATAAACAACAATGCACATCTTTCCGTAGAACTAGAAAATTTAATTATACTTTAGAACATTCTTCATGGAGATAGATATGTTTATGCCATATTGTGACATATTCTAGCCAAAGGAACACCATTTCCATGGAGACAAGCAGGAGGAGGTGGAAGCCCTAAGTGCAAGTGTCAGCTTTGTGGAGATGCAAACCTTATCATAGTTTTTACAGTGCATTAAAAAGAAATAAATAAAAAAAGGGGTACAGAGATAAAAATACAAAAAAGTGCTTTGGGGTTATAAGAGGCATAACGTCAATTTAACGTCCAAATTCTGTACAGTGTTGCTTTAAAATGTTGAGTGAGAATATGTTGTGGATGCATAGTCCCAGTGGGTATTATGTTTCAGATGAGTCAAACCTGACAGATAACAAGCCACAGTGCTGGTCACATCTATTATTGAAGGGATGGGAAATTGATCGACCTGAAGAGTGAACACTGACCCACCATCTCCAGTGCTACCACATATCTGTCACTGAAACACTACTGTCCTCCGCTCGAACCTTCTCATTGACGGACTACACACTGTTCTTGTTTTCATTCATGTGGTTAGAGTGACCTTTGGTGACTGTCTAGTTTAACAGTGTTCAGCTTCTTCACTGGATTTATTCAGTGAGTTTAATAGGTGTATATGTTAGATTTTTACCAGTACATTCTTCTGAGTGAATTGGCTGCATTGTATTTTGTATTGCAGGAAGATGTTAATTTCCTTGTTAAAATGTACGCGTTTCATTCATATTTTCTGATGGAGCAGGCAGTTATAGGGCATATGTAAGAAGTGTCAAAAGTCAATCACAACTCTGCAAATTAATTTAACAATGTACCCTACGTGTGAGTGTACCATATAGAATTGAGAAACTTAGTTCATCAAGATTTTTTTCACTTGCCTTGGGAATTGTATGCTTTGTTGCTTCATATTTGGGATTATATCAATGCCTCAAAAACTCAATCGCTGGCTTTTTCAGACATTTTGGAAAACATAAACAGTCTGTGGGGTCTCACATTCATGCATCTCTTTATGCTGAAAGTCTTTCAGTTTGGGCCAAGTTTGACTTTTCTGGCAAGCGTTGGAGCTGTTGAGGTTGTTGCTTCAGAGCACATTGACACAGCAGACTCCTGACTTCCCGGCTCCCTCCTCAGCTCCTCATCAGTTCAAATCACTGCTCTGACTCACCTTTGATCACTCTCTGTGGGAGCTCTTCAATCCAGAAAGTCAAGTGTTTTATCTTTGTTGTGTGACAATTCGCCCTGGCAAAGACCATGTGCTGCCAGCCAACATGCCTGTGTGCGCAAAGTGAGCTGCACAGAGAAGAATAAAGCCTAATTTGAGCTCAATTCATCACCACAAGATTGCCCCCGTATTTATTGATAATTGCTTTTTTCCGTTTAAAGAGACGCGGTTTAAAGCGTCAGTCGTATAAACATGAGAGATGCAGCTGTTGCCGCAATTAACTTCTCACTTTCCCTAATGAAAGGATTAATCCGCCAGCAAATCTCTCGGCTTCCTTTCAAATGCCAGGCCCCCATTCAGCGGCTGCCAGCGCAAGAAAGGCGACCCGTGTTGAACAAAACGCCACTATCTATAACAGGAGCCAGAGTTACATTTATCGCCGGGTGTCACGTCCCTCTGGCGCTGCCGAACAAGCCAGACCCTTAACCAACTGCTGTTTGAGGATTTCTGAGTACAGACTTCCAGTGGCTGTTTTCAAGGCCCCTCTACAATGCTCCCGTCTGTGTTCAAACGCTTCCCCATAAAGACCTGTACTCAGTCTTAAAAAACTCTCACCGCAGCCTTCAGTCGGCAGCCTTGAGAATGGAAGAGTGGGCCTACTTCTGCACTACAGTTAAGAAAACCCTCCTGAATAGTTCTTCCCCGTTGTTGAAAAAAAGACATGTCCAGGCTCCTCGCAGTGAATGACAGCCTGGTGAGGGCGGCCACGGCTTAGGTTAAACCATCGATTGCTCCTATTGATCTCATGTTTTTTTCTCTTTGCGACGCAGAGACAGGAGGACAGGTTTAGAGATGACGAGATAGGTTAAATCCATGACAAATGCCAATCACAAGCCCCCTTTCTAAGCTGCTCATCGACGTGGAAGCGAAAATGGATTGTTATACACAGCATTTGCTTAAGCGTTTGGTGTTTGCTTTGATAATGAGCTCTTTTCCTAGGTTAGGTGTGCAAAAAAAGTATATCAAATAGAACATGTATCTATTTTGGAAACTCAATATTTGATGTAGCTATGCTTTGGTAGGTACTAAACCCAGCTATATTTCTTATAGTACCTCTACAATTGCCTGCAACTGCACCTCAGCAGTATTTCTTTGATCTGAAATCAGATGGATTTCAATGGATTTTTAACTTCTAATGCCTGACCCAGAAGAGTACTATTTGACAATACTTGAGGCTTTTACCTCAGTTTAAAGGAGAGCTCAGTGGTGGATAAATAAGGACAAACAGATCTTATGTCTAGAAGCAAACATATAGCCTTTTATGTTGTTTTGTAGTTGTGTAGAGCTTCTTTAAGACAAATGTGAAAAAGTACAAAACAGGTACTCAATTTATATTGTGTTAATGTTTATTGAAAAAAAAGCAACACTTAAGTCACTAAAATACTCATAATAACACATATGTTTAAGTTATTATTTCCACAGCTGTTGCTATTATCTTTTCTTTGTGATGGCGAACAAATTTTTCAATTTAAATTAGTACAAATCTAAAATTTCTCTGATTAATCAAAATAATGTATTGATTATTTTTCTTTCTCATCACTCGTTTATCACCTAAAGCTTTTTTGCATTTTAAAAGTTTAATTATGCCTCTGTAGATATCCCAGATGAATGAAAAGCAAATAACCTATTTAAAAGTTGTAGGACCTTTTAACAGGGTGCCTAACCTTTCTTCTCACATAGCCCTTTGTAGACTCATTTATGCTGCTTGCTCCAAATCCATATTCTTTGTTATTAGTGCATTGATTTTTTAGTGGGAGCTAAAACAGCTATTCTCAAACTTAAGAAAGCAGTGTTTAGTGGTACGCCTGTGTTTAAATAACCGTCTCTGCAGCTGCGCGCTCAGAACACTCGATTCATTACTCTGTCTTGTTTGTTTTGCTATTTTAGGATCTGTAGCCCATTTTCCTCATTTCTGTTCAATTTGCATATATCATTGAAACAGCGAGCCAATTGTGCTGGAGTTTACTGAAGTCTGCATTACAGGTTACAACTCAAAGGCTGGTTTTGTTGCATAGGAAGATTTCATTTCCTTTTTTATTAGTGTTTATGTCCTGTGGGCGTGCTGTGGTTGGGCCAAAGTAATACGTAAGGAGAGAGATTAGCAATAGGCTGATAAACCGCACATGTCTTGATCTGTGACTTCTGGACCCTCTTTTATCTCTGTCATTATTATTAGTGTCCATATCGGTGCCTATTTTCCTGCACAATCCCTCTGTTATAATCTCAATTTAGACGCCCCCTCCTCTGACCACAGCAGTCGTGGACTCATTTAAAGCCTAAGATTACAGGACTGCCCTTCTCCATATCTCAGCTGCCTCATCTCTCAACTGTGCCTCGGCCGCCACTAATCCAAGTATCTTATCTCGGTCTCAAGCTCTGACTGTCTCCCAACTGTCCACCTAATTCTACCCTTCACTCCTTCACCCTCCCTCTCTTTTTCCTCATACCCAGCTTGAACTCGTGCCATTTTTTTCTTGCAATCTGCAATATTCACACTGCTGTGTACACTCTTATCAATTTTTTTATGTTGGATTTTTTTTCCAATGAAACACACGTGTCCTTACCATGAGCAGACATCTCCACAAAACTGACTCTTATTTGGCCTGGAGAAAGGCCCCCTCCTACTTGTTGCCAAGAAAATGTTATTCCCTTGGCTTTAATATTCCACAAATTTATCTCCATGTAAAATGTTCTGAAGGATGCTTTTAGCTTTCTATTTTCACTGAATCATGCATGTAACACACTAGCTCCAAAAAGTTACACATTGGTGCATGTTTTTTGCAGTGCTGTCTAGCTTCTTCTAGCAATCGAGCTTTGTTGTGACTTAAAAGTGCACCGTGTAACTTTTCATGGTCCACAAGAGCTTATTTGCATGGAGATATTTCTGCTTTGCCTAGAATGTTCCAGTGTATGTCATTAAACCTATCTATCGCAACGGAGTCTAGCAGGTGGAGCCGCCTGTACAGGTCGTCTCTGTGGAGAGGCAATCCTGCTTACTATAAGAATATGGCTGATGAGATAAAATGAGATTAATGCCATACTGTGGAGCAAGTAAAGCAATAATAACCATGAATACAACCAGGTGGTTTACTATTGCAGTGCATTACCTATAAAGATGAAAGTGAAAGTAAGATCTGTGTCTGTCTGACAAACTGGGTTCAGAGTATGTCTAATGAAGCTGAGGTTTGACTCCCATCACCTGCAAGTAAAAGCTCTAAGACATTAAGACATATACATAAGACATAACATATTCTGCACACATCTACGTGTTTTTCTGTCACTTGCGGTCACTGCAATATACATTATGTACTTACACATGTATTTAATGGAAAAAATGCTAAACTTGTAGCCATGTGTTTTATTTTGTAGCAAAAATGTGAAATTACATGAAATGAGGATGATTAGAGGACCTTCAGCAGTTGGCAGCCTGTTTATGCAAGTTCATTTTCTCCATTATATGCAGTATGTGTTCCAAAATCTAGGCTAACACCATACCATTCCAATACAATTTTAATCAAACACAACTCTTATATACAGATGTGATCAGCATGAGGCCTTTCCAATTTTCATTATGGCTCCCATCGCTATAAGATGAGAGACTCTCCCTCACAGTGAGATGTTGTGTTGATTTCCAGTCTTTTTGGCAGCTCTATGCGCAAATTTTGGATTTCTTTTTGTGTTCATGCCCCATCTTTATCCCCCTTTCACATCTCCCCTCCTCTCGCTGACTTTATTGGCCTGACAGGCAATCATCAGCGGACAAACAAAGTGTAATGGGTGCAAGCCTCCCACACATGCATAAAACTGTGTAGGCAGAAGCTCACACACGCACAGGCACGCACACTCACATACACACTCACACACGCGCACGCACGCACGCACGCACGCACGCACGCACGCACGCACACACACACACACACACACACACACACACACACACACACACACACACACACACACACACACACACACACACACACACACACACACACACTTCTCTTTCACAGCCCAATGCTCCTTCACTCTCATGATCAACTCTCTTTCTCTCTCATTCTCTTTCTCTCCCTCTTTCCTGCCTCCCGCCTTTTTTTCTTCCATCTCTCTCTCCCTGTAAGTGGAAGGATGAAGCTGAAAAAAATTTACTGCTTAGACCCCAACACATAGAAACTAATGACTTTTTGATTAATTCATTAGCCTGACACTGCCATAGATGTTTACTTTTTTTATTGGCGTCTGACCCGCTCGCTCTCGGCATGTGTCCTTTCTTCTCTCGCTTTCATATCCGATCTGTCTTGGCACACCGAGAAATAAAGCCAGATGATACAGTAGTCCTGGAGTGCTTTTTGGCACACAGTACTGCTGCAAAGTCGATTCTCCCTCTCATCCCCATCAAAACCAATGTCTTAAATGAAAAAGGATCAGAGCACACCCCGCACTTAAATCTGTTAGTAAGTGCTTTTTGGAAAGGACATAAAAACCCAAAAGATAATGGCAATGTGAATGGGATTAACTTTATATTTTATGAAGACACGGTCAAGTGTTATCTGACGACACTGGGGAGTCAAATTGGGGTCAGAGGAACAAACAGCTCTTTATAGGAACGCTCCACCAAAAGGGACTCTATCTCCTGCACCGTTGGACTGCAAATACAGAGAGGATCACATTAGGAAAATAGTAGGCACCCCAAAGAGCAGACCTCAGATATTGCTTTGACCTCATCCCGCAATGAACATGATGGATTGCCCAGACATAAACTTCACTTCAGCTTTCAGTAATATATTCTCTGTTTACTGGGTCATAAAACTTCTTATACATTGTCTTGAAAGTAGTCCGGCTAGTGGTTATAGGTATTTTTAATTGAATTGACGATTTTTCCTTTTTCGCATCAGACAAATTATCCAAATCAACTGATGCTTTTTAACTTGTCTAGCTAAACAGCATAGTTCTACTTCTTCAGAAATTATGTTCCCCAAATTTAGACTCCCCTAATCTTTTAATCATGTTTTGACCCACTTCTTATTAACAGTTTGCCTCAAGACTGTGGCTTTTAATTGCTTCATGTTTGTACAAGACACAATTAAGAGGGTACACAAGGGCCAAAACTATTTAGGAGCCAAATAATTTCGTATTTCCATTTCTTCATTACAGTTTAAGGCTCTCTGATTAAAAGTATTATGGCATCATACAGATGATATGATTTTACAGTGGGTTCCTTTTGAATACCAATTCTAATACCATTTGGTGCTAAAGAAACCATTAAATTAGGGCCTATTTTCTCAGCTCTCCTGAGTGTCTAAGATTGATCTTCTCACTGATTGGTGATTAACTCGCCACTTAATTCCTCCTTCAGACTCTGGAAAACAAAGTACTTTTTCTGAGTGCTCCAGTTGGCTGAGGAGTTTCAAAGTGTGAGATAAAATGAAAATTACCAAATGTCTCTGCTACAAGGTTAGCTAAGTTGGCGCCCAAGGATGAATAGAGAAAATTCATTTTATAAGTCAAGAATGCAGGGGTAAAAATGTGAAGTTGAGGGGAGTACTGTCCTAAATGAGAACAGTAACCTGTAGGAAGTGATAAGAGCCGGCAGATGGATAAAGTGATAAATATACAGATGGGTAGTTAGATAGATAGAAAGCCTGATTTGCTGAGATGGAGAGGTACACAGAGATGATGGGCAGATGGAGAGATACAGAAAGATACTGCCCAAGCTCTCTCCTTGAGCAAGTACTTTTAGGTTGTCTTTGGACTTAGTTACAACAGTCACTCAGCTTCCTTCCTCTCCTTCCCCTTTGCCGTCTCAGCCACCACCGCACTCACAGGGTATTTTAATAGAATTAGGCCGCTCTTGTTATCTACTGAGCGGGTAGCCACAGAGTGAGGCGAGATTGAAACAGCGATTTCCAATTTGAGATTGTGTCACACACATCTCCCTGTGCCCAGATAGCATCATGGATCAGCGCCACCATCTCTTCCTTCACTCAGTCTTTCTCTTCTTCCGTGGTCTGGTCTTTTAGCCCTCTGCAAGACTTAACATCCCAGTGCATGCGCTCGGCCTCTTTGTCGCTCTGGATTGGTTGGATTCTCCTGACTGTTTATCTCCCAGTCACATTCACTTTGGTCTGTGCATGGATAAAACACATCTCCCATTCTCTGCTGTCCGCTTTAAGTTTTAGTCCATCACGACACGCCTCTACTTTAGCATGTCCTCTCCTCTGTCACACCCCAAGATTTTTTGCTTTTCTTGCACACCTTCTAAAATGTTCCTCTCCATGTGTGTTTCATTTTGCACAGTGTCACTTTGCAGCTCCCCCATGAATATTTCTCCTCTCCTCGTTCTTCATCTCCTGCACCCTCCTTTTCCTTTTTTCTGTTGCCTGGAGGCACTGGGTCCCTTAGACTTGTCTTGTCAGGTCTTTGGATTTCTGTCTCACCTCGAGAGAAATAGACTCTTCATAGAGTACAGTCCACCCTGCTAGTGGCGTTTTTCCAAGATGGATGCATGTGTGGCTAGAGGGGCTTCTCACCCAGCTTCACAATGCTACAACTCTTATTTTTTGAAAATCTTTCCTGATTTTACCCATGATTGCAGACTACATTGACAATTGTCTGAGTGTACCAACAAATCCATGATAATAATGTTTAAATTGAATGGAACTGTTTACAGCAGTCAGCAACACATCACTGCTATTGTTAGCACTTATTACTTCTGTCAGTGTTGCAATGTGTCTCTATTAGTTTGTTCGCTTTGTCAATTCATGTCAGATTTTAAATGTTTAAAGATACTAACACAGCAGAATAGATATTCTTTTTGAGTCCAAATGAGTCCAAAGCCCTAGATTCTTTATTTTTGTTCATCATATAAGAGAAGAAAAAAACTTGTATTGTACATTTATTACCTTCATGTATTATAAACCTATTTCTCAAGTTTTTCTGAACTTCCTGACAGCACCAAGAGGTCTGACCCACCATCTGAGAGAAAGTTACATCTGCCCGTTCATCCTCTGCCTCCTGCTTCTCTCATTCTAAATTAAATAAACTTGGAAATGTTTGCCGACTTTGTTGTGGTGAATGCAAAAAGGCGTGAAGCTGAAACAGAAGGACAGGGCTTACCACAGGTCAAGTGACTGCGCACATTAAAATGTGTAGAAATGAGGCTTCGCATCGCCATATAAAAGCTTTTGAATAATTCACATTTTCAACATTAAGGTTAAGAGTTCAAAGGCATAAAGGATCCAAGTTGTGGGAAGGGTGCGTGTACATACACCCACAGATATGGATGTTAATGCTATATTGCAACATACAGACTCTCAACTGCCTCTTCTTATAGATCCACTTGTAAATTACTTAAATCAGCAGTTATTCACAAAGCTGCTGGTCGTTTTTTCCTCACATTGGAGCACTTCCTGTAACTTTGCGGTTTTGCCTCATCTTGCTACATTGCAGCTGGTTCTTATGATGGGGTTACAAGCACCACTTTAAGATGAACAAGTTTTTTCACTTAATTGCTTCTGTATATGCTCTTGCTGATGTTACTTTTTACCCTAAAGATTGCTCGAGGCATTTAATCTTGTTCATGAAAAGGAAAGGGATGAAGAGTGAAGGGTTGGCAAGACTGAAAACCGAGAAAAACTTTTAAGCTTTTGTGCTGTCCTGGAGAAAAGTCTCATAAAAGTCTCAAATAAGTAGGATAATTTCTTTTTACAGGCATAGATTTCATATTTGTGTTGTCAATTTGAATTTCAATACAGCTGTTATCAAGAATGATAATATAAAGATGCACTAGGTGGGTTACAATAGACAATTTATGCACAAGAAAGAATAGGCTTGAAATATAGACCTGTTCTATTATTAGCCCATGAACGGATTTGCATTTAACTTATTTGTGTAACCTTGAGAAAAATCCTTCTTGGAGTAATGTTAATCAATCAGTAGGTTTGTTTTTTTTTCTGTAAGAGAAGATAACCAAGATAACAGTATAATTTTAACAGAACAGATACATTTTCTTTGTGTGCTGTTGAAAATGTGAGCATTGTGATGATTCTTATGTGATACTACTTGATTTTTTATTTTTATTTTTACCACAAGATTAGTTTTGCCATTTTGTCAGTCTCATGAAAACTAGAAGAGCATCAATTTAGTAATATGTTAAGAAGATAAGTTAAGCTGCCAATTAACAAATCGCCACAGATTATAATTACATACAAAATGTATTCAAATTATCTATGGATTCAAGTTAAACTATATTTTTCTAATAATATTTAAACTGTTACTTTGAAAGCAACATTGTGTACATGCAGCAATACACATATGAATGGTTAAGATACTGTGGCCTTGTGACATATCAGATCTATACACAATTAGAACGCAGTTTCTATTCAGTGTGTTATTATGAATGAGATGTCACATGTCATACCAAAAATGTTTGTTCCCCAATCTACAAAATATCTGACACTACAAATAATCCATTATCATCTAATTGCTGTACTTATCACCATTGTGCTAAGATTTATGCATGTGGTTTATTGGCAGTTCACAATGGAAAGGCTAACACAAAGCCAGGAGAGGATACCTAATGTGCTGATTTACACACAATACACACTGTCATGGCCTGTAATATAGTGAATAGAGCTGTTTAGGCATGAATGATGAGCTCCTGATGGCAGTGATTTGATTACGCTGGTCGTTTGTCCTCAGATATCTCACCCCCCCTCCCTCTGCCTCCCCCCTCCCATCGAGCCAATCCATTTCCCTCTGAAAGTGACACTTTAAAAGGTTGATAGCTCTTTGGCCGAGCGTCAGAGCCTCAGATCGATGGTTGAAGGGAGAGAGCGGCGAGCAGCGCTGTTGTACAGGTCTACAGTTGAACTCTACACACCAGGTGCACATGCTTTTCGATTTTTATGCCACCACATGATCTTTAAGTCCCCACAGACGGGAAATGGGCAACTGGTGACATTTTTTAGCTTTGACTGTCGGTGGTTTTATCAATAGTTGTGTTTTAGAAGAATTTATGGTATCATGGAGATAAAATCAAATATTTTAATGTTTGTAAACTGCCTCTGTAAGCTTGGATCTAAGGAACAGCTGTTAGACAGACAACAATGCATTTTCCGTAGAGGATTTCCACCCACCATCCTCAGTTACTATGAAGTTTGGTCATGTTTTGCCTTTTTGAAAACATTCATGCATTTTCCAGTAAGCTAAAGGCTGATCAATATAGATTCTAACATTTTTGACTATGGCAAGCAAAAAAGATGCACAGATACTAACCAATTCTAAAATTTGTTTCAAAACTATAAAAATTTTAATGAATGTCAATACTGATAAATATCACATACATTTATATTTACATTTCCTGAATATTTTTGGAAAGGTCTTTATCAGCGCCACATGGTAATATTAAATAAACAACTATTATCTTGTGTTGACACTTACATTGTATTGTCTATTATTATTATTATGAGATTTAATAGATGTAATACTTGACAAGGTATATAGTATATAGTCAACAATAATCAAGGCTGCATTTCTTGTTTTTCTTATCACATGAAGTTCCTGCCCCCTTTCACCTCCTGCTGCTCCATATTGCTCTAACTATTGCTTCCCAAACATTATGGTGCAATCAGACTGCTCATTCTGGCGCCTATAATTACTCGCACACTTGTGTTCAGCTCAGTGCTCCTGAACAAAGTTGCGGTGGAAATAGAAGCCGGTTTTATTTTGACAATAGCTGCTGAGGTGTGCTGCTGATTGCTAGGTGCTCGAGGAGGAGGAAGATGTCTGTATGTGTCCCAGCTCCCGTGGTGTAGCAGCCATACACCCCTCTGGCTTCAACTCACATCCCACTGTGCACCCACGGGAGACCCCTCTGCCTTTTGCTGATTGGGTCCCTTGAGCGGGCTGCCCTTGGACTCTGCATGGAGCTTGCCTGGTCATAGGAGGGCTGAGAGCGGTAGCGGAGGGGAGGATAGCTGCTATATCCAGAGGTAAAGCCCAGCTCGAGGTGATATGAATGGTATGGTAAAAAGGCAAACTTAAACCCCCTCCTGAAGGTTAGAAGAAAGGCCAAGGGAGCAAGCCAGCACCAGTTCTGTGAACCTCCAGGCACGTCGCATGTTCCAACTGAAAAAAAAAAAATCACCTAAAAACTCAAAAGTACACACATTACCCCATTAGGGACTCAATGTCACTTAGTCTTTGTTCTCACATATGCATTTAGAGTATCACCAGCGCAGTGAAATGGCTGAGCCGCGATCAGGCAGTGTGAACAGTATAAATATTCATTAGTCGGTGTGTGAGAGTGTGGAGGAGCGGCAGCCAGGGATCTCAGAGGGGAAAGCGAAGACTTCCTTTTTCATGCCCCCAGTGCTGTGAAAAGCTGCGTTTGTGTCAGAGGCGGTTCTGTTCTGCAGCTGAGAGAGATGTCCCTGTAGGTATAGGTTAAATCTATAGCAGCTTCCAACAACGCATTGTCTATAAAAATCTATATCATTTTTCATGCATAAGGCACCTTTACATGTAACAGTGTGCACTTCAAGTCAATGTTGCATCTCATAAGCCTGTACAGTAAAGTTAGCTTAGCCTCCATATTATAAAAACGAACAGCTCTATGTTTTCACAGGAGTATTGTTGCACTAAGTTTCCTCTGACATGCGCAGGTTTGACACAAAGGCCATGGCATTAAGAAGCAGTGACAAATTGAACTTCATGAGCTATGGTGGATCTCCACAGAATTACAATGTGTCCAACCTTTTTCAAAATTTAACAATACAAGTATGATAGACAAAGGAGAAAACCTAAGTGAAAAGACTTGTACAGAATTGAAAATACATTGTCAGATTGTCATTTGCAATAAAAAAAAATAAGTGTAGCTGTGTTATGACTAAAAACACTGGCAAAAAGCTAACAAAATTGTACAACAAAACTACTAATTATACAGAACATCTCTGGCAAATGGCATCTTAATAAGTGAAAAGGCAGATTAAACTGTCCAGTCGCTCCTAAAACTGCTGTTAACTCACTTTCTTCATGTGTTCTCTTCTGTTATCCATATAAATCCTTATAATCCTAAAAAATTAGTTGACTAGTAAAAAATCGAAGACAACATCAACCAATTAATCGACTAAAGGACTACAGCCCTATAATCCGCTTAGATTCCATGGAGCAAAATATGCTTATTTGCGAGTGAAAGTCAAATTTATGGATTCAGATTTCCTTTAACCGAGATCTCTGTACTGATTTTCACCAGAAGATAAGTATTAGTGTCTGTAAGGCTCCATTTTGACAGTAATAGAGGCACATAGAGACCTGCCTGTGCTGGGGTCTCCCTGTGGGCTCTGGATTGGATCCCAGCACGCCAGACCCGCGGGCCTCTCCTCCCTCCACTGTGCTCTTCCTATCTCTTCATCTCCCCCAGTCTTTATCACCAAAACACAGCACACCACATTTTAATCATGCCCCGAATAGAGAGAGCCTTTTTCCAATTAACTGCACTGCCGTTGTGATGCTCAGTGACTCCGAGAAACTGCAATACGCGAGTGGGCCAATGAGCTTTTGCCGCCACTTGATGTATGACCACCTCACGAGTTTTGAATGTGAACAAGATGGTTTTTGAAATGGAGAAGGCCGTGGTGGATGAAAGCCCATTGGAGATGTGAATGACTAATGCTGCCGTGAAGCTGCTGAGTGGCCAACAGTGGGGTGTATATAGTGGGCCACGCTCAGACTGGATGTATGGAATTGTATGAATGTGAAGTAGGGCATTACAAAAGTGGAGCATGCGAATTCAGCAAAAAGCCCCTGAATGAATACTTAACAGCTGTCATGACTTTGAGTGGTGTCATATAAAACACCAATAAAGACATTGGTCACTCGCTCAGTGATAGACCGCCACAGATAGCCACAGTTAGCTTTCTCATGGCTTTAAAGCAGGTTTTGAGTTTCTGTGATTGGCATCATAAACAATAAGAAGGAAGTTCGGCAATAAATGTAAGCGTTGCTCTGTTTCACTTGCCTCTGTATTGGCGGTTTATATGGGGATATATTTCCCTCAGAGTATTTATAACTCTGGGCTTGTTCCAGCTTCCACAAGGGCCTATCACTTTTCCAGAGAGAAACGGCACTCAAACACTCTCCTCTGTTGTGTGTATTTGTTTTAAAGGAGCCGGCAGACAAGTGCAAATGTACGCGCACGCTCTGGTAAAGAGGCACATTCAATTTAATCCTCATATGTTTGCGAACACCCGGAGGAGAACAACATCCAAATAGCTGCAGCTCTCTTCACAGCGTGAATTCTGCTGGTTCACATATTAACAAGCTGTCCTTTTCCATCAATCACCCTGACACCAGCGTGAATCCAAAACGTGTCAACTGTTTATGAAACTTGAGGAAATACATTTAGGAATTGGTGAGAGGAGAGGACACAGTCTTTGAACAGAATTAAGATGAAATGGTTTCTGCACTGTGCTGACAGGAGAGGTTGAACGGACATATTATTCTGGGGTAATTGAATGTAGATGTGAGCGTGCCCAGTTTAGTGTGGGAGATTAACCCTCGACACCTCTGCTCTGTGAACCAGCATCCTCCCGTTAAGAAGTTGGCGCAGGTCGCAGACAGAGAAAGTTGTTGTCGAAGTGGAAATGTTTAGAGTCCGGTGCTTTGGCTCAGTTCACCACTATTTATCATGAGTGACGGGACGGAAGTGAAGGAGCTTAACACCTTTCCCAGTGAGCAATGAAGCTGTCTGATTGCCTACAGTTAGTAAGTCAAGAGGGTGCTGCCGACTAGCTCTTTCACCACAAACCCAGAGACATTTCTTCCTTTTTACACAAACATATCTTTATATCTCTCTTTATATACACATTTGTAAGAGCCAGGCATACTCCAAAAGTTCAAATGTTGAGTTGAATCTTGAGTAGGCAGTGATTTGAACTCGCCATGATGATATTTGGTGTAATTGACTCTGACTTGACTTTTCGTGCACATTTATAACTGGAAATTGGATTTGACATTGAAAGAAGACATATCCTTCATGATAAATTTTGAACTTTGCCTCTGTATTGTGAAAACTGTAGACTGAAAGAATACAATTGTTTTTGCCCTGTAACACAATTCCTTTTTTCTATTGCTTGTGTATACTTCATTATATTTGAAAGCTCACATCAGTTCCAAAATCTCCCCAAATAACCTTGTCTGCTGTAGCTTTACAGGTAAGTGTGTATTCTAAGATCTCAAAAGTACTTTGCAAAAGAGTGAATGTGGGTTAAAGTCAAATGAAAGTTATAAGAATTTAGTCTTCCAGAGATGTGGTATAATACAAGTGAAAGAATGGATCATCTTAAGGGCTTCGGAGTGTGTTGGTTTTTCCTATGACAAGACATAAGGCAATTAGAATCAGAACAAGTAAACTTTTATGGGGTGAGATGGGAAAGAGCAAAGAAATCCACATAGTTAGATAGTGGATACTGTCTTTTTACTACCGTCACTAACTGAGCTAGTTTCCACCAATTACATTGATGTCAGTGTGTGTCCCTGATTCTCCATGCAAACTGCCTGGAGCGGCCTTCCCTCCCCTGGTCCAAGATCAACAGCATCACTTCCCTCTTTCCACCACACAGAGAGGACACCCACCCCCATACACGCCTTTGTACGCATAAAAATCACATCACAGCCTCTAGCTTTGTTGTCTCACCCTTAGACAAACCAGTGGAGCCATCCAGTTAAATTCCTTCTACTAACACACCCTCAATTTCTCTTCTTTTCATTAATTTGTTGTTGTTATTTGTTTGTTTCATTAGTCTGTTAAATTTAATGTGAATGCATGCTTAGTTGATTTAGCAGTAATCCATATCACATCTGATTTTATATATTGGTTGGTTCTATAATGTCTGGCTAGTTAGCGTTGGTTTTCACAAGGTTGTGTTCAGTTCTTCCTCCAGCTGAGTTGACATGTGGGTGGGTTTCCCCTGGGATTTCCTGTCACCATAAAACATACATAATAGACTTACCTATATAGGCCTAAGTGGTTCACCAGTTCTTTTACATATACTATAAGATAGAAAATTGTGTTGGTTGTACTTAGGCACTTTGCATTGGCAGTAGTTGTGGTTTATTTATTGTTAGAATGGACAACCACGGAGAACACATAGCATATAATTTAAGGAAAGTGAGGACAGACACTTTCCACATCGGCACAGTTTGTACTTGATAAAACCACTGTGTGTGAGATTTTATTTGCTCGCCCACATTCTTAAACAAATAAGTAATAATAAATATGGGCTTATATTGTTGTCAAGGGTAGCTACTCTTTTTCTATAGCACAGTATATGGTTACAAGTTATAGGTCACATGCTTTTTTCAGAAACATGTTTGTTATGGTTGAGTTAAGTCATTATACTGTTAACATACATATAGGACATGCATATAGGCAGTAGCTTCAATTAACATTTACTGACTGTTTACTGACTACTCCAACTTGGTATTCCCAGTTTGCCTGCTAATCACTGTTACTACTGTACTGCATTTTAACATCTTCCACTCAGGGCTATCTCCACCATTCTCATCATTCGTATACCCAAATCTACTTGAATGTGACTGTGACTCTCCTCTCAAATAATAGTAATAATAAGGAATTGCCAGAGATGGAAATAAGGAGCAATGGCATGAGGATATTCATTAGTATAACCAGGAACACTGCTGCCTATAGTTGATTGAAAATGGTTGGGAGCTCTGTGCAGAAGAAGACGCTCATTGTAACAGGGGGTTAAGGGACGAGGAAACGTTGAGGTAGAGAATCCAGTGGCAGGACAGGTAGTTGTTAATGCATGGAGAAATGGTATGATTAAATGAAGCATAAAGTGTAAAAGGAAGAGGCTTAGGAAGAACTACTTATGGTGCAGTGAGTGTGAGGGAAAAGCGAAAAGAGTTGACAATTAGGACATTTTATAGAGTGAGTGCATTAATAAATAATTGGCAAGCTTTTGGTGGAGATAGTAAAGGCAGAAGGAAAGATGACCACAAGAAAAAACATGCTATAGCTTGCAACATTTATGAATGATATGCTGATTTTTATAACAAAACACACACATAGGATAATACCTATTTTTTCCTACACCATTTGAACAAATCCTTTCTTCATAAGGTTATGATGCACTGTTTATGCACAGTTTGATTTCTGACGCTAGCCAAAATCTATTCAAATGTAACTGATAATGTACTACTGTTTACGGCAACAGTGACCATTACATATTGGTATTAAAGATGCTCTGTGTATTTCTGGAGGAGGGTAATCTTTCTGCTGTATGGAGATGTTATTGCTTATCCTTTGGTTTTGGAATTTTTCACAATATGACTGAAGTGGCTGAAGTGGCTGAATTTCCCTTCTTGTGTTCAGTGAGTTCTTCTTTTCATATTCATGCAATTAACCACTTTCAGACGGAAAGAACGAGTCTACTTGTGTTTAAGGTTTTAAACAGTGTGCTGGCCCCTTCTTTACTGAAATTCTCACACAAGATAGAGAACAACGGTTTTATCTTCTATAAATGCGCAAGCTCAAAAGGTCATATTGGTGCCGTCTCCTATTGGCTATAGATCTGGAAATTAGTAATGTAAATGTGATGTAATCCTAAATATGCTGTAACATGGAATCACTAAATATAAATCTAATTATATTATGAATCTGAATCTGAACTGAATCTGAGCCTAAATTGCAACATAGAAAATGGCACCAACAATGACATTAACTTATCTGTCTTCAAGGAGACAAGCCAATGATCCTACTAGCCCAAGTTACAGGTTAAATTTGTGAAAAGGCGAGCCCGTCAAATGGAATATCCCAGGCAAAACAAGACAGTGACATTTCATATCACAAGTGTGTAGAAGAGTTCCCCCCTCCTTCACCAGAAAAGTTCAATTGTGCACTTCTAAGGGAAATAAATTGAGTTTTTATTCAAACATTTAATACCACCGACATTGTCCTAATAGTCCTTGAAATGCTACTTCCAAGTTTTTCTTTTATTATTCTGACCACTCATATGTAATGCTATGTCTTTTATTTATGTGCTTCCAACAACCTTGACTTCCAGAGACGAGTAAGAAAGCTGCTAGAAAGTATTTCAGACCTCAAAAGAAGTCTCCGTTCTTTCACCAAATATGAGTCCTGTGTGGCGAGTACAGTTCATTCTCCAATGGAATGTTACAAACCTATAGATTTTTGTGTCACTGCTTTCTCAGCTTTGTTTGATTGGTGACTATCTGAACCAACATGGGATAGCAGTCAATCCATGCCGTGCCCTTTCTGACAGGCGTGATTTAGCAGCACAATAGCACCCCAGCAGAAGCCGCTAATCAAATTGTCACACCATGCTACAAACATGCTAACAAAGTGACTAGACAGGACCAGGATCAAGCTAACGACATCATCAGTCATGCTAATAACACTGCACGCTCTTCCGCTGCCCTTCTGTCTCCGCTACCTTTTTAAAAATGCAGAAAATACATAACAGAAGGGAAGAAAATCCATTTTAGCATTTGCACCTTGATTCTGCGCCGACGTGAGACACATTAATCAGGGTCAAATCAGATCCATCGAACTTAAAAGGAAGATGAAAATAAAAAGGGTAAAATGGAAATGAGGTTAGCAGGAAAAAACATTGTGATGGAGCAAACTTGGGGAAGAAGGGGAAGGTGGACAGCGGTATCGACTTGAATATTGATAAGTTTATGATAATTTGTGTAAAAGGAGAGGAAAGACAGGCAGGTGAGCAAAGGGGGTGTACCTGGGGTGGCTTAGTGCCCGAGGGAAATACTGTGTTTGGCATCTGCCGCAACCACCCAGAATTTTTTATACCATGAGACACCATGATGCGTCTCGCCCATGTTCCTCCGGGAGCAGCCTTTCATTAACCATCCTCTGACCCGGGCGGCAAGAGGCACTGCTCCAGGAAGTCTGCAGGAAATAAAAGTCCAAATTGTTTGGAGAAACACAAGGAAAGAAAGTTAATACTGAGGAATTTATGGAGGCCTGAAAAATAGGTGCTGTTGTGATGAATCTTGGGTAATGGAGTTTTGATGGATGAGTGGTGTCGAGGGTATGTAATGGCTAGGGTTGGATATTACTGGACTCCTATTGATATCTGACCACGAGTAACAGCAGCTGTGCTTTTTGCCTTTAAAGTATTTAGTTCTAACCACTTTAGCTGTTAAATACTGGATATCACATAACCGTCTTCATATGTGCTGTCCTCCAGAGACCAAACCACAAAGGGGTGTCTGAAATCAACTTCTCCCTATGATCTCCAGCTGGAAATTTCCTGTCGGCGGGCCCTCCTTTAAAAGCCTGCAATTAGCCGAGGTAAAATGATAATGTTTTCGTCTTTAGCGTCCCTTCGGTAAACATTGCCTTTAGGATCAATTAACCAGCGGCTAATGAGCAAAGTGGGGGTCTCGCGTTTCGATATTGCACTATTGTTCACTGGCCAATTTTAATTAATGGGTTTTGAAGTAAAAATCGCAAAAGTTTTAATTGTTTTCCGTTTTGGAGGCGGGGATGTAGATAGAGGAAGGGAGGAGGGGAGGAGGGGGTGGTGTTGTGAGATCACAGTGTTAATTATAAAGTAGTGGAGGATTTAGAGTTTTAATTAAAGAGGAATTTGATGCGACCAACAGACTGGAGTTCAGTTGCGTCCTGGTTTCTAAATCTGCAGCCTTCGTCTTCGTCTTCTTTGGCGCTTGTGCCACTCATCTGTATACTTTCTCCTCACTGGGTGTTGCTATCTGTGCCTGGATTAGGGATTTTGAGAGCACTCCAAATAGTGCCGTTCACGCCTGGGTGGGGAGGAGGGAGGACAAGTGCAGTATGATATCTCTAACATTCTGCTAATATATTTGCATATACTAACTGGTAACATTTTCTATGTATAAAATTCAGTTTAATAGAACTACCATCTCTGAACACTTTGCATTTTACTTCAAAAGCTAATGTAGAGATTCATAATACTCCTCAAAATCATAATTATTATGTTCCAGAGCTCAATTGTTCTTTCGATACAGATGCTATCAGTTGTGGAGCAAACTATTTCATCTAGCTGGTGACAAAAATGCCATTTTAAAAAACTTTGAAGGAAATGTTTGATACTTAATTAAGTTTTTAATTTTGTATATGTACAGTATATACAATTTTTTATCTATACATGGCTATAATGACCAAAAAGGGCTTTAATAAAAGGTGTTTTAAACCTGCTTTTTATAATTTTTTTTTTTTATCATGCTATGTTATATACTTACAAAATATATTTATACGTATATTTATATATAGTGCACGCACTCCTTCGAACATCCCAAACTGAATTAGTGAACTTGATTAAAATTAGAACACTTTTGGAGTATCAGTGTCTCTCCCCTCCCCTCTCTGTCTCCATCCCCACCCCCAGATGTTGTCCGCTCAGCTTTAGATTGTTTTGGTAGCGGCTATAAATTAGGCTGAAGCGATTAGTGCAGTGTGAAACGTGATTACATAGTGTAGCGTTGCTGATTTGTCGAACAGATGCCCTCTACCAGCTCCACTCGGATAGGTTACGCTGTTAAAACTGAAGTCTACCACACACATACACACAGAGCTGAGACTCCCAGTAGACGTATACAGGTTAATTGCCTTGATTGTGGATATAGCTCCCAACATACCGCCGGGAACGCAAACCTGCAAGTCCATTTGTTATTGTGTTAGCTGTTAGCAATCAGCCTCATCCTCGCCTACACACATATTCATGCATAGGCTGTTTGTCATCAGGTCTGCTTGTAAATAGAGGGTGTACATAACAGGGCCAGCTGGGAGGCAGTAGTGACGCAGTAGATTTTGGGTTTGATTTTAGTCATATTTGGATTTTAAGTGGATGATTAGCTGTTTAAAATTATAACAGAACATTTACTCATTCTTAATCAGAATATGTGAAAAAGTTAATGCCATCTGGTTAGGAATGTGACCTGAGATATCCCATATTGGAGGGGTTTTCATTAAAGGGCTCATATTATTCTATTTTCTGATCTAGAAATATGTTATCTTGTTTCCTCATCACAAACTTTACTGTGTTTGAGTTGTGTTTTGTTTCATTTACAAATGTTAAGCACACAAACCCTGCATATTTAAACGTTCTTCTTTCAAATTGAAAACACTCTGTTCCACCCTGTGATGTCATGTGGTAAGAGGTTGAAGTGCTCCAAAGTGTTTTTAAACTTCATACACCTTTACTAGAATCATTTGAATGATTTCAACCATGGAACTCTCAATCTCTACTGAACTAAAGGCTAAAAGTAGTTGTTAACTACCACATCATGAGATGACATCACAAAGTGCAACAGTGCATTTTGAGCTTTGGAGATGTAGACAGAATAATAATAAAGAGTTACTCAAGCATGTGTGAATGAAACACAACTCCACCCAATACATTGTAAGTGCTTTTGAAATAAACAGGTAAACTTTATTTACACACTCATACCAGTTGATGTAGATTTTTTTTCATAATATTTTAACTAAATTGCTTTGAAAGATGCATCTCTATATCCTACCATAATTCATTTGCATTTTTAGCACAGCCAGAAAGACTCCAACCTCCGCAACCCCTATTAGTGGAATAAAAATGAAAAACATCTTAAAAAACAACCTTTCACACACAATTTCCTAAGTCGCCTGCAGCTAAAAAGCCTTACTCTTCCAATATTAGACCATGCACTGATTGTGACCGGATGAATCAGACGATACATACATGAGCAGTGGTGGTAGTATTTTTAGAGGAGTCCCATCAGCAGGGGAGGAATCACATGTAAGAATAATAAGTAGTGAAACGGCTGACCTCCTGTCGCCTCACCCCTTCCGCCCGTGTAACTGTGATTACGCCAATCACTGTCATTAGCATTCCCGTAGATTAACGCCATTTCACATGCTTTGTTGAGCGCAAGCTAATGGCATCAGTAACCGCGTTAACTGTATCTCCAAAGCTCTCACCAAAACCCTCATCCACTGAATTAACCCAGGAGCACTGTATTACCCAAATCCACTGCCGATTAAGATGACAACCTGACCTGCCTTTCATCTGCGCTATAATCAGCCTTATCAAATTTAGCTTTAGTGGATTGTGATTTCATCATTTCTGCCTTTGTAATTTTTCTAACAAAAAAGACTAGGGAAAAAAAAGGTTGCGATTACCTAATGTCAACCTTCTAACCTTGGTGCATTTCATTACACGTTTGCTCCCTCTGGTTTATCCTCTCTTGCTAATCTTCAAATTTCCCGTCCTAATGCCTAATGCCTTTTGTAGCCTTTATCTGATTCCTGATTCCTATGTCCTAGCTCCTATATGTTTCCTAGTTTGACTCAAGGTTAGTGTGTAGTTACCAGTGTATCTAACAGATGGAGCATATGTTTTATAATATGGCTAAATTTGGCATTGGCTGTTTGAACTAAAAAACCCACAGGATATATTTTAATGCTAACATATTTATCAGAATTAAGGGAACATGTGCTGTTGCAGTGAGTAGATTAGAAAATACTAATAAGATTAGCACTATATTTGTGCAACAAAAAGCATTGCTGGCTAATGGCCTTAATGTGTTTTAATGTATTCAGTGTGCTCTTCCGTTTCCAATAAAAAAATCTGTCCACTCTGACTTTTTCTTTAGTTTTGTGTTTTGCTTCTAAAGGCTCACTCAAAGAAGGCTTTTCATTCATCATGATTAAAGCAGCCCGATAATGAGAAAAACTGGAATTAATATTCATTTGTCACTCTCAATCCACTGGGACGTGAATATGTAAATGTGTGTACTCTAGTGTGGCCTTAGAAGTCTGTCTATAAGTCCAAAAAGTATGTTTCAAAGTCAAAGTACCAGCCTTTTATAGAACTTATCCTAGCCTTTGTCAGTCAAGACACAATGGGATATCCTGTGATGAATACATAACTACACATGAAAAGTAGCCTTTTGGCTAATTCTGTCTTTTTTACTCATGTTTATTCATATGTTTCATGAAATTGCACTGTCCTCTATTACAGAATACTGAGTATGTCAAAGAAAAAACATTTTTGAATCCATCCATAAAGTGACAGGATTGTGTATATTGTTTTACAGATGAACCAGACCTTTCTACTTCCTGTTCAAATGCAGGAGAGTCTGGGACCAGATTATAGTGTGCATAACACAACTGTTTAATTTTAGGACAATCTAATAGAGCACCTTATTTGATATCTCCTGATATGTGTTAATGAATATTTTACCTCAGGTATACAGTTACAGAGAGTTTAGTGCTTTAGCGTTTTTTCTACTTGTAAGGTGCCATGTTTGTTTTGACACATGTGGGTCATGCTCTGATCAATGGTAAATCACAGCCATCACAGTTTCTATAGGCAATATATGACTCCAGACTCTATGGGCCCTATCTTGCCCCCAGTCTTAGCACTTAGCGCAAGTGTGGTTCGTGGAGCTCTAACCCAGAGGTGTACTGTGGCTGAATATCAGGTGTAGCGGAGCAGACTGAGGGGGTGGTTGTAGAATTGTAAAAATAAATATCAAACGTGCCCACTGAAAAACAACATGTAACATTCTCAAGGCTTCATTTATTTGGAAATATATTAAGATGATAAATGCATAGCATGTTCCTGTGCTGTGCCGGAGCCGTCCAGATGCCCTCCTGCAGCAGAGCACAGCCCCTTGCCCGTACCTCTATCAGCTCAGCTCTGCTCTATAGTTTGGTTTGATCTGGATCTGTACAAAAGCTGCTCATTCACATGAGGCCGTTTACAGCAATGTCCTGCAGTGTGTTTTCTTACTCTGCGGTCCTAATGCTGTGATGTTGATTTCCTCACATTCTCGCAGCCGGAATCTGACAGGGATCAGTGCATTCAGTGACAGCTCAGGGCTGTGACAGCAGAGCATGTATCATGTATCATATGCGCAAAGCGGTAGCATCAGAAACATTTACATGACACCAGACGTATTCCATTATCTGCGAGAGTTCCACATGTGAAGGACCAAATGCAGTGGGCCCGTGAGATGAGAACATGAGCGGTCAGCGGCAGCAGAGGTGGACACTTGTACCTCAGCTGAGTCCGTGGTAGTGGACTGCTGGGACAGGAGGGAGCTGGAGCGAGAAAGCAGCAGGTCTGCTGTGGGATGGAGAGCGCATGAGATAGACACTGGTCTTAAACGGACGCAGAGAAAACTATAAAAGGTTGATGTGTTCTATATTGCTGGTGCCTCTGCTGGTGCGTACTTGCATCGTGGAGCTGTTTTATTGTACTTATATATAACTTTTCCCCACACTCCACTTTGCTACCTGGTAATGAGGCAAAGATTGCAAACATTACCCACACTGGCAGTGATTTTAAATGCCACAGCGGTCACAGATTGGTTCAGATGCCGTCACCATATATGTATTTGTACCGTTCCACTCCAGCCTCCAGCAGAGAAGTACAGCCCAACCTGGACACGCACCCTCCTTAGCACCAGCACTAGTGATAAGATTTGGGGCAAGATCGAGCCCTATGTTTTTGTAAAACATTGTAAAAGCTTGCAGTCTTGGCTAGCCAAGCATCTTGCAGTTACAAACTTTAAATAATAAAGGCCTACAGTTTATAAGATTGACATTTTGGAACTTTTAATCAAGCTGTTACAATATTTTTTTTGTTGTGCTTCATTTGCACTGCATGCATATTTACTCCCTCTTCAGAGCTCAGTGCTCTGATCATTTCAGTGCTCAGATTGACTCTCTGAATCAAGGCTGCATTAGCAGGCTTTGTTTTAGCTCATATGCACTCCTTTTGGATTTCAATATGGAGCAGGTCTATCGCTGTCTAGTGGTGTTTTATACCTGTTTTTGATCCACTTACACTGGTGCATTGTCTTAACACATAACAGATCTTGTGTTGTAAAATACCAGTGCTATGCTATACAAAATAGTATAAAAATTCATAATGTAAAATATAATCAGTACTTGTACTGTAATACAAATGATTGTGTTAGTATGCTTTTTATTGGATTGTAGCTCTTTGTTAGACCAAAGAGAGATTTTAGGTCTAACAGTACACAGTTCAGTTCAAGTAGTGCGTGCACAGGGGATGTTATTTTCCTAATTTGTGGTGAAGGGATCTCACTAATGAAGTGGAGGAGGCTCTTACGTCCCCTGTGACACTGATGCAATTTGGAGGAAAATAACAACTTATTTAGATATCTAAAAAAGGGATTTTGATTATGACTATCCCAGAGCAGTGTAGTTTTAAATACCTGCAACAAAATGTTCTTTTTAGTTAAATAGCATAGTGTATTATGTGTCGGCCCCAAATGCTCTAGCTGCTCTTTGAGGTAAAAGAAATGTTGCTGAACTAAAGTCTGAATTATGTACAGCATAAGTTGCTTGTCATATTTTTTTTAATATGCAGCTTTTGGCTTCACAGTACAATATAAAGGTGCCTGGTGTCTGGTGGAGGGTCCATCACCTGTCTGTCTCCATGTTATCACTTTGCCTGGAATGTTCCACAGTATGACATTAAATTTATCTCTCTCCATGGAGATGCCATCAGCCCTTGTTATTGATCAGTCAAGCAAATGGTGGACCCTCCACCAGAAAAGTTACATAGTGCATCTTTACTCACTAATTCATTTACCCCACGCCACTAACTCCTTATATTTAACCATTTTATATTTTACATTTAATGGCTTCCAAGACATCAGCTTTGAGGTCATAATATTGAACTGATGTAACCCACACACTAACAGGTGCCCTCTGATAATCCGTTACACACTTCACCTCCCAGGGGTTGTAATATTCTGCTTGATCTGAGAAAAATATAGCTCTAGTCAGAAATAGTATAACCTTTACAAACTGCTTTCCTGCTGATACACCATATTGAACGACCCTCAACTACAAGTTTGATTTTGTACTTTTAAACATTTATTTTCTCGGGGTTTGAGTCAACAAGTGCTTTTGCGGCAAACTTCAAAATACATCCCTGGTGAGTGCGCTCAGGGTTAATGTAAAAAATATAAATAAAAAAATTCAGAGGATCCTGCGAAGAGAACTGTTTAGAGAGTAAGAAAGATGCAGAAGGGAAGGTTTGTCAAATGGGAGGACAAATTGCATGAGACCTTGGCGGTGTTTGACAGAGCAAGGCTAAATGAGTAGACAAACTGAGCAAGAAGTCTGGATTAAATAGCAGCTGGCAAAGATGAGGAGACGACTCAAGGAGACCAGTGAAGGTAGTGGGGGGGGGCTGAAAAAAGGGGGCGGGCGAGGCAGGAGATTGATGAGGCAGAGTAGGGAACTAATTTTCACTTCACTCCGGACTGCAGATTAAGTAAGATTACTTAGATGGGATGAGGGAGGGGGGTGAGATGGAGCGATAACTTGTAGCACACGCCACCAAAAGATCTTTGAATGTGTAATGCCCAGTATAAGAGAGAAGAGGCAGAGGAGATTATGTAAGAAAAAGAAAGTGGTCCATGAAAGACAGTAAAGCACTGAGGAGACGAGGGCTGATAAGGACAGGAGCAAATCAGGCTCAGAGGGTCCTAATAGTGGTGATCCGTGAGAGTGTCAGTGTCCTTTATATTAGGGGCCATTTTCAGCTCTGTGCCGTAATACAGAGTGTAAGAGAGCACAGACAAAATCCAGGTCATCTCTGTGATACCTCTCTTGCTCAGTTTCCCCACAGGGATTCAGTCTCTGGTACTGTGCAAGTCGTCTCAATGTATTTTTTACTTTCTGTTCGCACTTCGCTGGAAAACCTCTTCTTTGTCCTCATTTACAGTGTCTATTTATTGACTCTCAAGACAGTGTAAGTGCAAATGTACACAGTCTGACACAGAAGACAAGGCTAAGAATGAATGTGGACATAAACTAGCACATGTCTGTAGATTTATGTGTTATGTTTGCCTATAGAGGAGCACACAGTGGCTGGTGCAGGAGTTTCAGAGGGAGACAGTGGGGAGAGAGGCCGGGCGCTGCAGTGGCAGACTCAATCCGTCATGCAGGATTACAGTGTAAGCTTCTCCACGGCCATAGACGTGGCTTTATGGGAGAAACAGAGAGCTTTTCTAAAGGCGCCGGCCCTTTGCTCTGCAGCGTCATAATGCAGACAGAGACACAGGACTGGGATGGTCCCCTGTGGTCCTCGCTGTCTGACTACTGCTGGGGTTTATAAGCTGGAGCTCGCCCTCTGCCTCACCTCTCTGAACTCTCACCCTGAGGCAGAATGATTATTGCACCTATGGGACAGGTGACCTTGGGAACACACAGGGGGCAGTGTGAGTTCTTAAACCATTATGTACAGTGCGTGTTATATCTGCTGACAGCGCAAAGAACAGGAAGTGACAGGTGGAACCAAGGATCCACTAAATGGTACATCTGCATAGTAAATAATACATGTCTTTGGATTTACCACACTTACAATTAAGATCAAATGTACTGTAGAATAACTTGACTCTGCTTAAAAACTTAAACCAGTGAGGTAGTTTGGCAGCATATATAAGAAATCCTCTACAAAATTATAGCTAATGTCTATAATATGGTATATAAACAAAGATGTTTTGTTAAAGTAAACAGTGAAGTATTTGAAAAGGCTATATATTTACTCCAATGTCTTTTGCCATCTCATTTCCAAACAGCTGTGTCAACTCTTTCCTGCCTTCTTTGCGACCTGTGTTTACATGGTCATCATTGTCTCCTTACACAGCAACACTCAGCATACATGTGCAGCTTTCAAAATAGGAACTAAAAGAAAATAATGATAACTCTTTGCCTGCAAATACAATATGGCAGTGTAAAATATAGACATATGCGTATAGCTGACATGGAGTGAATGCTGTCACTTCCGATGCTTGTGCCTTGGAAAAGCCAACAACATAACCAATACTGTGTGGTTCTTATTGTATGCCACCACAAAGCAGTTTTCAATTCCACATCCTTTATCCTCACTAACCCTGGTGGCCCTGGACTATAACCTGCCACAGACAGAGCGACTTAAACATGCCCCAATCTCATCCTCCTCTCCGGAAAGCCAGAACATAAACAAAGCTGCTAAGTGACCCAAATAAGAAGAGACAAAAGCGAAATGAACCTAAAATTGGGTGGCGTCATGAGAATTATGGACTGTCAGTTACAGTGCTGCAGCAGGAGGGGACCTGGGGCATGGAGGAGGTATGGTAATAAGAATAGACTCAGGTGAAGGCTTCAGCACAGCACCAGCACTGCACAGCCAGGTGGATGTTAGACTTAAACATTTGCTTTATAAACCTAAACATTATATAATAGATATGATCAAATCTAATATGAATCATATTATATTATTAATATAATCCTTAATGGATCATAAAATAAACAAGACAAAACAAGAATGCATGTGGCAGGTAACATGTACTTTTATTGTTAGGCTGTCAAATTCTTAACCACATTGTCATTTGAATAAGTATTCACATATGTAGGACACAGTTAAACCTTTAAGTAACCTTAAGGTCAATATTGGCACTTGACCACATGGTATTATGAAACCAATGATATATTTTGTGTTTAATTCTATTTTTTAAAATAGAGTGTTTATGCTGTGTTTTATGCTTTTCCACAGTATAACCACTTCAGTGTGAACTTATTAGTGGTCTAAACTGTGCCTGCCACTGAGCTAACACTGGATGATACATACATATATTGATTCCACCACACAGCTGTTGAAAGTAAGCTGGCTCTACCCTGTTGTCTTCCCCTGCAGATAAACATGAAAGTGATCCTTTAATGAAAATTGAAGTGCAAGTTGTACAGATTAAGCTGTGCTAGTGAGGGCCATTATTCACTTTTGTTTGTTGGCATTAGCCTTGGTGCCTTTTTAAGTGCTATCTACTCCCCGGCAATTCATTATGGATTATCAGCGCCACCTTGAGCGCGTTGTGTTTATTAATCTCTGAAACAGCCCCTCTCTCACTCCTATGTCCTTTCTCCAGACTCTTGTCCAGTCACCACTCGTGTCTGAAAAGGACACCCTTGAAAGGTAAACAGGAGAGGTGAAGGGTAGCGGCCTCATAATCTCATCTTTAGGCACTATGTTGTAATGTGCTGGTCTTTAGAATCATTTTATTGAACATATTATTGACAGTTTGCAGATTACTAATGTGAAGGATGTGTATACATAACCTCGTTGATTTACTGAATGCTGAGTAAACATGGAGAATATACATGAAAGACAGAATATACCTTTTCTTGCTATCATTGCATGGCATTTTATCTACAATAAATATAACCATGGCGATATTTCCTTTAATTAGGTGTTGGTTTAATTAGAAGTTGGTTCATGGTTCTGCAACTTCATGTGTACTATAATGGTAGCCATCTGCTTCTTCTAAAAGTCTACACTTCACTGTGATTGGTTAAATTCTCCTATCAATCATTTAAATGTCAACAGAGTCTGACCAATACGAGAGGTTAATGAGGAAAGTGAGATTCCTTTTTGATTAGCAGGGTCAGATAAGATCATTTTGGCAATTTTGTGTGATTATATTTAATTAATTTATTTATTTGATTGGGACAGAACATATTAATGGACAAACATGACACAAAATGAATGTAAACACACAGGCTAATTTCTATCTATTGTCCCAAAGGGCTGGGATCACAGGGGGCCAACAGGAAAATGTTGCACACTCCACTCATTGCCCTGTTCCATTATTGCACACTCCAATCACTGCACAGTTCCCATCATTGCACAGTTCAAAATATTGCACATTCCAATCATTGCACAATCCCCATTATTTTGTAGTCAATTTGGCCACACATTCAATACATGCAGATATGCCCAGATATGAAAGTCACAGATTGTTACATTCAGACAGTACTGTGTTCTGTGTTTTACGTAGGGGGTTGCACTTGTTATTTTCCATGCTAACATTACATCTTTAGGTAGTCAATCAGTTTCTTCCAAGGACACTCTCCTAAAATGTCAGGTGCTGTGTTGAAAGGACCAGATAGCTTTTTGATGTTTTCATGCATCCTGGTGGAAGAGTGCGAGAGTGGCTGTCCTGATAGGCATCAGGTGTAATTTTGGTAACAGCTTTGGCAGTAGATGACTCACCATTATGAATACATGGCCTACACCTCTTCAACACTGGCTCTAAACAGACGGACAGCTATAGAGAATGACCTTTATGCCTGAAGATCAATGGAGCTTATCATTCCCTTTCATTTTTCTTGTACAAACAGGAGTAAGGATCATCAGGTTCATCATGTACACTGGAGTCGGCTTGTGTAGGATGTAACTAGTTCCTTGTGTTGTTGCTTTATCATCATTTATAGGTCAAACGTCAGTACACTAGCATAGAAAAGTCAACTTTATTTCAGTGGTTCAATTACAACAAAGATGCATAATATTTAGCATAACCAGAATTAAATCTGCCAAGACTTTTATGTGATTATTTACAATTTAATCTTACTGTCTTCTCTTTCATGTGATCTGTATTTTAAATAGGTTGTATGGGTTTAGTGGGTTAGCTTCTTGATCCGGTCTCTTTTATAAGGGTAAAAGAGATTTGTTATATTTAATACCTTTATATTCTTTGTGTTGGTTCCTGTCGCAATAACAAATGGTTTAATGTTATATATAGTTTGATACACAATAGTACTGAAGACATCTTTATGCTTCTGAAACAACAATCCTAATCCTAAATGAATTGAACCATATCTTAAACTAATTCCACAATGAACACACATCATTAATGCATCATAAATATGTTTTTTAATCCTGTACTACAAAAATGTACACAGATAAATATTGAATGAATAAAATATTGCTGCTTGGTCATTTATTGATTTGCCATTATAGTATTTTTTTTATTATCCCCACACCTGGATTAAGAAACAAGAGAATGGATTCTATGTAGTCTACTAGCTCTAAAGGAATTTCACAATGAATTGAAGTACTGAAATACAGTGACCTTTCTAATTGTTGATTTATTTGATGAAGAAAGCCTTTTTGCACTAATTAGCCACTGATAACCTTTAAAAAGCTCATTAGCATCTGGGGTTGAGTATTACTAGTCAAATAAATTCTCAACCTTGTTTAACTGAGGCTGAATATTGTGTTAATGCTTGGGGATATTTCATCGGCTCGACCAATTACAGTCCACTATGATCCTTTTGCCACAGTTAATTAGGCAAATTAGATGAGCTGTGTTCCAATTCATGTCAGAGTTGGAGTAAAAAATACAATGTGGTGTGCTTGTGGCCTGTGAGTGGGGCCATTAGAATGTTTGAAATGTGTTTGACTTGACCTGGCTGGAATCTTTTCCTTTTATTTGGCATTCAGAAAACAGATGAGAGATGCCACAGTGTTAAACACTTATTTTACTATGGTTTATTTGCTGATGTGTTATTGTGGAAACAGTGCACAGCTGAAGGTCAAACTCGAGCAGATAAAGTTCACAACGCCGCAGGTTTTGTTTTTATTAGCCACTCGAAATTCAACAAAAATTATCAAAACAACCATTTGGTAGTGCATTATTGCTTTGCCAGAATATTATTGTCCAGAAATAAAAAAGGAGGTTTGAAAAGGATCTGTGATTATTTCACAATATTACAAAGAAAAAAAAAAAGAGTGAAAATCCCCCAGCCACTCGCATAACCTGCAGATTATGGTATAAACTCAGACCTCCTTGTCAAAGCCTGATCTCGTCAGATCTCACAAGCTAGACAAGGGAGGGTCTGGTTGGACCACTGGGAATACCAGGTGCCACAGTGGGGTGCTAGTGGCAAAAATTCTTGTTGTGTCCTTAGGCAAGTCACTTGACCTAGTATGGTGTGTACGTGAGTGTTGGACTAGGAGTGGTAATGGCGCAGATTGGCAGTCACGCTTCCATTAGTCTGTTGAAATTGTAACGTGACTTTGAGCATTGTATTATTATTGTTAATTTAATGATACTCATAAACCACTAAAACTAGTTTAATCAGAAAACTCATAAAAATCATTCATACTTTTCATGAGTTTACCTCCTACTGCAACTTTGGTAGTTTATCTCATTGACTTTTTGGTTATGTATGTTAGGGTATTTTTGTTACTGAGAGACAACTATATGCTACCTATAATACTATTTATTCACTGTAGGGAATTCAAGTTCACCCAAGTTCAAGTCCTCCTTTGACAGTGGGAGGAAGCCTGAATATCCATGCACCTCAACATGAGTCACAGGCACAGCAGTGAAATTTTGTTATGCAAAAAATGGAGCAGTGACACGGTTTGATGATTCTATTCTTTTTATTTATTTTATTTTTTTTGAAAAGTACTGGATTCATTTTGATACATTATTAATCATTTTTAAAAAGTCTGTGATGAGCAGCACTGAGCTCTAAATCACACGCCTTTATGAGGTCATCACTCCTGGTATTTCTAACAGTGGACCATGTGCTACCTCGGATCACACAAAACTACTTGACGTTTTGCCAAAGCAGTAAGATATGGTCCACAAACGCTGTCCCTGTGCACACCTACTGGCACATCTCTTGGCTCTGTGATGCTCTGCTCTGTCCGTCCTCATCATTTATTAGATCTTTATGGCACCTCTCACAGTTTATATAGTGTAGCCGCAGCACTAGAGCATGTGGGTACCTAACATAAAGATAATACATTTGATTATGTTGTTGATGTCCTCTCTATTATGTTTAGTGTCTCTAGTTTTTACTGTGCTTGATGTTGTGAATGGACTGTTGAGCCAAATGGAAAGTTTTCTTTGCCAAGGAAAGTTAGTAAGCATCTTGAGCAATGTTCTATTATCTCGTGGCCAAATGTTTTACGCCAACACTAGAATAACTGATGGGAGCTCTTTGTGCCATTAGCACGTTTTCTATTTGGAAAATAGGTTTGAAGGATTGCCCTTTGAGATGTATCAGCTCGTTTTTGAGTGGGTCCCGGACTCCGACATAGATATTCAAAGGCCCAAATATAAAATCTAAATTTATTATGGAGAAAACTTGATTGAGTTTGACAGAAAAAAACTAAACTGACTTAAAGTTTTACAAATTTCACACTTTGGTAGAACAATACTTAATATTTTTTTGTTTACTGAAATCTAATGAAAAGAATGTGAGATAACTGATCTACTACTTTATTTCATTATGTTTTATGTGTACAGTGATTCACACTATAAGTATACAAACACTTACTAACAAAATAATTCCAATGTACCCTCATATACAAAAATAACAGAAGAAATTGAGCTGTCTCCCAAAAGTTTTTAAGAGATTTTCTAGCGCTGTGCCCCAGTGCTGACCTCTTTGTCTCTCATTGGCTTAATGCACAATTATACTCTCATTTGAATATCCATGACTTGTATTATCCACCTGGGGTCAGAAATAAAGAATTCATTGTCTAGGAAGTGCCTGAGGTATGAGAGCCTGTGGAGCAGCAGAGGAGAGAGTAGGAGGATGAGAGGGTGGTCAGCTCATAGTCTGCTTATGGGGATGGTCCTGGGGCATCACACAGGGTCTTGCTCTGAGGCGAACCTTTGCTCTTGCACAAAGAGTCTCCTTCAAACCACATGGATGGCGTAAGGTGTTTTCTCCAAGCCATTCTGAAAAAAAGTATGATGGATGCAACAGAACTTTGTGCCTTTTTCCAAAACACACTTGTTTGAGAAAACATTCTTGAATCTCTTAATACTTTTTATTATTTTGCCATCACTCCAACTATAGTAGCCAGGAAATCATTCCATTCTTAAGTTTCCAAATAAATAGCAATCTGTAATTCCAACAGAATAAAATTTAGAAATTATGCTTGTAATTTCTGTTTTAAGTAATCTTAACAAGACTATCTACCATCACAGTAGGCATCTCGCTTTTGTAATGTAATATAAAACATGTTAATTTATGCAATTACTATGAAAGAATAATGCTTTGTTGCCAACTGTTGTTTGTATGTGCACCACCCAGTAAAAACATGGGCTCTCTTAGGACGTGTAGTTTTTCCTAGGAGAGGCTAACACCTGCTTGTTGTCAGGATGTATCAGGGATTCGGAGACACATTTCGGGGACAAAGGCTCTGTGTTGGACGTTCTCACACAAATTTAAGCAAGAGCTTTTTTCGTCTTACTGTCTGACACCTTGACACGCCTGCTTTTATCTGCCCGGGTTCAAGGTGAGGAGCAGCACTGCACTTAAACACAACTTGTCCTGCTCTGTCTGCTCAGAGGTCTATGTATCTGTGCTCTTTACTTATCCCAGTCTTCTCTACTGCCTCCTCACTCTCCAGAGTCTATCTTTGTTACTTTATAGAGGTGGGAGAAACACTGTTAATCTAAAGCTATGTAAGAATTTACAACTAGAGATGTCACAACATGAAATGTAGTGTTACAATTATTGTGAGAAGAAACATCACAATTAACCCATTTACTGACAGATTTTCCTTATGACTAACAGTTTTCCCTGTCAAACCTTAAAGGTAAGGTATATAGCCTGCACTCACATGCCTCATGTGGAAGCTCAGAATGTCCAGAATTCACTCACTACACAGGCTGCTTTTGCTTTGATTAACATTTGGCTGCTGGTACTGTTTTTGAGAGTGAGAATACCTTATCTAAAAGACACTTTTTAGGTTCAAACCAACTGGATTTAGGCATTGGAACTGGCAACCAGTTCAATGTTGAACTAAAACACGAAATTAAAACAGCAAGAATAATATTTTTTGTAATAAATAAAAGGTCAACATTACAATTGTAATTGTGATAGGTTAGAATGGTGCTATATGCCCTTAATGTTATGCTTTGTGCCCAATGGCAGTGATACAGTTCATGAGAGTTCATGTTAATAAGTTAAAAACAGTAAAAAGGTTGGTAATAAATATTAATAAATATAAATTTAAATAAGCCTTAAAAACAGTTTTTAAAAAAAGAGTTAAAAGTTTATTAAAACGTTTATTTTAGTTTATTTTTCAGTACCATCCATCACATCTGTTATCGACTGCTTAGCCTGGGATTCAATGATCTGGTGATTGGTAATGCCTTCGCGCGCCACTTGGGGGATTTCGCGCTCCTTCTCTTCATTGCATTAAACTTGTGCATGAAGGAAGCAGTGAGAAATCACTCAAGTGGTTCTTTTGTTTTCAGGTGAGAGTTATCAAATGTTTTGTGTTTGCTGTATATTGTTCAAGCGATTGTTGACAAATGTTATATTAGCTAAGGGTTTGATTTCTGTGTTTTTATATTAATAAGACCAGATGTTTTTTTACATTGTGCGCTAGTGTCCGCCATCTTGTGTCCACACAGGCTTATGAGCCACATGTAAAATGTTCATGATTATTATATTTGATTGCATTAAACTTGTGCATGAAGGAAGCAGTGAGAAATCACTCAAGTGGTTCTTTTGTTTTCAGTTTTCAGCACAACGCAACATACCCCTACTACACGGGTACAACATAATCAGTTAACGCAATACCTGATTTGAAAATGTTCACCTCACATGTGGAGACAACTAGGTCATGTTTATTAAGTGTGATACATACATACATACATACATACATACATACATACTTTTAACTCAACTTCTAATTATGTGTCCATGCCTTTTAAACTTGAAAATACAGCATATTACTTTCAAAAATTACCTCAGTATCCAATGTACTTTCCAATACTGTTACTTCATACATAATTCTTTTGGATTAGCATATGGTCTCCATTTTCTCTCAATGTTCAGAAACACCATCCCCAGAGCTTTGCGTTTCACCACCGCCCCTTATCCTAGTGGTGAGCAGGGAGGCCTTTGGAGTGGTCATGTTTTATGCGTGCCTTCGTGGATGTGAGGCTGCAGCGGGTGGAAGTCTGTAGCAGTGTTAGCTCCTGTGGTGATGCTCCATGTATGTGTGTGCAACAAAATAAGGGATTATTCTTGTGAATGTTTTGTCAGCTCGGCTAGAAGTCACACTGTATGTAGGCCTATGTGTGCCTTAACTGTAGTGGAAAGAGGCGTGTGGGTGTAATGCTGCACAATCTACCACTGTGCCACAAGTGGAAAAGGTGGAAAACAAGATTGACAGAGAGAACAATGAGGATTCGTAATTAAAATTTGCAGTGTCGTAAAAGTTGGTGACACCGTTCACGGAGCTGTGGCTTCTTACAATCGATGGAGAGAGCCAATGAAGCAAAATAATTTAAACTTTTAGGTGAGGTGGGAGCCGTAACACCAAATTAATTAAAATATTTATTGGCCTAATTAAACAAAGCAGAGTGGAATTTGCTGCAGGTTTATTGAACTTAAAAGAAAATACAGCCCAAGTAACTATCATGCTCTTGCGAAATCTTTTCAGTATGTATGGGTTATTACACAATTCTAATTAGCGAGTAAGGAGTCCCTAAAGCAACACGGCGTAGCGCTCTATGATCTCTATTTGCTGCTTGAATCCATAGTAGCATATGTAAGAGCTACGGGTGAAATCCTCCAGCCGATGTTCTCAGTTTTGCAAGGATGAAAACAACGATTTGGCCACATTACATGATATAAAAATCTAATGAGGAAATATATGCTCCCTTGTGCTCTTCAACCACAACACGCAATTATGTTCACTTACTGTTTTACAGGCCCAGCACACGGTAATGACACAACAATAGCTTCTCCCTTAAGATGCCTCTACACAATGCAATAGGCTGAAGACACAGATCGATATGTTACTGGAATAAAGTCTAAGAGTGCGTTTGGGGGCGAGATTGCAGCCTTGAATATGGCTGAAGGAGAATGAACAAAGAGAATAAAAGCAAGTGTTTTTACAGAGAGTCCTTCAAGAAATAGTAATTGTGACAGTGCCTTGGAAGGGAAAATGTTTATAAATTTGTTCTCGGCTGGAGTTGATATTCCGCCATGCATCCTGCCACCTGCCCCGGGCTTGTTAACTAGACGCCTGTGGCCATGATTGCATGGCCATCAAACTCCCAACCGATAAGTTCCTCCGGGAAAGAGAGAGAGAGTGGCTTTGTCATTGACTTCACCCCAATCGCCTTCCCTCCTGTGCTGTACGTTGGAGATAACGCCAGACCCGAGAACTCTTGCTTCACATCCTGCATTATCACCTCTGCAACGTTTATATACGTGTCTTTTTCAGTAAAGGAAGTGGGGTATTTTAACCGCCACAGCTTCATCTAACCACTCCTAATACCTTGTCCGGAGCAGTTTATCAGGTGATGACTAGATTTATGCGTTCAATTATAGTGCTGTAGCCTATCATTGATGTAGAAGCTGGAGAGACACCTGTCATTTCCAATGTTAGAGAAGGGATTGTGTGATTGATTGAAGCCTCAGAGAGCATGCTGGGTTAGGGACATGGTGACAGGCTTTTTTGATTGACATAGATGGGGAAAGCAAGGGTGGTTCCAAGAAACAACAAGAACAAGATGGTAAAACAAAAGCAGGTTAGATAGAAAGAGATTTACGAAGACAGTTAGGGCCAAAGCCAGAGACAGGTGGTGTGTGGGAGAGGTGGCAAAAGCATGGAGGATGGCTAATCGTTTTATATGTTCAGGCAGGAGAGAAAGAATGACGCTTTGACTAAGAGAAGGAGAGGGAGGGGGCGAAGGGTGATAAGTATTCCACGTGGAAAAGCCCAACTTCAGTCATGCCCCAGTGAATGTGCTGACAAGGTCTGCCTGTGTCTCCAAGGAGCAAGTGTCATACAAGCGGTCCAACCACACTGCGCCACACCGAACTCAATGTAACAGGCACAGCTTAACACAGAAATCCACAAATTACTAAATACATGCACTTTTAATACAGTCTGAAAAGTTTTCTATGTTTTATTCTTATGAAAATTAGAATTGACGCAAACTGTGGTTTTCCTTAGCGTATTGGTTTTACTCTGTGGTTAGGTGTTATTCTTGTAAAGGCAGCCAAGCTTGATTTTAACACCCTGGAGGTAGCGCCTTGCTCCTTTAGCCTTTCATTCACATATGGCAAGTGAGAATTTTCTGTGACAGGTGAAAAACCTTAGGCAGCAGATAAAAACCGTGTGAAACCATGAAAAATACTGAAACATTTAAAGCTACACATACATAGTGTGTTCCAACAACTGCTGTGTTAATTACTTTGTGCTAGTAACAATATGTAATTTTACTACAATAACATACATGCTGATGTTTAACATGGTTTGAACAATGACTGCATAACAATTATTCTGTGTACTGCATATGTTATGAAAGATTTTTATACCTATCTCTTATTACTAGAACTTCTACCTTATAGCTAGTACTCAACCTTTGACAGCACAGTCTACCTACCACCACTAATTAAAACTGCTGCTTCTAATGCTACTACTTTAAAACAATTAAATATTAATGATACATTCTTATTTTGACATTTTTTCCAAGGTCATACATTAAAAAAATGTTATTTATGATAAAGGGGTGGTGGTATCTTCTGAGCAGGCATTATCTTTTATTTGTTATGAACTATTTACAATTGCAACATAATTTTATTCAATCCATCTAAATCTTCAGCTTCAGGGTCGCCATAGCAATTCATCTGTCTTATAGAGATATGAAAGAACCTTTCAAATCGCTCAAGGCACTGCGTCGAACAAAGTGGCTCCACATCTCTGGACTGACACTCTGACTGATCAAAGCATGATATTAATCCACCTAATTAATCCTGCATCAAAGTTATAACAACCCACATTTTAATTAAATAACTGGCAGCATAGTCAAAAATCCTCGACAGTGTTTTTTTGTTAATAAGTGCTGAGAGCGTTCTGTAATAATGTTATCTCAGTCAGTTTTGTAGATGATAATTTCATCCCAATAATTTATACTACTCTTGGTGGTGTTCTAATTACCGTCTCTTACGCCAAATATGTTTTAAATGTCTGTACTGTAATTTGTTATGGGACATGCCAACTTATGAGAATGTATTTGTAGCAGTTGTGTCCATTTACTGTATGTTGTTTTAAAAATCACCAGTATTTAAGGTTCCACTATGCTTTGCCTGGAATTTTTCACAGTTTTACTATATTTATCTCAGATCTATTCAATTATAGGTGCTAATACCTTACTGTGAATGGGGTTGTATCTCCCCTGATCTGACATGTAACTTGGCCTGCGTCACCTGCTTGTCTCCAAGGAGATAGATAAATTAAATGCCATGTTATGGAACATTCCATGAAAAGCAATAACATCTCCATGGAGACAGGCAGGTGGCAGGCCCTATCACCAGAATAGTTTCTCAATATTCCTCAATAAGAAATTATCATGAGAAATGTAATTTGTATTGCATTATTCAAGATATGCAGTGCAAATCATTTGAGCATTTTCTTAACAGTATCCATCTTTGTCAGTGCAGCATTTGATAACTTTGTCTCATCTAATAGAGCACACTCATTTGTCATTATGCAACTACATAAATGGCATTGTTCTGAGCCTAAAAAGCCCAGTGTTCTTGTTTCTATGTGATTGTGCGATTTTACAAAGCCCTTCTTGCCTCTCTTGTCTGTAAGTTCTTGTACCTGTCTATGCTGCCACACTTCTAATTACCTCCTCACAATGATTAAAGTTTTAACTCAATTATCTCTATCTGTTCTCTCAGGGTTTTCTTGCCTCCGTGGGATGGATAGAAGGTGAAGAAGTGTCACGGAGAAGACGCTAACCGAGATAGAGGGAGCAAGCCAGCAAGGAAAAAATACCAAGTGACTGACACCTGCCCTCCAGCTAAGTGTGAAGGGCAGTGAGAGAAAGAGAGCGAGAGAGAGGGAAGAGGGAACAAAAACAGAGAAGAATGAAGACAACCGGAAAACAAGGCTGGCTTCATTGCAAATTACCCTCAAATTAGGACTCATCTCATCACAGGTCAACATGATTACAAGAAGTCTGCTCCTGTTGGTCTCCCTGTGCGTGTGGGAGGGGCTTTTGAATGGTGCCACGTCCAGTAAGATCGCTCGGAGGAGAGGAGTGGGCGGGTCTCATATGCTGAAGCTGGGAGATAGCCGAGCTGCGGACCAATGGGAGTCGAGTGTGGAGGCGTTGCCCGTGGTGACGCTTAGAAACCTGGTTAGCCATGAGCAGGAGAGTGAGGAGACTGTGTCCTATGCCAAAATATTGCAAAGTCACGCCACATCAGCTGACAAGGATAGGCAACTTTTTAAGCCAAAGCGTGAGGTGGACTGGCACTTGATGGCAGCTAGTAGGGAGGTAACTCAGGAGATGCACAGGCTAAGAAATAATACTAAGAATGTAGAGTCCAAATCAGTGAGGCCAGAGAAAACGTATACAATCCATCACAAGCAAGAGCTTCACTCCAACAAGACCAGGTTTAAAACAAGTTTAAGAACAAGAATTAGGCCAGAACTGAGCACTGGAGCGCTACCAGGAAAGGCCTTCAGTATAGAGTCCAATAGAAAAATTAATCTGACTGGGAGCTATGAGGTGTTGAAACTACTGTCCAAAGAGAACCTAGTACGGATCGTCAATTCCCAAATGCAGAGCGTTCCGAGCCTGAGTTTTCCCAGCAAGGGCAGCAGAAGCAGGAAACGAGATTTGATTGACGTTAATCATGGACAGTCCGATGCCCAGAAGCCGCAAAGACAAGATATAGCTGTCACTCAAACCCATAGTGGACTTGATAATCAGACTGCATTTCCCTACGCGAGCCCAGTGCCCACTCCATTGGATCATAATCGGGGGCAAAGTGCAGAGGCACATGTTAATCCATTAAGCAATAGGGACAATTTGGGAGATACAGTTGCCAGTGACAGCAGGAGCAAGCACCTCGTCAGTTTAGCTCAGATTGAGGTCAACAGCCCCAAGAAAGAAGTAATGATCGACCGAACGGAGCCACCATTTACATCGACAAAACATCTCCCACAGTTTGTCCCCTCTGAAACAAACGCTCCGTCTGTGCTGACAATGCAACCCCAGGGATTGCGGCCGGGGAACAGAGCAGCCGATTCCCACCGAGACCCATTAGCAGAGTCAATTCACTTCGCCAACATGGAACTCAGCACGGCTCAATATCCCAAAGATGAAGACAGCAAGCTTGTCAACAGCAGTGATAGCAGCAGTCATGTCCTGAGGCTCCATCCCGCTCCCTCCGAAAACCGCAATAGCAAAGAGGCCAAAATGGTAGAGCCTCAGATACAGGAAAATGGTGTGGGTCTGGTGTTTGAGGAGCTGGAGGAAGAGGAGGGGACTCTGGGTGGGATTTCAGAGGGGAAGGCCGTACGGTCTCGGAGCAGGAGGAGCTGGATCTGGAATCAGTTCTTTGTGATCGAGGAGTACGCTGGGCCTGAACCTGTTCTCATCGGACGGGTAAGGGAAAAGCTAACTTCATTTATGATTTAGCAAGGTTGTGAATGCTGTATGAATGTTTAATGAATATTTAAGATAGTGTGACTTACATGGCTTGTTCAACCTAAGGTCGTCCTCTCGTATCTCTGAGGAAGAACCAGGAATTCTTCTTCCAGTTTTTTTATTTGACTAGGAAAATTGGAGAGGAGTGAGAAATTGAATAAATGGGTCTCAGCACATCTCACACTTATAAAATCATATTTTAAATTTAACACATAATCCTAATAATCCTAAACACTTAAAAAACACTCATACTTCCACTATTGTTGTTTTGTCAAACAACAAACCATTTTTAAGTACATTTTTTTTTCCTTTTAAGTAAATTTTGTCTTTTCAAATAAAAAAGACAGTTAAGGGATGACAGAAAGCCTTGGGGGTGACTCAAACCCACAACGCCAAGGTAGTTGCTGTCTATATGCTTTCATGCTCTACCAACCAAGCTATACTTTCTACACTTTATGTGTTATAGAATTGCAATCACAATTGATTTATACTGCTCTGTGCAATGCGTTGCCTTCCAGGTAGCCGTAAAACCTTCAATTAATCAATGGTGTGCCGAGGCGCAACAAAGCCCCCTATCCCAAACGCCCGAGGGTCCCGTCATGATCACTGCCAATCTGTGCCCGCCGATGGGAATTGACACATTGAGAAGAATTAATGCCTTTACTTTTTCCTTCCACCACTGATGTTTACCTGAAGGCAGAAAGCAAGAGCAGAGTCCGTCCTCATTTTCCTGTAGGTCACACCTGTCAACTCGACATGGTCAGAGGTCTGCAAGGTCCCTGATAATGCCATTTCAATCCCACTGATTTACACTGTGTTTGACGGGATTTATCACCGCGTGTCCCTGCGCACTACACAGGGAAGCTTGTATTGGTCTGATGTGAAATTTATTAGAATCATTGAGCGGACATGGCCCTCCCTGCTCTTATAAAGCAGTGGGCAGATGAGATAGGAGGAGGTCACGTTGGCTGGACAGAAGGTGTGCATCTACATCTGTACACTGTAATGGTCTTGGTCTCATTCTCAGCATGTGCCAGTCTGTCTCTGTACGCAGCTGCCGCAGATGAGCTAATTTATAAGCCTGTGTGGCCAGTTTGCAGAGTAAATGAATAGTAATGATCCCGGTGTGGCTGCTGCGGGCTGTTGGAAACCACACAGATAGTTGATGTGTTCTGTGTTTGTGTGTATTGGCTTGGGTCTAGAGTTAAGAGTGGCATCTCAGCTGGGGGAGTTACAGAAAAAATATAAATTTTACTGTTTTTCTTCCATTGAAGTACTTTATTTATGGATTTAATTTTGCAAACTTCAGTACGGCTCAGTAAATGTAGCCTACTTAATATAGAAAATACGCTGTGTTATACCACTAATGCTGGGCTATTGATACTTCTGTTGGTTATTCTACTCTCACGTTTACTACTGCAACGATTAATACAGCTGTAAAACTGTGATGGCACTACAATCACTACTTTTGTACTTTTGAGGTCATCCAGAAATACCTTTCTTCATTAAGAAAGAATATTTCATTAGTCTTAATATCTATTGGACAGTTTTTTTAGTAATAATAAACCCAAGAAAGTAATCTTAATTATCTTTACATTTTTCTAAGAATTACACGTAAGCTTTTTATTATTAAGAGTTAGTCTCTATTTAAGCCGAGGGAATGGGTTAGTTAACATGATTTACCGTTGTTTTTCTGTCTGCACCCTGGGTATTGACAACGGCTGTAAAAAGAAGTTAGTAGCCACTGAAAAGATGCAGAAGCAGAGCGGTCCAGCTTACAGATGGCACCGCGTGTAAAGCCATTATTGCCAATCTGCTGTGTCAAGCAGGTATTTATGCCAGCACATTGTATGGCATTCATGGAAGGAACAGGGCCAGGCAGGACACACACAAGCCCATATGATAGTGCTGACTCTTGGAGTACACCCAGAAATGTTTTTGTGGCTGTGTACTGGCCTAGAGATGCCTGTGATTAGTTCCCTATTGTATTAGACAGTGATGGCACACATGAATAATGCTCTTATACATCTTAATACGCTTATGGATGTTTAATCTGCTCTGCTCCACTGACTATTGATACTTTGCAGCTGATGTCGTCAACGTTCCCTGGAGCTTTGCTTTTAACTGAAGGCTCTACTCTGTCTGAAGCTCTGTTAGTCAAATTAAGACAGGACCATGAACACTCGTATTGATCACAGGTTCATGAAAATGTGTTATATAAATAAATTTTGTATTGTAGTTTTCATCTTTAAACAATTTTACCATGTTTGCTAATGTGTGCTTGCGTCTCCATGGTAACCGATGAATAATTTGCCAATGGGATGTCACTGCAAAAGTATCAATAGGTACAAATGAATACAAATTAATATGTATTTTGATTCATGGGCCTCATTTTGCTATGGTTAAAGTGAAGGTGAAGATATCTGTTACTGACCTCATAGAGAAAGTTGTCATCTACATTTGAACCATCTTTCATTCTGCTCAGTGCCTTGTCTGGAGACATATCTTCAGATCTTGAGTTAGGCTTGGTGAGGAATACTCTAGTTGGAGAATTTAACCTACTGTGCTACCTTTTGTGTTGTATTATGTTTTGGGTATCCCAAACAGAACTAGATACTTTTTCAAATATTTTGTAAGATTAAAAATTCCACATGTTTGATATGTTTGGTTACTGCTTTGTCAAATATTTCAAATTTCTTGATTCTGTTAATCTGAATGGTCTTGGGTTTTCAAGCAATTTTTTCAATTCTTTGTATTATTATTATTCTCTAGTCATTTTTGTATTGTATTTTTGTATCAAACTTGACTTAATTTAATAACCTTATTTGTATATTTTTTGTAAGACTACTGTACCGATTAGAGCCGCTCCACTTGTCTAACCAACTGTCCAAAATCCAGATAGACTGAATCACCATTTTCGTCTGTGACTCAGTTTCTCATCTCCAAACGCCAATAACATGCTCACTCTCAGGTTTGTGCATGTTAATCTTAAGGTGTGATTTTTGTGTTTAACGAAAGGCTCTTCTCAAAAATCCTCTCTCGAGTCTGACTCATGCTGTGTTGTGTGTGATCTCGGCCTGTTTTGGGATAAATCTGCATCAAAAGCTTCAGACAAGAGCCAAGACTGTAATCTGTGATGTCAATGAGAGACAAAGGCTCCTCAGCACTGCCAGGTCTTTGGGCGCTGGAGCACAGAGACATTTTGAAACATTTTTCAGGCTTTAATCTGAAATTCTTTGTGATTTGTTTGTCCATTAACTGTAAGACCTTAATTCCCCTAAGAGTAAAGAAGATTGTAGGGGTATTATTAGATTATGTATGTCATTTATAATGTTGTATTACATATGCAGCACTTTGGACTCTGCCTTGTTTATAAAATACTGCTTAAGTACTATAGAAATAAAGTGGGATTGGATTCTCACCACACTTCTTTGAAAAGACACGATATACACTTTTTTGTGTAACATACTTAAACTTGTATTTTTTCTAGTTCAGGAAAACACCATTCAGCGAAAGAAAGAGAGAGTGATACTTTCAGGTTCTCCAATAAAAAAGGCGATTTCTTTCAGTTAGGCATGAAACCCTATTAAGCCCATTTAGACACATTGTTAGATCCATGTACAAGGAAGAATTGTTTTTCATGATGCTAAAGCAGGGGTCTCCATCCTTTTTCCTCCGGTAAGCTTCCTTTACAAAGCAAAAATGCCAGAGAGTTATTAATTTTAGTGATTACATGAAATTGAGAATACAAAAGAGCAACGACAAGCCTTAGATGGGGAACAGTTAAATGCCTGTAACACATAATCCATGCATTTTCCATTTATTAGTGCACAAAGTTAGGCAACAAAGTGATATGTTTAAAATGGTAAATCATCAAATTTTGAGTTATTATATATATCTGTATATATTCAGAAATCCCATGGTGGGCTACTTGGAAGAGGGTGGGGAGATACTGGTAGGCCAAAGCTACAGGTTTGAAACCCCTGTGCTAAAGGGACTGAATGGGATGAACAGTTCCAGCTCAACCGTGTTCCTTACACATACTTTCTACAGCAGTGACTTAGTGGTTAGGGCCTTTGTTCACCCACTCGAAGGTCAGAGGATCGATTCTCTCTTGCACTTGTACAAACTGTCATTGTGTCCTTTGGTAAGACACTTCACTTGGCTAATTGTAGGATCGGTAGTCAGAGTGGCCGATGATGCAGTTTGGTGGCTTTTACTTTCATCAGTCTACCCCAGGGCAGCTGTTGCTGCAACTGTAGCATTCTATCACCAGTTGTGGAGTGAATAATTAATACAATGCATCTTTGAGTATCCAAAAAAGCACAGTATAAATGGAATGCATTCTTATTATTACAATTATTATTACAATTGGAAAGAGGGGCTTTAATACAGTGTCATTTCAAGCATGCAATACATCTAATATGACCCACTCTATACTAGCAGGATATGAGTTACTTTTAAAGCCATATTTAATTTTTTACTCCTCAATTTCGTTCTTCTGCTTGTATAAGGCTGTGTTTACTGTGATCTTTGTGTTTGGATAGTATTTGTGGATCACAGGCATTGCTTAAAAGGGCAAAGTAAAGTGTGCAGTGGCTGGTCTGACAACTCTGTTCTTAAATCTTGTGCACATGCACATGCACACATTTGCACTTGAACTCGTCGCTGCTGTTACTATATTTTCTCAAGCCACATTCTTTCTGTCCCATGATAATTGTGAATTTAATTGATGCTGTCACATGGACTGTAATGGTGTTTCAAGTGATTGCAAAGGCAAGTGTGAACGAAACATAGATTTTTGCTTTTTTAATACCATAAAGAGAGAAGGCGTCTCAGCAGTGTGTGGATTAAGAGTAAATATACATCTTGCTGATTAGTTCCATCCCCCATTCTCTTTTGAAATACAACGCCTCTGTAGAAAACTAATCAGTTATAACAATATGACCATCTGTTATTAGAAATGCATGATCCAACTCTTTCAGTCCCAAAAACCAGACCAAAACTAGTGAGGACACTTCTTAAAACAAAGATTAACTAGAAAAGCACTCAGAGAGCGCAGACCTCCGCCAAGGACTACCCCCATTTTTACCTCCGCCAAGGAGGTTATGTTTTTGCCGGCATTTGTCTGTTTGTTTGTTTGTTTGTTTGTCTGTTAGCAACATAACTCAAAAAGTTATGGACCGATTTTGATGAAATTTTCAGGATTTGTTGGAAATGTGAAAAGGAAGAACTGATTTCATTTTGGGGATTTCCGGATCTGATTAAGAAGACTGATTTTATCACAATTTATATAAAAAATGGGGGTAGTCCTTGGCGGAGGTCTGCGCTCTCTGAGTGCTTTTCTAGTTTATATAAATTGCGATAAAATCAGTCTTCTGGATCAGATCCAGATCAGCCTTTGGAATATGAAAGAGGATCCCATTGTCCATCCCTGAGTCAAATTTCATGGGGTTTGGTCAATAATTAACCGAGATATTGAGAAACAACATTTTTGGCCCCATTTACCACAATGTTAACTAAAATTTCAAAGTGATCCAGAATCCAGGATTTCTTCCGGATCACCCCCAAAATGAAAACAGTTCTTCCTTTTCACATTTCCAACAAATCCTGAAAATTTCATCAAAATCGGTCCATAACTTTTTGAGTTATGTTGCTAACAGACAAACAAAACAAACAAACAAACAGACAAACGCCGGCAAAAACATAACCTCCTTGGCGGAGGTAATAAACTGATCCAAATAAGTGAAGAATGGTACTCTCCCAGTGCACTGAATAAACCAAAGTGTAAACATTTGAAGATGCATCTACAGTGCCCAGTCTTTTAATACAAAAAAATGATTCAAGGTACAATTAACCTAATGAACAAATACTCCTTCTTGATATGACTTTGTCTCTCTCTATTAGATTTGGCGGTCTGTCACTGGTAATCCCAGGTTCCTGGCTTGAACCATTCGCTTAATATTTACTTCTTTGCTTCCTGAACTGTATCTTATAAAAGAAGATATACATTGTCTTTAAATCCTATTACCAGTGGTCATTATGGTAATTCTGATTGCTGTATAATTCCTAGTGAGTCAATGTTGGCTTTTCACCTTAATACTCAGTGAAGAGCATAGATCAGTTTGAAAATATGCACACTTAATCTACAGAGCAACAGGAAAGAGACCTAGGCTATCATCATCATTTGCATAACATTATCATCAGCAGGAGCATAAATAATTCATAATTAGTGAAATATGCCTATATTACACCATTAACATTATTGTCTTTGCCACACAAGGCACCCATATTACATCATAGTGTGAATATAAAACACACATCAGGATCAAGTCTAATTAAATGCTTTCATCTTCTGACACCACCAGAGCAGAACAATTCCCTTAGAGGGCTATACTTAACTTTGTGATTATTATTCTTGAGCTTTCATGGTTGATAATTATACTCTAAAAAACTGAGCTAAAAAGAAACCTCCTGCCCCGGGGCAAGTAGAAATATATAATTAACACCCTTATTGACTACTTTATTGATAATGCTAGTGCTTCAACGTGCCACCTGCTATAGTGCACTCTGTGGACATGCTCTGTTCATATCACTCATTTCAAGAGTCTGAGATCGTGCCAAGTTTGTGCTGCTTCTACTCCATTTGTAGTTGTTTATTCAGGACAGTTATCTTTCTAAGTTTAAATTATTCCATTGATTAGCTGTTAAATCAATAATTAATCATCAATTTGTAATAATGTTTGTGTCAGGTGTTGAGTGGTAAACCTCAGAGAAATGGTGATTATTGTACTAGATTTAGTATTCTAAGAAAAAGACATTAAAATACACTAACTGCCTCTCATTGTTGTTTGAAACATTTATGCAATGGTTCTGAAATTATAATTTTTTCCTAAATGCATCAAGAACATCATAACACAAATATAAAAGACATCTTAATGTAACAGATAACAGGCGTCTTTGAAGTGTAATACTACTGACCATCTTCGATGAGAATCTTTTTAACATGTGCAAGCAATGGGTTCTTTGCCTTGTAGTCTCCCTATAAAAGGACAGCCAAGCTCAGCAGGGGTGAACTGGCAATTAGACAGTGACCACAGTGGCTGACCAAAGAAGACAAAATCCAGACATAAAAAGAAAGAGAAGGGAGTTAGAATACCATTTTAGAGACTGAAATCATAAAGAAAAGGTACAATGCTGTCTCTGTCTCTAATGGTTGCAGTATAGTGCAATTGTACACAGGTGAGAAAAAAGGCACAAAGGAGGCGGAAGGTGCACTAAAGGTTAATAGGCAACAGTGGGCGACTAGAAAAAGCGCGGGCCAGTTAAGGAGAGGACTAAGAGATCACACACATTTTTGACGCTGACCCCGATCTCGGCTAAGGCCCAGAGCTCTGCGGAGACACGCATAACAAAAGGAGCAGAAGAAGCAGAGAATCCGGGGTTCTGGCATTGAAACGTCAAGGGAAGAAGTCGCTGCAAAAGTGTGAGGGAGATAGTCAGAGAATGGAAAGCACAGTTAAATACCATTTTATTGGGTGTCCCTCGTGGAGGCTGCTTGAGCGTGAGTGGCTGCAGAATCACATAGAGCAAAATAATAGATGAGGATGACTAAGGGAGCTAGGCTATGAGGGGAAGTGACTGTGGAGTCTATTAAAGATGGAATTCAAAGAAAAGAAAATGTAGGCAGCCTTTTAACTTTCTTTTCTCCAATCGTTCGTTCCTTCTTACAGCAGCGGTTTCATCTCGGGATAATGTCGGACAAATCAGCAAAGTGAGCCTCTGCATTTAAAGGATTGTTCTCCCAGATGTAAGACGTAAGAAGTGTTTCTATCTGTAAAGAAATGGAAGGCTACTGCATATTCTGTCTGGAAGATACATGTGAAAATGTATTAGAAGCCCTATTTAAACAAAGATCAGGCCAAATGAAAGCCAACACCATAATGATACCATAACTTCCTTAGCACCATGAACCATTACTACTATCTACTATCTATCCTTTTCAGATATTTTTTAATCACACATTTTTATTGGTCAAATCAATATATAACAATATCCTTCCTAAAAATTGTACCACCTCAAGTTCAGGAAATGGGTCCCGCAGGCGGCTCTAGTGGCATTAAAGGATAGGTCAAATCCAAAGTACAATTTTCCTACAAGGACAATCATTAGTGTCTTGCTAAGGTGTCATATTTATGAGATAATTTATGTTTTTACCTCTGTCCGTCATCTCATCGTGTTGTCCCAGATCGGCCAATCTAACCTTCACAATTGTGTGTCTTGGCTCAAAATGGGCTGTTGCGGGGCTAAGTTAACTCTTCAGGGGTTAGAAGGTGCAGAATGTAGTGCAGAGAGCCCTAGCAGTGGAAGAGTCATAATTATGCATAGCCCTGTGTGAGCTCTGTGCCCGCGACCTTGAGCTAATATTTATGCATTGGCCTGGACCGTGCTCTCCACTGTCCCCCGTGGAGCCCTCAGAGTCAGAGAGCAGAGGGCAAGTGTGAGGAAGGCAAGAGCAACGCTGTGAGGTGACACATCCTTTAGCAGTCACACTGGAATACATGAGTGCACATTTAGCCCCTGTTGGCTAGCATCACTATATAGGCTGTCAGGACAACATCACAGTTTTGTAGCTACCATGCTTGTTTTGTTGCTGCTAAGAATGTCATTATAATATCCATGGGTTTCAGAATGAACAAATATTAGGACCATTGCATACTGAGTAAGAATTATGAACAAATTATATCGTTTGAGTAAGAAAAAGTTCCCAAAATATTGCACAAACTAAAATATGAATATGGATACATAAGCTCCACCCAACAATGCATTATTTGTAGAGATGTAACAATACAATGATATCGTATCACCAAAGTTCTCACAATAATATCGTGGACCATCACAATATATCAAATTACAAGACTCTTCGCTCAGATTTAAGGTGCAGCAATAGCCCATGATCCTTTGCTCTATTTCAGTGTAGACTACATGAAGAAATAACAGTTCTAAGCACTTTTAAGTCTTAGTTCTTTGAATTAAGTCTTGTCAAGGCATTTTAAAAGGAAAAAGTAGCATATAAACAGTTTTTCCTGCATAAAATATCACAATAAATATCGTACCGTGAGATGTATATCATCAAAATATCATACTGAGAGATTTGGATATTGTTACATTCCTAATCGTGAGCCTCCCCACCTTAGCTTTCCCACGATATCACAATAAATATCATACTGTGAGGTTCATACCGTGACGATATATCGTGAGACTTAGATATCATTACACCCCTAATTATTTATTTTGATTATTTTTTTTCTTATTCAGTATTAAAGGATGACTGTCTTGAGCATTTTCTCTCAGACTAGAAGTTTCCCAATTCCTTTATATATATTTTTTTATGACAACAATTATACCTATTATATTAATTCACTCATTTCATGTGTAAATACAACATTTGTCAAGTAGAATATTGAGGTGCACATTTCTTGGTTTGGTCACTATTAGCTGCCAGGACATCACTATTTGGTACATACTTTCCAGTGCTATTTTTGAAACAAGTTTATACCTAGAGTTTTTGAGATTTTGGCTGCAATCACATTCCAGCGCTCTTGGCAGCAAAGTCTGGTCTGATCAACACCAATTAATGGCATGCCTTCGAATCTTACTCATAAATATGTGACGCTTCTCTTAAGTTGGAGGAGGCTCGTCTTTTTTTCCTGTTTTTGCTTGTAACTGTAAAGCATAAATGTGACAAATATATTTCTCTCAGTGGCTGAATTATGAACCATTTTATTTACCAACTCTGGTAAGATTGATTTTTATCTACAATAGTCAATGCATATTTCATGTACTTAATGCTTCATCCATTAGTTTTATCTGTAGTTGATTAGCCCATGAAGTTTATTGGCCCATGGTTTGTACCGCTGCCATATAAAAACATACTAGATTAATCAAATAAACAGTTGTGGTTTTGACTCTGAAAAGACAATATTTACCCATCGATAACATATTTCTTTTTCCAGTCCAGGGCACATGCATTGCTGTTGTATGATCAGGCTGTTAGTTGGTTGTGCAAGATAAACTCAAAATTATTTATAGTATTATTGATCCAGTGTCATATAGTAGATTGTATCAAAGCCTAAAGTTCATAAAGGTGACAGAAGTAGCCAGGGTATAACTAAGGAGAATATAATGCAAAAAACATACTCTCAGATAAGAGAAGTATTTCCATCTAAATGAGCTGACACTTGACTCCATTCTCTTCTGGGTGTTTTTAATGTTTGCAGTTTCCAGCACCGCAGGCCAGATCGCCATTGTTATTGCACTGACACGCAAATGCCCTTTGTTTCTACCTTCAGGCCAGACTAAATTGTAAAAATTAGCCATCAAACTTAGCCAGAAATATTAATTTTATGGTTTATTGCTTCCAATCCTCAAACTGTACATGAGTGGATTTCAGGTTTTTCTAATTATTACTTGTTTTGGTGTGATAGTACCTACTGTAAATATTTAATTAGTTTTACATCAGTCAAGTGTAAAAAAAAAAAAGAAAAAAAGTAGAAAATACAGGAAATAGCAGTTAATTCTAGTAGAAACTGAATACCTCTACTTATGTCATCAACAACAAAAACTCCATCCAAGCATCCAAATCCATGCAGGGACAATTTGGACACAATGAAGGCATTTTTGTGTTTAAACCTTCATTTAACAAAATAAAGGTCTTGACATGTGTTTTTATTAGTCTGTTGGGTCATTTAGACAAGTTTTAGCCCTTATTAATATTATGGTTGCTTGACGTTGATAGAATTACTTCTACATTCGTCACACCTGCTACCCATGACCAACCAGCAAGTAAAATTGTATTATATTATTGGAACACTCAAATCAACCCTATCTCACTGCAATACTTTTCTAGTATGTGGACTCACTGGCATATGAGCCTCTACAGAGAAAGATGATGTACCTTATTTGTTTGTCTGTGTGCGGACCAGATTTGATGATAATGATACAATCTTCACAACAGATATATATGAAAAATAATAATTTTAATTATGTTCTAGTGAAAGTAGTTGTCTAACCTGTTATATGCACTTTTACATATTTTGATAATTAAGACTGATTCTCAAGGGAGGCATGTGCACTGCATCAGATGAGATTAATGGGGGCCTGATGGTGCTGTGGCGGTTTCGGGCACAGAGAGAAGGGGGCATCAGAAAGAGAAGCCCCCTGCTGCAAGAGGGCAGGAGAGAAAGGTGACACCTAATGGGAGAGGAGGCAGAGATGGAGGGAAAACTATCACAAGGAGCAAAAGACAGAGCAGAGAGGCACAGCATGTTCTAGGTCTTGAAGCAGCAGACACAGGGTCATTTTAGTTATTTTTATTCTTTGTCTCCTGAAATACTATTATGTATTATATGTAGTAAAGTACAGCATTTGGGGCTAAAAATATTTGTTCCTGAAAAATTTGAATTCATGTAAAGCTTTTTGTGAGATAGGGGTCAATGTGTGGTATCTGTGTTTCTAAGTGGCATATACTGTAGTATAGAAGAAAAAGAATATTTGTTATCAAGACATAGCAAACGAAGGCTAATATAATAATATAATAGTAGTATACAGTGTGGAGTGTGTGTCTGCAGCCGAATGAGTCCACGTAATGTTCTCCATAGTTGTCATCGTCAGAGTCTGCCCCATGTGGTAAAACCATAAAGTTATCAAAACAGAAACATGCCTGATATGAAGTGCATGTATGGGGAAAACAAATATGAAACTTCAACTGTGCAGCTCTGGTTCATTTGTTTGCACATTTATTTTGAGTTCTAATTGAACAGACATACAGCACTAAGTATGTTTAAAACAGAGATTTTAATGCATTTCAAAGATTGAAATGTTGAAAAAATACAGGCACAGAAAAAAGAATCACTCTGGTATCGCTTTAGAAAAGCAGGTATTGTTAAGGTACTGGTATCAGATTTAATATTTTGTGCTAGCCAGTAACATAGGAACTGGCTAGGGCTATTGTTCTTCGTGGGTTTCTTACGCTCTGTTATTATTTTTCCTTGCAAAAGATCGCAATTTTGACCCCCTGAATGTCGACAAAAAGACCCCAAACTGGGTATCAGATCGACCGGTCCGGCGAAAAATTTGATAAAATGGGCATTGCGACAATGCCCAAAGTCGCAGGCAAGTGAAATTTGGGCAATTTTGGGTTTGATAGAGAACAATGAGACAAGCCAAAAGATGAATTGGAGCATGCCTCTATGACGAACACGAAGTCGGCCATATTGGTTCAAAAATTCCACCGTTTTGACTTGCGTGTGTGCAAAAAGATTCAAGTGTTTGGTCCAAATGAGCTTAGATTTGACATGTCACATCTACAGGCATGAACTCACAAAAATTATCAGAAGGTTTTGGGATACTCTTTACGGTTTGCCCGTAGTTTACAGGCGAAAACAGGTTCATTTCCCTTTTCTTCGGTAACCTGTCATGGCCACAGGCATTGTCCTAGAGAGCTCAAATTCAAATCACAATTGTGTGATCCAGGCCTGAATGTAATGAAATTTGAAATCTAATAAAAATGAACACTGTAGCACCCCTAGCATAGACATGAAACGTCAACAATATCAGATTAGTACCAAATTCAGGGATTAAATTCCATGCATGATTACAAGCAAAAAAGTCTATTACAGACATGATGCATTTTTCATGGTTGGCCAGGAGGGGTGCAAAGAATCCCCCAAAAATTGTTAAAAAATTATTACACACACAGGCTTAGTCCGATCATGCTGAAATTTGAATCACTAATGCATGATTTTGGTCTGATTATAATACAAAGTATTATGTAGTATAAAGTATATGAAAAGTGAACACTATAGTGCCCCCTACCATAGACATTAACATCAAATTATCTGACTTGTACCAAATTCAGGGATTAAATTCTATGCATGATTGTGAGCCAAAAAGGACATTACAGATATTGGGCATTGGTGCAATGACTCCTCGGAAACATTTAAAGGTGCATTATGTAATTTTTGTAATGGACGAGCTGTCGTTCTGCAAAGAAATCAGGAGTAATTGAATGCTAATAAATAATTCAAATGTGAACAGTTAATAATGAACTGGAAATAAAGCCAATGACTACTTGGCTGGTCCTATATATTATGGAAGGCTGATTTACATTATTTATGCTTATATGCCATAACTGTTAATGCATCTACATTTATAAAAACCTTTGGGAGTGATCCTTGTTCAAAGGGCACTAAATGATTTAATGAGTATTTATATAGAGACTGAACCTTGGTGAAATAGTGAAATAACCACATGAGATGCAGACAAAGATAGTTTTTTTTTTTTTTTTTCTTGTCTGCTCACTTTTTTGTCTGAGTTTGCAAGGTGAACCAGCTGCAAGTTTTAAGCCAGATGTCCTTCCTGACACTATCTGTGAAGTGGGCAATGGGGGTTAAGTGTCTTACCCAGGGGCACAGCGGCTGTTTGTGTGTATAGAGTGAGGACTGAATGGTTGCAGAGACAGAAAACAGATAAAATACTTAATTTCCAATAAACAGACTTCTTTCTTTTCTGTCACATCAACCTTGTTGTTTTGTTCGAATGTGCCCACATCTTTTGTGCTAGAGGACCAACTTTAACCTCATCCCTAAATTCGAGCCCTGAGAAATATTTTTTTCTCCTTTAACCTGATTCAAACTTCTTATTCTTTTACATAAAACTTGTTCTTAATGCTAGACACTGTAGACGTTTATCTTAGACTACAGTGCTATCCATGGGAAATCTTTAAAGCTGCATTTCGTATTGTATGATGATGGGTAATTATGTTTTTCACTGTTCTAACTAGACCAACACGCTTCTCCCCAAAATAATTGGAGGATTTTGAAAAACGTATTATTACACACAGACATCTGTTGTGTGACAAGTCAAAATGAATAATTATTTGCTTGCCAAAACAGAAGTACCATATTTTGCATGAGGGAGAAAATACTGTCGAGAAAGTGACATTATTTTTTATGTTGTAGCTCTACACAGTATGTAACAAAGGTTAAATAGCTTTGGTTTATGTTTGGTCAGTGTAATGGATACACTAACCTTATCAGAGCTGAGACCTAAGCTGCCTGATGTCCTTACACACACTCCCCTCATACTCACACGGGGTTTGCACTGGTAAAAGCCATTCTTCTGGAGCTGGCATACGCTGGCATATATGTGGGCGATTTGCCCTTTAAACGTACAGCACTGAGTTAAGCCTCCAGTGGCCTTTCCCGAGCCTGTCCCATGGCTAAAAATATGATGTTGAAGTCCACCCTCCGACAGAGTGGATCGCTAAAGCAATAAAACACATACAAGCACACAGACAATCCCTCTGCCTTTCTCGCATCAGCTGATTATGATAATCAAAAGAAGGATTTGCATACTTGGAGGCTAACAGCTCCGTTTTGTCCTGAATAATGCATACTATAGTGGAGGAGGGGATATTGTGGTGAGATATATTAGACTTCAGCTGTGGCAGAACGGAAAAGTCTAATAATGATGAATAAGAGATGAAGGCCACACAATGTGCCCTCTGGAGACAGCTGGAATTACATCAAACAAGAACAGAACAACATGTGCATGCCTCAAGTGGATCACCAACACATTAACCAATTTCCAATTCACAATCAATCCTGGATCAATGCTAAACAATTAACACTCCCAACCTCTGTGCATTCAAAGTGCCAATATAGACGAATGGAAAAGTGCCTGGTGCTGACCATTTTCAGGGTGTAGTGGAAAATAATTACCAGAAATGTGTATTTTTATTGTATTTTGCTTATATATCTTTACTGCAAATATGATCATGAAATATGAATACAAAATTTATTTTGTGCCCTGGTTTCCTCCATGAATCTAAAGCATTAGGCTAACCCTCCAGATAAATCCTGTGAGAAGACCCTGCTTCAACATCTGGACTAGACTCTTGGGAAGAAATCTGTCAAATCTATGGCGACATTCACTATAGGCTACTTTACCTTATTATTTTATATATTTTGCATACATTGGTCATTCATACATTGTTGAATCTGAACGTTTACTTCTTGTATAACTTGTAAATACTAATACTATGTTGTGTGTGGTGTAGTATGTCATAGTTAAACTTTTGTAACTTTTTGCCCCTTAAAAATACACTTTTGACATCTGTCCTTCCTCTACCACTGACTGTGTGACATTTTCCTTCATAGCACACTTCCTCACACATCCCTTCATCCTCTCCACTTAAATCGTGCTGGGAGAATAGTTCTGATTGAAAGTTGAGACGTGTTTCTGAAGTTGTCACATTACAAAGGGGTCTTGAGCGTGCACAAATGCTCCTCAGAGGACGTTGCGTTTCTTCTCCTCGTGAAGTGGGAGTTTGTGTTTGAGACTTTTTGTAAAATAGAAAGGTGTTTTGCTCTGCATGTCTCTTCAGATTACACAGGCAAGTAATGCCCTTTTAGCATTTATGTGTGTTTATGAACAGCTCTTAAAGAGTCTCCTTACTACTTAAAGATGCGGTAAGGAGAATATGATTACCTCTTAGGAAAGTTAGTTTATCAGAGAGGTTTAATATACTGACTTCATGTATGCTAGAGGATAAATTTACATGAATCAAATCAGGTAACCGTTTTCTTTCAGTCAAGCTATGTTCTATGAGTGGGATTTGAGATTTCCTACCTCCTGTGGCTTCAGCATGTGTTTCTTCTGAACCTTCTGACTGAGCATCTTGGGAGAAGCTATCTTAAACTTGTGTTCAACAACTTATCCTGTCAGATCATTTATCTTTCTCAGTGATCATCATAGAAGATGATGCTACTGTGAGTTGGTAAAGTTTTGGCAGAGGAGGCAGGGCTGAGAAACATGCACTGAAATAACATCTGTCACAACATGAAAGTGATTGTTACTTGATGATGCATTGATGGTGTCCTGGACTGTAGTACTGCTTTAGTTCTAATCAAAGCAAAGTCTTCATTGTTGACTGACTGAGTGTCCTTGTGTTTTGCTCTCAGATATCTAGATTACAAAGAAGCACCACATGTTGCTATGCCCTATGGACCCTGTGGACCCTGGTCCATATGTGATGAGCATATCCAGATGGAGAACAGCGCGACCGTGTTGATAGAGTCGATCACGGTGCAGTCCGCAGACCCTGTTGACTTTAATTATTGGTCCCTGTGAAGTTCTTGGCCTGAGCTTTGTGTAGTGCTCTGTGAACTGTTCTAGACCTCCCTGGCTCCTTTTCAAATGTCCCCCCTCTCTCTGGGTCAGCTCTGCAGGACACACACACACACACTCACACTTATTCTCAGTCACGTCTCAGCTCTGTCCACTTGCCACAATGGAAGTGCCAAGAGCAGCTCTAGCCAGGCCACAAGGCGACCTCGAGACATCACACCTCTCTCTCACACATAAGAGAGGCTAATGTTGAACCAGGTACCAGCACTTTTACATATATATATCAGAATATCACCAAAATAGAGTTAAAATGTTCAAACAGCAGTGGTCATAATCTTTTGCATGGTCACTGAATGCAAACAGCATATGCCACCTTTAAGTTTGGTACAAAACATACCCTCTGTTCATGTTTATCTGAACTTACTTCCAAATTCATTCCACTTCTATATTCCCCTGGTCATGCTTCTGAGATTTCAGTGAATTTTGTGGGGCTGCTCCAAATCGATTGGCTGACCCCCTCACCCCTGCCCTGCTGGATCCTGACTGATATAAAAGAGCTGGCTAACTCCCAGCTCCCTTCTCTCGTCTATGCGGTTGTGAAGTTTGGAGTGGTCTGTTGGATTTCCACTTGTCTTCGCGTCTTGGGAGTCTTTTGAAGTTGCCACACAGCAGATGAAGTAGTTTCACGTTTCCTTGTAGTGGTGATTTGGGGATAGGCCAAAACCTGTACACTGCTCAGCTCTTGAAGAATGCTTGGTTTTGTAAGAGTTGAACCTGGATATTGGTGTCAAAATCCTCATGGGGCATGCCCTACCTCTGTATATTTGTGGGTCAGTTCTTTTTGTTCATGATTTCACACTGTGCAACCTTTATAAATAAAAAGTAAACCTAAACACAAAACACTGTTGGTCACGATCTTAACAAAGCACTGTTAAACTGCTCAACAAATATAAAACGTTTAAATTCTTTTATAATGTACTTATAAATGCAATTGTGTTTTATGTGAACCTGACGAAGATTAGTTATCAAAATAAAGAATAAAAAATGATACACATTTTTTAAATTCTCGATACCAGTCTGTGAGTACTGATACCTTATATAGGTCTATCCATATTTTTTCAGTACAAAGCAGTAAGAAAGTACCTGTCCTGCTGAAACATTCATTTGTGCACTTGATACAGCCTTACATCCCCACTACTTTTTAATTGGCCTCACTGTTATTCTGACATTGAAACTACAGATGTACCTTATCTAGCCATCTAGCTATTTATTGTGTTCTGTTAACATTTTTGTAAGACAGGTTGCCCCTTTAAATCAGTTCAAATTTGTACATCATTGCATTCAGTTTCCCATTTTTCCCTGTCTTTTTTGCTGTGGAGTTTGTTGTTTGGGGCCACACATGCTGAATTGGCAGTGGGAGAAACAGTCACGTTCATTAGCCTAATGTATGAGTGTGAAAAAACACTTTTCATAGGGTGTTTTCATGATTTATTGAGCGGCAGAAATGTGAAATTGTGTGCGTGGTGTTATTCCAGTGATTTAGAGGTTGGCACAGAACGGTTTTCCTCATCGTTTGGTGATTTATGGTGATTGCAAAAATGTGAAATTGAGTATAAGAGTATAAGCATATTACCTTATGATAATATAAGTAATTGAAGAGATTTAGGAGTTGGGAAAGGCCAGGCGCTGCATTCATAACACGTGGGAGAAAATAGAAGTGGTCCCCTCGATAAGCAGAGGTGACACATTGGTAAATTTGGATTTTGTGGCCTGTGCCTTCTTATTGTTTTGCTCTTGAAGTATTAGATGGCATATCACGGGGTATGAAGTGTAGGAGTTATGCGATTTTGTATTATTCAGGCTAAACAGCTGTGATAAATTATATTATGTTTGAATTTTATTTAAATAGCTTTGCCTGACAGGTGGCCGAGAGATATTCCAAAGTTGAACCACCTTTGCCTATGAAATATCCATAACAGTTCAAGTGCTTCTTCCCTTCACCCGTCCTCTTTAATCTTCAGAGGGGGCAGATATGGGTGAGAAGTCTTGCTTAAATGGATTTGGTTTCCTAAGGCGGGACCGTCCTGTTGCGGAATAGCCCTGAGCGGTGCTTTCAATCAGCCACACCAGCGCTCACTGTGGTAATGATGGCCCGGGCTTCATTAGGACGCTCGTTAAGTCCTCTCGTTAAGCCGCGAGGCCGTTAAGACTTTGATTGTTAATGGCTTTTGGTTAATGAGACTGTGGAACCCGACTCCCCAGGTGGTCCTGACCAGCCGCATGTTTGGGTCAATTGGCCCCGAATGGCCTCGAGACCAAGATGGCGCTGTGTGAGAGCCGGGCGTAGTGTTGGAGGCGAGTAGAGATGTAAACACTTTCAACTTGACCCTGTGCGTCCTCATCTGTGAATATAATTGATAGAAGCAGATTCTGGGACATGTGTGTAATAATTGACCCAAGCAATGGGAGCACTCTTTGTCATCATAAATAAATTACACATGTTATAACAACAGCATGTTTTGACCATGGAACAAATAAAACAAAACAGAAAATGCCCTTGAACTGTATGTATGAGGTTTTTATTTGATTGTCATTAACTATATAGTGTATACTCGACAATTGTATTGAATTTTCTGTGATGTATTTTGGGCTTTCTATGTTGGGATGTGCAGTGAACTGTCCAGCTGATTGATACACTGCATAGTCCCACACTCCAGGGCATTGGGCCATGTTAAAGTCATTACACTCAACTTGCAGGCTAAACCCTGAGGGATAAAGAAAATCTAAAGTTAGTGTTCAATTCAAGGAAAGCAGAAAACTGTACTTAGCCACAGCTATTTAGAATGAAATGCTCTAATAAATGCTTTCATTAACATGCAAATGAAAGTTGTGCCTCTGAAGCAGTTTAAGACATTTAGCTGGGAGCTGACCACAGCCACTTTGCTTATGTAAATGTAAGGGTTATGAGGGCACAGTTGTTTGGAGTTTTCAGGGAAAGACTCTAGCACACTACACGTATAGTATGTACTTAAAGACTGATATTCTGTAGATTTTTCTTTTTGATTTCTCTGAATGTATTTTTTAATGTGTATTTCTCTAAGTGGTCTTTAAGTGGTCATGAAAAATGCTCTCTCTTTTTCACCTTTTGACATTATATTATAATTTTGGCTTTTGAATCTCTGCTTTCATAGCTCCAAACAACCTTTTCAACTTCAGATCATTTACCCCCTGGAAGCCCAGCTATTTCCTTCTTTGAAAAATTACTATCTTCAAAGTAAATGAACATTTCAATTCACAGTATCCATTCTCATTTCATTTAGCAAATGTGCTTAGCTGTTGCCATGCAACAATGCTCCCTCAGTTAAAGGCATCGCTGTGCAGTCTCAAGTCACAATGTCACACTTTTTCTTGAGAAGGGCTAATTTAGGGCTCTTTTTTCGGACACCCTTGCCATTCGCTTCACGTCAGTGTGGGGTAATGAGATTGAATCTTGATGCGGTGAGTGCGTCCTGCTGCAGTCACTGTCTGAGGACACAGAGGAGTGTGTGATATTACTTCTATCTGCTTGAGAGGACACGGGCCGCTCTGCTGCTCTGCTGTCCCGCCAGGCACTCATCCAATAAGGCTCCACACTGGCCTGGATCAATAAAGCATGTCCCAGCACCAAGCGCCCTCATACTCTCTGCCTCATACACACCTATTAGTTACAGAATAATTGATTGGCCCTCTGTTCATTATACCTTTGATTTGGTGCTTTCATTAAACACCCTGTGCAGTGTATGCATGCAGACGAGTAAGTCCTCCTCCTATACAGCAGCTGTAAAGTAAAAAGGCTTTGGAGTGAGGCGAGGAGCATGTGTTCTGGATATAATAGAGATTAGAAAGATCCCCCTTCATAACCGCTGTGCTTCAGGAACAGCCATCACAATGAGAGGAAGTGTGTGAAAGGCATTGTGCACTCTTCTTTTGTGTGCTTTCTGTTTAAATTCATTATGTCCTGGATGCATGAGGACTTAGATAATCTGCTTGTTTTGTCTTCACTGCTTGTCTCAAAATACAAAGTACATTTTTAACTCTCCTCTTTTCTTTGTATGTTTCTCCACATTTCTCTTGTCCTGTGGCTGTGGTCCCTGTGTCCCCACTCCATCGCTCACACAGCTGCACACGGACATGGACAGGAATGATGGACGCACTAAATATGTGCTGAGAGGCGAGGGGGCGGGCTCTGTCTTTGTGATTGACGAGAAGACTGGGAACATCCACGTGACCAAACCACTGGACCGCGAGGAGAAGGACGAGTACCGCCTCATCGCCACGGCAACCGACAGACAGACGGACCGTGCCTTGGAGCCCTCGTCCCAGTTCATCATCAGGGTGCAGGACATCAACGACAACCCGCCTGTGTTTGATCAGGGTCCCTACATCGCCACTGTGCCCGAGATGGAAAATATAGGTAAGGCAACAGTCATTCACATGAATAAAACATTGTTCAAGTATCAAAGTAATTTATGTTTGCTTTGAACATATGATTTTTGTTTTGTTCTTGAAACTCAACTGTATCCACAAGGTAGAAACGTTAGTAGTAAACTTAAGTGTACTTCACAATGTACAGTATCACAAAACAATAAACTTATAAAATACATTCTAATATTGTTATTATAATTCTTAAAAACTTTTGGTACACCCATAATATGTAAACCAAATTCATTTCTTTTCAGATTAAATTGTATTACACATAAAAGTTGCTCATTTATAACAGTATGAACATAAAAGTGCTTGCATTCTTTTCCACATATATTATGTGATGGATTCTCAAATAAAAACAACTTCAATACTTTTTTAAAAATGAAGAGAAACTTAAAGGAACATATTTATCATTGAAATGGTATCCACTAAACTGCTGAAATAGTTTTTACATGGGAACTGTGGTCCACTCGTAGTACAAGCCCTAAATAAACTCCTCACAGCCGTCTGCCCTGATCCGGCTCAGAGCAGTGACTGAGCTGTTTCCTGATCTCAGCAGAGAGCCCACATGGACACTCTGTTGTCACAGTTTGACCAATAACCTTTACACACAAGTGCACCAGCAGAAACACTATCAAACATTCATGGACACGAGCTGTGCAGAGACAGCAGCACAAATCAAACCTGGCCTGAATCACTGGTGCAATCACAGTTATTGGTTAAAAAACATTATTTCAATAGATAAGGAGTTACCTCCAGAGAGAGTGGTGTACAGCTGTGTCTCGCCTGTCTAATCAGACTCTAGTACCAGCAGCATTCAGGCCTGTCACGGCCCAATGATGGATGTCCCTGTTGATCACAGACACACACTAGCTTTTATTATGTCTATTGCATGGGGTCGAATGGTCTGCAGGCATTTTGCCCAGCAGCAAGAAAGACTGATACTATGAAAAATATATGCTGTAGGATGTACTACAAATAATATATACGCATACAAGTTGACCTGTACAACAACTTACAATAAAAGTTATATTTAGGTTGCCAATTCAACCCCAATGTTTTTTGTGTAGAATGCTTCTGAGCCCCAACTACTGATAAAGCTACTGATGCAACAACATAAAAATACGTAATTCATAAGTATTATATATGTTTAAATGGGTTATAAGTAAGCAAGCTCTTTGGGCCAGTCCGAAGCCTTAACAAACAAAAAATATGCTAAATTTGTATTCAAAACAAAACAGATAGTCCAAAGAGAAAATATCTTACCTCTATATAGTTTATGTCTAAGAAATTTTTAAGAAATCCCATAAAACGGTCTAATTTACATTGAAAAGTGGTTTTACATCTATGCATTACTTTCCTGTTGAGTCTAATCCATAATGTTTCGTAATACCTTTTTCCCTACTTTGCCAATGAACAGTTGCTCAATGTCGTACTACAATAACAACTTTAATTAAAATCTTCCATCTCATTTTATTTAAAGCTGTACATTTTGACTCTTACTCTGGAAATGAAACTAATAAATTAAAACATTCATTTAAACTGTATTTTAATTGTGTCACTTTGTAATAACATTGCACTTGAAGTATATGCTAAAATATGAACTTGTTCATGAGCACAATTACATCTATTATTACAATTTAAATTATTTTAGTCATTGTTGGATTTACATGCTGCCACGTTTCATTTAAAGTATTTGGGTTTTGCTCAGTATTATAACTATAAATTGATACAATCAGCTAATATGTGCATTTCCCCTGGTTACTAGCGCTAAAATGTGAAATCTACTGCATATTAATGTCTGTATGGATTTTGACAGCTCCGGCACCTCAGCCATCTCACGACACGCTGTTGCTGCCTGGATGCCTTTCACACTCTATTACCGTTTTGTGCACAGGCTTTTTAGGTAAAATGAATTTTTAAATGGCGGTAAAATCCTGCTGCACTTTGGACGCTTTACTGTGCTATTATACACAAACACTGGTGTCAAACCAGGCTGCAGTTATTTATGGGGAAATCGAGGAGGGTCTTTTCATCCAAAATCAAAACATCCAGTTCAAAACCTCACTTTTTAGACTGGAGCCACTCTTATCCATAACATTTGCAGTTATACAGAAATGTTACATGTTTTTGCCACTTTCTTTGATCTTATTTTAAAATGATCATTATAAAGTTGGATGCAGAGTAGTTCCCAGAGTTTATGATGAGTTGTGGAGGTCTTTAACCTATCAGATTTTGGGATTAAGGCAGAGGTTTTAGACAAAAACCCTGCAACCCTGCATTTAGGTGGAGTTTAGGCTGTTTTTGAACTCTACACACCTTCACTAGAATCATTTTGAAAATTTCAGCCATGCCATTGTCGATCTCTAATGAACAAAATGTAAAAGGTAGCTGTTAACTTGCATTTTGAACTTAAGGAGTTGTAGACAGTGACAAACAAAACACAGCCCTTAGGATGAGGTAACAACAGCCTAATATGTCTTAGAAATCACAAGAGCCAATTTGAATAATAAAAATTTAACCTGGAACATATGTTCACACAAATTAAATGCAAATTCTAGACTTAAGTTAGAGCCAGATGGGCTTTAAAATAATTAATTTTGATTTGTGGAATAAGTAAATAATAGATATTTTTGTAAATAAAAAAGAGAGAAAGTTTAAAAATGCTTCACATTAGAAAGTTTAAATTGCAAAATTTAAGTCAGAGCTCAATGTGACTAATCATGATTAGTCATATGTCAAAAGTGTGATTGATCTGATAAATGTTTTAGTAGTTTGACAACACTAATATTTATTTGTAGTCTTTATTAATCCATAAAAAAACCCATACTTCAGTGACTCAGGGAAACCAATCAGGAGCAGTAGGAACCAGTCTTCAGATTACATAGCTGGAGGATTACACTGTGTTTTAAGGTTGATGGAGAAAATCTAGTGAAAGTGCTGGCCACTCAGCCACTGTGCTGCCTAACGTAATAACGTTATAAAATATAATAAACAATTTTTGTGTATTTTTTTATTTGAAATAGTATTGACCTGAATACTTATAAAACATAAATTAATACTGTACCTCCCCACTAACTATCAACACAATTTTAAATTTATCTACTTACCAAAAGATGAATGATTATTTTTGTACTCACTGCCTAATTTCATGGTGCCACTTGATAATTGTATTCAAGACGAGCATCATTTTATGCCTTTGGCCATTCCTAAATCAGTCCATTTACTGAAACTTAATTATGTAAAAACACAAATTAACCTGGCCTCTGTTTAATGAATGTACCACATAATGATGCATGTCCATACGCTTTGTTAACAAGACCACTTGGAGGATTACAATTAGCCTTTGTATGTGAGCAAACTCTACAAAAGAAGCTGAAAAAAACAAAAAAACAAAAACCTGTCTATTCTTATCTCTTTCGATCTAGCCTGGTGTCCTCGTCATATCAGTCTAGGGAATCCTGGATGCCCTTTGCACACACTGATGCAGTTCAAAAAGGGGCTTGACTTAAGCTAAAATTGGCCCATAGTCAAGGGCATGTATACTGTTTTATATAGGCCAGATACTGTACCTTACCACATCTTATATCTTCCAATTAGCATTGAATTATGTAACTTTTCTGTGTCTACCACCTCTCCATATTATATGTTATGTGTCGCCCCAGAATTTTCCTAGAATTTGCATATATCATTATAATTCAATTTCAGATGTTTTTTCACTAGCAAGGACCACAGTCCCAGAGTACTAATATACTGTTATATGAAGACGATGATGATGGTAGACAAAAATGATTTTTGGGGGATGGTCCCCTTGAACTGCCACCTTATCGTGGTGGGGGAGTTTGTGTACCCGAATGATCCTAGGAGCTATGTTGCCCGGGGCATTATGCCCCTGGTAGGGTCTCCCATGGCAAACAGGTCCTAGGTGACGGGGCAGACTAAGAGCAGTTCATAGAACCTCTATGAATAGTTTAAAAACAAGGACCGTGACGTCGCCCGGTATGGCGCAGCCGGGGCCCCACCCTGGAGCCAGGCCTGGGGTTGGGGCTCGAAAGCGAGCGCCTGGTGGCCGGGCCTTTGCCCACGGGGCCCGGCCGGGCTCAGCCCGAAGGGACGACGTGGGCCCGCCCTCCTGTGGGCTCACCACCCGCAGAGGGTTTCATAGGGGTCGGGTGCGCTGTGAACTAGGCAGAGGTCGGGGTCAGGGATCCCGGCAACCTAGTCCACGGACACAGAACCTGGCTGTAGGGACGTGGAACGTCACCTCACTGGGGGGGAAGGAGCCTGAGCTTGTGCGGGAGGTTGAGAGGTACCGGCTAGATATAGTCGGCCTCACCTCCACGCACAGCTTGGGCTCTGGTACCCAACCTCTCGAGAGGGGTTGGACCCTCCATTTTTCTGGTGTTGCCTGCGGGGAGCGGCGGCGAGCTGGTGTGGGCTTGCTTATAGCCCCACAGCTCAGCCGCCACGTGTTGGAGTTCACCCCAGTGAACGAGAGGGTCGCGTCCCTGCGCCTTCGGGTCGGGGACAGGTATCTCACTGTGGTGTCGGCCTACGGGCCGAACAGCAGTGCAGAGTACCCTGGCCTTCTTGGAGTCCCTGGGAGTGGTACTAGACAGTGCACCAACTGGGGACTCCGTTGTTCTACTTGGGGACTTCAACGCCCACGTGGGCAACGCCAGTGACACCTGGAGAGGGGTGATTGGGAGGAACGGCCTCCCTGATCTGAACCCGAGTGGTGTTCTGTTATTGGACTTCTGTGCTAGTCACAGTTTGTCCATAACAAACACCATGTTCGAGCACAAGGGTGTCCATAAGTGCACGTGGCACCAGGACACCCTAGGCCGGAGGTCGACTTTGTCGTCGTGTCATCTGACCTCCGGCCGCGTGTCTTGGACACTCGGGTGAAGAGAGGGGCTGAGCTGTCAACCGATCACCACCTGGTGGTGAGTTGGATCCGCTGGCGGTGGAGGAAGCCGGAAAGACCTGGCAGACCCAAGCGTGTCGTGAGGGTCTGTTGGGAACGTCTGGCGGAACCCTCTGTCAGAGGGATCTTCAACTCACACCTCCGGGAGAGCTTCTCCCAGATCCCGGGGGAGGTTGGAGATATGGAGTCCAAGTGGGCTCTGTTCTCCACCTCCATTGTCAATGCGGCCGCCCGTAGCTGTGGGCGTAAGGTCTGTGGTGCCTGTCGCGGCGGCAATCCCCGAACCCGGTGGTGGACACCGGAAGTAAGGGATGCCGTCAAGCTGAAGAAGGAGTCCTATCGGGTCTTGTTGGCTCGTGGGACTCCTGAGGCAGCTGATGGGTACCGACGGGCCAAGCGTGAGGGAGCTCGTGCGGTCACAGAGGCAAAAACTCGGAGCTGGGTGGAGTTCGGAGAGGCCATGGAGGAGGACTATCGGACGGCCTCAAAGAGATTCTGGCAAACCGTCCGGCGCCTCAGGAGGGGGAAGCAGTTCTTCACCAACACTGTTTACAGTGCGGGGGGAGAGCTGTTGACCTCGACTGGGGATGTAGTCGGACGGTGGAAAGAATACTTTGAGGATCTCCTCAATCCCACCGTCACGTCTTCCGAGGAGGAAGCAGAGACTGGGGACCCAGAGGCGGACTCGTCCATCACCCTGGCTGAAGTCACTGAGGTGGTTGGCAAGCTCCTTGGTGGCAAGGCTCCGGGGGTGGACGAGATCCGTCCTGAGTATCTTAAGTCTCTGGATGTTGTGGGGCTGTCTTGGCTGACACGCCTCTTCAATATCGCGTGGCGGTCGGGGACAGTACCTCTGGACTGGCAAACCGGGGTGGTGGTCCCTCTGTATGAGAAGGGGGACCGGAGGGTGTGTTCCAATTACAGGGGAATCACACTCCTCAGCCTTCCCGGTAAGGTCTATGCCAGGGTACTGGAGAGGAGAATCCGCCCGATAGTCGAACCTCGGATTCAGGAGGAGCAGTGTGGTTTTCGTCCTGGCCGTGGAACACTGGACCAGCTCTACACTCTCCATCGGGTGCTCGAGGGTTCATGGGAGTTTGCCCAACCAGTCCACATGTGTTTTGTGGACTTGGAGAAGGCATTCGACCGTGTCCCTCGTGGTGTCCTGTGGGGGGTGCTCCGGGAGTATGGGGTTCGGGGCCCTTTGCTAAGGGCTGTCCGGTCCCTGTATGACCGGAGCAGGAGCTGTGTTCGCATTGCCGGCAGTAAGTCAGACCTGTTCCCGGTGCATGTTGGACTCTGCCAGGGCTGCCCTTTGTCACCGGTTCTGTTCATTGTTTTTATGGACAGAATTTCTAGATGCAGTCAGGGGCCGGAGGGGGTCCGGTTCGGGGACCACAGGATTTCATCTCTGCTGTTTGCAGATGATGTTGTCCTGTTGGCTTCATCGAACCAGGACCTGCAATGTGCACTGGGGCGGTTTGCAGCCGAGTGTGAAGCGGCTGGGATGAAGATCAGCTCCTCCAAATCCGAGGCCATGGTTCTCGACCGGAAAAAGGTGGCTTGCCCTCTCCGGGTGGGTGGAGAGGCCCTGCCCCAAGTGGAGGAGTTCAAGTATCTCGGGATCTTGTTCACGAGTGAGGGGAGGATGGAGCGTGAGATTGACAGGCGGATAGGTGCAGCTTCAGCAGTGATGCGGTCGCTGTATCGGACTGTTGTGGTGAAGAGAGAGCTGAGCCGAAAGGCAAAACTCTTGATTTACCGGTCAGTCTTCGTTCCCACCCTCACCTATGGTCATGAGCTCTGGGTAATGACCGAAAGGACAAGATCGCGGATACAAGCGGCTGAAATGAGTTTCCTCCGCAGGGTGGCTGGGCGCTCCCTTAGAGATAGGGTGAGGAGCTCAGTCACACGGGAGGAGCTCGGAGTAGAGCCGCTGCTCCTTCACGTTGAGAGGAGCCAGTTGAGGTGGCTCGGGCATCTTTTCCGGATGCCTCCTGGACGCCTCCCTCGGGAGGTGTTCTGGGCATGTCCCACTGGGAGGAGGCCCCGGGGAAGACCCAGGACACGCTGGAGGGACTATGTTTCTCGGCTGGCCTGGGAACGCCTTGGGGTCCCCCCAGAAGAGCTGGAGGAAGTGTGTGTGGAAAGGGAGGTCTGGGAGTCCCTGCTTAGACTGCTGCCTCCGCGACCCGGCTCCGGATAAGCGGAAGAAAATGGAATGGAATGGAATGGTCTGGGATTTATGAAGCAAATGGCTTTAATATATAAAATGAAGTACAACCTTGTCCAACCTAGGCTATTGTTATCAATAGATTGGTATAGTAATCACATCTGTCTTTAAAAATTGACTTTTCTTCTAACAAGAAAAGCAGATTTATAAGAAGTCTCCTCATTTTATGATTCCACTTTTTGGCATGAAATTGCATCTGTTTCCAGGCGCTGGGACTGGACTGAGAAAAATCTCATGCCTGGACTTGGCTGTTTTACAGTGGCAGCAGCCTCTTTTCCAGAACAGCAGAATAAAATGCTCATCAAAATAGGATTTAAATGCAATCCTGTGCCGGCTCTGTTATGCCATAGATTAATGGTTCATCTCTAATAACACTGTCAGACTGTGTGGTTGTAGGATGTATGGGCAGCCTCTGTTCTTTGATTAAATACCTGTGACCATTACTGAGCTATGTACATATGCAGCTAATTTCACAGCCTGTAATTACACACCAGTCTAAGAGCACTGCTTATTATTATATTAATGCCATGACCTAAATGCCTCAAACTAATGAATTTACAACATAGTTTGTACCTTCACATTGTATTTTATTTGCAGAGGTCCAAAGTAAATACTTGCATTACTGTAATTGAGTAGATTATTGAGTAGATTATTTCTAAACATCTACTTGTGACTGAATATAATTCTAGCCATTTTATAGCTGCCTTTAACATCTGACCACTGTATGTGCCACTCTTTATAGCCACAAATATGGAACTACATCTCCTGCACTTGACTAGAACTTGTTTCAGCTTTAATTTCTTTGTTGCTTTCTGTAAAAGACTGATGAAAAACATAATACTTTGTGTAACAGAAAAGCACCAATACCGATACTGGTATCAGGTATCAGCCCAATGCTTTCTTAATATACTTGTACTTGTACTCGTTAAACATTTGTTGATACCATGCACCTATACCACTATTACACAACACATTATGCAGTTTCCCAGTTTCAGCATCCCAAATAAGCCAGTATTCTGGTTATGAGAAACTGGGATACTGTAGCAAGGATATTCCCATAGTAACTAGTAACTGCTCGAGTCTTATGAGAAATATTTACACCTTTCAGTCTTTTCATCACATCTGAGACGACATAAATAAAGTGACTGTACATGAGTTAAATAAAGAGCTGCGCTGCACACATACAACCTGCACACGTACGACCTGCACGTGCATGACCTGCACACGTATGATCTGACTGAAAAATTTAACACATACGTGATATACGCACATAACAGACTCACCATCAGCAGCACATCCTCTGTCACAGAGAGAACACATGTGTCCCTTAGTCTCACAGAAGCTGACCGCATCAGGAGCATAGATCCATGATCAGGACACAAGGAACAAGCTGTTTTTTATGCAAATGAGCCATGTGGTTTTAAGTTTCGTTCCTGTAAAACATAAACAAATCTGCGCAAAGCTGCGTTAAACACATTATAATATTCTGTTTGTATTTTTCCTTGTTTATTAAATATATCATTTTTGTGCTTGCACATTTGTAAGATTATGTCAAGAAACCTGGATATGACATTTGATCATGCACACAGGGAGTATTCCGGTTTTTCAGCGTGCATGTAACCAGTATATCCCAAATACTGCCCTAACCAGGATATGGCTAATAACTAGGATACTGATGTGCATGTAAACGGACTCAGTGTATGTTCATAGGTGTTAAAGTATCAGTACCGATACTCTGGCAAGTACAGAAATTATTATACTCGTATTCATATCGGTTGTCAAAAACATGGTATCGGTGCCTCCCTATTGAGTAGTACTTTATAGTTTTACTCATGTTTAGCCATGTAGCAGTACGTTTACTTGGGTACTATAAACATTCAATACTTCCACCAGTGTTGTACTTGAATTCGTTCATATGTAAAAATGCACTCACAATTTAAAGAAGAGCTGCTGTGTGGGCTGTTGTAGCAGTGTATTACTATTCCATCAGTGTAGGACATGATGCAGCGCAGTGACTCCACTGCACCACAGAGCGCTTCTCTCTGGCTCATTAGGAAAAGTGTGGCCTGCCTTTAAAATAGTGCATCCAGTTGTCTATATGTGGGACCTGATTTGACCTGTAGTTGAGATATTGTCGGATGTATTCAAGCAAATTAGTCTTGAGTAAATTAAAGGCGTAACAATGTTTTCCTTGCTCAATAAGGAGTTCTTTATTTATGGATGCTATGCCCCTTCAGCAAGATCAAGGAAATTCTAATTCAATTCTTTTTTTTTTTAAGTGCATCATGTAATTCTGGTGGGCAGTCTGGCAACTTGCTTCAACCTGTATTTTCCACAATAAATTGTATATGTTTTTATTGCTTAACATACCTTTAATAACATGAATTCTACGAGCTGCTTCTGCATTGACTGTCCACAGATCTCACTGGTAACTTTTCCACTGAGACAAGTGGTTAAAAAAGTGGCATAGTTCTGTACCCTTGTAGATTATAAACAATATATGTTTGAGTGTCTTATTTTCTAATGCTTCCTCGGTACCTCAATGCTACATCTCAGAGTTGTTAGCGTGATGTGCCAGTAACAGTAAATGGGACTTCAGTAACTCAAATTGGCAGTAAGCAACCAACCTAAATAAGGACGAGATGCAAGTTACAAAACCATTGGCTGCTTGTTAATGAATTGGCAGGAACATTTGCACCACTGGTTTTGGTGCCTCACCGTGCCTTGATAATGATTCTAGCTCTGATTACTTTTTTTACTGCAACCTAAATAACACACCCAAACACATACTTATCCTTAGGCTGAACTCTATAATAAAAATGCCAATATGTTACAAATGTGAAAAGGGAGTGAAATAAGTCACTTTGTGTAAAAGTAAACAGTGAAATCCTTTAAAGGCAATTGAAAATATATAAAATTAGAAAACACATCCAATTCCAACCACTTTCTTTATGTAGCCCATTTCCGAGTGCTGCACACAATAGCATCATAAAGCAATAGAACAAGCATATATTTATAGGAGTGCTTTATAATATAATGCGGGTTTGACTCTTTAAGACATTTATGCAGGTGTTACAGAATAAAAAGTAGAAGGCATACTTTAAAGTGACGCTTTTATGCCATTGACTTTAAGCAGTGATACTAGCGGGATAATGGGAACATAGCGTGCAATGTAAGACAAGCACAGTGTAACGAGTGGCGAGGTGACACAGGGGGTTGAGGTGCAAAGAAGAGAGAATCCTGGGCCACTATCAGATGTCACAGGGACAATAACTGTGGATTCTGGGCACAGTTGTGAGTGCCTCTCAGAAACAGCCTGGATGGACAAAAAGTGCTTGAATCTCCATCTAAACTGCTCTGTGCCCTCCTAAAAAGAGTCTATGTTGTGGATCACTCCTGTTTTTTTTTTTAAATCAATAAGAATTGCTCTCACCTAGACACTGTGAAATTTTCTAGGTGGGTAAATATTTTTGACATAGTTTTTGGGTTTAAAAACAGACTGTGAAATATTGATGTAGACTACCGGTAACTAGTCCATAATGCATTTTCCTTAAAGAAACTAGAAATATATATTCATTACTATTCTATTCTGCACATGTCAGAATGGCTGTGGGAACTGTCATTATTATGTGTAATACTTGTTAGAGTCTGTTTCAAGGGCCCATATCACACTTTTTTTCTGATCTACCGTATTTACCAAACTAGAAGTCACACCGGACTATAAGTCACACTTTTTGGGGGAAATTTATTTTATAAAATCAGAGACCAGGAACTGACATTACATCTTGAAAGGCAAGTTATAATAATAACAATAGAATAGAGAACAACAAGCTGAATAGACGTTAATATGTTAACGTAACATATGAACAGTTATTCAGATAACTATAGCAGAAACAACAGAACATAAGTTTACCAAACTCTCGATCTCACTCCAAATCACTAAATCCATTGAATTCTTCATCAACTCTGTGACCTCCGGAAGTAAATGGAACACCGGTTCCTCCTCCGTAGCTGTTATCAGACTCAGCATCAGTTCCAGTTAAAATTATTCCAGCCTTTCTGAATCCCGACAGGATGGTTTCGGTTGTCACTGAAGTCCAAGCTTTGTCAATCCAACCAATGACTTCCAGGAAAGTTGCATAACGCACCCTCTCAGTTCCCATGAAGCTGTCCGCTTCATGCTCGCTTTCTGCCAGTCCCTCCTTACAAGTTTCTTGCTCACTCCAAATTTTCCTTCTGCTGCTCGATTACCATTTTCGGCAGCATATTTCACTACCTGCAGCAGGACAGTGGCTTTTTCTGCAGGAGACATGCACAGTAGAACGAAGTGACAGTGATACAGAAGTAATAGGAGTAGCAGATACTGACACACAAGCATAGAGCACCCTCTTGCAGCTATCAGTGTGAAAATTTTAATATTCAAGTCTCACCGGAGTATAAGTCAAATCCCAATCATGAAAAAAATTGCAATTTATAGTCCGAAAAATACGGTATTTTATAATGTTATGTCCTCATCACAAACATACCTGGAGTTGTGTTTTGTTTCATTCACACATTTAACACACACACTCTGCATATTTAGGCTGAGTTCTTCTCTCAAATAGAAAACACTTGTGATGTCATGTGGTAATACAGGAAGTGCTCCACTGTGTTTTTAAACTCCGTACACCGTCACTAGAATCATTTGGATAATTTCTGCCCTGGAATTGCCAATCTCTACTGAACTAAAAGTGAAATCTGTTAAGAGAGCGCAGAAGGTTTTGAGCTTTGGAGATATCTAATTAACTAGACAAACTAATAATGCAGGATTACTCTAGCACAGGGGTCTCCAACCTGTAGCTCGGGAGCTACCAGCAGCTTTCCACCTCTTTCCAAGTAGCTTGCCAAAGAATTTTTGAATCATAAGTTTTGTGCTGAATAAGTAAAATTTTATGAATAGAATGACTATTAGAATTGTAAATGTTAGGGATGTAACAATTACCGAAATATCGTGATATCGTATCGTTAGTATATCGAACTACAAGTCTCTTTGCTTAAATGAATAGTTATGGTGCAAAAAAGACAGAAGGAACTACATAGACCATGATCCTTTGCTCCTTAACAGTTTTGTTTGCCTCCACAATATTTCGCAATAAATATCGTACCATGAGATGTATATTGGGAAATATCATACTGAGAGATTTGGATATTGTTACATCTCTAATTGTGAGCCTCCCCACCATATCGCTTTCCCACATTATCGCAATAAATATCATACTGTGAGGTTTATACTCTGACAATATCATATTGTGAGACTTTGATATCATTACACCCCTAGTAAATGTATCTTTTTCATGCCTAACTTTACTTTCTGCACTAATAAATGGATAATGGTGTATGTTTTATAGGCCTCTGACTGTTCCTATCTAAGGCCATGGCTTTTATAGTTACTCACTTTCTTGCGACTGCTGTATCTGCGTAGCTCTCTGATGTTTTTGTTTTGTAAAGACTCACTGGATAAAAAAAAGGTTGGACACCCCTGCTCTAGCATGTGAATGTGTATGTTTTTGAGGAGGTAGCAGTATTTTAACATGGCTTAAAGCTCCCAAGTGTCAATTTGGTTTAATATAGGACCTTTAATAATAAATAAAGCAGATAACAGTTTAGCTCACTGCTGCAACAAGACAATACATTTAAACTAAAGAACTTCCTGTGCGATTTGTCAACAAAAAAAACATCTGAATGTGTGTTCATAATTTGTAGGTAAATCATACTGTAAATTGTGGCTGTAGCACTAGTACAGTATTTCCATAGAACGGCCCTGGCAGAGTGCAGAGTGACAGCAGCACTTCTTAGTCATTCTATCAGCTTCTTCATGAGAGCCACTCAATGCTCAGATTGTGTCGTTCAGTCAATCATGAATCCAATATTTACTTTGGCAATTCAATATTTACGAGGCTTAGCAGGACGCGTGACGGATGCGATGTGCTAGTGCTGTGTTATGCGCTTTGTACATGATACATTTAAGGATGAGGTGACAGGGGGAGGGCTAATCTGCACCAATGACACCATAATGCGAGGTGCGCTGGAGCCTTGCCAGTCCCCCATCTTGTTTTGAACAGCCCTAGTTTTTACTGACTGGATGTAAACACCTCACCAGATGTGTATCCCCGCTAAGGGAGACTGACTCACATTCAGAGTTTAACCTTGAGCATAAATATTGAAAGCTGATATGTAAAAACTACATAGCAATTGTTATTCTTTGGTCCCCAGCACCCGGGCGTCTCAGAGTCAGAACATGCGCTCCAGATGGGTGCGTTATTGTGTGACTTTTTGATCTTTGTGGATTGGGCTTGCTTGTATATGTCTGCCGGGCTGCATACAAATATATTTTACCAGCTCTTTGCACTTGTTGCATCAACCCCAGACACAAGCATCTTCATCACAGTCCTTATTAGTCTTCACTGCTGTCAAAAAGCATTATATTTATCTATATGAGTGCAACTGCAGGTTCAGATCTATAGTCATGTGATTTGTTTAAAAAAGTGTGTCAATTTTTTATTTATTTTTTGTCATGTCTTCCAAATAGGAAAATTTATATTCAGACGATATTATGTTAAACAGAAATGTGTTCATTGTCTTAGTTGAGGTTCAGCTGTCACACAAATGTGACAGGACTGTAAGTTTATAACATGCGTTTCCTCTATTCCCATTTTAATAAGCTCTTTAATAAGCTCTAATAAATGATATTTATAACATTCTAATTGTAATTTACTTCCTAAAGCCATGATGTTAAATGGTGCAAATAATAGTTAATCTTTTTTCTTTATGCTCTTTGTAGTGTGCTAATATTGTCAGATATAGTTATTTTATATCATATCACATCTCCCATGGTATCCTACTTTAGCTTTGGTCAATAACAAATTTGAAACAATATGCACTTTTTGCTTTTGCTTGTTCTTCCATTTTAAAAAGAGCAGTTACATTACATGAAAATGTCAAGAAAATATCTGTATAATTGATGATGCTGTTCTTTTTTGAAGCAGTGGTTCAAAAGGTAACCTTTTAAAGTAACCAGTTATCTTAATTGGTTAATAATCTCTATTGGTGACACATCCTGGTTTAGTCTGATATAATTGATTAATTACAGTGTGCATAGTGGCTTGTGGGCTTGTGTGTAACTGCACACACTCCAACACATAATTACACCTTCCACATGCTTGTAAATGTCAATCACATTTGGAGCTGTGAATGCCACCTCTAATTGAACTTCTCAAGTGTGAGCAGAAATCTTTTATTCTGTAATTAAAACATGTCTTTTGTTGTTTTTTTCAATGAGCTTTCTGCTTTCTGTCAAATCACTGTCACTATGCAGTTGCAAGAGCTGTTTTCCCTTTGTGTTTCCATTGTTTGAACACATGTTACAAATGGTTCCAGATACACTATTATAAACATTTCAGGCAGGAAACTGTCAAAAGTGAAATCAAAATAACCTTTACACACTCATGACAGTTATGTAAAGTTGCAGTGGCCATTAATAAAGAGTGAAGTCTGCTTTGTCAGCTACTTCTAATTTCTATTCAGAGCACTTCAAAAGTAGTTTATTTTTTTACTCTTTTTACAAGGTCAAGACTCTTATTTTTGGGACTCATATTTGATTATTAATTTTTCAGTAGACAATGGAATAATCACTTGGCAATTCATATTTCACAGTTCAATTTTAATATGCATAATTTCATTTGAGTAACTTAAAAAACTTTAAAAACTTAATCAAAATTACTCACCAATTTGCCATCAATCCTTTCTATTGTTGAGGTAAAAGGTAAAAAAGAAGCGCTTGACTGACTGCGCGAAGTAGCAGTGGTGGGTCCCTTTGTCCATCCACGACACTGGGGTGCTGACTCATGCTAGTGCTAGGGGTGGAAGATGTGGAAAAAAATGTATGTCATGATCTTTAGAGCCTTCATCATCTTTTAAATTGTATCATGATTCTTGTACGCTAAGTATTTTTGTATTGTTTTTGAGAACACTCACTTTCCTAACACATTCATAGCATTTAATTTATTTATTGTGTTGAGTTTATGAGGACGTTTTACAACTTTTGGGGTTTTGTCGTCATTGTAATTAGCATGGTAACAGCGCACTTCTTGGTTCTCTTATGATGAAATGCTTTGGATGCAGACAGCGGACAGCGGTCTTATTTCACCCCAACGGAGCCGCTTATACAATAAAGCTATACAAAACAAATTTTTACTCAAATTTGTACTAGTGAAGAACTTTTTGGTATTTTTCTGTACTTGACTAGATTTGAGCTGTGGAAGGTTGAATAACTTCTTTGGCTCATTTTAGATACAAACTAAGTAAGTGATTAATTTTGCAATTTTATTGCAGTTGGTATTTTTGTACTATTACTACTATTACTACTATTACTACTATTTTTGTACTAACTATGCTGTGCATTTAGAGTCGTTTTTGGAAATAAATCTGCCGTATTGTTTTGTGCCAGTGGTTTCAATATGATGGTTTATCGTCTATATTTTCTACAACAGTGTATTGTACTTTTTTGCCTTGCTTTATCCTTATTATTGATTCAATCACAACATGTCACTCTCTGCCCCATAGATTCACACACAGTTCATATCCCTTGACACAGGACTTCTGCTTCCATTATGTCTAAAAAGATATATGAGAATACACAATGAAGAACCATGTTTACTGTTTATCATATCTATTTTCCCTTACCTGCCAACACTTCCCAAATATTTCAGGCAAATTGGAGCTTGACGAGGTGTAGAGGAATTTGAAGACATTTGGGAGGGGCGCTGGTGGGGGGTATTGAAAAGACAGACGGTCCAATGGAGAAGCAAAGGGAATTGGAGACAGAGATGAAGAGAAATGAAGTGAGGAGAGGTGGAAGTGTGGGAATAGAGAGAGCAGGTTTAAATCAAGTATTTGTCACAGTACCGCTGGAAGGAGATTGGAAAAGGAGTGGGACAGAGCTAGTCTTCTTCATATAAAGCTTTCTCATTACCTTCAAATGCAGATACTTCAAGATTTGGAGAAACAACTTGAAAGTATCATTCCTATGATTTATTTTTTTTTTTTCAGATATTCCGGCAAGGGGGTAGAAAAGTGTTAAAATTTATCATTCCAAAAGAAAATGCCCATATCCATTTTTTGTGCCACCAATATGCCAACTTAAAACTATGCAAATGTAGCAACCTTACTGCTCTCTGTATAAAGGTACTGCTCTTATTTGGCAATAACCCAGTGTCTAGACTTAGACTTCTATTTAGCTCTTTAGCTTTGCAACCTTTCTATCTTGATGGATTATGTTTTGATGGTTTAGTCTTTGTTTGGGCCCAGTTTAGTGTTAACATAGGCCTGCTCCTTAATCCACATTAGTTGGTCTAGTCCTGTTTTAGTTCTGAGATGTGGAGGGGTATGGAAATAATCTTTTTGGAGTGAACTGAATACCTTCTATCTCAAATGTTTCAGAATCCTGAAAAAACTGAACACAAATATCCCTTTAATTACAAGAATTATTGCACACCTCACAATAACATCATACTGTGGAACATACTGTATATAGTATTTCTTGTTTCTTGCATTTCGCATCTCTACCATTTTGTGTTTTTTCTTTCTTTTACCGACAGCCATACTGCTCTCTCTCTCTCTCTCTCTCTCCTTCTCTCGTCTCACCCTGAACTCTCTCTCTCCCCACAGGCACGTCTATAATCCAGGTGACAGCGACAGATGCTGATGACCCGACTTATGGGAACAGCGCCAAGCTGGTGTACACTCTGGTGCAGGGCCAGCAGTACTTCTCAGTGGATCCTCAGACAGGTAAAGTGTGTGTGTGTATGTGTGTGTGTGTGATGGCAGCGATTACCACTGGCACAGGTTTAAAGATGAGCAGATGTCCACATGCAAATATGCACACTCTGATTGAAAGCAAACATGGTCAAGATCTCGGGGACCAAACATGCATGCAGTAAAAATCTAAACATCCAAGACATGGGGAGTGCTAGGTGGATGTTCCCTATAAAACATTTTTATGTGATGCCATTAGTTATATAAGATGTGAATGATAATCAAGGTGTGATACAACCAATGGGTTGTACAGTTGTTCCCTTCCCTGGATGAATGCATGGGGAAGGCTACATCAGAATGGCCAAATAGTTTTAAACTTCTGCCAAATCGATATGAAAAAGACTCAAACACAGTTTGATATTGGTTCACACAAGTAATTATTTTTAAAATAATTTCAGATGGCATACACACTTATCTCACATTGACATATAACCCTGTTTTGCTCCACACCGTTTTTTAGATCTATCCCAAAAAATAACTTTAACACCTTGGGCTATTGCTGACCTTTCTAAAATCTAATCATAACTTTTAAATGGTTTCTCTAACATACAAAGACACCAGTGCCTACAAAAGCATGTCCTCTTGGCTGGAGGAAAAACTATCTTTCATAATGGTGCACCTGCCTGGTGAGAGATCGCACAATACCAGAGTGGCAGGGTCAGTGCACAGCTCTCCACACATTTATAAATAGAAGACATCTATTGACACATGGCAGTCACAGGAGCATTGCAGCAGATTGTAGAGACTTTTTAATAGGTGCAGGTTTGGAAAGGCCAAACGTTGTTACTTTAACCATTTAAAATTGATAATAGTGTCAAGATGCCCTCAATATGAGTATGCTCAATAGTCCATCTTTCACTACCCTTTTCAAATAAATGGAGACTATAACTTTATTCATTTAGAGAAAAACCTACTGCATTGGATCTTGTGCATTACCCTATTTTGCAATGTTTGATCATGATATAGTAGGCTTCCCTGAACTCTACTTGTTGAGAGGTTAACGGACCACAAAGACTTAATTCATTATTTCATACTGACTGTATCTTGCATTGGATATAAACACTGAATATACTAATATATCACAATCACTATCAAACATGTTAGCACATAATTGCAGTTTGATTAAATGTTGTCATTCAAAACAGAGCTAAATCTTACACTGCTTGTCCATGTTCATTTCATAGTAATAGCCTTTTTATGTTCAAAACGTGTTGAGTTTTCATTAAAAATTTAATCCCAATGTGGATTAACATGCAAACGACGAGTTTAATTATAAAATGCAGTGTCTCCCACCCTGCAAAGTTGACAGCACTTGTTTCCCCTGGTCTGGTTCATTCCACTACGAGCTGGCACAAATGTATTCATGCTGCCAGCGCACTGTACGCCACGCTACTAAAAAGAAGAGGAATGAATAAAAAACACAGACACAGCCCCAGCAGCCTAATATTATTATTTCTGGTGAAGTTGAAAACCAAAAGACTTGTGTTCAAAGAGAGATGTCAGCGCAGTTTTGTGGCCTATATTACACCGAGCCGATTACAGAAGACACAAAGGGACTGCAGATTCCTGTGTTATGGATATTACTTCCCAAGGCCTAGAACACTGAATGAAAGATCAACTTCCTTTACTCATTTTTATTCTCAAATATATTACGATCTTGAGGATTATACCTTTGAGGGCAATCACATCTGAATTGATCTGTAGATGTCTGGTGCAGTTAGACTGACACTAGCATTTGGTGAATCCGCTAAAGGGTGTTTTATTCTCCGTGTGGGCGAAAGTGATTCGGATTCACCCACCAGGGTTAGAGAGGCGATACATGTGCTGTGCCTGGTGAATGTCAATGTTTGATAATTGATTCCTCTGACGTGTGCTGGAGATTGCTGTCTTAAGGATGAAATGCAAAATAGAAAATATAATATAGAATTTCAGTCATTCTCGTCTTTCTCTTAATATTTTTTAAAATGTTCGTAATTGGGGACATTATATTATACAGTACTGTGCCAAGGTTTTAGTTAGTTATTAATTCCTTTTTTAAACGAAGGTTATAAACATCCCAAATTTTATCTGTAAAATCGTTGCTAAAGCTTTCTTTGGTAATAGCAAAACGTCACAGCATCTTGAATGATTCATTAGTACTGATTATACTGTAAAAAGGCTTGTATAAAAATGGAACACCTTGATTTGGCAAGTCACCCAAGGCTTGTGTGCTGGTATGTGACGTAATCGAATCAGGTCATTTGCAATAGAGAGAGTGATCAATGTTGGACGAGTTTAAGCGATGCATTTAAGTGTTGTTAAAATGTCAGAGATATACGAGAGCATTTTATGCGCTGTCAGCACATCTCGTGCTGATTTGTTCCTCCCATATTCTCCAATGACACATAATACAGAATATGGAATAAGCCCATTTCCTACCTTTTAGTTTAATGGAGGCATGCTTCCTGTACATTTTATTGATTCAAACATGAGTATCATGACTTCCAGCATATGATTACTTTATAGATGAAAAATGTATGGTTTCTTCAAAACTTATACTTTGTGTGTAAGTTAAAAAGGTACTGGGAAATATGACACTTTTTCTTGTCAAAATATTTATTTCCTTAATGGTGCATCATCTGTTTGTCTCCACGGAGATGTTATTGCTTTGTCTTGAGAGTTTCACAGTATGGTATTAAGCTTCCATGGACACAGGCCAAGTTACAGCTCAGATCTGTGGAGAGATAAGCCTGCATGTGTTTATCCTGAAAAACACCTGCAAATGATTAAATGCAGGGGAACAGTCCTCCAGAAGAGTGACTACACCACAACCTTCGAATATGAAGGTGAAGACAAGACAAGCTGATATTCAAAGGCTATGCGCTCAGGGCAGTGAGCTCTTGAGCTTTGAAAACCCTCACATAGCTGAAAACCAGAAGGAATAAGACATAGAAGAGAGGGTAGGGTTGGAAGGGCTTGTAAACGACAAAACAGAGAAGGAAGAGAGAGTGTGGTCCTGCTCCTGAAGTTAAGATAACTTATCTTCATATAGTGCACCTTTAAAATTGCATCAAACCTGTATCAGTATTCAGTAAACAAGCATTTAATCCAAACCAACAAATGCAATATAGAATGAAATGTACATGTAAGTTAATCGGTTCATTAGGAAATGCTGTTACTGACTTTTACTGACATTATCACAATCTGTATGTAATCCACCTTAGGGCTGGGAAATATGACAATAAAAATCAAATTATGATCTTGTCTCTGTGACCATATGTTATAATGATTAATTCACCATATTGTGGTTCTCTGTTTTCTTTTGTTTTTTGTTGTCTTTCCTTCCTCCTCCACCTACTCCTATTGGTCAAACTCCCATCATGCTCTGAGTGAGTGACACCTGGATATAATCAGTCACAGTGTAAGAGTAAATGTACAGAAACAGCAGATAGCTTTATTTACCTCTTAAACACTAAAAGAAAAGATAATTAGGATAATATCGAAACTGGGATCTGGCTCGAAGAAATTTTTTAAATTTAATTAATTTTTTGGCATATCGCCCACCCCTAATCTAACTATAACATATTCCCATGCTAAACTCAGTATGTTAAAACAGTATATAGTGTTTTTGAGTGTCTGTTTGTCTGTGCTGCAGTGAGTTATGTTCTGTCACCATCAGACTGAGTGAGTCACAAATGTCAGTGAGCTGTCACTCCCAGCCGTCATGTCCAGTGCAGTCTGACAGCTGCCTTTGACAATGTCCAATACATTTGTGAAAAGAGTTTCCAAAGCCATAAAGGGTCATATGAGAGCCCTATCTTTCAAAACAGACTCAAACACTACGTAACCCCGTCTTTAAAAAGAACAACGCACTGCTTCATAAGAACTGGTTTTAAAACTTAAGGAAATGAAGTTGTAAAAGGAACCAAACTGCTTACTTCTGTTATAGTTTAGTCTTTGTCAAATTCATGAATGTTGTTGTTAGACCTCCTCCATCTTAAAGATTTAATGTGAGCTTTGAGCCATGGAATATTGCTGTTACCACTTCCAAAACATACCTGGAGTTGTGCTTTGTTTAATTTTCACATGCTCTGTTCCACATTGTGATGTCATGATGTAGTTTTCAAGTTAACAGCTACATTTTACCTTTTTTTCTGTAGAGATTCCAGGACTGCTATTATCCAGATGATTCTAGTGACGGTGTATGGATTGTATGGAGTAGAGTGTTTTCTGTTTGGGAGTAGAACTCAGCCTAAATATGCAGGGTTTGTGTGTTAAACATGTGAAATGAAACAAAGCACAACTCCAGGTGTGTTTTGGATGAGCAAACAGCATTATAACATAGATCAGAAAATTGCGTGATATGGGCCCTTTAAAGAGTCTAACTTCATCAACGTATATTGCCTTATCGGTGCAAAAAGGTGGCATCTTTATCATGGCCTCATCTGAACCTTTCTTGTACTTTGTATATGATATGGCTTTGTGCTATTTTGTGAAGCGGTCTGGCTCTGATCCCAGTGCCCGAGCCGTTTTTGTTCCAAACAGCAGCACAGGCCAGACAGTGTATTGTGTATGCCAGAGGCTACGGTGCGTGGTAATCACTAAGTCATAAATATTGATCAAAAATACCTTTTAGCCTCCTGCAGATATATAATGTCATTGGGTGCAATTTTTAACTGTGAGAGAACAGACTTTTACTGCTTGATATTCTAATACTGTGTTTGTGTTTTGTAGGTATTTTGAGGACTGCAGTTCCGGACATGGACCGGGAGAGGCAGGACACATACTTGGTGGTGCTACAGGCCAAAGACATGGGGGGGCACCTGGGGGGTCTCTCAGGGACCACTACTGTCACTGTGAAGCTCACCGACGTCAACGACAGCCCCCCACGCTTCACACAGAGTAAGTCACTCATCTGATGTCCAGTGACTGAGGGCTAGATGTAGTCGTAAAATGTAGTACAGATGCAAAACATGTACTACTTGCTGTCAGTATTTTCATTGCAGTTTTCAGTGAAGTAAGATAAGATTTTAGATGTTGAAATGCTTTGAGTTCTTTGAATGTTGTTATCCTCTTTCATTTCCAACTATAAGGGATTTTAAGCTCTTCTGATCCATTGGATTGTGCTGCATTACTAATCAATGTGTTTTTATCTTTTGCTTTGGGCATCGTGGCCTCTTATTTACGTTTGAATATATCAATATTAACAAGGTTTCGCAAGTTAATGGAATCAGAATTAAACAGTATCTGTCTGGCTGGATAGCCTCATTTTTCCCTACCAAGTTATGCCACATAAGTGCCACTTTGCAATGATGGATATGCTAGCACAATTTTTGTCCTGTTAAGGTTAATTTGATTAAAGTTAGAGTGTAGGAACAGGTTAGCTAACCAACAGAACACTGATTCTGGTTACGCTCTGTGTCTACACTTACACACTATTGTCCATACATTAAATAAATAGGTTATATTTTTAATTAAATATGTTTTTGATTTCTTCTTTTAGAGAAGTCTCATGCCAGTCTCCACCAAACCATTTACTTGATCTGCTGCCACATTTTCAGATCTTTTGCTCTTTGTTTGTCCTTATTAATATTTATTAATATTTCAGATGCTCCCCCTTGACCTGCCACCTTATCGTGGTGGGGGAGTTTGCGTACCCGAATGATCCTAGGAGCTATGTTGCCCGGGGCATTATGCCCCTGGTAGGGTGTCCCATGGCAAACAGGTCCTAGGTGACGGGGCAGACTAAGAGCAGTTCATAGAACCTCAATGAATAGTTTAAAAACAAGGACCGTGACGTCGCCCGGTATGGCGCAGCCGGGGCCCCACCCTGGAGCCAGGCCTGGGGTTGGGGCTCGAAAGCGAGCGCCTGGTGGCCGGGCCTTTGCCCACGGGGCCCGGCCGGGCTCAGCCCGAAGGGACGACGTGGGCCCGCCCTCCTGTGGGCTCACCACCCGCAGAGGGTTTCATAGGGGTCGGGTGCGCTGTGAACTAGGCAGAGGTCGGGGTCAGGGATCCCGGCAACCTAGTCCACGGACACAGAACCTGGCTGTAGGGACGTGGAACGTCACCTCACTGGGGGGGAAGGAGCCTGAGCTTGTGCGGGAGGTTGAGAGGTACCGGCTAGATATAGTCGGCCTCACCTCCACGCACAGCTTGGGCTCTGGTACCCAACCTCTCGAGAGGGGTTGGACCCTCCATTTTTCTGGTGTTGCCTGCGGGGAGCGGCGGCGAGCTGATGTGGGCTTGCCTATAGCCCCACAGCTCAGCCGCCACGTGTTGGAGAGGGTCGCGTCCCTGCGCCTTCGGGTCGGGGACAGGTATCTCACTGTGGTGTCGGCCTACGGGCCGAACAGCAGTGCAGAGTACCCGGCCTTCTTGGAGTCCCTGGGAGGGGTACTAGACAGTGCACCAACTGGGGACTCCGTTGTTCTACTGGGGGACTTCAACGCCCACGTGGGCAACGCCAGTGACATCTGGAGAGGGGTGATTGGGAGGAACGGCCTCCCTGATCTGAACCCGAGTGGTGTTCTGTTATTGGACTTCTGTGCTAGTCACAGTTTGTCCATAACAAACACCATGTTCGAGCACAAGGGTGTCCATAAGTGCACGTGGCACCAGGACACCCTAGGCCGGAGGTCGATGATCGACTTTGTCGTCGTGTCATCTGACCTCCGGCCGCGTGTCTTGGACACTCGGGTGAAGAGAGGGGCTGAGCTGTCAACCGATCGATCACCACCTGGTGGTGAGTTGGATCCGCTGGCGGTGGAGGAAGCCGGAAAGACCTGGCAGACCCAAGCGTGTCGTGAGGGTCTGTTGGGAACGTCTGGCGGAACCCTCTGTCAGAGGGATCTTCAACTCACACCTCCGGGAGAGCTTCTCCCAGATCCCGGGGGAGGTTGGAGATATGGAGTCCGAGTGGGCTCTGTTCTCCACCTCCATTGTCAATGCGGCCGCCCGTAGCTGTGGGCGTAAGGTCTGTGGTGCCTGTCGCGGCGGCAATCCCCGAACCCGGTGGTGGACACCGGAAGTAAGGGATGCCGTCAAGCTGAAGAAGGAGTCCTATCGGGTCTTGTTGGCTCGTGGGACTCCTGAGGCAGCTGATGGGTACCGACGGGCCAAGCGTGAGGCAGCTCGTGCGGTCACAGAGGCAAAAACTCGGAGCTGGGAGGAGTTCGGAGAGGCCATGGAGGAGGACTATCGGACGGCCTCAAAGAGATTCTGGCAAACCGTCCGGCGCCTCAGGAGGGGGAAGCAGTTCTTCACCAACACTGTTTACAGTGCGGGGGGAGAGCTGTTGACCTCGACTGGGGATGTAGTCGGACGGTGGAAGGAATAATTTGAGGATCTCCTCAATCCCACCGTCACGTCTTCCGAGGAGGAAGCAGAGACTGGGGACCCAGAGGCGGACTCGTCCATCACCCTGGCTGAAGTCACTGAGGTGGTCGGCAAGCTCCTTGGTGGCAAGGCTCCGGGGTTGGATGAGATCCGCCCTGAGTACCTGAAGTCTCTGGATGTTGTGGGGCTGTCTTGGCTGACACGCCTCTTCAACATCGCGTGGCGGTCGGGGACAGTACCTCTGGACTGGCAAACCGGGGTGGTGGTCCCTCTGTATAAGAAGGGGGACCGGAGGGTGTGTTCCAACTATAGGGGGATCACACTTCTCAGCCTTCCCGGTAAGGTCTATGCCAGGGTACTGGAGAGGAGAATCCGCCCGATAGTCGAACCTCGGATTCAGGAGGAGCAGTGTGGTTCGTCCTGGCCGTGGAACACTGGACCAGCTCTACACTCTCCATCGGGTGCTCGAGGGTTCATGGGAGTTTGCCCAACCAGTCCACATGTGCTTTGTGGACTTGGAGAAGGCATTCGACCGTGTCCCTCGTGGTGTCCTGTGGGGGGTGCTCCGGGAGTATGGAGTTCGGGGCCCTTTGCTAAGGGCTTTCCGGTCCCTGTATGACCGGAGCAGGAGCTGTGTTCGCATTGCCGGCAGTAAGTCAGACCTGTTCCCGGTGCATGTTGGACTCCGCCAGGGCTGCCCTTTGTCACCGGTTCTGTTCATTGTTTTTATGGACAGAATTTCTAGGTGCAGTCAGGGGCCGGAGGGGGTCCGGTTTGGGGACCACAGGATCTCATCTCTCTGCTGTTTGCAGATGATGTTGTCCTGTTGGCTTCATCGAACCAGGACCTGCAATGTGCACTGGGGCGGTTTGCAGCCGAGTGTGAAGCGGCTGGGATGAAGATCAGCTCCTCCAAATCCGAGGCCATGGTTCTCGACCGGAAAAAGGTGGCTTGCCCTGCCCCAAGTGGAGGAGTTCAAGTATCTCGGGGTCTTGTTCACGAGTGAGGGGAGGATGGAGCGTGAGATTGACAGGCGGATCGGTGCAGCTTCAGCAGTGATGCGGTCGCTGTATAGGACCATTGTGGTGAAGAGAGAGCTGAGCCGAAAGGCAAAACTCTTGATTTACCGGTCAGTCTTCGTTCCCACCCTCACCTATGGTCATGAGCTCTGGGTAATGACCGAAAGGACAAGATCGCGGATACAAGCGGCCGAAATGAGTTTCCTCCGCAGGGTGGCTGGGCGCTCCCTTAGAGATAGGGTGAGGAGCTCAGTCACACGGGAGGAGCTCGGAGTAGAGCCGCTGCTCCTCCACGTCGAGAGGAGCCAGTTGAGGTGGCTCGGGCATCTTTTCCGGATGCCTCCTGGACGCCTCCCTCGGGAGGTGTTCTGGGCATGTCCCACTGGGAGGAGGCCCCGGGGAAGACCCAGGACACGCTGGAGGGACTATGTTTCTCGGCTGGCCTGGGAACGCCTTGGGGTCCCCCCAGAAGAGCTGGAGGAAGTGTGTGTGGAAAGGGAGGTCTGGGAGTCCCTGCTTAGACTGCTGCCTCCGCGACCCGGCTCCGGATAAGCGGAAGAAAATGGAATGGGATGGAATGGAATATTTCAGATCTTGGCTTATAAACTTGGCCGCCTTAATAGCATAAACAGAGTTTGTTTTGCTCCTCGAGGTGCTGGACTTTTTGACCCTCAGTTCTTCTCGGGGTCTCCTGAACAGCTGGGCTCCTGTAGGGCTGCTCTGTGCCTCATCCAATACACATGGATCACATATATCTTCAACATGTGTAAAAGGGCAACCAGGCGTTTATTTATAACTGCAATACATAAGTTGTGATAGCTTATTGAAAGTGTTGCCTTTAAATTAGCTCTAAAATTACACTACATTGACCTGACTGATAAAAGCTTGAGAGGATTTGTCCCATTCAGGTAATATGCTGAGTTACTAACACACTGTTTGGATGTTGGACAAAATATAAATATAAAGTAGTCATAAATCTCATTTCCAATTTATTTGAAAAGACAAACATATTTCATATTCGCTTAGAACAGTAGAGCACTTTCATCTTTTCATATAACTGTAGTATATTGTATACAATGTTATTTTATTCCACAGACTTTATGGACCAAAAAATTGGTTGAATAAATCCACAGGCAATGGTGAACTGTGAAACCTAAGTGTGAGAAGTAATAGTTCTGTCACATTTCAGATTGCATTTATGACAGGTGGCCACTAAGTTATGCCTGGTCAGCGTAATTACTCTTGAGTGTTAAAGTGCTGTTTGGTTTTTCCAGTGGTAAGCAAGTGAAAGATAAATTATTCCTAAAAGCTGTTAAAACATGCAGTGACGTGAGAAATTTGGTCATATTTGCACCAATGAGAATGAAGGTGTGAGTAGCAGATGGATACTTGCAAAAACCTATGAATTTGTCTTCATGTCTGATTTTAAACCCAGGATTTGAGGTAATGATGACCCGTGGTGCTGAGTTTGTTGGTCATGTTGAGATCCCATCAAAGCCGTTTGGGATGGAGATGCTGCAGGGCTTCTCGGGGCAGAAATGGACTCAGTTCTGATGTTTCGGGGTGATAAGGGCCTCATAGAGCAAAAGGATGCTTTGAAAACAGTTTAAGTCAACCAGACCTGCTGCTTTTAATATCCTCCTAGTTTACAGCTTACCCCAAATGTTACGGCACATTGCTTAACATTACTTTGACCTTTTATATTTGGTATTTTTCATATTTTATGTGCCTAGTTGGATATTTTAGGGCTAAATGTCTCTATCAAAACATGTGTTCTTACTATATGCACCCCAGTTACTGAATTAGGTTGGGGGATTCTGACTTAATCTTCCTAAAACCATGGCTTGTAGTGGCTTGCATTATAACACATTTTTGACTAACTTTTCAATTTCTTTTCCCCCCAGTTTTATTTTGATTGTTTTAGCAATATCTGGCTATTGGTTCAATGGACCAAATTTTATGTTTTTGGTCATAACAAATTCAATCTATCTTCATGGAGACAAGCACAGGACAACTTACCAAAGGCCAACTAACAGATCAGATAAAGGAGTGTTTTTCAGTGTACTAGTATTTTTGAGCAATAAAAGCACCTAATAATAACAGAATAAGTACAACATATGAAAGTTTAATGCCATACTGTGGAAAATTCCAGGAAAAAATTATAATGTCACTACTGAGCCAGGCAGGCAGACACCAGAAAAAGTTACATCGTGAACCTATAAAATATTGGCTTCACATATTAGATACAGTCTTGTGCTTGCTTCCTTTTTTTTTTTCACTTGTCTGTATGTGAACGCTATCAAAGCCACTCCACCTTTCATCTCTATTATGCTCCAGAGCTTTCAGAAAGACACCCTGAAACTAATCCAGCCCTGCTCTGCCCAAGGTCAGAAGCCTGTGTTCCTCGTGCCATTTAGCAGGCGGAGAGGATTACACGGAAGTCTAACACCAAGTATCAGCTGTACATTCACGGAGACGGAGAAATATCAAGTCCAGCAGTGTGTCCTTGTATTTTCAGCGCTTTTTACGAAATACAACTCCAGGAACTAAAGTGGGTTTGTGGTGTGTGGTTTGAATGCCGCCAGGGGATTTTCATATGCCCGGAGGAGGCACTAAAGCACAGGAAAACTAGGCTACCGTACATTCTGTAGTTGTTTTTTTGGTAAGTGCTGAGAACAGAAAATGGGATAGTTTCATTGGCAAACACAGAGCTGTAACCGCTCTTTCCTGTGGGCCTCATTATCAAATGTGTTCACTGTGTGCCAAATATTGTAGTTGGACAGCTAAGTGGTATTTTTGGTTGTGCTGAGATGTTATGATGCTGTTTCATGTCCGTTGAAGCTAAACTACTTAACTTTCAGTTTGGATTTGGATTTTATTTGTAATTAGAGTAAAGGAAAACAAAAGGGGATGAGTAGACTTTTTAACCACATCAAAAGTAGGACTTCTAAACTGGAATTAAAACACAGAACTCAGCAATGGACTAGACCAGAACTAAATCAGGACTAAAAGTGGACCAAACCAAGGAAAAAACAGGGCTAAAACTAGGATTATGATCATGAATGTAGGGCGAGCAAGTGACTGGTGATAGTCATAGGGGCTCATTGTGCAAAATAACAACCTTGTTTCGGTTAATCTACCCCATGCTAGATTCATCAGCCGGTTTCACTTTGTAGAAACCATCTGACTTTGCTGCATTAAAATTTGTTTGCTCAGCGGTAGGTGGTTACTTTTTTTTTATTTAACCAGTCGCTGCTGTTTGGTTGTGACATATGTAATGCGCCGCTAAATGTGCTAACTGGTATATTAAGCTTTTCCCAAATCCCGTAGGAAAAACCTCAATATCATCTTTCAGCGAATATTCTTTTTGTTTTGGCTTTAAATCCTTGATTTCAGGAATCGTTGCCAACACAGAATGTGTGGCTCTTCACTGATTGACCGGTGTCTGTTTTTTTTGCAAAAAGTCTGTATTCCGATTCCTGACCTAGTTGCTGCATAGAAATGAAATTGAGTGGAGGCACTAGGTGGCACCAGTCTGGCTACCCCAGGGCAACTGTGGCTTCAGAAATATCCACCACTGAGTATGAAACAAATAAATAATGCCTCCTGTGTAGTGCTTTGAAAGGCTTTGACAAGCCTGTAACGCACATTACAAGTGCAAGGCATTCATTATATAATATAGAGGAAATGTAGCAACGTAGCAATTGTCGTCAGTGATGTTGTTTATCATTATTTCACATGGATTAAGACACATATAGAAATACTTCAAAACACCCACTTAAGACTTCCCTTGACACATGAAAAGTTGCCTTCTCATTCTCCCTCTGCTTTTCCAAAACGGTACAAGGCAAGCGGATGCAAAAATGTGCTAAAGGGGAATTTCTATTATCATCTCATTTTGCATCAACTCATTGCCTGATTAAGCACTTAATTATGGCAGTGTGCGCGCGGAAAAGACATGCTCGGGTAATTGTCTGAAAGCAAACAAGGATGTTCACTTTCAAACCACATCTCAATTTATCAACTTCCTGTTACCATGCTGGAGGATAAGTGAAGTGCACTGGTTTAGATGTCGACTATTATTTGTATTCCGTTGGGAAATTAAACAAAGTGTGGTTTTCACAGCTGCAAATCTCGCCTTTGTAGTCCGTATATGGCCGGAGAGGTGTTGTTTTGAAAATCCTCTTCAGACATGTTGTTCCATGTTTACTGTAGCTGAATAATTTATGACTTCATGTGTATGGCACAGCTGAATCCTCACTGGAATACAAGAGATGAAAAAAGAAAAAAAAAAAAAAAAAACAGCCAGTTGCATTGCCTAAAAATACAATGACCACTCTGGAAAGTAGGTGATACTAAACAATAATATGCATGTTGAAATAATTATGCATCGCAAATTAATACTTCTTTATGGAGTGGTATCTCCCTTTGTACAGGATGCAGCTATCAACCTTGCCCTCTGCATCCGCTGAAAAAAGTTGACTTTGTGTTTTCAGCACTTTGTACACTCATTCTATATAGCACAGAACAGGTTTTCAAGGTAGCTTACACTTTATCTCAAAATAACTGACCTAGTTCTTGTTTCCATCATAAAGGTGGTGTCATAATTTAATCCTAATTTTTTTAATCCCTTTGACTTTTTTCTCTATTGAAAATTGACATTTATAAAACTGCTCACACAAAATCCTAATTTAAATATTCCTAACAAAATTTTATCTAAAAAACATTACTACATTTATACATTAAAAATGTATAAATTATCCTCAAAAAGCAAGTTTAACAGACACTGTTTACAGTTTTAGACCACAGAGAATCACTGCTTTAGTGCAGTCTGCCATTGGGAACCACATTTCACACAACACATATCAGTTTGGAACTGAAAAAAAAGCTGTGCTTTTTTTCAGTTGCTTTGACACATTTGCAAATTTAAATTTAATCTCAGCAAAACTGTGTTTAACATTCAAAACTGATCCATCGTCCCCCAAACGTTTTACCATCAACACTCTCAAACTTTGGTCATATGTTTTTATGTACTCTTTCATTCATTTGACACTGGCTCAGAAAACTTCACCCTGCTCTTAGTAACCACAGAGAAGCAGTGGTTTGTTGCAGTCAAAATAAGTCAAAATAAACAGACACTTTACTGATCACAAAGTAGATTTTGTAATATTTGATCAAAGCTATATTTATGCTAAGAAATTTGGAAGATGTTAAAATAGCAAATACATCAACATTTTTACACATCTCACATATAGGATGACTCTATTCATACAGTCTGGCCTGAGTCCCTATACTCTCTAGTTTTTTCCTGTTTGAATTTCTGTATTCAAAGTGACAGCATTTATAGTACTGAAAAAACTGTATTCAAAGATCATGTATGTTTCTGAATGAGAGCTCTGTGAACTGTGTGTGAACTGAAATTATTTGACCACCTAAGCCCCTGGTTATTTAAATGTTTGAATCAAACGCTCAAACTAAAAGAAGTTTAAAAAATGTGCTAAAATAAATGTAGTATGATTCTTACGCCTTTTGGGTTGCTCCCAGCTAAAAGCTGTGCCTATATTAGTCCATAGTTATGTAAGCGCAAAGTAGACATTTGTATAAAGAACAATATTTTAGCTTGTGCATCCCATGAACAGTTTTTGTCTTTAAACAATGTTTTTTTTTTCTTTTCTTAATCAACAACAGGGTTATTATTATGTGACGACAGTATGTGAATATAAAAAAAAAAATAGCATATACTCAAATGGGCTAGAATGCATACGATATCTTACAGTTCAGATCTTTCTTGGAGCATGTGTGAAGTAGCTGATCATGCACTAATGTATTTTTTAAAATGCATGTATTTTGCTATAATGACACAGCATCTTGAGGCAGAAATCTACTAATTCTGTATACGTGTCTATATTTTCTATCGAGTGTTTATTTATGAAAAAAAAAAAAAATAAATCTTAGTGAAGTAAAATATAAGCCAATGCCTAAGTAAGGAATGTCCCAATGTCACCAATACCCAATATATTCAGCCCATTTCCCTCCCATAACATTCCTTGAATTTCTCATTAGCATAATGGATTTCCTGTTTTTCATTACACTTGGAATGGACTGGGGCTTGTTTTGTGCAGTTTTATCTGACTCACACACAGTTGTGTCCTGTAGCATGTGAGCTCCAGCATCCATTAACTCCAGTGCTGATGCAGACCTAATAGAACTGTGTCTCCCGGTGGACGCTCTTCTCTAATGTGCTGCTGTCAAAATGAAAGTCCACAGAGCTCCGAAGGCTGAGACATGTTTAATATTTTAATCAACTTGTTTGCTGTAATTATTTCCTCTCTATGATTTAAGTTGCATCATGAAAGCTATTATACATGCAACATGAATAATTGCCCCAAGCATGTTTCAGAGGGGAATGGCAGTCAACACAACTGGACCTACTTTCATATTTAAAAATACAATCTAATCAAAGAGCAAAAGAGATGCAAGGGATCTAGTGTCCAATTTCTTAAGAATTTGATAGTGCTCAATGGTCCCAGTCCTGGAAGGTCATGTCATGACTGGTGAATTTATATATTTATGGACTAAGTGAGGTCCAGATGCTGTAAACTGCTAAACTAACAATAAGGCATTTTATTTATAATGTACATTGACTTCTGTTGCAATAGTGCTCACCTTTGAATGATATCAGTGAGATGATAGGATATTTTCGAGTTGTATCATTTTTCATGTAGGGAAATCCATATATAAAATCCAAATCCATATGTAAGGCTTTTACCATTGTAGCCAATTTAAAATCAATCATAAAATTGTACTGTATTGTACTTTGACATATGCTGTATAGATTTGTTTGTTCTCCAATGTTTAATCCATGTACAGAGAGATGATCTCAACCTTACTGGCATGTTGTGGTGGAACCCAAAGAGACCAAATGAAGAAACAGATACCAAAATCATTCAAACCGGGCATTTCCCCAGTATGGTTATTATTACGTGTCTTTTCTCTGAGGTCTTGGTAGGCACTGTCCATGTTGTACAGGTTTAGTATTAGAAAATATTTCCCCATAGAATTCATAAAAAATTCTGATTCCACTGTGAAATCTTAATTCACCTAAATTATCACGTTTTCTATTGAGACCCAGAAAACCATTATGCTCTCAGAAAGTGAAATGTCAGTCTTTATATGCCTCTTTTTGTGAAATGTCAACATGTGATATGCGATGTGCCTCTCTCCATTCTGCACACGGCTCTGCATGCGGCGCACACCCGCACAGAGAAGCGCTGGACTGCCAAAGGCTACACTGCTAATTCATTGCCTTGAAAAGCAGCACTTTGTTAGCCTCGTCCACACTCGCCCTGGGACTCATAAGTTGTGTGCTATAGAAAACTTCCAGCTCTGCCCGAGAGAATGTTTGAACAGAATCAGAATAGTGCGCAGACGGAGGCGCAGGTGTCGCCCGCCATTTTGATGTGCTTTTGCAAACAACCTTGGCTCGGCGACGGTGCCACATAAAAACGCTGAGGGAGCCATCACTCTCCCAGAGGTTTGATGGATGGAGAGATAGACGCGCTGACAGATGACTACATAGGTAGCACCGATAAGATCAGTGTCATTTTATGCACAGAGGAGATGAGACACACTGGTGCAGATAGAGGCACGAGAGGAGAGAGGGGATTCATCATAAATATTTCTAATTCATATCTCTGGGGAATGAGGAGGCTATGGTGGTGTGAATGAAAGAAAGTGCATGGGGAAAATGTGCCTTGTGGTGTCTGTTTTGGTTTGTACAAAGTAATGAGTTACATTTACCAGCTTTAAAGGTGCACTATGTCATTTCTTTAGTAGAGCGTCCGCCACCTGTTGCCTTGACTGATTGAATGAATTAATTTATTTTTACTATGTACATGTAACAAAAAGCAGCAAACAACCAATAACAACATAACACTTATAGTACATTACAACATATCTCAAAAAGATGTAGTGGTGTATAGTGTAACATTACAAGCAAAGCAAAAACCTCCATGTACAAGAGGGTGACTGACCTCTACCAGAAAAGTTACATCGTGTATCTTTAACTTTTGAAAAAGTTGTACTAGTAACCAAGCTTGTACTTTAATGTAAATGTTAAATATGTACTGGAGATTGACCGGTGTGGGTTTTTTCGATACCTGATATTTTTGGGCCGATATGTAGGGGCAATTGTTAATTTAAAATGTAATTTTAAAATGTAAAATAAAATAAAAAAATTCACAATCCTATAAAGGAGCAGTGTAGTCGTGTATTGTACAGTTATCACTTTACATTAAATTTTAACAAGTCAAAATATTGGCCTGACATATTGACCAACCAATATAATATGTATACATCTATAGATTAGATGTATTGATCGCAAAGATGCATGTTTTTTTTTTTTTTTCAGCTCTACTGTGGCTATATAGTATGTTTCACTTTTACAGTATGAATATATCTCAGAAGTTGTACAATGTTTTGTACTTTCTCCTTCAGCTACTTTCAAATTGTAGTTGGATATTTGCTTGGGTGATTACTTAGATGATGTTTTGAGTAATATTTATTTCAAGTAACAATACTCTAACTTAGCCATCCATACCATTATATTTCTTTGCTGTGAGGATTGCATTTTCCACTGAAAAAGTGTGGTCCATAAAAATAGAAAAAAACCATGTGATGAAGTCGTCAGAGGACTGAGACAGAAGGAGACGACAAAGAGGCAGTGGGTGCACGAGGAACAAATGTGGGAGAGCAGAAGAAAAGGCAGCGGGGGAGGAGAGGAAACTAGGAGTCGTAGGTATAATCAGGGTGTTATGTCCTTTAGGGTGAATGAGACCTGCAAATGCAACACAAGACAGAGAAGAGTGCATGCAACAAAGGGGAGTGTGTGGGTGAGCTCTTATAGTCCTCACCCTTTACAGCCTGTAATGGAACTCTATTGTACATAGTCTGCTGTTCTGTGCTCTCTGTTATCCAACACGCTAACAAGGCTTTCAGACCGGAGCATCTTCTTTTCATAAGTAGTTTGTATAGGGCACCACGAGGTCTTCTGTACACTAACTCAATGTCTTTCTTCATTCTTATTACAATAAATGGTCATGAAATCATCTTCTACCATTATTCCATTATACCAGTATTCTTCAGTCATCCAGACATGTTTGATAAATTGTAAACAAATCATGCATCAAATAAAAAAAAAAAAGTTGTTAAACAGTGCTAAAAAAATTTTCTTAAAGGTGCCCTGCACAGTTTTTCTCTTGGAGGGTCCCTTACCTGCTTGTCTCCATGGAGATGTTCTTATTTTGTTCCTTAAAGCAACTATCACAAGGGAGAAAAGCAGGTTACAGCACTCTGCTACATTACTGTTCAGAGCTTGTCTCATTCACATCATTTGTGAGCAACTGAAGCATCCGTAATTAATAAATGCTAGATGTATATGTATATGTATATGTATATGTATATGTATATGTTAAGGGCAAGCAATAACATGTCCATGGATGCAAGCAGGTAGCAGACCCACCATCAGAAAAGTTGCCAATGCGCCTTAAAATCCATCGCCAAAGTAACCAAGAGAAAATATCATTGTGGAATTAGTTACGTGTAGCATACTCTGTGCAGCAACTTGCAATGTTGGCCTCAAAGTGGATGTGTCACTGGAACCAAGTAAAATTGGTAGGAGATTGTCAAATGTCTGGTCGTGATGTCTAGACGACCAGGTCAGAGCATCTCCAAAACAGCATTTTCTGTGATGTGTGTCTGTGCAAAAAGTGCTCCAAGGACTGTGAACTGGCAACAGGTGATGGACGTAGTGAGCCAATGCCGGCACTGTGTGATTTTAGTTAAAAAAATAAAAATAAATAAAAAACAGGCTTGACTAATTTGTTGTTTTTACATTCTAGCATGTGATGGCACCGCACCTGGAGATAGGGATAGAAGGCAGATTTCTGTGGCCTATTTACTGTTCTTTATTCTCATTATAAATCAGAGTCCTGCATGGGTCAGTTTTTGGAGACCTCTGTGGAGAGGCGACCCCACTCATAATAAGGATGGCTGTTTTGTCAAGAAATAAAAAAAAAAAAATCCCAAATTGAGCAGAAAAGTTACAAAATGCACATTTAACAAATAATTATTGAGCCTTGCTGCCAGAGGTTGTTATTGGTTGTGGTAATATTTTAATATGTTGTCAGATTACATACTGGTAGTTTTGAGCTGATTAGGCAAATGGTCATAATGTTGTGGCTGATTTACATACAGCCACAGACACACACTCATTGCTTATCTTTTCATACTAAGTTAGATCTAAATTTGCACATCATCAAACTTTGGCCATAAAAACAAAATCACTCTCTCTATTAGACATGCATTATTATGAACACTGTCCCTCCTCCTCCTCTCCACACACCGATCCCCCTGTGTCCTGCTCACTCTCCCTCCCATCTGCTCCTGTTTAAAACACCCTCAGTGCACAATCATTTTCAGTCACTGTGGCAGAAAGTGTCTGTGCTGAGAATTCCCACTTGCAGAGCCATCCGCGGAAAACTGTAGAAACTATTGTTAATAATGAACATTTGTGTTGTAAGCCGCCATGCAATCATTTCCATTCTGGGAGTCCATAACTATCAGCACTGTGGTTACTGCTAATACTTAAATAATGAATAATGCATGTAATTTCGATGTGCAAAAAAATGCAAATAGAGTACGAAGAAACTGCCACAAGACATCTTTTTACAATGTCTTTATATGGTTCTTTAAAGCAGAATTAGGGCAGAACAAAAGAAACCTTTATACAGCTCTACCATATGCTGAATTCTACATCATTTCTAGTTAGAGCTTGTTAAGCAGTCCAATTACATTCAATGTCCCCTCAGCAGGGCATTGATAATGAATCGACTTGAATGCTATGACTAATGCACATTTGTGGACTTGTAATTGTCTCATTAGTGGCAAAAAAGTGACGCCTAGTCCACCCATCACTGTCATTGTTACCTTTTTCAATATTCTTATGGTTTCTGTAAAGGATACAATAATAATAAAAAGGGAAAATATATATAAAATGGTGTTATTTTTGTACTAAAAGAATGTGACATTGCAGTTTGAAGTACTTGAAGTTAGCTCCATTCTTGCCATTCTTATTTAAAAAAAATAATTTTATACTAAACATTGTGGTTAAGATGGCTCAGTGGTTAGAGCATTCTTCAACCTAAAGGCCTGTGGTATTAACCTCTTCAGACACTGACAATGTGCCCATAGGCAAAATACTTCACCCAAATCAAATGTAATGTGTTTGAGTGATTGGTGGTGGTCAGTCTACCCCAGGATAGCTGTAGCTACTGTATATGCACCACTGAGTGTAGAGTAAATGAATACTGCATTTTAAAGTGTCTTGAGTATCATAGAACATCAATGCATTATTACATTTTTTGACTCATGTTGTTTATTTCATATCTGGACATTGGTGTTCTCCACATACATTTTTAAGACATTTCTAATTGAAACATAATTTGATTGTTATTTTTCTTCCCTTTATTCTGGTTATGTATATACATGTTTTCTCTTAGCTCCATGAGGTCATGGATGCATGAAAAGCCTCTTTGTAAAATAGCTCCTTCATCTCAGAATGCACAATTAAGTCTTTGCCAGTGGCACGGCTTGAGCCTGGAGTGAGAGGAGGCAGAGAGGAGGAGGAGTGATGCTCTGTGCAGCTGTGGGCTGCTGTGGGCTCCTCTGCTTGGCTGACCAGCCAGTTCCTTCTGGATTTGAACAGAATGTAGAAGGGAACCGGACAATAAAGGATGACAATCCTCCGTCCAAACTTGAGACGATCCAACTACAGCTGCGAATTTGTAGCACATGTCTCTCAACTGTGGAAGACATCTCCTCAAAGCTATTTGAACATACAGTGGAGAATATTTAACTTCTTTTACCCGAGATATGTAATAGTTTTTGTGCTTGGATTATTGATTCAGAGAAAATCCATTTCTCAGTCCTTTATTTTGTTTTTCCCCTTTTTTATGTGTAAACTGCTATGTTTATTTTTGATGTGAACGGACCTTCCTTATTGGTTAATCTATCTGTCAGCCACGCCCTGTCAAATTTCGAAGACAGGCTACAACTCCAGATGGACTCATTTTTTGTAAAATTTTGGCATAGCATGTGGTTCTGGCTGGTCTAGTAGCTCTCTGCTCCTCTGTCCTGCTCTGAGCTGCTCTGTGCTGTTGTGGACTCTGGCCTGTGTGGGCATGTGCATAGCCCACTGACTGTATTGTGCTGAGGATGTGAGTGCATCAAGTGTGCCTGAGTCCATCGGTTGTGCAAGGAAAAGGCAGGGGTCAGTCAACCTTCAGGCTCTTTGTTCTCTTTGACTCTTTCCAGGTCTGACTATAGTTCTCTGTAACACGCTCAAGGGAAAGAAGATGAGCATTTTACAAGGGACATTTACAGTTTTTTTCATACTTTGTCCAGACACACAACACTAAGTACACACATAGTAAAGTTGATTTTATTGGTGACTGAATCCATAACCCTGACATTTTAAAAGCTATAGGGCAAGGTGCTGCATGAGCTCAAGATAACAAGGTGAAGAAAACACACAGGGGCTGCTGCTTGTTTAATTGTTCTTACCTTTAAAAAACAAACAACAACAACAACAACAACAACAAAAAAACAAGTTTCTAGATCTATGTTTCAAGACCTGAAGATATCCCATATAAATATAGATTTTATTTTTCATCTATATTTTCCTGGCTCAACTGCATTTTTACAGATGTAAAATGGCAAGCTGTTACATAACTACAGTGTTTTTCAGCATGTGCAAGAATTCTACACTACACATTTTCAAAGCAGCCAGATGAGTCTATAGTGAGATTCATTGCACACTAATCGCCCAGTTTAATAAACAGACTTCAATACACACAGCAAAGGAGATTTCCAGATCCTCTTAGTGCATTCTTCTCACTCCCAACTTCCCAACCACTGCAGTGAGAAAACAGGAAAACTTCATTAAATCCAGAAAGAGAAGGCTATTTCTGTTTCTATCCCATTGTATAAGTGCTGGCTTTGGTGGAAATTAGGTGAATCCATCACTAGTTCTATAAGGCGATGCCAGGCTCCTTTCTCATACCTTGAAAAGACAGGTGCGAGGAGACTGTCCTGACAATTTTCTATTTATTCTTACTTTTTCATCTGACCCGACCATACACCTCCCTGCACAGAATAATAGAAGCTAAAGCCATTCCCCTTTTCGCCAAGCCATCAGTGAGCCATGGCGAGCTCCGATTTCCATGTTAATAGGAACCTTCCCCAGCTCTGTCTAAATCTCTCTCTTTCATCACTTCATCATTGTCTTCTTTGTGTTTTATGCTTACCAACCCTTACGTGGCGTCTTTCCTGACCATTGTGTCCTGTAGCGTTACCTCTCACCCCGTCGCCCTGTTTACTTCTACCTCTTCGCCTCCTCCCTCTCTCTTTCTCTCTGTCTTTCTCTCTCGCTCCCTCCCTCCCTCTATTTCTCTCTCTCTTGTCTAGATTGATGAATGGACTCGCTGGACTGTGAGAGGCACATCCTCACTGGGGTGTGGTGGGCCATTGCAAGCTGCCTCAAATCAGTGTCTCGAGTGTTTGTTTGTTCATTTTTTACCATAGCCCCCCGCCTCACATTGCTATACACAAGTGCAAATCCGGTTAAGCCTGTCAAAAGACATCTCCAACAGCAGGGGGAAGTGCTGAGAGTCCTTTCTTTATCGTCACCATTTATCCCACACTGGACAATCTGACGCTCCTCAAACATATGTATTATTATTATTATTATTAGTAGTAGTAGTAGTAGTAGTAGTAGTAGTAGTAGTAGTAGTAGTAGTAGTAGTAGTAGTAGTAGTAGTAGTAGTAGTAGTATTTATTTATTTATTTATTTTTTATTTTTTTTATTTTTTTACATTCTCCCTTCCATTTAGGAACATTAACCAGCCATTACAAATAATGGTTCATTAATGGGCTTAACTTATGCACACTTTGCTATTTGTAAAGGTATAGTACCTTCTGAGAACCCATTAGCAATTAGCAAATGAGGCCTATATGTTAAACATTCCATGATTCTTACTGATAACGATCAGCTGGTTCTTATGAAATGTACTGTATAGTGATATCGACCCATGAAGGAAGGTGCTTGAAGATTGATAATATCAGGGAGAGGAGCTATATTTAGAAAATTCATTTGACCTTCTTTTTATATAGATACTTTGTGTTTAATAAGGCTTAAAACATTCAGACATTTCATGTCTGTATCACAATGCAATAACATGTTATTGCACTTATAATGGTAGATTTTTTTAATGGGTGTAAAAATGACAGCTTGTCAGCACTAAAAACTACAGCCCCCCCCCATTAAAGGTATCGCTAGCCATCCTGGCCCCACCTAGTGCCTCCGCTCAATTTCATTTGTCTCCAGCAACTAGGTCAGGAATCGGAATACACTAAGTAATTGGAAGTGCGAGTTCGGGCACCAGCCAATCAGCGAAGAGTCATATATTCTCTGCTGGCAATGATTCCAGAGATCGAGGATTTAAAGCCGGAACAAAGAGAATGTTTGGTAAATTTTATCCAGGGGAAAGATGTTATTTTCCTTCTTCCTACTAGTTTTGGGAAAAGCTTAATATACCAGTTAGCACATCATTACATATGTCATGACCAAATAGCAGCGATAGGTTAAATAATAAAAGTACCTGCCTATTGTCGAACAACTGAATTCAAACACTGCGAGGTCAGACCGGTTGTTGAATAAGGCTAATGTATCGCGGCTCTTTCAAAACTATGTAAAATGCACCTATCTGAACAATCTACTGTATGAAGCACTGCTCTGTGGCCCTGCACTTTTTATATGTTTCAAGATGTGTGACCCTCAGTGAAAATGTTTACACACCCCTGCATTAGTTCATTCTGCATTCACACATATATACACCCACTTGAAACAGCTGGATTGAACTAAACCAAGACTTAAGAGTAGACCAGGAATAACCAGAACAGAACCAAACCAAGTCTACACAAAGAATTTGTTAGATTAGCTATTTCTAATTTAGCACTACTTCAGAAACCACCAACATTGTTATCATTATGCTCCTTGATTGCCTCTTGTAAATCCTATTCATTATTCCCTGCCACTACAACACTACACTGTTGTCCACTCCACAGTTAACAGCCGTGACCTTGCTCTCCAGTTGGGACCCCATGCACAGCTGGATAGTAGCCAGGCATGTCATCTCTGGGGGATATGCTAAGCAGCTCCACCCAGTGCACAATGTGTCAGGCGAACGGCGGTGGGTAAACTGCTCCTCCACAGGGGTGCACAATGAATCTCCTCCTCTCCTCCACCTCATCCCTTATACATTAGAACGAGCAAGGCCGAAGCCAGCACTATCTCAAAGTGTGGCGCACTCACATAAATCACACATGGGGTTTTGACATTTGGTGTAAACAGATTATCATTGCTTCAGTCTATAAATGGTTGGAGCAGAGTAACTTTTCAATTTTTTTGTTTTGAGTAATTTTGTTCCTTGTTCCTATTAATACTCATAAATTGTCCCTTTTAAATATTCTGGCTGCTTCTGCTCCTGACAACACAGCAATGACAAATTTGGGCTCAATTGTTTTGTGTTGTTTTATTTTTAGATGGTGCACACAATATCACAGTTTATTTTGTGTGTTTTTGCATAGCTTTTCATCTGCTTGTGTTTCTAGTCATTTTGCCCTCTAAAGTAGCTGTCCAATTGTGCAATCATTATCTGCTCTTGGGTACAGAATTAAAATGTCATGCTGTTTTAAAATGTGATGGTTAATTGAATTGATATATCGAAAATGAATTTAGTATCTAAATGAAAGGCTTAGCTATAAGACTGTAATTGTGCTTACCTCAATTTAGTAAATGTTATGTCTTATTATATGATTTGAACCATAATATGTGGATTAAATTCATTGTGGGCCAATTTGTTTTGATCTGCGCTCTGTTGTTTGCCTCCCCCTTTGATCATAGGAATGGGAGAAATCATGCACTTACAATATATGCTTTCTGTACATTTACTTTTAAGGTGCAACAATGGTTTGTCCACAAAGGTTGATGTGTTGTTATTGGGCAAGACAATCCTACCATTCTCAGTGATCGGGGTGGTAACCTGGACAACGACACACTGATTGGCAGCACTCTGAACTGAGTATTAAACATGATCAGTCTGGGATGACTCTCGGCACACTGAAACAAATACCCCAAGCTGACTGGCCCAAGTGTCACAACAGCGGAACAAGCCAAAAAATAAAACTTGAGTTGAGAGAAAAGTACAAACATCTTTCCCATCCACAAAAGTGCTTCCCTCTGCATGTTTTTCAACAACAAAATAGTTACTAAAATATGTTTAACTACTTCCTTCACTATGTTTGTTTTGTTTGATTTTTCATTGGACCTTCACTTTTGGCTCACACCCAAACCACAATGCCGCTCTATGACTGGATTGGTCCAATCTCTGGCCGGGCACAGTTGCACCGGTGGGAGCCAAGACAAATGGATTTTCGTGAGTTTGTGAAGTTTTTAAAATCACAAGAATATAGAATCAAGAATTCATCTTGTGCAAGGCTAGGTAGGAGTGAATAATGCTTGCTAAAATTTTTTGCATCTAGAAGATTGCTTGATAGATAGAAAATAGTTTAAAATTACTTTTATTTCTTTGAGGTGTGAATTTAATCGTAGCAAAGCCATGTATGTGATCTGTCTTGGGATGTGTCTAATATGTGTAAATATCAATGCTCTGAAAGGTACAATAGAAGGCGTAATGGCCCTGTAAGAGTCAGGTAAACATTTTTCCTCCAAGCTTTGTCTGGTATTCTTCTCCCTGAGCTAACACAGAGTTAGCTGTGCACCTGCTCTGTCGGTGTTGTTCCTGATGTGTAAGATGGCTCCCGCTTGGTTTGGAAACTTGTACCAGCAGCTCCTGCAATTACGACTTCAACCCTCCCAGGCTCATTTGGTTACAGTGTGTGAATGTGAGTGCACCACTTTGCATAGTAAAACCACAACACAGACCCAAGATGAGTACGCCCCAGTCTAAGATATGTATTTTTGGAGATTGCGCTGACTTCTTTTCTGTTAATGTGCATTCAGAACATGCTACTGTTATCAGCTTCAGTATGAATATGTTAATCAACTGCAATGGAACTCACAAATTTTCCCAATTATCTTCAATTTTACTCAGAACAATGCCATTTGACAAGCCTCTTTATTTAAAACAAATGCGTGACAAAGCAGACAGCGCTTCCTTAATATTTAATTTGTTTGTTTTCAGACTTCACTCACCTCTTGCTTCATGTTTTCCTACTCCAGTCATTTTCAGTTTACAGTGTCAAGTGATGTGTTTTTGTCTTTTAACCACAGAGATATCACCTTGCGTTAATTAAACCTGACTGCTAAGAAAATTAGAATTTGCCAGGAAAATTTGATTTGTAAAAAAAAAAAAAAGAAAGAAAGAAAAAGAAAAACAGCAAAAGAAATATAAGCACTTGACCTGGTTGTGTAGTAATAAAATTAATGATTATGCAGATAAACCAAACAATTAGGTAACAGGCAATCATTTTCAATGATTGTTGCAGTTTTAATTAGGTTCCTTTGAGCCAATGAGAGATGGGGGAGAGCTGAATCAAAGCAGGAACTAATTAAAATGGAGCTTGCTAATACCAGTGTTGCTTTTATCCCCTTATTTTCTCTATCCCCTCTGTTTCCTTTTTAATATTTCATCTAAAGTTCAGTGCTTTCTGCTTCAATAGACAGCAAAATCACTGCTGGCAACAAGGCTCTCAGTCACATTTCGCACAGTGTGATTTTTAGCCCTTTGTCTCCTGACTCATCCATTGCTTGTGTCAGTCCTGAAGGTGGAAGCCAAAGTCAAACCCTGTCTTTAGTCGTATTATTCAGGGCATACAAACACAGCAGAGAAAGCCATTGTCTTTTCATCATTTGTCAGAGCCAACAGGTATCAGTCACAATGCACAGGCTTTGTGAGAATGCAGTACCCTGGGAGCTCAGCTGTACCAAATACCTACTGTAACCTTGACGCTTGAATTTGATTTGAAGGGAGGAAATTTACGCAAGCGGTTTACAATGTGACACCTGTAGATTATACAATGCAGGTTTTCCCAGCTTTACCTGAGATTGCTCTTCCAGTGTGCAATCGAGACTACTCCTCCAAACCTAACACTAATGCACTGTAACTCTGTGCACATACCTGATTTCTACTTTGCTCCTTACTGTTGCATATCAAACCCTATACTAATCTATTCTACAGCAAAGAAATGTTTTTTGTAACACATTTAAAAGATTATTCTTTTTCTTCCTGTATGATATTCTAAGTGGCATCTGCAAGTATTTTTAATTAAACATAACTGGTGGCATTTACTGTAGGCTAACCTGCTCAAAATTCTCTTGTCAAATTGTAGTTATATTTTCTCAGTGGTTTGGATATTGTTATGATACAGGAAGTTCTCTCCATACATCATTAGAATACTTCATACTTCATTAGAATAATTTGAATAATTTGCAGCCCAGGTATTGCCAAATTTACATCTAGGTACAACTATTGTTTTAGCCTTGTGGAAACACCTTCAGTCCTTGGCACACTAGAAGATATTGTAGACGTTATATACTAATCTCAAGTCTCATCTCAAAGTCAAATTAAAATATATTTTTAAAGGCAATAACTTCTAGTCTATTCTATCATATGTAGAGGATTATAAGCAGTGAATTCATTTGAAGCTAAAAAATAAAAATGCTGTTAACTTTAAAATTACCACTTAATTGACAATGCTTTGGCAATGTAGACAGCCTAATAATTCTGAATTATTCAAACAAAACACAAGTCCAGGTAAGTTTTTGGTGAGGAAACAAGCTCACATGAGTCTGTTTTGTCGTAATATAGGACTTTTAAGTTGCTGGACACCACTAGACACCACTAGACAGCGTAATCAATATAGCATAGTGTAAAATCCATATTTAAATGAGCAAATGTGCTGTTGTTTGTCTAAAAGGGAATGGCATGTTTCTCTCTACTACACTACTCACAATAAGTTAGAGATATTGTTATTTACATGAGTGCTTTTCCTGTTTGGTCTGAATTTTAATGAAATAAGTAAAAGTTCCCTTTGATATTACTAAGAATGATTGAGAAGAAACACCATTTTCATTAGTTTAATATTTATTACCCCCAAAATTTAAACAATAACAAGGATAGTCCCAAGTAACAAAAATGAACAATGTCAGTAGCGGGTGTTTCCACCTTTGGCCGCAATGTCAGCTTGACAACGGCTTCTCATGCTCCTCACTAGCCTCATGATGTTGTTCTGAGGCAATGTGTTCCACTCTTCCACCAGTGCTACATGAAGTTACACCAGGTCACGCGAGGGTGGGCTATGATCATCCAGTCTCTGCTTCAAGTGGTCCCAGACATGCTCTATGGGGTTCAGGTCAGGGGACAGTGCTGACCATACCATATGAGGCACTCCGACTTCCTGAAGTCAAGCTGTGACAGTTATTTCGAGATGTGGTGGAGCATTATTATCCATGAACAGAAAGTTGGGGGTGTGCTGGCGGAATTGGGGATGATGATGGGTTCGATGAAGTCTCTGCAGTGACTGAGCCATCTACAGAAACCAAATCTGTTTTGTGCTGACTGGTGATGCCTGCCCAGACTGTTGCACCTCCTCCACCAAAGCGAACCCTGAGGACCATGTTGACCTCGGCGTATCACTCACCTTGCCTTCTCCAGCAACACTGACGATCATCATTTCTGTGCTAAGTGACCCGACACTCATCAGTGAACAGGATGGTGGACCACTGCTGCATTTTCCAGGTCACATGGTCTTGTGCCCACTGCAGACATTCACGGCGGTGTCTTGGTGTCAGTGGAGTCACCTGCAATGGTCGTCTGGCATTCAAACCAAAGCGGTGGAGTCAGTTTCAAATGGTTTGTCTAGAAACCCTAGTACCCCTCACATCTCGAAAAGGAGCCTGCAGCTGGGTGGCAGTTGCATAACGATGTCTGAGTGTATAGGTTCTTAGTTACTGGTCATTGTTGCGGTCTGTCACTCATGAGGCTCCACTCCTGGGTCTGTCACGAACTCTGCCAGTAGTTCTGTGTCTTGATGCAAGTCTGCTGATGACACTTTGACACACACCAAGTTGACGAGCAACATCTGACTGCCTGCCACTGACCCTGAAGGAGCGGTATGGCTAGGTGGCGCTACTCGTCTGTTAAGTGACGTCATGTGTTCATGGCCGTTTGAATTGTGAACTTGGAATGACTTGACAATACCAGCTTTTAATACCCACAGAATGTTGAAATTGATGCCACATTAAAAAGGGTTTTGGCTCCAATATGTAAGACACACTGTACACAGTGAGACCATTACATGGAAAACACAAAATGAGGTGTGTCTGTCACCCCAATACTTTGCCTCCCTATCTCAAAAGTTTCTGAAGTGAAACAATCACCGTATATATGACATTCACTGGCTCTCTCTCTCAATATCCCTAACTTATTGTGAGTAGTGTATATACTGCAGACATTTTGAAGTTGTGACCAGCAGAGCCACATTGCAGCAGAGGGTCCTGATGAATCAAATGACTGCTGTTTTTTAAGTTAATAGCACATTTCTGCCCCGCTGGAAGCTGCTGGCTTTGATCATGCCTGATGCAGCACACATTGAGAACACATTGTTTAGAGCAGTTTGCACTCAGGGGCACCGTGGCCACATGCTCCACTGGACTATCCTAACTAATGGACTAATGGACACAATCACTGGCACACCCTGCTTTTTCTATTTCATGTAGCATTCGCTTGGAGCCAGGTAATGGCTAATGGTCTGCTCTTTTAACAAGTTAAGCAGCAGCTAGCACAGACGTATAGACTGTAGTGCCTGTAAAAAGCACAGCGCAGCTTCATTATTAACAGCATTACTCATACATGGACACATCACGACTGCATTCTTTGTCTTATTGTAATATTTAAAGCACAATTTTACATTCATGTATTATTTATTAAGCTTTGAATAATGAAGTATTTTAACAATAATAAACCTATGAAGAAAGGGTAAGCAGCACTACATTGGACTGAGCGTTGGCGGTCCACCTCTACTTCACGTTGCCCTCTGAATAAAACAGTTCTAAAGTTTGCATGTGCTTGAAAACTTGTGTCCATACTAGCAATATCGATACGCCAAAGGGTTTGTGGGAACTTGGGACTAGTCTGCTCAATTCAAATACTTTTTCCTCCTTACGTAGTTAAAAAAATTGGGTAATACTGCTTTCTTCAACTGATACTTGTGTAATACATCATCCATACAATCCTCTAAAGATACTGTATATAATAATGTTAAGTTCCAGTTTCCCTTCATGATTGCCTCCGCCTCTTTCGCTTGGTTGGTGGGCCTCCCCTTTAATCGACAAATAAACAGATGCAAATTTTATTCAAGCTATTTTCAAAACCATTGCGTGCATTTTAGCTAGCTAGACACTTTTTTAATGACTCCCTTAACGCTTTTCTCCCACCACCGTCAGCTCTGTAAGAAACACTCTACTTGTACTTTTGATAACACGTGGCACCAAATACTTTTTATTTCTCCATTTCCTCTTTTCTCTACACCCCTCACATGTTCAGTTTTTCAGAGTGCACTTTGGTCCACGTTTGTTCTCCAAAAGTGGCTCCCTGCTGCTGCTTTTTATCTTTTTTTCCTTTTACCCATTGTTTTTCTTTTTTAAAAAATATTCTTTTTACGAACCATTCTCCCACGTTTTTAGATGAAAGCCAATTCAACATGTTGCATTTTATGTGCAATAGTTAGGTTTTTACAGCTCAAATTTCATATGTTTTTTAAAGTTTTATACCTGAAAATGAACTATATATATTCACTTCATAAAGGAATGGTTAGATTTCTTGCAATGAAAAATACTGTTTGTTCAGAATATACTTATGTGTTTATAATTCTGGTGGGAGAAGAATATTTGTTTTTTAGCTTTCTTTACCCTTAAACTAGACAATGGTTTGGTTCAACTCCTGGCCGCTGGCTGTAGTATCACAGTCCACTGTCTTGGTAGATATTTATACTCTGCAAGTGTTAATTTGAGCCAGAGGTTAGACGCACTTTCATCCTCCGTTTTTGTAGTGTGTTTCCAAAATCTTCAGCCTTCAGTTTATTATTATTCAACAACATTTTTGACCCATTGTTTTGACACCCATATTGAGTACAACCTCTATAAAAAGCAACAATTTGACCATAATTTTTAATTATCTTTATTTAAAGTTGAGTGTACGATGGTCCATAAAACGCATATTAAAAACATTTTCAAATTTTAAGTATCAAATATTTTTAGTTTTAACATATCAGATGGTATTACTGTTTTCTCATCCTTTGTTTTCAAATTTTTAGTCATGCCCATGAAGGGGTGCCCAAAAAATATTGAAATATCAATATCGTATTGTTTAATATGATGATACAATATTGATATCATGGGCTGCTGCATCTATATATCGTCAAGAGTATTTTTTGATACATTTTACTAAATTATTTTGTTACAGAGCTACAGTTTTGTTATTTGTTCAGAGGAAGGAAACTCATTTATGCAACACATTTGACATTTTCACAGTTTTGATGATTAAAATGGGTGTGTTTTATATTCTCTTTGCACAAGAAGTGATTTGATTACAAGAAGTGACACAAGACTTTTAGATTCACAGTCAGGATTTAGCCTTTATTTTTTATTGAACCCTATCAAATCATAAGCTCACTGTATTAAGATATGTATCATATCGTGGCCTATGTATCGAAGTATGTATCATATCGTGGCCTATGTATCGAAGTATGTATCATATCGTGGCCTATGTATCGAAGTATGTATCATATCGTGGCCTATGTATCGAAGTATGTATCATATCGTGGCCTATGTATCGAAGTATGTATCGTATCGTGGCCTGTATATTGAGGTATGTATCGTATCGGCAACTTCTGAATGATACCCAGCACTATGCCCAAGTCACTGGTTACTGACACGCTTTAAAGTCAACAAACACTGAACTCCTACTGTAAAGTGACTATTTTTTACAAGACTAAACAAATTTTTCTAAACAGAGACGTCATCCTCATTACCCTAAAATAACTACAAAGAAGTTGGAGACTGAACTAAAAATATTACAATGTCTCTATTATCAACCCCCTATAATCACCCACACTTTGGACACAGGCAGCCCATACTGTACAAATAACAGTAGGTGTTCAGAAGCAGGAGGCCCTCCATTTTGTCTCTTGGCACAATTAAGAGCTAGTCAGCGGGGCACGGCTGTATTAGTCAGATGGGAAGCATTGACCCACTGTGCTCCTGCTGTGTCCTCCCAGGCTGCTCTAATGGACTCACCTGGACCAACAAAAGACTGGGACTAATCTGGCCCAGTCTATTGTATGATTTTGTCAATGGCCTTGTACCTCTCGGTGTACAGAAATAGCTAGTGTTCTTGGCCCTCTCCTCCTTCCCTCCTCCATTTCACACAGATTTCTATATCCCACTGGATTCGGTTTCTTTTCCCTCTCGTCCAACACAGGTGGAAATGATGTATCACTGGTGCTGCCGCTGGTGCTGGTAATGACAAAGTGTTGCTGACGTTACACTGTAAACCTCAGTAACATCTCACTGTAAGAAGGTTATTTTACCTTTGTGCTAAAAAGAACATAAGAACATAACACACAAGACACTTTTTAGTACTGTCTTGAATCAAGTTCCACAAGCATGTTAAACACAAACTGGACTCAAATAAGCAATGAGAATGAAGTGTGTGTGTGTGTGTTAGGATATCAGCTTTTCTGTTGGAGATTATTTCTTTGCCTGGAATGGTCCACTGTATGGCATTAAATCTGTTAATCACTGTGAAGACAAGCAAGTAACACCTCTTGGCCAAGTCATAGGTCAGATTATTGGAAAAGTGACTCCAGTTAAACTAAGGTTACGTTTACACTGAAATTAATCATTGTATCACCGTATCGGAAACGATTTGCGTCCAGGCATGTTGTTTCTATGTCCGCAAGCCTTCCCTATCCACACAGCTTTGCACATATTTGTTTTACGTTTTACAGAAATGAAACTTAAAACCGCATGGCTAATTTGCATAAACTAAGCGCTCAACAAACAGCTCGCTATTGTGCGCTGATGCGGTTCAGCTTATGTGAGACTGAACATGACTCAGTGGAATATGCGTGTTCTTTCTGTGACAGAGGGGTGTTTTGCTAATGGTGAGTCTGTTCTGTGCTTCTATCACGTTGGAAATTGTTCATATTAAACTTTTCAAAGATTATATGTCTGCAGGTCATGCGCATAGACCATATATATGAATGGAAATATATTCTAGCCTCTTAGCGTTTTGGCGGTGAATTACTTTGCGGTGCATAGACCTAGGTCAGCATATCAGCGTTTTCAGGTGTCCACACGGTGCCGGATCAGATACATACTCAGATGAATTCGTGGGAGCTGGCGGCACTGGATCGTTCCATCTCTGGAGCTTTTTTCTATCATATTAGTGTGGATAAACACTGCATCTGCAACAAAAACGACTCGAGAACGTACTAATGTGGACAGGGCCTAAGATTCCATGTTTCTTGAGGTATTTTGTTTTTGAGCAGTTAAATCACCTGTAATTCTATTAAAGTTATCAAGACTGATACGTTTACCACCTTATTATGGAATAGCTATAACATCTCTATGGAGACAGGCACGTGGAAAGCACTATATTAGAAAAGTTACATAGTGCACCATTATCTAAATACCACTAGGTTTCTACAGGTGTTATTACTTTGTTTTTAAACTTAAATGTTTGGTAAAATTACTGTGGAACGACTCAGAAGAACTTTTACAGTTGTTTTACGGTTTATCTCAATCAAAGCTCTGTTTGTGTGTTTTTCCACGAGGACGTGAAACCACAGCTCCACTCACAAATGACGACTCATCTGTTGTTGTTGTTGTTGTAGGTGTAAAATGGTGCGGATCAATAGAAACCGCAGCCTCTGACTTGTAAATAACTCCCTAATTTGCTGTCTCATTAGCAACAGGCCTGTTTATGTCCAACTTGTCTTCATTTTCTGCCTTCTGCCGCTTGTGTCGCTCCCAGATGGTGGCGATGGTAGACACGCCACATAAACTGCCATTTAGTGTTGATTCAGTGGCACAGACTGGGTACCCTCGCACGGCCATACCCCGTCAGCAGAGGGGTATTGAGCTGGGAGAGGCGGCCGCTTTGTCATGGAAAATAAAACTAACTGTAGCAGGGGCCAAGTCCGTGTGGGCAGGTAAGACTAACACGGTTATTAAAAGCTTTTTCACACTAGTGGGGTCGGGACTGGATGCCAAATGATGAATGGTTTTCTATTCTTGCCTCACATAAAAGAAACAATTGACAATAATAGGTTGTACTTTGGCACTATACTACTACTACCATTGAAAGAGAGGGGGATGCATTTGTTCTACTTGACACTATGAGAGTCTGGATATAGATCTTTGTATTGTGCAAATTATATCTTTCCAATTCACCCAACACATTTTTGTTCCTTCTTCACTTACTGAATAGCAGAGTTAGGACCAAGTCGTTGTTTTGCAAATCTCAAGTAAGTCTCAAGTCTTTGACCTCAAGTCAGAGTCAAGATCCAAGTCAAAGACAGGAAAGTCAAGTTAAGTCTCGAGTCACTGGCACATAACTCCAAGTGAAGTCCAAGTCATCTGCATTGAGCTTCAAGTCATTTCAAGTCTTTAAACCAAAGTAATAAATATATCTTAGATTTTTGCAATTTTATGAATTTTAAACTAAATTGTACTTAAAAGTCATGGTATATTTATATTAGTATTTATATAAAAGTTGTAGAAATGCATTTTTTTCCTTTTTAAATGAATTAAATTGACAAGATCTTAGTATGAATCATTATGGTCAGAACAGAAAGAATTAAGATTTAAAAGTGCTTAATAACAGTTATTTTGTTGTGTGTGTCAGTTTTACTGTATTTTACTGTATATTCCTGTAGTACATTTACAGTACTTTAGTTACATCCAAATTAACAAATAGAAAAGTGGGAGGGACATGTTCCACTTTGTTCCTTTAAAATTAAGCACTGCATTTATCAACTGAACAGAGAAAAGTATTTTCTAAAAACATATATTTTTTTAGGAGAAGCATAAAGTCTTCTCAAATCATAGGGCTCAAGTCTGTGTCAAGTCCCAAGTCAAATCCCAAGTCTTAGCCCATTTTATCAAGTGAAGTCTCAAGTCCTAAAAATAGTGACTCAAGTCTGACTCGAGTCCAAGTCATGACTTGCAAGTAAAGGGGGTAAAGCGCATGGAGCAACAGCAAGTTTGGCACCCCAATATTTGTATTATTATTAAATGAAACAAACAAATAAATAAATGAGACATAACTTTAACAGCGTTGCCATAAAAACGCTTACATATCTGGAGTATTACAATTGCAGACATATGCAAACAAATACAACATGTTTACATTCTCCAACATCTTACACACTGCATTGTCCAGTACTTATGACTGAACGGACGATGTCCCAGCAGACACAGCCTGGGTGACATGGTACCAGTAACGAGCCACTCTTTTCATTCTTAAACCAAACTGCAAAAGGTATAAGCAACACTGAACCAACCATGTAAAAATAGAAAAACAAGCAAACAAATAAACAAAGCAAATAAATGGTGTTGCAAAGGGCTTCAGTGACTATAAATAATAACAATCTTTCCCTATGAAGCTGAGCTAGTCTTTAAGGTTGGCCTATACAGTCAGTGCATTGAAATGAGCCTAACCATTACATTTGTATAGCGCTGTGTGGAACAGTAGGGGACCCTCCCAGAGAGCGTCACACAGAGAAACCTGGAGTAAATAGCACTGAAAGCACTTGAGAGGAGAAGCCGACAGGAGGTAAATGTGGCAAAGTAAAAATAGGAGTTGGTAAAGAGCAGCCTGGAGAGCCGCTAACTGTAATGGGACCAATAAGAGACCCTTTACAACCACAGGGCCAGCAGTCAGCCTAGCAATAGCCACACTCCCAGACTAAAATGTGACATAAGGCTGCAATGCTAGCATCTAGACTCTCAAATTTGTGTAACTATGAAAAACAAATATAATTTCAATGTCAGTGTGTTGTTGTTATGCAATCTCCTGTGAGGATTGAGGCAGCATGTTCTGTAGCAGTGGCATCTTCTAAAGAGGAAGGAAGCTATTAAACAACTAATAAATGTGATTTGTGTGGCATCCATAAAGAGAATTTTTCACAGATAATAAACCAGCAAATGACACAAAACAGCCAGGTAAACAGCACAGTCCAAACCGTGACTGGATCAACACACATTTCATTAGTGATTATATCCCATTTCCTCTTTCTGTTTGCGTTGAACTCTTACAAAGACAGTCGTATCTACTATTTGTCTGTCTAAAAGTAGAACAAATCATTTTGTTCATTTTTAAAAGTGTATAATAATTACCCTTTGTATGATCTCCCGTGGGTATGGGATCAGTGTGCTCCTGACTTTAAAATGAGCTTTTAATACTCTATTTTCTGTGCGTTGAGCTCCATTTGTGGGTTTGCAAATGGTGATCTAGAATTTGAATACACCAGTTATTTTTTAGCACCAGTCAACCATATTGACATGTAATGCAGTTGGACTAATGTGTATATATTTTATATGAAACAAGGTCAGATGTAGCACTGCATACTTTGAATCTAGTAATACAAACTCAGATATTTTAAGTATCTTTTCTGTATCTACAAAATATTTTGCTAACAAATAAATAGGTTTGAAAGTGGGAAAAACATTCAGCAAAAAGTGACTGACACAACCACAAAATTAAACTCTATTATTTCACCTTTCATTCACCAATTTGCTGTTCAAGATTAGACTACCGTTGTATTGTTGTAGTATTGCAGTGTAATTACTAACAGGAAATCCCTCAGGTGGACATCATACGTTCATAAAAAGGACCAGTATCAAACAGTGCAGTCACTTTGGTGTATGAACTGAAGTTACCTCACGATTTTTGGTGTGTGATGTTGTCAGATATTGCGTGTTGTCGTGGCTGTGATAGCGTCTTGTTGAAGAGCGACCCATCTTTGATTATGTCGGCCTGATGTGTTTGTGCGCGTTGTTCCCTTGTGCATGTGCATGGTCTATCTGATTCCCTTTTACCTTCAGTGGATGCAGATAAGACTATGACAGAGCTCGTCTATCCTGCACACTAGCCAAGCACTGATATTCTATACCTCCTTTTATTGTGTATTCCATTGTGTGGGCATGGATTTATCACACTGTAGGGAATAAAATCTGTATTATGTCATGCTGGCCTGATTTTCGAGGCAGGTTCCATTATGTAAATCTTTTATTATTAGATCAACAGCATGGTATTAAGTTCAGATATGGGTTAACTAGATTAAGGGTAGGGTATAGGTTAGGCAAGTAACTATGAGTAAAGGTGCATTGTGCAGTTTTTCTTGTGGAGGGTCTGTCATCTAGCCTGATTCATCAGCTGGTTTCACTTCGTAGAAACCGTCTGACTTCGCAGCATTAGGATTCATTTGCTCAACGGTAGATGGGTACTTTTTTATTTAACCAATCACTGCTATTTGGTCGTGATGTATTTAATGCACTGCTAACGTGGCTTACTAGTATATTAAGCTTTTCCCAAATCCCGTAGGAAGAAGGGCAATAACGTCTTTCAACTTGATCATATTCACCAAACATTCTCTTTGTTCCACCTTTAAATCCTTGATCTTGGGAATTGTTCCCAACACAGAATGTATGGCTCTTCACTGATTGGTCTAGTGTATTCTGATTCTTGACGTAGTTGCTAGAAAGAAATGAAATTCAGCGAAGGCACTAGGTGGCGCCAGCCTGGCTATCCATCACCTGCTTGTTTCTATGGATATGTCACTGTTCTGCCTGGAATGTTCCACAGACATTAAACAGATTTACCATACATTTATTGTAATACAACTGGTTTTATAGCTCAAAAATGCCTAGAAAAATAGGCATTCTGACTGTGAAAAGGAAACATTCCAGACAAAGCAATAACATCTCCATGGAGAAAGGCACCAGACGAGTTACACAATGCACTTAAAATCAATCTCCAGTCTCCAATTAGTTTAATTCAAGGTAATGCCCCCAAAAAAGTCTGGTCTGATTTAACAGTTTTTTTTGTTTTGAGGAAATTAAATACAAAAGATCTAGACAGACTTCTTGCAAGTGTCTATGGTAGAACTTTTAATATTAAGACACAATTGTAAATGTGGTTTATTATCAGACGTTTGCTGCAGGTATGACTCAGTACATTTACAACAGGAAGAACACAAACACAGACCACATAGAGCCAGATGAAACCAGTGTATACCCATTCAATAACTTCTCACAGTCACTGCTGTAGTTTTGTGGTTTTGGTCTTTGTTGTTGCATACATAAAAGACACAGTTTGTGTACTGTTAACTATGATGTGTTTATGCACCATTAAGAGCTCCAGTTACGCTTCCCACTTTGTTGTATGCCATATTCAAAGTTGTTTTTGTTTACTTGTATGCAAATTTACTCTGTCAGTTGTTTTGTACTTGCATGTAAACAAAAAGCTATTTCTTTCTGTAAGATTGAAATTGTATCTTGAGCATAGTCCACATCATTTCTGCATATGCCAACTGCTGTCTTGATCATATCCAGTCGTTCCATCATAAAAAGATCCTTCCTGCTGGTTCATATTGTATATATTAAAATAGCAACCCCAGAAAATGCCTCATAATGTGCTATTTTAATATGCTCTACAGTAGAAGTAGAAGCTGCATGTAAAACAGCCAGCCTGGGCACACATAAGAAAGCCTGTTTCTGATAGCCTTATATAAAGTAAAGTTTACAACACTTCATCAAATTCAAATACTTTATGGAGCGTTGTATTACAGCTCAAAGCATCTTTTCTTATTCTTGGATTGCTATTGTTTCATGCCTGTGTTTTTAAGATATCCTATAGTAAAACCCATCGACACTTCCCTAGTTTTTATCTGCCTTTATCTTTTATCTTCTCTTAAATGAAACACTCTTATCTGAGCTGAATGTGTAGATATTGACTAGGCACACCTGGGAGCATGCCTTATAAAATATTACAAGGAAATAAAATGCTTAACTGACAAATGCAGCCTGCTTATCAGGGGCATATTTGACTTGAGTTAACCCTTTGTAAATTCAATTTGTACTTTAGTTTAATTTAGTCCTGGTCTTGTTCTGGTTAGTTTCAAAATAGTCACAGTTCAGTCCTGATGTTGATCAGTAACTTAACTCTTTTTCCCTTGGATGCCTACTTGGAACAACCCATACATATATTAGTATGTATGGGTTGTAGTGGCCCCCACCTATCACAGCCTCTGTTTACATGTGAAAAACCGATCCATTTGTAATGGTCGTCAAATCACGTCTTTAGTGACACAGCGGAGGTGTTAAAAGACGTCATTAAGGAAACAAGGGAGGGTCGTCAAATGTCGTCTTCATGGGGGAGAGAGTTAAAGTAATTTAAAGATGACAAGCATATTATAACGATAGAGATAAAATAATAACAAGATAGCTTTTGTCTCAGCTGTGCCAAAAACCCTGTACCGAGTAGTTTGTTTATTTTGACCTGTGCTGATGATTGACCTGTGCATCCTCTCTATTCACAGGTACGTGGTCCTTCTCTGTCTCAGAGCTGGCCATCCCGGGGGCAGAGATTGGCCGAATATCAGCTACAGACGCAGACTTGGGGGAGAACGCGCGCCTGGTCTACACTATTCTGGATGGAGAGTCTGGAGACACCTTCAACATCACTGCTGTCAACCAGGAGGCTGTCATTACACTCAATAAGGTCAGGGGAACATCAAATCTTTTTATTTATTTATTTATTTATTTTCATTTCAGTGTTCAAGTTTTATATTTACATTTCAAGCAAAACTACAATACATTCTTTTCAAGTGGGGTACACTGTGAACATGTCTGTTGCCACTACATTGACGCAGAGGCTGCCATATTAATTCACTAGAGGCAATTAAAATTAAACAGTTCTAAAATATGAATGTCCTTGGACAGAGAACCTGAGAGAATATAGTAAGGACATGTCATCCAATACTCTTCTAAAAGAAATAGTTATGGTTGGACCGATAAAACTTTATAGAAACTTCAGCAGTAAACAAGAAAACATTAGCTCCTGGTTTTGCTCCACAACTCTGTGTGAGATTTACTTTGCAACAATTTGTTTCATATACTAGTTTGTGGATATGAGGTTATGGAATCTATTTGTTTTAGTTTGCAATAACAATATTTAAAATCATTTTCAGAAGTCAGTGGCAAAGGAGCTTTAATAATTCATTAAAGTAAAACAGTGAAGTATCTCTTACTGTAGATCCTGTTGCAGTCTAGGCCTACTGTATAGAACATCTCTGACAGGCATGAGTTTAATCTTATTTAAATGTTGTAAGGTCTGCCTGTATAACTGACAGCTGTTTCCATGTCACCATTAATGCCATCCTTGCCAATGCAATAATTGGATTAGAAATTCAACTAGCTTCTGTTTGTAACACGTGTCAGCAGTCATCACAGAATCTAAAGCTATATGCAATTCAAAATTTTCAACATTCAATGCACAGAATAAGTCTTAAGAAGAACTTGAACCATGTCTAACTTGTGACCTTGTTTTAAAAAGATGTATGCAGCTCTGCAGTACAAGAAATACAGAAAATTATATATGTCTGAATGTTAATTTGCAATCCTGAAGTTTCAGAGTGTAGCATATGATGAGGGGGAAGTAAAGAACTTCAAATATGGATGATCATTTTGAATGTTTTGCACATTAAAAATCTTGAATTTAAGACATGTTGTTTAAGTCCATGAAAGGTCAATTAAGATCTTCTACTTTCACATTCATACATTTATATAAACAGCAGTTGTTTTACTGTTTTGATTGTGAAGTTGCTACACAGCAGTTTATGGTGTTGCAATGGAAAAAGTTGTTCTTAAGAGCTTAAAAATAAACAAACATGATAATTTAATTGGCCTATTGTAGTTTAATTTGTTCCAGGGTGCATGTACAGAGCAGATTTAATAAACAAGTATAATTTCATTTGAGTATTTAGTGATATATTGGGGGTGAAGGCTGACCTGTGCGAGTTACTCTAATGGATAAGCTAAAAGACTGTGGCAATTGTTTTGTAAAACTGGTTCAAATGTATAATGCATGCCTATTTATAACAGACCAGAGTATGGCTACTTGGCAGGTGGTTATAGGAGTGGTTTAGAAAAATGATTCTGTCCAATAATTGTGATTATTCAGGTAAAAATTAAGAGAATTTAAGTAGCAAATATGTTTTTAATCCAAGATAGTTTAACTGAAATGTGAAGTACTTTTATTATGCTTATATCATTGGATTACTTAAGCGTTCAGAAAATTTAATGGAATAGTAATGTATTAGACAACGGTGAGGATAACATTCGTTAGTGTCCAACAGCATTCTGACCAGAACTGAAGAAGCAGTTTGGATGAGCTGCGAAACGTCTTTAACCAAACTAACTTTTGTCCAGTTGACAAACTGAATTTTCTCCTTGCCATGGATTCTACCTGGACGACTGTGGGATTCTTCACATGTATTAGACAATGGTACTTAAGGACATTAAGGATTTTACTGTTTTGTTATAGTGTCAGAAATTGTGAATAGTCATTATGGTATATTGTTTTTGCCCATTAATCATAGTATTTGATATTGTGACATCTTCGCTTGGCAGGTGTATTTGCTGTCGACAGCCTTTATTTACTATGAGACACAAACCTCATCAAACCTTCAAATTATTCTTGTTCAATCACAGTAAAAATATCTGGCAGTTGTTAAAATGTTTTGGCTATTGCAAGTTTCCACACAATATAAGTGATAAGGATCTGTCCATATTTCTTCTCTGTTCACATAATAGTTGCTGTCAGAGTTGGTCTTGATTTCAATTTCAAAGGGTCAGTGTGTAAGAAGCCCGTCGTTCGCAATAATCACATTGGTATGGAGCAGTGTGGGTGCTCTGTGTGGAGGTGATGTGTGCTGACACATGATCATTAGCGCTATAAGGCTTGTTGAAGTACACGCGTCTGTCTGAAGAGAAGGCCTATGGATCAAGCACCACATTTAAAGTACTCTTAATCAGGGGGAGGGCCCATGTAGGCGGTCTCGTCTGTTTTCATTTGACTTCAACAATACAGGCACACGTCGCCTTTAAGGGCCCAGACAGCTCTAATCTCATCTTTGTCCTCATAATGAATGTATTCTATATGAGTTTTTTCTTTTAAGGTTCCTTACGTTTCATTTGTTATTCATGGATTTCAGAATGGTGAAAAATTAGGACTTGTTGCCATAGCAATTAAAAATTCTAAACTAAATCTATCAAAATATCTTTTGAATGATGAAAAATCCTCAAAATGTTGCCTATTCATGGGTTTCAGATTTATTTATATGCAACATTTTGATGCTTATTTCCCATTCAAAAGATATAAAATTTTATTAATTGCTATGGAAACTATCCTACATTTTTCATCATTCTAAAACTCATGAATAACAGGAAGCTGAAACTGTCCCTTATGAACATAAACGTTTTGTTAGGGAGCAACATACAGCAGCAATGCCAAACAGTTCAATATCATTTTGAAATTTTGATCACAGAAACCTCGAAAATGAGATGACGAGACATCTCAAGGGCTTATCCTCCAAACAAATAAATTCAAATACTTGGTCCTCTTAGACTAGGCCTGCTAAAAGAACAAATTATATAGTGGATTCACTTATTTTTATGAGAGATTTAGCTTGGCTCAGGAGAGTTTTGTGCCAGAAGAGCTTCATATTGTAAGCAAGACATCTTTTGCTCAGTAGCATCGTATTACAAATAGAACATTGTTACATTGTCTCATAGTTAATACCTTGTCTTAGATATTGAAAAAAATTATAAAGATTTAGTTGTAGCCCTGTCCATTTTTTCATAACACATTCACCTGTTTCATATCATTTCATATAAAGTAACACAATGATAAAATATGTCACCTCAAGGGCGCAGACAGCTCTAATCTGGGCTTTATAGTGGCTCATCATGGATTTATTGTGTAAGATTTAAACTTCCCTCTGGGTCTGTAGGCTTAATTTGTTACGATTTACAAAGTCTAATTTCACTGGAAAAATAAAAACAGTGTAACATGTTTTTTCCCATTTGTCATGAGCACAAATCCAATCAAAGACAACTTGTTCCAGGCAGTCAGTTGTGAATGTTTTTATCAAGATTACAGCAAGTCAAATATGTTTTAGTTTTGACTGTGGTAGTGAACCTTGGGGGTTTGCAACAAAGAAAACTCAGTCAAAACAGCAAATCTAATATTAAAGTTCACCCACAAACAGCACAAGACAACAAAGGATGGATTTGATGTTCCAGCCAGAAAGAAGACTGTTAAAAATGCACAGTGTACTGTATACTATTTACACTCATCCTTTGATGATGCCTCTGAAAAATAAATGAATAAATAAATAAATGTTAAACTTTTAAATTTAGTTAAGATAACTGGTAAGTAACTTGAATATACTATGTTTCCCTGCACTGTTATTCACTCAAAGATATATTTATTGACTTGAGTCCAGAGGTGTGACTTAATAGGTCTGCGTACTCTCTGAAAAAAATGACACTTATGGTTAAGGTACTCTTTATAATCCCAGTAGGGATGCCCGGGGATCCATCTCCTGATACTGAGCTATAGGCTTGGTCAGGACTAGCCAGGTTGGAGACACCTAGTGCCTCCACTCAATTTCATTTCTCTCCAGCGACTAGGTCAAGAATCAGAATACACTAGAAGCTGTAGACTGCCCACCGACCAATCAGCGAAGAGCTGTGAAGCCATGACTGGGTCCCTTTTGGTGGTACAGCACAACAGTAAACAAAGTGGTCGAGATGGATGTAGATGAAGTCATTCTGTGTTGGCAACGATTCCCGAGAGCGAGGATTTAAAGGCTGAACAAAGAGAATGTTTGGTGAATTGTATCAAGGGGATTGTCCTTCTTCCTATGGGATTTGGGAAAAGCTTAATATACGGGTTAGCCCCATTAGCGGCGCATTACATACATCATGACCATATAGCAGCATTTGGTTATATAAAAAAAAATACCCTCGAGCAAACAAATTCTACTGCTGTGAGGTCACAGTTTCCACAAAATGAAACTGACTGATGAATCAGGCTAGGTAAGGACTACCTTAGCTGGAGGACTGTGCACATTTGGGGGTTGGGGATTTTGGGATTGTAAAAATAAAACTAAAAACGTCAAAAACTTCTTTCAATACTGTACACGTTTCAGTTGGCATAGTTCCTTTGGGTTATGCAAAATATATCCAGGAAATAAAACCATGACACCTCGAAAATATGTTACTTTCGTTGCACAATGGTGCAGACATATGACAATTCTAGTGGATCTTGTGCAGAATGCAGAGTCTGACTATATACTACAGACATGTTGAATTCATTAAAACAAGTTCAACCAACACTCAGGGATGTTGTGTCGAGTTGTGTTTCCTTGGCCTTTTGAAATGCATCGCAGACTGAAGTGAATGTGCTGTGAGAGGTGTGAGAATAGAGATGGGAGGAGAGCTTCCTACAAGCACGAAAGGAGAAAGGATATTGAACTTAACACAAGGCCCTAGGAAGTAGAGCCAACCAGACCAGTCTGATACAAGTTTGAAAGATACAAGTGGTGACAGTTAGAGAGAGAAATTAGCACAGGGCTCAGATAAACAAGAAAGAGATTTTTAAATTCGGGGGAGGATTCAGAAGATGTGTTGAGAGGTGAGAGGAGTTCACAACCAAAACGTAGAGACCTGCAGAGTTTTAAAAGCAGATCGATCACTCTAACATGCACACAGCTGCTGGCAAAACATTCCAGGTAAGTATTACAAGTCAAAAAACACTGTAAACACCTCGCAGCCCTATCTGCCTCCCACTGGATTCACGTTCAGATCTGCAGAAGAGCATACAATTAGTCTCAACAAACATGAACAATTTTGCTGTATTTTTGAACACTATAGTAATCCCTCAATGCAAGTAAGAGTGAAATAGATTTGATAGCAAGGAGTGAAATATTAAATGAGTCTGAACAGGTAACTTGAGAATCGGCCCTTGGTTCTTGAATGCAAAGTGAGGGCAGTGTTGCATATTCATGTGGCATAGGCCTCGTTTCAGTGGCTTTGTAAAAGGATAGGGATGACTGTCGCATGAATAAGAAGTAAAGAGGCTTTGAAGAGTAGCATTTTTAAGGAGCTACATCTTATTCTTTCTCTGGGATAGTCAGGCCATGATTTGTATGTAGATGAAGATACACTATACAACTTTTCTTGCACACATGTTTGTGTCCATGAAGAAGTTATTGCTTTGCCTCAAATCTTGTGCTATATGCATTTAAAACATGTTACAAGTCAGATGTTAAAAAGGCAAATACAGCATGGATAAGTTTAATGCCATTCTCTGAAAATTTCAACTTACAGTAATTTCCATGGAGACAAGTGATAGAGCCCATACCTATAAAGTTAAGTAATGCACCTTTAATGATGGAAAACAACACCTTGTATACCAGGTGTATGCATATGTGGCCTTTAAAGTTTATTTTTTGCTGCAAAGCACTTTCTATTTTCAAAGTTAGATACTGAAAGTACTCTGGAAGCACTGACTTTCCTGGAGGCATTGACCTTATCTTGCAATACTGAAGCTATCATGCTGGACATGAACCCTCAACTTTTTACATCTGGTGTACAAAACTAGAGATCACAAAACCAAACGGAAAATCCTCAACAAAGCTGACTCACAACTGCAAGTATATTATTGAAAAAATGCTAGTTAATATTCTTTTTTTTTTTGCTTAATGTCTCCTAATAGTAAAAGTAATCTTATCAAAGTAAATTCTGTGTTATTGTACCACAGTCGCTCCTGATATGCACGTTCACAAATTATGTTGGAATTGGACTAGCCCAGCATGAATAATAAGAGAAAAACACAAACGAGAGAAATAAATGGTGGCTCCTTGTTTTTCTACTGAATTAGGAAGATTAAACAATGACTGTGCAAGGAAATTATATTTTTGCTGAACTGATGTAATCATACAATAATGAATTGCCTGCTCAGTGTAAGTGTTTTATTGCCTGTGATAAAAATCTATTAAAAAGGCTGTAAAAAGAGCTGATTGAAAATAAAAATAAAAGAAACTTGTAATGTAAATTCCAAACTATCATATTTCTGCATGTACAGGGTACATGTACAAAATGAGAACATGTAATGGTACCCTCTAATAACTCATATGAAGTGATGTCCAGTTGTAGTCTTTTTAAGTCTTGTATATGAGCTGATCCGCAAGCCCAGGGAGGAAGGAGGATTTCCAAGCGGAACAAATTGTCTTGCCACTGAGTTGGCCTTGACCTTGACTGGCCATTTCTCCGCTGTGGGCTGAATCTGTTTAACCAGTGATCTAAAGATACACACACTATCACACATATACCCACATTCTATAAAATACACCTACACATGGAAAACAGCGAGAAAATATACGTGCAGAGGGGAGCGTCAATACCACATACTTGACCTTGCATCTCCTGTGTCTTCAACTGTAGGGAGAGAGGGAAAAAGAACTGCACAGGCTCAATTGCTCATTTAAGTCGGACATAGGAAGTGCTTGTGGCGGTCTTTACCTCTTTACCTCAATCTGATGTGTCAGATGGGTGGGAGGGGGTTAGCACTCTCGCTTAACAGCACATCGGAGACCTAAGGAAGAATGGAAAGTGTGAAATGGACAAAACAGAGTTTGGCAAAAATGCAGAGCAAAGTATTGTGGTTTGAGTTTAAAAAGGGTAATCCAGGGACACCACACCAGCTTGGCCATTAACAGTTTGTGGGTGCAGAGAGGAGCCGCCTGCTGCTTATCATGTTTTCTTTTTTTCTTTTTTTTTTTTTTACTGTCAGTCCCAACAGAGACCCCCGGCAATAAAAAAAGAAAAACAAAATCCTTCTCTTTGCATACTCGCCCTCCCTATCCTCCCCTCCTCTTTTTTCAATCAGCTCTGTTTCTCCATATTTCAGCACTCTTTCTCTCGCTCTGTCTGATCTCTTCCTTCTGCTGTGTGTCCAAATAAGTCAACACATAAACATATAAGCCAAGCCCAGCCAATGGTGTCTCTGTGCTGTGTCTGGAGGCCATAGCAGTCTGCCTGTGTGTGGAGCTTGTCTGCTTGGCTCTAACCTCATTCTGCCTAATGGTAAAAATAGCGTCAGATGGTGTGTACCAAAACCACTGCCCTTAAATGATTTCGGTAACACTTTTATAATTACTTAATTAGTCTTAATAAAGCATGAGCAATGACTTCATTCATGATGATGAAATAGTTTATTAAAAATGACTTATGCTTAGTAACTACTGATTTTGTAGTGGCAGATGTGCTCCCATACAGATGTAAAAGTAACAGGTAAATCCCTATTAGTCTGTTGCAATGGCACCCTCTTATGGCCAGGTATAGGCACTATCCAGTCACTACAAATGTAAATGGTATGTTAGTACAATGTGCAGTTTAAGATATACCAAATAGACTCACTTAGTCACTATTCATATTTTTAATTAACAAATCAATCACTTTATTAGCCAGTTTATTAGTCATCACATATACAGTGTGAAACAAATGAACAAGCAAGTGCAGAGTTTTGTCCTGACTTCTGTAGGCTTTGTTCTTTTTTCTGGTAGCTTTGTAGATTTAAAATCAATATCAATATTAATCTAAATGATAAAGTAATTGAATCCACTGACTACTAAACTGCATGCTGTCCGCACCTTTCCGATACAATCACAGTAAAACACATTTTGGACCCCAGGAAGCAGCCTTATAGCAGCCCTTATATGTGCAGCTAATCCTGTATAAGGGTATAATAAACCAATAAACACTTGTGTGGCAAAATGGCTACGTTTTCAGTGCATCAAACCAGTGTGCAAACGTGCAGTATTAATGTAGCTGTCAGAAAGATTGTATTTCCTACTCTGTTAAATCAATCACCCCAATAAACGCACTCTCTCTCCTTCTCAATCTGCCGTTTGCCCCCCTTCCCTGCTCCATCTCCACCGCAGCATCAGAAACGTCAGCCACCTCAATCTCTCCATCGTCTTACTGTCACCATCATCTGTATCGATGCCTGAAGGGAGACATTTTCACAAACTATACTCTTCCAGTTTATTGCACCCTCATTAAATACAGCGCACCTCAGTTTTTTGACCTCCTTGATCAGATTTTCATATTTTGGGTGCCTCTGGAAATATTACTTTTCTCACAATTTTGTTCATGGTTAAAAACGGTCTCACCTGAAGTGTACTGAAATTGGAACAGTGATTGGTCAGCCATGCCAGCCTATGCTGAGTGGTATAATCAGTTTGATTGACAGTTTGTTTCCAGTCACCTTCTTACAATGATTATAACTCCCTCTCTGCTTTGATTGTGATTGGGGTGTAAGAGGGTTGCGTATTAAGAGGCAGTAAAGTGATGCTGTGCCAACTGCAGAGCCACTTTTAGCACTGCTGGTTACTGGCTATGCTGTGTGCCATGTAATATGCCATGCATTTTTAAAGTCATGCAACATAACCTGCTTTGTTCTGTATTGTTTTTAGTTTTTAGTTAGTTAGTTTGTTTGTTTGTTTTTTACAGTAATATGATCCATCCTTTTTGCATTGAATTTTGAAATTTAAATTTAAATTTTTTGTTGGTTTTCTTTTCTAAGAGTAAATCTGTAGCCATAGAACAATCCAAAAACATAGATTATTTTAGCATAAAGTACTTATGTTACCTTTCTTTTCCAGACTCCTCAGATGCTATGCCTAACATCTTTTGTATCAGCCATTTCCACTGACAAATACAGCCTCATGTTCTCCATTTTTATGTGCCCAATGGCTAGTTAAGTGTTAATAATACAACATTAGAAAAGGGTGATTACTCTAAAGACAGTTGGAAAAACTTCATTTGTCTCCTCGAAACCACTTAACTGCCGAATGACAACAGCCCATTACAAAGGTACTGCGCCTCTAAAACTGAGTATAATAGAAAATAGGATCACTAGACGCAACAGCAGGCATGTCATAACATCATTAATACAAATCAGGTTTTGGGATGTTTTCTGTGGGCGCCGTGAGCAGTGTAAGCCTCCTATTTGCTCTCCTTTGAGTTTCCCCTCTTACCTGAGGGACAAGCTAGCATGCGCATGTGTCAGTTTTTTGCTGTTATTATTTCCATATGCTCTCACTTAAAACGCTCGGCTAATCCTCGGTCACACGCCAGCAGCTCGCCCGGGATTATCTGTGTTTGTTTTCTCACACGGAGGAGAGATTGCGCTAATCTGCTCGGAGGGGATAGACAGAGTGACAGAGCTGAAGAAAAGAGTGGAAAAAGAAGGGAACAGGGAAAGAGGGGTGGGTGTCTTCTTGACTATAGCCTGGACCAGAAGACGTGGACATCTGGAGACAGGAGGCAGCTGAGATAGAACAAAGTGAAAGGGAGATTTAGATGTGTCTTTGTTTTTCCGATGTGCTGTGGCGCTGGTTGGCACAGTGTCTTTGGCTGTGCTTGTAATCAGTGAAATGTGATGTGATCTTGATTTAGAAAGCACTGGTCGCAAGATGTATCAAACCTCTTCATTTATCCAAGCTTGGCACTATCTTAAAAAGAATATTTGAGGCCATCTGTCGCTGGATTATAACTATTTCTATATTACTTTGTTACTGCTATTAGCAGCTACTAGGCCACTGGGTTACTATGCTATCCAGTTCAGCAATATGGCAAGTTTTATGGTGCAAGCATATGCTGTGAGTATGTGTCTTCACCAAGAGCACAATAACAATTTGCAATTTCAAAGATCTGAATGGGAATTGAACCCCCATTCATCCAGTTATTGAACACCCTGCTTAAAGAGACTGTACCCAATCCATGTAGTTGAGTATTTGTTTTTCCTCAGTACAGGCATAATGTTAAGTTAAGACCACTGTATGCTGTTTTTATTTTATTGACTGCGAAACCAAGAAGTATTGCTGGTATGCAGTTAGCAGGCAAGTTGTTGCAAACACTTAAAAATTATTTATTCTGTTTTTCACATTTTAAAACAGTAAAACTGTACAGAACGTTTAACACTTTTTAAGATACTTTACAGTTATAATCACCAATTTTATGTTGAGAATTACAATTTGTCCAAAATGTTCTTGCCATATGAGCGGCTTCTTTTCACTTGTCCAAAGTGAAAACACTACATTCCACAAAACCCAGTTGCTCCATGTACAGTTTTGGAGGCCCTCAGGACTTTCCTCTATTCATGCAGGTTTATTGCATGCTACACCTTCTGAGCGACTGCAAGCATTACCCAGAAGGCTTTGTGTTTTCTGCTACGACTCACAAACACACTCCTTCTCCCTCGCTTGGAGCTGTGTATTATGTATCACCAGTCTAGCGTGCAGGTTAGCCAATTAATTTCTGCTAACTGTGCAGTGAATTTAAAAGGGAGTAGTACACAGCGAATTAGAGTTTGAAAAAGTAGTGGGCGCAGGACAGCAGAAGGTGGCACTTGTGGAGCGTGTGGGTTTGTGGATGCGTAAAGAAAAGGCCAGAATGAGCGATCTGCTGCTTTAGCTTGGACTCACTATCAGTTCTCATTAGTAATTTGTTTGATTACTTAATGAGTAGCTTAATTTGTAGGGTGTCAGAAGATTACAAATCACAAATCAATGTGATTGGCTGGAAAATTATATGCCATTATTATAACCCATTCAAAGGGATCAGCTAAAAGAATTGCAGGCTGTCCTAATGAATAAATCGCCTCGCCATTTTAAATCCTTAACAATTAGCATAATAACAAGGGCGACACCATATTTTACAACATGTTTTTCTTCATTTTCCTGAATATATTGCATTAATACATTATGTTTTGCTGACCTTTGACGAAGTAACCCACAAGAGAGGCACTTTTTAAGTAGCAAAACTAAGTAATGGAATATTGATTGATATGCCTTGCAAAATGCATATGTTTTCATTCTATGTTTCATAGTTACACTGTGGTGGAGGAGGAGATATATGATGTACTTCACCTGCTTGTTGCCAATGACCCAAATAAAATATAGAAAATGAATTGCTATTTGCTATAAACATTGATTTTGTGTCAACAGCACTTGTATATTTGACATGGCAGTAAAACATGGAAAAACATTACATTACTGTGAAAATGGCAGATATGTGACAGAGAGGGGAGTGTTTATGCTTGCCATAGGCTGCAGTTACAGATGTCTGTGGTGGTGGCTGGTCCTGAGTGATGGACTGTGGGGAGGGGGAGTGTGGCTGTGAGGGGCTCTTGTGTGTTGGAGGGGCTACAGTGATGAGTGTCTGTTCCCAGTGGAGGTGGCAGTTCTCCTCCTCAGATACATCCTCTCTCTGTCTGTAATGGGCACTATGTTTGAACTCACCTCATCCATACTCCACACCCCCCACATGGCTCCACCTCCCCATGCTCGTACTCTGCTTATTTATTTCTCTGCAGAAATATTCTCCCAAATGGAAGCATCCTTGTGTATCTCAATTCACCTTTTCTTGGCATGATTCTTAATCAATCTTCAGCTATTCTAAAAGTGCTGATTTTCCGTAAAGCAGTTTACTGCTGCAAGGGAAGGAGATAGAGAAAAGAGAGATCAGAAAAAGGCAGAAAACCCGAGCAAGAGGATATCAATATTCCCACTGCTGCTGGGATCCTCGGAATGATTTTCCCCTGTTTGAATCTGACAGCAGATTCTCGCTGTAGCCAGGAATCCTATTTATCCCCACTTTAACATGCTTCTCTCTGCCAGTCATGCTCACTTTAAGGGCACACTGAACATCTAAAGACGCAGACTCAAAAGAAGCACTTGTAATTGTGCTCCCAGCACAAAAGCAGATCCAAACTACACACAAACAGGTTGCTTTTCCAAAATCAAATCAGCTGTGGTTTATGTAGCTCATGCCTCAGTGAGTGAGGAAGTGTAAATATGTTTGAGCATTCGCCCTCTGCTCACTTACATGTTGGCAGAGCACTCAGAGGCTGAAGGGAGGAGACTGTAGAGGACTCAGACAAATAGACTTCATAACACCAAAGTTATGCACAATCACCTGGGCCCCAGCCCCATGCAAAATGAAATCTGCCCACCTTCTTTCAAGCACATGCACAGAGGAGTTTTAATGTGGCTCTAAGCAGGCTATCTCCATGGTGACAGCAGGGTCTCCATGGTGATAGAGACAGTTTTAAATGAAGCCTTTCCATGATAAATGGCACCTCACTTTTGTTTTCAATATTGTAGATGGCAAAAATACAATTATGCAAATAGTGTGTTGGCATTAGGACGCATGGCCCACTACTCCATTCTCAACTTGAGTAGGAACAAATAAGTCCTCCTTCTTCAAGAAACCCTAAAATACTTCTCCTGACACACACGTGTAACAAAACACCTCCACAGTGGAGGTGCCAACAGCGCAGTTCCAAAGCCTGATGGTGTTCAGTGTGAGCACACACACGTGCGCTAGACTGCACCGCTCCGGATCCTGGATCCTCTCTAAGCTGCATCAGCTGGATACCAATGAGCCGCCCTGACTCTCACAGGCCACACTCTTATGTCAGAGAACCACTCACTAGAAACTGGCTTTAGAAATTCTCAAAATGTGACAGTTATAAGCAAAAAGAAAAAGCTAGCATTTGGAAAAGGGTTTGAGTTGAGAAGGCATCACGACTGGCTGTCAAAATGTAGTTCCAGTGTACTGTATCTATCTAGTAGCTAGTGCCAGCGGTAGAATGTTTATCAGAATTTTATTGAATTTGAATCTATGTATTTGTACCCACTTTTTGCATGAAACTGCAAAATTTGAGATTATGTTTGTGTTAATTTGTATTCTTTGTGTGATTTTTCCTCAGCAGTGACTGCTGTATTTTCATGTCTTGTTCTATAGAGTGCTATATTAACACAATGCACCACATTTTACACAGTGTGCACCAAAGCAACACTAGCTCACTCAGCAGCAATCCTGTATACAACTGCGGCCGTGTATCCCTGTCTTTTAACATGTTGTCAGAAACTTCAAGTGTCTGCTGCTGTGTCAAAGCAACACTCAAACAATCCAACAGTCCTTTCAAGCCGCGAGCATCAGAATCTCTTTGACTATGCAGCTACATCAACACCTCATGAATGTCTTATCCGCACTTCACACAAACCCCTCTCCATACCGTCATTCCTCCTATGCACCCAATCCCTCAGAGTCCCGCTATGTAAGGGACCTGCGCTGTATAACTGCTCATTTTGGGTGTTACCACTTCACAACTGTGGAATTATTTTTATTGGAGTCATTCATAATTTAGCATTTGTCTTTGATATATAATCTAGTAGTCATTAGTATGGGAGTGGGTCCAAGCACAAAACGTCATTACATCTCAGTGAAAGTTGCACATTTGCATAAATTCCTGCTTCTCTTACTGCTTCCAAGCCTCTGACTGCACATTATTTTTATATATCCTTCAATGCATGTGTCATTGTAACCAAATGTCAATCAGTAAAATGACATTTGTTATATATAAATAAATGAATGGAATGAAATGGCTTCCCATGCTGTTTTACTGACATGTTTAATGTAAAGTAAATAAGGATTTATGGCTTTTTCAGCAACATTGGAGCCCTCTCTGTGTATTGCTTATTCTCGTTCAGTACCTCTCTCTGCAGTACAGGTGTAATAGTACCAATACCAGAATCAAAATCAGTTTTGTTGTAATATTAAAGACAAACTATGATACATTAAAAAGTTACAATACTGATTGAAATACTAACAGAATAATAAATATTGCAGTTTTTAAAGTTTTAATCAGTATGCAGGTCCAAATGGGGAAAGAAACCAACCAACAACCCCCAAAAATGAAATAATAGTAATCTTTACCATAAAACTCTCATAGACATAATATTTAGTTAACAGAGTGTAAATTAGATGTGGCTCCATGTGTATCGAATAATGCAAAAAATGAGAGTACACAATGAGTACACATTGATTATTTATTTATTTATTGTTTAGTACAGTTGTTAGAGTTCAGTATGATCATAGTTTTGTTGGATCCTATGTATGTCTGTATAATCATGTACAGTCATATTCAAAGTTGTCTAGTATTTCCAGATTCTCTCTCTTTCCATCCCCAGCCTGTGGACTATGAGAGCCGGAGCTCCTACTCTTTCTCGGTGGAGGTGATGAACCCGATTGTGGATCCCCGGTTTCTTCGTCTGGGTGCCTTTAAGGACCGGGCCACAGTGCGTGTGGCAGTGCTGGATGCAGACGAGCCCCCCAAGTTCTCCAGGTCCAGATATCTGATGGATGTGTCTGAGAACTGCCCCCCAGCGTGCACAGTGGGCAGAGTGAGCGCCATCGACCCTGACACGGGACTGACCAACAACATCAGGTACAAATCATCACTATCTGTTTTAGGAATGGGATAAGACACAGTGAGAGAGTTTCACATAATTTATCATAAATATATTGTGCAGTTCAGTTTACACTTTTGACCTCACTCGTTTGTATTTATTTTCTTTAAGAAGTACATACTGTACATTTTCAGGTATTTAGTATTGAACTATATACATAGATTGTTATTTTACATTTTGTTTAGTGTAAACTGCATTATTGATCTAAAACAGCTTATTCAAAAACAGGTCATTCAGTAGTTTATGAGGGAAGACTGTTATAACATGATTAACAGCTTATAAAAGTCAATTTTACATAATATGCCTCCTTTAATATTTTTGCACTCATTGTAGCACTGCTTTTTGGAAGTACAACTTCTCAAGGTGTAAACTCACCTTTTGTTCACACCAAACGTAACTACATCATGGGGGAACAAATCTCAAGATTATTCTACATCTGTGTGCACAATCTGTGGCAATTTTATTTTGTGCGATATTGTTGGCACGAGATCTTGGCCCATCTCTACTCTGTTTTATATTCAGTGTGGGGAAAGTTGAGATGGGAACATTGGGGACAAGAGGCAAATCCAACGTTGAGCTCTCTTGGGGAGTGACAAAGATTTGTTTTGAAATGAGTACATCAAAGATACAGCATGTTTTTAGAGGTAAAGTCAGAGAGGCCAAGTGGAGATGGTCTGGGCTTGGACTGAGTAGGAAGAATGCTAAGTTGAAAATAGCAGGTAGTAAGACGCTAAAATATTCCACTTGTGTAGATGATACTGTTGAGTTCAGGCTTGAATATGCTGATATTTGATTATATCATATGTATTGATACTTCGATCAACTTAAACGGAAGTTAGGTATCTTTCTTTTCAAAACTTGTTTCACATAGATTATAAGTTAGAAGTATTTTGGTGAGTATATATCCTCATTTTACAAACAATCTTTTGCAATTTTCTGTCATGGAATCCATGCCAATAATATATTTTCTAGTCATAGTTCTCATTTTTTCTCGTATACCTTTTTTTAATCGTTATTTGTTCGAAAGATAGGTCATGCTTTTCCCTGATTGGCTGATCCATCCTGTCAATCGCGCGCAACAACAACTAGCACAGCTGCTTTACGTCGAATTCGCGAGCAAGAACTCGACTAGACTCTCATAATATGCTTTACTATGTAAATAGTATTGGAGAAGTGTGTATTCCTGGATCCAGGCAACTGCAATATTGTACACCATCAGTGATATCAACTATATAACATTACACATCAAATACACTTATTTTGAGTGTCAGAAGACTAGCCTATAACGCTATATGTGCTCTATTAGATTTCTAGATATCTAGCTCAACATACTTACATATATACAATAGTGTTTATTCTTTTTTTCACCAACCACAATACTCCACATTGTGAAGCATGTATATCACGGAACAAAGTCATCGCACATAGAGCGCACTAGTAAGATTTCGAAAGAGACAGAGCGACCTAGGACTAGTACTCTAGTTAGTGCTGACCATGAACGAGAAAGATCGGCTACTGACTTACTCCCTATAGTGTAGCATCCCAGATCTTCTTCTGTCACTACATGAGTCTGTGGTTATAGAAATAGTTTTGTGAGACGCGTGTGTTGCTCGTACTCTAGCTCTCGCGATAGTGACCTGTCTTGAGAGATAATCTCACTACTATATGCACATAGTTTGTATCTATTATACCGGTGAAAGCCACGATTGCATAACTGTATGCAATCTGTGCAAGATGGTAGAAACACTGTGTAGTTGAGCCTTTTAGCCTGTTTTTGCAGCAGATAAACTATTACACCAATTGGTGACTATCAATATGATCTCATTGTTCCGCAGTTATGACCTTTTCTCCTCCTTACTGACACTAATTCCGGTTTCTATATTATGAAAGTCAAAAACAACACCCTTATAAGCAGCTAATTATTCAGCACTATATTGAACCTCGATTATTGTTAAAATGCACGGCTGCCGCACATATGTATATAACTGTGGCATTAAGTCTGTACTTGATTTTTGAAAATGGTCTAATACTACAGTCACTTTTGAACAAAGCTATGATAGTTGATAGTTCCTACGGTCTTAATAGGCCGCTTATGCGCTCGAGTAACTCACAGGAAGTAGTTAATGTCACCATATGTAATGAGTTGTCAGATCTTTGTATAATGAGAGAACTGTAGCACGTGCGCTACTACTTGGCACAGCGTTCTCTGAGATATCTTAATTTCACTCAGCGCTTACATATTAACATAGACGTTAAGCATAATCCAATTAACACTGTCTAGAGACCTGCTAAGATGAGTGGCTGGGGTGTTTGTGAAATCTCTACCATTATCGCCATTAGGTCGGCTGGTAATCGATTATATAGGTGATGATACGCTCACGCAACTAATCAAACTCGAGGACTCTTAGAAGTACGAATAGCTGCTTATACCTCACTCTTGTCGCATGATATTTCAGTAGAAAATATAAAAACTCACTTCTCTATGTGATCCTCCTTATTGAAATTAAGTTCCTCTAGAACTTCGCTATCGTCTGCTTGAGGCATCAAACATCTTTGCCTCTTGGCTTCTTCCACTCGCGACTGCCCAGACTTGCTCGCTATAACCTATCTTCTCAGTCTGTGTCTTCTGTATAAAGTTTATAGTTGTCCACCATTTTTCTTATGCTCTTTATATAATTTCAATATCTTTCTTCACCATGGCGTAATCTTATATATGGTGCTGCGCTCATTGATCCTCATCGGAACTCTGAGGCAGTATTGACATACCGTAATGCATCAATGCCGGCACAAGGGCGGCCTGATCACGCTACCGGCAGTAGAACTGGATCGGGAACGCGAGCCTTGGCACAACATCAACTGTCATCCTCATGAGCCAAGCCGCACACAGGCAGAGGAGTACCCAAACGATGAGGCTCACGAGGTTAAGACAAAGTAAAACATTGGGATTGACTTTATTTTTATTGGACGAATTAATTTACTATATTGATTTACCGCCTTTGTCACGTCTCCTCAAAACCTTGGCTCGTATGACGCTTAGTGTCTATTAAGAGCAAACGGATTTTATAATAGGCTAGTATGTTGTGGTGCGTTTGTAAAAAGGCTGTGAGCGGCTTAAGCAGTGGAGTCAGTGGGCCATGAGACTTGCACGGCTGTGTGTCTATGGCTTGTATACAAGAAGGTTTCGTTCGGTAGTGTATTCGGTAGCTCTTTTGTAGCCTTATTAACTCAGGTCGGAGTAATTTGCATAGTTGTGGATAAAGAAATGTTTCTTCTCTCACCAAGGAATAGTAGTCGAAGCGAAAATCAAAGTGATATGTTTCTCGAGTCATTGCTCGACATTCAACTGACAGGCATCAGTTGATTATATATTCCCATCATAAGCTCATACTAGCTGACCACTAGATAATCCAGAGTGTAGACTTACGACATAGAGACAGAATGTTCTGCAATATATCTGTGATACTATTTATAAATATCCACTCAGTACTCGATATTATAAGGTTCAAAGATATTGACTAACTTTATGGGAAGAGTTCAGTAGAGGAAAACGTGTTAAAACAGTGACTCTGGACTCTATCGAGCATAAAACAACGCACGTTGAATCATAATGAAAATAATATACATAGTCACTATTCACCAATAGTAACATTGTGATCGCAGATAAAACTGTCGAAGTGCATAAAATTCGAGACTCAATATGTTGCTAATTTCAAGTGCTGCACTTCCACGGACAAGTCAAAAAGTCTTATTAACTCTAATTAACATAAACCACGACAACACAGACAAGAATAAGAATTGTTTCTCATGCTTTTTACGTTGTCATTTGATGTGTGTCATTGACTCTCACAGTATAGAGATATATTATATTAGTTTTGTCTGTAACTGTAAGCTTATAGTTGTGAGCCACAGTCCTAGTTGTGTTGACAAGTTTATGATGGAGCCTTTCTTCCAAACTGAATCGTATGTATATTCTATCAATATTTTGGTGAGGAGGAATCTGTACATGTGGGTGATGTATACCACTCTTTATGAATATGCTGCTAACACATTTGTTGTACTGCCGCGATACACCTTGTCATACTTCAGAAAGTAGCTTGGAATATAATATGGATAACTCGCATTTGCATGATGAGCAATTCTAAGACAGACGTAAAAGGACTCACCTTGCAGTTTGTGGTACTATGGTTCTCAGTTCGCTCCTCTTAGGTTTTTATACGTTTTTATTTGAGAGTGTGCACTAGAGATTGAGTTACAAGTGAGTATTCACCTATTTTTTTTATCGCAGAGTAGTAGTTAAATAAGGTGGAATTAAATAATATTGCAGCTTCAACTAGGATTTAAAGCATCTTCATTAATATAACCACAAGTACATCTTTGTCTAAGATACTCACTGAACGATACTTGTTATGTAGCTGCTATATATAATGTTATACTTAAGTAAAAGATTGTGATTTCATAGTATAGATTCATGATACTTGTGAGCACTTTAATTTTAGTATTGTCCTTGAAAAGATGAGGTGTGCTATCTTGATATGCCATTCTTATAATAATTACACTTAAGTTACACCTTACAATATTCTGTAGTTAGTGTCAGAGATAATTGTAAAACTTCTCCTTTTTAGAGCACTCGTAAAAAAGAACAACGCACTCTCTCAGACGCCTTGCTCAAACACATTATTGATGTTGGCTTATAGAATACCACTCTTCCTCATACGTCAGTTTCTATTTTTATATATTCAAAGACTCAAAGCATCGAACCATATACCAATAAATATATTGCTAGTCTAAGGATCCTATGTAAAGATACCAACGTAGAGTCAATTGATTCTTATCTGTTGAATCAAAATGATACATGAACATCAATCTTTTATGCACTGAGTCAGTCTAGAGACCAATACATAGAGGCATCGCCCTTACTGAGCAACTGCTGCTAATTTTGACCATATTAAGTACCACATTTGAAGCCTCTGATCTTACTCAAGATCCTTGTTAAATCCAGATTTACTAAGTTCTTCAACAAATCAATGGAGAATGACAAACATGAGCTATTCTGCCATGACTCTTTTTTTTTCTTATTCTACTATTAAAGTTGACATATATTAGTAAACATTATGCTAGCTGTTTGTTTTGTTAACACTATATATCGTGCTTATATGAGGTTGATATGTTGTATTTTTGTCCGGAATGTGAGTTTATAGCTATTTTCCACTTTTATTGAGTATTTTTTTGCTCCAGCATCTGTAGTTTTACTTTAGTAACAAAAATGAGTACGCTGCTAATACCATGCTCCGATGAGATGCAGCTGGATTGAAGTTAGATAGGTTCTCCTATTCGAAAAATGTGAAGGTATATTAATGTATGATGTTATTGTAGTATTATATCACTTTTCAGAGACTAGAACGCATGGTAGTCATAGACATATCGATCAGAATGAGCAGGTCGCGCTAGGAAGAATCACACAAGCTTTGAAATGTATTCCAATAGATTAATCAGACACCTTGTGTCAGTACCTTACAACTTAAAAATGTTTATTTCTCTCTTCTTAAGAGTCGCTATCTCACAGCGTGTTGCTACATCACACTACTGTGTTTGATACTTTCACGCAGCTTCATGCACCTTTTTACAAAAGTCTTACTTTATTACTTTTTTACGACTTGAGTATTTTTCGCCTCTCTGAAACAATTATATATTATCTCATACTGTATCAAGTACTAAGGAAAAAAGACTTCATCACTTACATGCACCACTACGTACGTCTGTAATTATAAAGTTTATATTATGGTGTGTAAAATACCTCATATTCTGTGCGCAGTATACAGATTGAGAAATCATGGTAGTGTGATACTCACTTATTAGAAAAGATCACTAGAATTTTACCTGATATTACGTGACAGTCTACCACAACACGTACTCTTTATATATAGTAAGATGAAGTATAATCTGTTAATCTGGACACTACAAATAACATTCTTCGGTCAACTCTACTTGATAATTTTTCTATATTAGTAAGCTCTCAGATACTTTATTCAGTACATATGTTTACCCATGATGTTACTTTCCTCAACATTCCCAATGTCATTGTATATGAATTAACATTAACTATTATATCAAAATTAAATTTGTTTAACTTTTCCAGTTTTTCTCGACAACAATTGTCAAATATATTCTATCTCGACATACACCTGTAGTAGTTATTCTAATTCTTTGGTGAGATAAAAGCAAAATTACTAACAATGCTCTCTCAGATATTGTGAACGCTGGTTTGTTGTTATATTCAAAGCGGAGTTATTCCAAGTGGCAACCCATTGTACGTTTGTTTCGTCATACCGGCAAATTATCGATACTTAATGACACGAGGCTAGGTGGTATCTCAATATGTTGTCGGTCCGCAATGTAAGCTCAGGCTTGTACCAAAAGAACGAAATAGGAGACTTGTGGAGATTAAAAAGAACATTGATATGGCGGTTATAAAGTTTACATGAGTGTCAATTGATACATTACTTCCAGGAACGAGCATCTTGACACTTAACACACGCCATACAAGAAGGAGGCTCAGACTCGTCTCAGTACTTTTAGCCATTTTCAATTCGTCAACACAGTCATCATCCACGAGACAATATCTATTGAAAGCACAAATCAGTAGGTAGTACAGGAGAAGCTCACGACTGCGAACCTCAAGGCCTCACAGATGGAGACTAACGCGTGTATATAGTACCGGCACAGTAAGTACATCCTTCCTGAAAGTCTTCTTGGCTCGCAACTCTTCCTCATCACCGGCTCTTGTCAAAACTATCATGACATGTACTTCTGTCCAGTGGTCACTATGAGTGTGTCAGTGGGATTTGTGGTGAGAAGGTGATAGAAGAATTTTTGTTACATTTGGGGCTGAAGCACACATACAATTAAAATTAGTGAAGGAAATAGATGACACCTGAGCACTCAAGTGTTCGTTTTCTATTGTGTGCGGCTTTTCTGGTGTTAGGTTGATATCTATATATAATGTTATAAAGATGATGCATCGATTAAATCGTGCCTCGTCGGTATGTAACGGCAGGTTGTGTTCCTTCGCATGGAGACTATGTGTGGATGTGCAGCTGGTCTCTTTTTGCACACTATGATAATGCGCAGCCAGCATCATCGTCGTATATTAAACAGACTGTCTGCTGCATTACTGCTCTGTCATTTAATAGCTCAGTAGGAAGAGCTGCTCTGCTCACTTCAAGTAAATGTGATGTGGGATGCCTTTTATTATGTTTTTTGGTTGTGAGCAAAGTATTTCAATGATTTATACATGCACTTTCACAACCCACAAAGCTCCTTTACAAGTGCATTATTCATCCTCTCTCACACTTCGCTGGTGGTATCATGCTATTATTCTAGCCAAATGCTGCCTGGGACAAACTGACTGAAGCAAGGTCACCCAACTTAAGGGAGAGCTATGCTCACCGTGGCTAGTGTGCTCAGAATATGTCGAGCACCCTCTGGACCACTTCATTTCTATAGACTCGTTAATGCTCACTGCTAGAAAGACAAGGCACGCCTGCATACATACCTCTGTGTGTAAACTGTGGTGTGGAATGCTGAGAGCATAAAATGTAAAGATTGAGTCTCTATGATTCTATAAGGTTGAACTTTAATGCTGAGTGTAGCGTATTCTCGGGTGCTAGCTCACAGTGATTTTTTTGTGGTCTTAAACCTCAACTTGTAGCAACCTTATGTAAATAGATACATATGTGAGTTCTATTAAAATGATGATTAATGATGTTAATACTGACTCTGAATTCTCTCTGTAGATGTAACATTCTGTTATCGCTGTGACAATAACCCATTCGTGTGCTTATTTTAATCTTGTAGGTCACAACTCTATGTCATAGATCCAAACAGCATAATACATCATGTATCACTTAGATTAAATAGAATAGGTCTCTTATGTTCTTACTTTATGCTAACTTATTATAAGTGAATACGCTCTCTTGATTAGCGCATTTTCTTTGGCATCCAACTCTTTACGCTACGAACATGTGCATTGTATGTCGCGATAATAAGATACATACATTAGGTATTTGGACTGAGAATTGTCCATAAGCCGGGGTTCAGGACTCTTGAAAATTGTGAGGAAACTAAAATATTGGGCTATGAAGCTCACAGCGGTGCGCAGAATCAACGCTCCATGAGAACATGGGAACATAGCGATGACCCTAAGTGGCGTGGAATGGTCAGAATTCCTGTGGGCTTTTTAAGTCGTATTTGGCATTTAGTTTTAACTACTGTGTGCACGAGACACGTAGTGTTGTGTGTAAATGGCTAAGTACACTAAGTGTTACAAAATATATCACAATCTGCTCGCGAGTGCCCATGGAGACTAGATTAGAAGCTATTAACTTGACTATCGCTGTGGATGAACCTTCTCAATCGAAATCAATATATGTTGTGGTCGTGCCTCAGCTAGATAAGACGTCCATAGTCAGTGTCAAGCCCACGGTTAAGTATACGCATTTGGTTGATAAGCTGCTAATATATTACCGACAAGTTATTTGCATATAAGAGCTATCAGGCATTGTAGAGACCAGGATCGTAAGTATGATCTAGCCCCTAGAGCTAGTGTATTTAGTACTGACCTGAAGGATGTTTAGCCTCGTCTAGACACAGTTAGCACGAAATACAATGCACGTGTTTGGGTCTATTTTGAGTATGTGTTTGCGTCGTCGAAATGCTAAACTTGAGGAGGGATTCTTTCTGTGTATTAATATTTGTCGCTTAGTACCCAGCGGCTCTTCACTTTGGAAGTACCTCGACGATCCACACTTCAGTTTAGGCACAACCCATCTAGCAGAAGCTAATTGGATTGATATTACATTGAACTATGCAGAGCTAGAGCGTGCACCACACATTTCTACTTCGTGTTCCTAATATAAGAGGACAATTCTTCGCACCCACTCTCGCCTTCGTCTACACTTTGTCGGTGAGTTCTTTAGAAGCATACTAGAACTGTGTTGTTGCTTTGGCTGGAACAACGCATACTTTTGTGATTTGTTTAAATTAATACTAGAGCTGCTGGCTCGCAGGCGAACACTAATCGCGACTGATTTTTCCAAGTTTAGGAGTGGCTTAGCGCTGAACCAGGACGTGGTGGTGAGAAACAAAATAGGGACACTCCGAAGCAACGCTCGACAACGCTGTATATTTAGCTCATATGTGGTGAACGTTTCCCTAATGCCTTTGCACCAGACTATATAAGACACTGTTTCCTCGGCTTATAGTCGACACTATGAGCATACTGTCTCTGATCTATGCAGCTCTTATTTAACGCAGAACTAAATTGTGATTGCATACCTATTAGTAATCGAGTAGATGCACTTTAGGGAACTTATCGGAGATGATGTCCAGTTCTGAGTTCGAGATTGTGTCCGATGTCTGCATGTAGTGCTAACTGTTGTGGTCGTATTGTTTGGTCCGATCCTCATGATACCTTGTCTCTCTTTCATGACAGTTACTAATATTAAGTCTATATCTCATGTTTCAACCAAGTAACAATCAGTCAGGCATTTAAAATAGGATGTCCTGGGTCTAACCTTGATAATAGCTAATAACTCTAATTTCTCGTACGCATCTTCTTGTATCTCTTGAATCGACATAGTCTACGCCTTACTACTATTGCAGGGTCTTGTATTTCTTTGTCCTGTATCATTCTTCCACTAACACGGCGTCAGATCTAAATATGCTTGGTGTATCGGACCTCATCTCAAAATTGTTGTGAACTCGAGGCTCTGTAGTATACTTGTATATACTTGTCCATTGTACCCCGGTTACTTGTGTCTCTAATAAATGTCGATTCGAGAGAGAGATCGTCTATTATCTAGTGTTGCTAGAAGCTATTTGCTATTGTGACATATTTCTTTTCTTCAATTTTGCAGTGGCAGTGTGTTTAGTTTCTTTCCATATCACATGTTTAATTCTCTAACTCCACGATTTTAAGACATCCAGTTTAATAGAGACAAGGATAAAACATGCTAGCTGAACTCTTGTAAACAATACACAAAAGTAAACACATAGACTCATAGTGCGAAACCTGACTACTCATTTATTGGTAATTAGGTCAATTAAAACTGTGTAATACAATTTTACAGCTTTTTTGTGCTTCAAAGGTCTCATAATTTGTGATATAGCGTTGGTAATGGTTGGTTGAATAAACAGATATTCTCTCGTCTGCAATAATTTTCAGATGGTATGTTTTTGTTTTCACTGCTCTGGTAAATAATACATATGTGCTATTAGTGTGACTTCATGTGGTTCTGTTCGTATTATTGTTATATATCAATACGTCAACAGGCCATAGACATCAACATGAATCTTTATATTGATATTCCAATTTGTGTTATTAATATAGTCACTATTAAATCATGTATGCTGCTTCTACATAAACATATTACAATTTATTTAATAATATAATATTATAATCTCAGAATCTGTTTTTACCCAGTGAGAAAATTCTAAGGTTTGATTGATTTTAATATATTTTTTCTCATTACAAACAAGGATCAACACGCGTTTTGCCTGTGATAAACAATATTCACGCTTTCTAGCTTTTGCTCGTAGTTCACTGGATATCCTTGATTATGTGTGCAAACATACTCATTCAAAAACTTCGCGGCCACCACGACTAGGATCGACATCTAGTCTATACGCATACAGTGTTTCGCTGTATACCTCAGTGCAATATGCAAAAATATGAGTGTAGCACAACTTGATTGTGTTTTTCACTTCTCGAGTGTCTGTTCTTCACGTGGCATCCAGCATATATTATCGCTCTTTTATATACATATAAGATATTTTCTTATACCATCCAGTGTTCACTTCTCGCACTAGTGGAAGGGTTATTAGTTTGATTTATTATTACTCCATGTACTAGGTGTTTATCCTTGTTCATGACAATAAATATCACTGATGGAAAAGAAAAATCACTAGTTTTGCTTATGCTGTTAGAGTTGTGGAGCACGCTTAAGTGCGTGTGTTTTCTTTTGAGAATTTTCACAAGTAGCTTGAATTACTGACAAACTGAGTACACTCCATGTGGACAATGGTTTGATGAATCAGCTTCTCTCGCTCCACTCTCAATGGAGAATCCATGTATCAAGGTCTTACATTATTGCACTAACATTTAAAACCTGTAAAAATCTTTTCTTCTTCGTTAGAGTTACATGTAGATTTTTTCTGTTTCTATGGGAGTATGTAATTATCATTGGAATGTTCCACAGTATGACATTAAACAGTCTGTATCTTACATTTATTCAATTACAAGTGGGGTCTGTTTAGATTAAAAACACATAGATCTGACTGTAATTGCTCCTGAGTTTGGTCTTCCATGATGATGAATGGATGATACAATGTTTAACACCTATCCGTGAAACTTTCCAAGACAAAACCATACCACCTTGCCACGGAGAAAACATTTAACGAACCCCATTCACCAGAAAGTTGCATAATGCACCTTTAACGTGAATTAAAACATGTTAATTGTCACCGCGGTGGGCACTGTGGGTAGTTTATCTGAGGTAAGTTTTTGCTTGGACTTGCTCGAGTGCTCTTGCCCAGTGTTTTGGAGTCCGTACACTTATGTGGGAATTCGGGCGTCTTCTGTCTTGTCCTGACCTCTCCTACCTGTGGCCTCCTCACTCAATCTCTCCCACTGGGCTGTATGTTCAATGGGCCTGAAGACTGCAGAGGGAGGATGAATTACGGTGACCCCATCCAACCTGCATAACAAGAGGATGCTCGGTGAACACACAAGTACAACAAGTATATCAGAAGATAAGTGCTAGTAGAGCAAAGCCAGAATAATGAGTATTTTGGTAAATAAGTAAATGTGAACCTCTAACCTAGAAACCTAATGTTCTAGTAGTGGTTTCTGAAAGAGGATTCTGACTATTCTGCAGAAAATGTGCAAGCACTACAAAAAGGATTATATTTTGAGAAAAGTTGGTGAGTGAGTTTGTACAGATGGATCGCACGAGCCATGTCTGGACTGGCAGTGGGCAATGGAGTGAAGGGTCTCTGCCCAGAGACACAACACAAGTGTGTACTTTAGAGGAATTTTTGAAGTGGCTACCCTCTGGTCTTGAAGTGACGTGTTGAATCGAGCTCGCCGTTTACTTCTTATCAAAGTTTCTGTATAGATGCTACTACTCACTACTTAGTCAGTGCTACTACTGGCAACGACTACTAATATACTACTACTACTACTACTTGTACTGACTTTTACTTGTTGTAGAAGTTGTTGGTAGTACTTTCTACTTACTACTACTACTACACTATATACTACTACAATCTACTACTACACTTACTATACTACTAACTACTTACACTACTACTACTTACTACTACTACTACTACTACTACTACTACTATCTACTACTACTCTACTACTACTTCTACTAGCTTTCTACTACTACTACTACTTCTACTTCTACTTCTACTACTAACTTTACTACTTCTACTACTACTACTACTAGTACCTAACTACTGCTGCTGTGACTTCTACTGGTGCTACTACTACCTACTCTACTACTACTACTACTACTACTGCAACGTTCTACTGGCTGCTACTACTACTACTACTACTACTCTATAACTAACTTCATTACTGCTAGATTACTACTACCAACTACTACTGCTACTACTACTACTAGCGACTTCTACTGCTGCTAATACTACTACTACTAACAGAACATTTCAAGACAAAGCAGAATCATACTGCCTCTCTTCATACTACTAATCGAAATCACACGACAAGGTGAGCTAACTGAATCACCTCAGATTTTATTCTGTCTTAGTATTGCTATCTCTCATGTGATTATGATGATATTATCACAATCTATCGCACACACCACCCACCAAATTATAGCAGGAACTGCTATTATTAAAATGAGCATCTGTAATTATTTAAATCTGGATCGCCTAGTTATTTATGAGCTCATGGTTCTTGCTTCTATATCTCTTCCTTTGAGAGTTCGAAATAGCCACTATGGAAAACATTTCTCACTTGATTCATGCTAGCATTATCACAAGTGGCGTCTCCGTCGAGACTTGCATGTTAGCACTAGATGGCAGGATAGAGAGATACGTGCAACGGCAACAGTATATTCTTACGACGTACAATGAGCATACATACTCAACTAACGTAATATAGAGGTGTGAGACTATCCTGCGTATCGCCTCTCACTTTTTGAGCTCTTAGTAACCATCGGTCTATCTACATGACCACGACTCCACATCTCAAATTGCGCCAGTCCATCACAAAATACATCACAATCCTCACCTCTTTTCTCAGCTCATCTCTGTTCTTTGACCTTGCTTTACATGCCATCTTATTTGTGTTTTATACGAGAAACTTGTTATTAGAGACATGGCTCTAAGTGCACGAGAGACGCGCTCACTGATTCTCTTACTTGTGTCGCTCTCGTAATATGCGTAATTAACTTCGTTATAAGTGAATTTCAATTCATAAAGTAACATTACTCGTGTGCACTCTCCCATAATTGTTTATCCACTCCTCATATTCATTAGATCGCATGTGGAGACCTCTCAGTAGCATGCAATGATCTATTGAGTCAAATCTTTAGCCTCACTCTCTGTTCTGTTCTAAATAATTTTGTGACTAAGTGGTTTCTTTCTCCAGATTGACTCGCTGTTGGTCTCGCTAGCTGTGTCTTTGACTTGACACGGATGGCGATTATTAGAGAAGTATTTGTCTGCTTTGTAGAGCCTAGTTTGTATCATCTCTTCATTGAGTAAGCTTATTCACGGGAAGAACTGGACGAACCCTGATGGAAAGGTCGACAGACACTGGAGATGTTCGAATGCTTCGTAAGATATAGATATATAGCACAAACAGTGATCATATGTAACACACCAGTGATGAAATTAGCATACTGAATAATTATCTGCAGAAGTGCCGTGTTCGACTGAGCTCATTGCAACTATACGACATCTGCTTAAGTGAGAAATCCTATGCTTCTTATGGCAGTAAAAGTAATCTCTGAAAAAGCACACGCACGTGTGCACTGAAGTAGATGGTGTGAGATAACTCTCAGCACTCTTTTTCTGTATATAAAGAACAAGATCTTATCTCATGGCTCGCTATATTGTAATCTTATTGAATATTATTTTTTTATTAGATGCTCACAATTTTAGAACTCTCTCTGGTTGGTCAGCTTTGTGAGATGCCAATTTCTGCTGTTAATTTATGCATGCTCAGCTATCTCATTAAAAAATTTGTGCTCATTTTAGTTTTTTCTCGCACTCATTTATAGTGAAATAGCGACTGTGCATAAACATGAGCTTAATATATTATATTTTTTATTTTCTATATTCTTAGACACATATTTTTGCTGATCTTAATCTGAGTCACAGCCTTGTCTTTTGAAGAGTTGTTAGTCTGTACGTATGGCTAATGCGATCTTTTAGTAAGTGATTTTTAATAGAATTACTCATGTAAGTTGATTCCTTTCAGGCTTTGAATCCACTGCTCGCTCGTCTGCTTTCGCTCTGATACCTCGTCTAGCTCATAAACTTACTTCAGAGTTTGGAAATTTGAAATTGGTTGTTGCGTTGTATCGAATGAGTGGTTATATTGTGTTTAGAATCCATGTTCTGAACAGTTGCTTCTCTTGTTGTGTCCGCACTGATGGAGGAAATGAGGAACCCGTGACTTTGATATATTAAGTTGATTGCGCGCATCGCCTTGGATCTAGTAATGGCAATAGAGGCTTGGTCACTAGATGAATAAGTTTGTCTACAGATTGAGAGTTCGGAGAGCTTCATAGTGTGCAGTCGCAGTGAGTACCATCATCAGGCCTATACTGTCGTGCGCTCACTAACCACAACTCACAATCAACTCACATTCGGTATATAAAATATCTGTTGTTTGTATGTTAAGGTTCTCAGAGGGTAAATGTCTTGAAGAGGTAAGATAGCATGAGGGAGACTCTCTAACGCGCGGTGAGCAGTGTGCGTTAGTTGTATTCAACCATGTCCAGATCATAAACAACGGTAGTTGGGGTTCCCACGTCATAATCCACAGTTCTAGTATCCAGTTCTTGACTATAGCCTTCACTTCTAGTAGGGAGCTCATAAGATAAATTACTTTTTTGATCCATAGCATAGAACTAATGAAGAATCTCTGATAGGTGCTTCGAACGAGTCTGATTTTTTTACTGGACTATAAGATATTTTGTTTGAGCGAGGTAGTTATCTTAAAAGCTCTCTCTATGGAACCATGTGCACTTTTGTATAATTGGTGTGAAATAAGTAAGCTTCTTTGTTGGATAGCATATATACATTCAGACTAGAATAGATCTGACTAACCATTTGCTCACAGTATTGGCAAAAGCATCTTTGTAATATTGCTTCCAATGGTGATTTAAAGTCAGTGTGAAGTCCGCTATTCCTCAAGAAGACGTGCCTCATATAACTTGACTTGCAGATATACTCTGGTCATATACATCAGATACATATATGGTGATGACGCTCATGTTGAATGGAGAAGTGCTACGTGGTATTGGTGTCACTCAACATAACCAATGCAAATGAGAAATGATGGTCACAGCCATCATTGACATCGACTCTACTCATTTTAGATTCTGTAGAATGAAGAATTTACACAAATCTATAATTGCGTCACTGTGCTATTGTGTATTAAGCAAAGAAGTTTTTCTTTCCTTGTATATGGAGTGTTTGGTCCTAAACTGACGAAAATAATATAATTTTGTTAGAGGAGACAGACGCACGTTTGGTCTCACCAGTGGAGGGACAGACACCACAAGCTCTTTTTTCTGACTTGTCTTGCTGTGCACGCTTTAATCCTGGTTCAACCGTCATCATATAAGAAGTGCAATGCACGCCTTACGATACAGCACCAATGGGCAGGTCTTGAGGCGGTTAAGTGCACGATTTCGCCGTGTTGTGGCCGTATACTGTGATACATGCATAGTCACCTGATATAGATCATTCCACGCATCTATCAATCATCTTAGACATCACAATAAGTAGAAGGTGATGTACTTATATATTTCAGAAAAGCTCACACAGAATTCAGCAGAACGCTAGTATAATATCGACGAAAATAAAAATACTTGTATGGACATAGCTTTGACATTTGTCGTCCTAACACGTAATAACTACTCTGGTGACTCCAATTCCGCTGTGTGTTCTAATACTGTGTAGATACTATGTTGTTGGTTGACTCGCACACAGTAGGTACATATATTGTACACACTTAAAACTTCAATAATATATAAACAATAGTAACAATTAAAGATGGTGTTAAAGACTAAATATAAATGCTATTTTGATTATTAGTCAGAAGATATACTCTTTTACTCAAATAAGGAAGCTGCGGCTTACAGTTGGCAATCCGAACCCATCTTTCGTACAGCGCACATATGATTCATCACTCAAAAAGATGGAAAAATAGAGTGAACAAGTCAGCATAAGCAAAGATGTTGTATAGCTGGGTTTCCCTAAATCAATTTGTAGTTTCTTTGCAGATTGTGTACTTCGAATATTATGGAACACACAGCTTGTTTTCCTACTCTCTTCCTATAAGCCTCAGTGACTCTCTCTCTATCTATCTATACACTCCTCACAGATAGCTCAATACACTAAAGTACCGTATACTATTACAGGAACCATCTCATATTATCCTATGCTATTACGGACGTTTAGTTTCATATGTGTGTGGCTTTTTACAGAACTGTGGATAGGACACTGGAACACGTTACAAGTTGCAGTTGTGCGTGTGTTGACTGTTTTGACAACAGTAGTCCTTCCTCCACTGTAATCTGCTCTCATACTATATCTTGTACTAGAAGTTGGATAATCGCTCGCACTGATACTCTACCTTTTTTAACTGTGCCTCGAGCAGTTCGCTATTCTTCGAGATATATTGGCTCGATGCTTCTTTTTTACACTCACTCTCCTTCTCGCTTTTGTCTATTGTCCTCTCTTCTTCGTGTCATTGGCACTTGTGATGCTCTCGAATAAAGTTTTCTCTGCATTCTCTACATCCTATAACTGTCATCTCCACGAATATTGACATATCCTTAGTGCTTATAACAATTAGTTAGTAACAACTCCACTGATGCTGGCCCTAATTATACGCCGCTCTCTCACTATTTTTTTATGGTTAGGTCAGTACCACCATAAGAGCCACTAATGTTTAGGAAATGCTATACTTGAATAGGACATATTATATGGAGCATCTTTATTATTTGTGGATGTTAACCTGTGAAGATTAGTTCTTGTCAAAATGAGGGATATTATTTTCGGATAGCACTCTGGATCTATTATATAGCACGGTATGAGAGCATTGAAACACTTGACTCTTCAGTCTAAGAACAAAATTCATTTTAATATACAAAACACGACACGTCAGCATGAATAAAACTGAAAGTCTCTCATTCTTCCTCTAAGTGTAATAACAAGGATGTGTGGTATCGGCCTGATTATATAATGTAAAGATCGTTTTCCCTCGTAATTTACACGAAATAACTAGATGTTCTCACAAAATAAATATTCCGCTTCTATTTACCATATGCGAAGACTCATGCAGAATAATGTGTCAGGCATTTTGCGATCTACAAATCACCGCTTTATATACGAATATACATATGCGATTTGATACAATAATATTTCGACATTGATGTGTCGTATTTTACGCTTAGTTATATACTAGGTTGATAAACTCAAATATGTCTATATTTCTTTAGGATAGTCCAATAAGTTGCAAGGTTAGAGCTAATATATGCTCGTAAATAAACACTTTATTAAATAACATCTCTCGCATCATTTCCAAAGTGGCAGTGCCTAATTGATTTAATAATCGAAGATGAATTAAAAGGTCGCTGGTGACAACTATTGTGACTCAGCCTCAATTACACACCAAAATGCACATTTATGTCACTAAAAATACAATTACCGTCATAATATAATACTATCTCTTGAGATAATATGACATAAGACTAAAGGAATAACTGTCTAAGTCTAGCAGTACAGTCAGTCATCACAAAATTAGCGAGATGACTAATCTATCCCGAATAAATATGTGTCTACACTATTGTTGTGATATATACTCGAAGTTAATTGATATTAACTAGTAAAAGTACATTGCCCTGAGCAACACGATATCTCTCTCGCACTATTACTCTTATGTGACACTCGTACTCATCATCTTGTCATCTGGATCTAGGAAATGTGAGACCCTTTATAATGCCATATTGATAGTTCGATTCAACATATTCATTAATTATGAGTCAAAACGTTTCATATAAAGTTGACTTGATTTTTTATATAATTTAGTGATATATATTATTAATAAAAAAAATAAGATAAAATTATTTAATACCACATCACCTAATCTTTACATTTAGATTTGTTATTGTGCATGTCTGATATGCTAACTAAGTGAGAACTCATAATGATATCACCTCATATACGTTGACAGAGTCAAATGATCGTGTCATGAAATTAATGCAAACGATGTTTGAAGAAGTCACGCTATTTTTGATGCATGATTTTGGACATTGAAGAAGCCACTGCATATTCAAATCGCTTGTTTTTTCGCACGCAAGACTTCAGTTAAGACGCCTCGTCTTGTGATAGAAGTTTGTAATAGCCATCAGATGCCACACCAACAGGAAGGAATTTGTTATCGCTGTAGGCCGTTTGCACTCAACAACTCAGTTTTATACGCACTCCATCCATCAGCTTATTGTATTTTTTGCGATTACAGTGAAAGAGTTCATTATAGAAAACGTTTTCATATGAGGCTCCTCCAGCATGGTGGGTGTTGATTGTATTTGTCTCTCTATTAAAACATTTAAAAGTCCGCTCACTCTGTTTCTGTTTGAACTCAGCATTCTAGTAGTCCCCCTGCATGCTGCCTGTTGTGTCAATTTTCTCCTTACAGCTAGAGCTCCTAGTACCACAACACAGCGCGACCTGTGACTTAGATACTGTGACTGAGTGTGTTGCTGTTACAAAGTATTTAGTAGTGTGAAAACTTTCATTTCTTCTGAAAGGTTGTTTAATTTAATGATTTAGCAGTTGAGCTCAATCCCGTCTTTTGGGTTTTGTCGTTAAAAATACTTTTTTTCCCTTTGGATCGTAGTTGAAATGAGTCTTTTAGAAGGTGCCATCTCCTTGCTTTGTATTGTAACTATACTGTTGTGGTCAATTCATTAAAAAATCATTATATGCGTTTTGATAATTCTCTTTGTGACTAGTTGACTCAGTGATCCCATGCACAGGTGTCTTGTCTATAGTGATAAGGCGTGGTGCATAGTCAACTTCAGGGTGTACAGTACACGCCAATGTTTTTGGCTGCTCTTGTTCCTATGTGCGCTCTGCGTCTCAGGGCAATTGCTGTATATATCGATAAGTTGATGTTTCCCTTAGTCCGCTCTACCATTTGTTTGGCTCGGTTGTAGCAGTTCCATCAGGCCTCAACCTAGCACTTGACGCAACGGTCACAGTGTCTCGTGTTGTGCCTCGCCTGTAAGAATAATGGGATCGTACTCTCCGAACGAGCCGAGGGACACGTGGAATACCTACGAAAACGCACTAAGAGGGCGGTGATCTGTGGCTAAGTACTGACGAGAGTGTCTTCGCTATTGTTCTGGCCTTACGCCGATCCATCAGCACTCAGCCTATCCACCTGGGCTCGGCCACCCTGGCCCGCCTGCAACCAAGTATTGTTTTTTCTGGCCAAAATACTCATAATGGATTGAGTAAAACTGTCTCAATCACTAGCGCCTTGTGGATGAGCCCAGATGGTGATGTCTAGGTAAGCAATACGCTAAAAACGTCTAAAGTTACATTTAGGGAAAAAGATTTAACTAGGATTATTATAGCTGGAGTTTTTTTGCTGCAAGGAGCAGAAAAGCTTTGCATAATTTTGATATAGATTATAATACTCTTGTAGCGCAGTGTAAATACTTACAACTAAATGCAGGGTTTCAAAAGTTATTTAACATCGCATCTCTACTCATTTATGATAATTGTTGCCTTATTATAGAGAAATGTAGACACATGTATTTTTATTGTGATTGTTCTGCCTTATATAATCTACACTGGCTAGTGTCTCTTCTCTTTAGCCATTTGGTTATTTCTAGATCTCATGCTATTTCTATATGAAATATTTGGTCATGTATAAACAAGAGTATTTGCTTACTGAGTATTTAGTACAGTTTATATGCTACACTCACTGCACATAAATAAAAAGCATCGCTGACAAAAATGACATAGGTTTTGGAGTTGGGTCTTGTCCTCCACTACTCTCGGTATCCGAAAATTGAACCGAAACGTGACCTCCTGCAGTCTCCGTATCTGGTAGCTTCATCTGCATATGGAAATAAAGGAGGCAGCAGCGTAAATATTGCCCTTAGTCACAGTTCTGTGGTAGCGGCCTTTTTCATATTGCGCCCAGTGCTCTCCTCTGCCAAGGTCAGAGCTAATCACAGCTAAAATAACAATCCTGCCTGAGTGTTGGGCCCCGTGGTTTAGGATAGGGCATAATAAAATGTCAGTGCTACCTGTGCACAAATCCTCAGAGCTCAATTGGATAATGTGCAGGTGCTGAGAAGGCTCTGGCATGCGGCCAGCATCATTGTCATTTCCATTCAGTCTGGTGGATCACTACTCATGCCTCGGTGATAGGGCATTATCATTCCAGAGGAGACTAGTTCAATCAAGGAAGAAGCGCAACATGGCGTGAAGGTGATCACGCCGAGTGACTTCTGCTGGAGTTAGAAAATGAGTTCTCAAGTGACAAGGGCGTTATCTGCAACCGGAAATGTGTGTTTGGACAATCAGCACTTCTTTTCTACTCACGCGGTTTCCATCACCGTAATTAAAAACTTATAGCTTCTAACTTTGACTTTTATATACTTTTAACAAAGATTAATAATATAATATATTTATCTTTTTTATTTGATTATGTCCAGCTGAAATAGTTTGTATTCAGATTATTTAATTTTATGGTATTAGCTCTTATGGTAATTAATTACTACTACCTATCCTTCAATCAAAAGGATATGGCCATTATTTTTAAGTGCACCATTTCCAAAATTTCACTTTGATTGATTGATTGAGTTTGGATACCACCATTGACACCTGTGAACATAATTTGAAATCAACCCTTGTTGAAAAACATGAACATGCCAGTCATCCATACTTCAGATGAATTAAATCAAAGGCCGTTTGTCAAAGAGATTGGTTAGTCTACCCCTGCCCCAGGTCAAACGTGGTGTGCTCTGGGGCCTGGGGAGAGCCATGCAGAGTCATGAGAGAATAAAAGGTCCATTTGCCTGGCTGCAGCTCAAAGTCAATTACCAAGCGGCGGCATGCAAGCTGCTGATATGATATACCAGCCCTAACCCAGGGCCTCGTCACTATTCGTTTTGTCTCACCTCCTTTCCTGAATGTGCTCCCTTGCTCTCTTGCCTCCTCACTCTTCCAAAACCTTCCTTCCTCTTATTTCCCCTGCGACTTGTGCCCCTTCTCCCTTGTTCATCATTCTTTTTCCAATTTCTCTTCCATGGCTGCCTGTCGTGTTTTTTCTGTCACCCGTCCCCAGCCGTGAGCGCCCTGTCATTATCGCTGCGGCGTCAGAAGCGTGACTCGCTGTCTCCTCTGGAAGAGGACGATGTGAGGGAGAACATTATCACCTATGATGACGAGGGCGGAGGAGAGGCCGATACTGCAGCCTTTGACATAGCTGCGCTCCAGAGCGCCCCCCACAGCTCACGTACTAGAGGTTATCGCACGCTGGACAGCAGGAATATGTGAGTTTTCTGTGCCCAGAACACTTTGCTTCAGGTAATGGTTTTATCTATGAAGAACAGAGCATAAAAAAGGTGTATTTACATTTTCCTTAAAGACAAGTGCTTCTTTTTGAAAAGCAAAAATAAATAAATAAAAAAGCAACACGAAATACATCATCAGTCCTGTGACAGCTATACCCACCTACAGCCAGTGTATAAAGGTGAATGAATATCAGTATTCTAACAGACAAAATGAACGTCAGAATCTCTAGTTCTCTAGTGATGATTAAGTTTCACTCAAAACACCACTGTTGTGTTTGTTAGGTATGGCTTGTTCAGGCCCTCTACAATACTGTGTTGTGTTCACTTACTTTGATGTTGCACTGAAAGAGCATTATTTGCCTTTGGACTAATAATTAGTTTGGATGAATTCATGTGAGCCATATGAGAAATACAAAGACTGCTTTAGGAAAATTATTTCCCACTGTTTGCGGTGGTGGACACAACAACAACACATGCTACTAATGCAATTCTGTGCAATGTTTTGTAATAAACTTTACCTTTCTCTCAGCAATACTGCTTTATTTTAATTAATGTGTGAAGATTTTTTACACTAGTGTGAAAGAGTATTTCATGTTAGTGAATATCAATTGTTACCCCATTGCTATAGGACCTCCAGCTCTACTCTAGGATATTTACAGAAAATGATTTCATGTGCATGTGTTTTTGACCCACTATTGAGGCACTATTGTGCACAGTGTAATAGGGTGTGTGTTTGTTCCAGTCGTTATGCCCATCGAACAGTGGAGAAGGGTCGCACATACAGCTGGGCTCAGAACCAGGGTTTGGAGCAGACCTACAGCGGCCCTGGGGGTCCTCTCTACGGCCGCCTCTGTTACAGCAGTGCCACTCTCCCGGTCCTGCGCCGCACTCCTGGAGGGGCGTTCGAACCTGGCCTGGCCGAGCTGGGATATCGCTACCCTGGAGGCCAGCCGGACCACTCCCTGGTCATTCAGAATCAGGCAGCCATGGTGGGGCCCATGGAGTCTGGGGCTGTTTACATGGCCCCCACAGACCTGAGCATTGGGAGTCGCACTGGGAGCAGAGAGGGAACAGCGCCACAGAGCAGGGTGAGCACCTCAGATGGAGGTACCCCGAGGACATCTGACAGTCATGATAGAGGAGGGGGCACAGGCACAGCCAGTAACTGCACCGAGGCCAGTGAGGACAAACTCAACGGTCAGGACATGGACTGGGTAAGATTTGCACCAGCTTCAAGTGTGACAGTTCACAGAATATAATGATTATGTCCACTGCAGAGAGCTGTTACATACACCTGACACCTTTGTGAGACAGTGCACATAAGCAGAATTCTGCCCTGACTCCACTGCTATAAAGCTTGGCCGATTAAAAGGCTGACAGCAAATGTCCTGGCCTCCCGCAAATGCATTTTAGCAGCAATTACACATACTATATAGTTTTATGTGAGCTGCTCAGCTTCTGCGAGCTACTGTCTCAGCCTTAGGACACACAATCATCTCTTGCACAATAGTAACTAGAACTTAGTAGTGTCATTATGTTATATGTATTTATAAATGTTTGTAATAGTTAATGTTTTATTATCTTTTCTTGAGGGAGACTAGTTGTTCATTCAGTTTATTCAATAAGAGCAAAATATTGACATTAGAGTAAAAACAAAATTATGGAAAGCTCCTATTTCTTTTGTAGCAGGGTCCATTGATAAAGTGACAATGCCCTTGGTATTACACCTATAGTAAAATGAAAGTACATGGGGAGAAAGGTAACATTACACAATGTGTATAATACAAAGTGGTAGGCTACTATAATAATACCTGTGTAAACAATCCTGGCTTGTGAAATGAGTGTCAGCAGTTAATGCATATGTGAAGGGCGAGTGGGAGCTTTGATGGATGGCAGTCCTTGTGTGTGGGGAAAGAAAGCTAGAGATGTTGAAATTGGACAAATATTACATTGACTTGTCAATTCAGATGGGGCCCATATAAAGCATAAATGATAATGAATTATTTAATTACATTTGTTAGTCAAAGCAAATACATTATATACATTTAATTAATATTGATAGTTGTCATGGTTACTGCAATACTGTATTAATTTATTTTGAATGTAGACAGAAGATGGAGATTTGGACAGCCATTTATATTCTGCTGTTCATTATCATTTTGCATTTTATTTATTAGGTTTCTTTGTTTAATTTGGAAATATTTTATCTTTTTATCACTTCCTGTCCATTTCCTTCTCACAGTGCAGTGTTAGCTCATTCTAGTCTTGAATTAATATCTTCCATTTGCCTCTCTTCATCTCCCTTGTTTGTCTCATTTGTCACCACATCCCCTTCTTTCCAAAATGTGCTGATGGCATTTTATCTCCAAACTTAACACTCCCAGATCTATCCCCAAGTCCTCTCTGAATCCACTCACCTCCCCTCCCCGCAGGTGCAGTCCGAGAGCTTGCCCCGGGAGCAGAACCTGGTGATGACACGCTCTGGTTCCATGATGGGACAGGGATGCCATGGCACCACGGGCGGCTGGGTTTGCGACTCTGCAACACTCCCACTGGCCGGACGAAGAGCCTCACGAGCCGGGATGTCCCCAAAACGCTCGGGGTCCATCCAGGGTGAGACAGAAGCAGGAGGTGGGACAACAGGAGAGAGAGAAGGACCAGGGCAGAGGGACTATCCAGGGACACTGGGAAGGGGCGGACTGGAGATGGGGAGTAGCTTCGTAGTGGGGAGAGGAGACCGAGAAGGTGGGATCTCTCTTAGTGGAACGCCAACTGGATTTCCGGAAGGCTTTATCGGAGACTGGCGTGACCGTGTTGGGATAGGGGGGTATGTGGTTGGAAGAAGAGATATGAGCCCTCAGCTTTTGCCTTTGCCACGAGGGGGGTATCCTGGAGTTCTGGGTGCTGCCTGGGCTACACCCGGTGTGGAAGCTGTGCGAGGAGCTCCTGGAGGTCCGTCTTTGGCCTTACGAGTCGGGGAATTCCTCCGCCTGCGCCTCGCCCAAGTCACCTTTGACCCCTCTCAGCCACCGTATGATTCAGTGCAAGTGTACGGCTTGGAGGGCACTGGGTCGCGGGCTGGCTCCCTAAGCTCGCTGGAAAGTGACGCAGACAAAGACGGAGACAAGGACGACTGGGGGGCCGGCATGGAAGAGTGGGGTCCGCAGTTTGAGAACCTTGCGCAACTTTTTAAAGAAAGAGAAAAGGAGAAGGAGGAGAAAGAAAAATGTATGGAAAATGCTAACGAGGATTGTGAGAAAAAGGAGGGAGGACACGAAGGGAAGGACTGATACATATGGAACAAATGGGGGGCAAAGGGGGTAGGGGAGAAAGGAGGGAACAGGGGATGATGAAAAGGCAGGCCGCGGCAGAATAATGCGAGCAGAAGTTAGAGGAGAGAAAGATGAAGAGGCAAAGTAATAAAAAGAGACAGAGAAAAATGAGCCCGAGGAGGCCGGAGAGTGAGAGGGCAGGGGAGGGAGTGATTGATGTAATTTAAAGCAATAAGTGTTGAAACGCAGATATGCTTGAGCACAGATCCTGAGACAATGCACAGGCTGCTTCTGCTCGGGACAACGATAATTTGTTAAATGTTTCGGACAAAGAAAAACAATCCAAACATCTCTAGACTGGATTTTAATTCAACTCTCACAGGAATGAGTAACGGTGGCAGACAAGAAGGGAGACGTGGCACATTGTTTCTGAACCTGTAAGGAATACTATGGATGTATATGAAAAAAACACGCATCTATTATGCTGTGCAGAGAGGAAGTGACACAACCACTTTGTAAAGAGTGATCATATCTGAGATGGAACATTAGTTTTGAGAGGAAAATGTAAGAGTAAACATTTAACAAAAGCAGGAGATGACAGGAAGAACCACAGTGGAATAAATATATACAGGGGGCATATACTGTTGTGAAAGGCGCACCCGGGAGAAGTGAGACGATTGTACAGAAACTGTTACTTTTTATTCCATCTGCAGCGCTGGAAAAAGTGAATTATTCAGCTCACTACTTCATTCCAAATGAATATGATGAATCATTTAAACACTGCAAAAGATTCCCCCTCCTTTTAGCCCACAAGGATAAAAAAGAAACATTGTGAAAAATTTAAGCTCGCTAAGGGTATCATCCACTGTATCCCCGGCCTCACCCCACTTGCCATCCCCCGGGTCTTCTCAGCGTTCACAAAGACACACAAAGTAACTGGCTCTGATTGTACGGTGATAAAATACATACATTCAATTTATGTTATGGAGAATTCAACACTTTTATTGGACTATAAATGTTTTTATTAAGGATGTCCCTACTATTTTTTATACATAGTCCTCCTCCTCTTCTGCAGACTCACGGCATGCATTTAAAACCAGTAAAACAAAAGAAGCTACGGCAATCAATTCTGGCCAAAAATGTGAATACATTCAAATGTTAACGGTCAGAGTTTTCAGTTGAAAAAGCACTTTTCTACTGTGTGATGTTCAATATTAGACAATGAATCATGTCATAGTTGTTTTCTAAGATGTCAGTTAAACAAAAAGAGTTAACATGTCTGACTGTATGTATAAATAAAACTATGTAAATATTGTCACATATTATTGTGATCACATGTGGGGCTGTGCAAAAGTTTTAGAAGGGTGATTAAAATGGTGCTTTAAATGTATAAAGCATCTTTTATTTATTTATCTCTTTTTATTTATTACTTTTTAAGGATAGTTAGTCATGGACCAAGAATTCAATTCTTAATTTTGTGTGAATGTAGATCACTGTTGATATCTGGGGATCTGTTTGTGGCTCAGTGGTAACCATGAACTTAAAAAAAACTTGAGCTTGAGTGCAGTCTGGGGCATTGCTTTGTCCTATGCCTTGGCAGAGGTCAATGTTCTACAGGTGCTCCAAGTTTTTTTTTACAATGTGTATTTTTGTACATTTGTTATTACATAGTTTTTCTTAACCTGACTAAGATTTTTGCACAGTCCTGTACATGAGTGTAAAATATGTCCAAACGCAGCACTGTGGAGACTGTGTACGTATACTGTAGATTAGAAATGGATAAAGAGCAAGACTTCTTGATCTGTTTACACATGATGTGGCTTGTTCCCGTTTTGGATGGACAGGCAAAGCTTTCAATTATACATGTGGCCTCTGGCCAAAGTTTCCTCTGCACAATATTAGTTACAGAATGCCTCAGAGCAAGCCTGACCTAGCGAGGAGCCAATCTGAGCAACATCCAATGGTGAGAGTGAGGAGAAGCTCCCACAGGACTACAATCTCTATCTGAATATGACACAGAATAATGTAGTTTTTATGTAAAAGACCAGTGCTACTTCTTTGGCCTGGTTTGGTAATATACAGGTGCACATCAATAACAGTGGAAATATTGTGCAAAGTGATTACAGTTTAATAATTATGTAATATTAATTTATCTGTTTTTACACATTCTTAATGGGATATAGAATTTTGGCTGCAAGCTTTAAAATCATTACAAAGGTTGATCTTGAAATATTATACACAAAATAAAAGCCTTTTAAGGACACTACTACTGAAATAAATGTATTTGTCAACAGTATTTTTGTTTCATGAGGTGCACCTGTACTGACTGAGAAAGAGCTTTATGAAATTAGACATATAGAGTTTGTGATTAGAGGGAATTCCAATGTCTCTGTAAAAAATAATGGCATATTTGATTATACCATAACAAAGTCATATATTATATACAGTAAATTATATAAATACCCAATTTATAATCAAAGATGCTGTCCCACAAAATCTATCTATATACAGAATGTGGGCTTCTTCAGAGTGCTTTATCAAAAACATCATAGTCCATCACTGGTTCACTGTAAAGCCACCGACCTGCTCTGCCTGTTTGGTTCATGTCTTGTTGTCATGGTTTCTAATGTGAACACTGGAGGTACACATGGGGCACTAGGCCAACTGACCCACAGTACACTCTACCTGAGCCACTGACCAGCACCCACAGCGCCTGGATGGGATTAGGACCAATGTACAATACTCTGTGGTACTTGTAAATCTGCACAAGAACCAGAGATGTGAACCAGGGGTGCACAACCTCAGTGGAAATGATGAATTTTGGCCTTCTGCCAATGGACCTCTCAAAAACATATTGATCTACACCAGACAACATTATGCTGCAGTACTGAAACACACAAAACAAATACATTTTAAATTTGGATTTATTTACACAAGTAATAATTGCATATTTATTTTTTGTTACTTTTTCTGTTTTGTTTCAATCCTTATTTTGTGTGTGTGTTTTTTTTTTCTTTTTTTTATTTTGTCATTGATTAAGGGAATTTGTGCCAAAATATACTCACAAACTGGCTGTAAATGTAGAAAACACTGTGAATTTCATATACTGTGTAGGACAAATCTTTATAATTAGAGAAATAGACTGAATATACTTTGCCAAGGCAGTGTGAGCAGTTATATTATGCAAATGAACTGTGCCAACTTTTCGATTCCCTCTCTCCAAATAAGCACCTTACAGAACCAATAATTAAACTATAATCTAAAATAAAATAACAATTAGCAGAGCCTATAAGTGACTCTTTGTAGTTAATCCCAGTTGTGATTGGCTCTAGATTTTCCTCTGGCTGTATTTTTGAGGCACTCTTTTGGCTGATTGGACCAAATCCAGCTGAGGATCGCCTGATTTCTCTTATATCAGACGTGTGAAGCTGTTCACCCACTGAAGCACTGCTCTCTCTGATTATTCCCCCTTCTGAGCCCCCAAAATTGGTCCAATCAAATGCCTGATTAGCTGAATAAGTTGTTTTAAATAGGATAAAGCCGCATTCCCCCGAGAGAAAACCCCCTTTTTCTTTTCTGCTTTTGAGAGAATAGATGCACTATAAGGTGACAGGAAAAGATTTCTCTAACTTTGTCTTGGCCACAATGCTTTGAAAATCTAGATTTCAGTTAGATTACAATGCCTGCATATTTTGTTTGTTTGTTTGCTAACACTTTATAATAACTATAGGGCAAGGATTTTACAGTCTTAATATGTTATGAATAAAGACTTAACATAGATTTGACTAAGCCACAACACCTTTATAAACTCTTGTGACACTATGCAACTGCAATGCAATGCTATTGAGGTACTTGAATTTACAGTAAAAAGTACTGACTGTGATTATAGCCAATTCTGTCAGTTAAGAAGGATTTTTGTGGGCTAACAAAAACCTAATGTCAGTATGGAGACCTCTGCTATAACCCTTTAGTAGTTACTAAGCATGAATTAATCTTAAAGGCCCCATATTATGCTATTTTCTGATCTATGTTATAATGTTGTTTCCTCATCATAAACATACATGGAGTTGTGTTTTGTTTCATTTACACATTTAACACACAAACCCTGCATATAAGTAGAGTTAGGCAGTTAGAGTGCTTCTCTCAAACAGAAAACACTCTGTTTAACCTTGTGATGTTATGTGGTAATACAAGAAGTGCTTCATTGTATTTTTAAACTCAATACACCCTCACTAGAATAATTCAGCTTCCGAATTGCCAATCTCTACTGAAGTAAAGGTAAAAGGAGCTGTTAAATTGAAAACTCCCACTTCACGACATCACAAGACGAAGCAGAAGTTTTCAAGACAAAGACAGACTTACAATCAAGGATTGCTCAAACATGTGTGAATGAAACAAAACACCACAACACAACTCCAGGTATGTTTTGAGGAGGTAACAGTATTATAACTTGGCTTAAAGCTCATGAGAGTCCGTTTTATATCATATAGGACCTTTAAGCAACTATTTGTTCATTTTGAATTAAGTTTTTCTTTAGGCTTTATTAAGACTGTAAATAGTGATGTTATTATAAAGTGTTTGTTTAATTTGCTTTAAGATGCCATGATGACATAGATGAAAAGAATGTTTTTAAAGTCAAAGCTGATCTGTGAGTTATAGCCTTTTTCTGTTATTCCTATATCTATCTAAGAGTGTTATTATATAGACTTTCTTATGTAGATTCCCAGACCTCTAACCTTTAACCTGACCTTTCAACCTCTTACCAGTCATTCCCATTGGTTGTGCACCCTCCCTGGATCTCATTGCTTCTGCACAATGTCAATACAACTCCACAATTGCGTGCACTGTATTTATTTCTGTTGAACATTTTTTTGTAAATTTGAATAAAAAAAGCATCTATTTCCAAACCTTTGCCTTTTCCACAGCCTTCAAAATTCAGGATAATCAGACCTCAGCTGTATTTTTCCGTCATGTTTTTCAGTGAGAAGCCAGACTGAAAGCAATTGAGAGATGAGCCGTGCAGTGCATACAAATCACTGTGCACCTTGTTGTGAGTAGGTGGGTGCGCCTTGTCAAATTGGCCCCTTGACAGTCTTGTTTGTATGTGTGTGTGCGAGTTTGGCTAAGATGAAGGAACACCTTGTCTGGACAGATTCAGCCCGATGGGGGATGTGAGGTCAGTAATGGAGGACAGACGGAACGATCATGTTTTCAGACGTACAAGGAGAGTTCTCTATTTGCTCTCTGGCTAAGAAAATAATCGTGAAAAGGACATTTTGAACTTTGCAAACAAACCATACCTGATTACACTAAAACACAAGTTGTTGTTTTTTTTGCTAATCCTTGCTCCTCTGGCTGCTCGTCCTCTCCCTTGTGATGGATGGAGGAGATGTTCCCCATTGCCATGTGACTGAATAGCTGTTTAAAAAGATTTATTACAATAATCAAATATGAAGGAGGGGATTATTTCTACATGATGGTTTAGAGAATGATCGCGTTAGCTGGGTCTCGCCTTGATTACAATGATAATACCCGCCTCAAGTCAGGGGAAGACGGGGAGGGCTGGAGGAGAGCGGGAGAGAGCATATTAGCAGTTAATATCCACAACGTTGGCATTACACAGAACTGTATTTGTGATTGGGTTACAGCGGGATTTCGAGTGATTCGAGTAAAGCCATCTTAATGCATTGGCGTAATTATTAGCATCTGAGGGCCAGTAAAGATTGATCTACATATCCAATAACAGAGAGAATCAAAGAACCAAATATAACATAGACTTTTTTTGAGGCAGGCTATCACAGATGAAGAGGGTCAAATAAGAATTCTTTCATTATGATTGTATATTTAACAATTAATGGAGGTAGTAGTTACAAGGCACTTTATCTATTAACTAATAATGTCAAAGCCAGTCACATGTTGGTGGGGACAGGAAGGGCATCTTGCAAACAAACATATTTTAGTCAAAGAACACTATGAGGCTTCTTTTTGTTGACAGATATATTTTTATCACAGAGAGCATTATTGAGATTCTCTGACAGCAGCTAGCAATGCCCAGCTGGCAATAAAAGATACACTTTTTTCATATTTTTCTAAGAGGCTAAATAAATAATTCACACATTTATAAAAGGATGCATTTTCAAAACTGTCAAATAACCCAGTTAATAGACTGGTGTCCATAGAGTACGCTACAATTAGTTGCTGATTGCTTTATTTATTTACTGAGTAACCATAGAATATCTTCTTGAGCCTTAAACTTTTGTGGTTTACAAACCACAATGGCAAGTGAAGACCAAGTTACAGATCACATAAGATAAGCCTTTATTGTCTCCAAATTGTTATCTGTGCAGAGGCAGCCCATTCACATTAAAAATACATGTGTAACTTATTTTTGATTATCTGTAGTAAAATAAACATTGGATAGACACATTTAACCCCTTGCTATGGAGCTTTACAGGTAAGGCTTCTCCATGGAGATGAAAAGATTAACAAAAAAGTCACATAGTGCATCTTTAAAGGAAATTTACTTCTTTTTTTTTACCTCAAAAAACAATAACAAATGCAGTGAATATGTCTATGTGCACATGAATAGCACATCATTACAATATTATTACTTACTTGTACAATCTCATAACTTTTTTTTTTTTTTTTTTTTAAATCTGTAGTGAGTCTCGCCTTAAACCCACAACTGATATCAGGCACCAAACATTGCTATCAACATAACATTAGCATGATGTCTTGTGAGGCAGCCCTAAGCATCAACACCGCAATGCAGCAATGGAGGTGAGACGCTGCACTGTCATCGCACTGTCAATAATTACAGCATGCATAATTGATCACAGTATTTGTACTGCACTGCTCGTAAAGAGTTAGACGTCCACCTGGGACTGACACAGGACTGAGGGCTGCGTAAGGTTGCGTCACAAGACATGCTCTGTGTGTGTGTGTGTGTGTGTGTGTGTGTGTGTGCGTATGTGCGCGTGTGTGTGCGTGTGTGTGTGTGAAATTCCGGCATTGAGATTCTCCATTCTGTTTGAACCTTTCTGACACCCAGCCTCCCTCTGGCTACAGCACACAGCGTGAGAGCTTCAGTGTTTGGGGTTAGTGCATTTTGAGTAACTTTGAATTTCAACTACATATAGGTTTAAAGAGGTCGGTTTTAAGCAATATAAAGTTGAAGTAGGTACAGATGTTTTTTAAAATGCACAACACGGGTTAGCAACATCCTCTGGGCTGAGATGACTGGCAGACACTAGATTGAGAAACTTGAGTCAAGTCCATACAATATATTTTTAAAATCCTAATAGTGACACAAGAAAACAGGAGCCCAGGCTTATTTCCATAGGTATGTGTTTAAAGACTCACTATGTAACTTCTGGTGGAGGGTTCACTACTTGCTTGTCTTTACACAGATGATATAGCTTTGGCTCGACTGCTCCACAGTGTGACATCTATCTCCATGAAGATAACCAGGCCAGTTTACAGGTCAGATCTATGATGAGGCAAGCCCACTCACAACTAGAATGCATTTTAAGCATATTTTTGTTACCATTAAATAAATACAAGAGATAAATGCAAAACATTTAGTTTAGTCTATTGTAATACTGGGGGAATCTCAAATTCTTCAGTGAGGGCAAAAAGAAAGTAGAGGACCCGCTCACCAGCAGAAAAGTTACTTGCATGTTTAATGTACAACAAATTAATGATGTGTCAGCAGTTTAGCCTGTTTGATGCTTTAGTCAAAGCCAGTGTAACTTCATATATCTTAATCATATGCCCTACCTACCAGATTGGTTAGTGCATATAGAAAACTTAAATGTTCTAGTTAGTTATTCTGCATCAAGTTTTGTTTGGTCCCAGTTTAGTCAATCATGTTTCACTTCATAGTAAAATTTCTCATGTTGTTTCACAGGGTTAAGCCCAGACTCCCGAATCATGAGCTCTGAAGAGGTAATTTGAATAACTGAAGTACAGGACCAGGGCTCTGCTGACTACTCTCCACAATGAGATTACAAAATGAACTTCTTCTTAAGTGACTTCCAACTATGCTGAAGTTTTAGCCTGCTGCTCCTCTCTCTCTTACTCTTGCGTTGGACTCAAGATGCACTTGGAGTTCAGTGGCTCATTTGAAGTGGAAAATTAAATCTTCATTAACAATCTTAATTAGAGTTCGATCTCCCCACAGCACAGCGACAGGGAATCCATAGTGTAACAGGGGAAGACCTGCAGGAGGCGCCACATTCACAGAGGTGACGTTTGGGAGGATTAGGGCTAATGAGTGAATGGGAACTTCAGGCTGAATTACACAAAAGGTATTTACACTTGTGAGGCTGGGGAATAGAGGGTAATTAAAATGGCCCTCTCCTTGGGAGATGGCACACAAACATTATAAACAAGGCAGATTTGAAAAGGTTAAGAACAAAATAAGTGGGTTATTGGAAAATGCACATAGCAATACTCAATATTCAAAAATAAGTACATTGTCCAGCATATATAGCATAAATCCTATCATGCAATAGTGAAGGTGTAAAGCACAGGCTGGAGGGGTCTCATTTATGAAACTTTGCATAGAATTTTGAATGTGTATGTATAAAGAAAAGACACATTTTGTGGATCCAAAAGCATATTTCTATTTAGATCACAAACTTAACATGGAAAGTCACCTAATATTTTTGTACATATGCATGGTTTTTAAATGAGACCCCTGAGGTTTTAACTGAAGTATGTCAAATATGGGTAAAATGTGTCTAATGAGCATTCCACAAAACGTATATATATTTACTTATTAACTAGCCCAGAATAACAGAACCCTACTGTCATTTGTCCATTACACCTTGTATGTCAAATGTATCCACGATTATTGAAACTGTCATAACGAAGGTGTATTTGTGTATATATGTAGTTAAATGTATTCCTGTACTTGTATTTGAACAGTGTATCAGACAGTGAAGCGGCTTCATTAGTGTGTTAGACTTGAGCGGCATCTTGTCTTTTTAGTAACACACTACTAGAGGCGGCCTAATCCTTTATCATGCTTCCATAAGCATACAGCATTTGCCTAATACCAGCAGTAAGACACTGAGCATGCAAAACACATTTACACACATCAGTGCGTTTAACTGTCACCAACATGCACACAGTGTGAAATTAAACAATTAGACATTATTTGGTTATCATTTAGCAACAAGACAGGTCTAAGTGTAAATCAGTTAACAGGTTTGTTTGCAAGGGCATCAGGTCCCATATTAATTCTATGAATTAATATTCTAACCACCAGGTCCAGCAGTGAGCAGTTTAGTTTATTGTATCTCAGAATACTTTGCAGACACAATACTTTTACTCCTATTTAAGTAATATATTTGACTTCCACCTGCTTGGCTCTGTAAGAATGTTTGTTTCTGGCATAGAATGTTCCACTGTGTATAATTAAATTGAAGTATATTCATGGAGATAAGCTGATAACCCCATCAGTCCAGGTTACTTGTCAGATTTGTGGAAAGGTGACCCCAAAGAGCCTACTTATTCTCTTACTATTTTCTTGAACCACTTCTTTATAGCCTACTTACATGATCAGTATTAACCTTCCAACAACTCCTCTCCTAAATTGTAACTTTCTGTAAAGTAGGCTGAAGATATCTATGCCATACAAGATTTAAACAATAGCACTCACTGAACTGGGGGAACATCCAGAAGTAAAGTAAAAGTTATGACACAAGTTATCTCACTGAAACAAGTTGTTCTAGACTGCCCTCCATAATTGTTGCTGTGAATGATGCCTTCTCTCATTCCCTAATAGGCTCTCCTATCAGGACCCAGCCAAAAAAGTGACAGTGTCCGAGCTGTCGACGACGTTTGCCTGGGGGAATCTGGGAGCAGAGCTAGCCTAGAAGAACTTCATTGTATGACAGGTAGGCCTATATCCTAGAAAAAAAATTCCAACGTGCCTATGTCACTGTCGAATACATGATTAGATTAGCTGTCCAGACGCAACTTTTGTTTGCAGAGATGAGACCATGCGTGTACTGTAGAAAAGGCAGAGATACAGTGCCCAGCCATGGCTTGTTTATCTTATGTAGCTTTCTTCACCCACAGGAGCAGAACTGAACTGTGCTGCTGCTGCTCTGGGCTCAGTGATCATATCTAAGACCCCGGAGAGAGAAAAAAACTGCCTTCATGTGTGTGCGGTTTGTGCGTAGAGGTGACAGACTATATTTCCACATTATTTTTCATTATGAAGGAAGGAGAAAAAATCGGACATGAGAGCCAATTACAGGCACACAAACACTACGGCTGCAGCAGTGAGGGAGCTAAGTACGTTCATTAGCCCTTTGTGTCACATTGGTTAATTGTTCAAGGGAGCTATCAGCATAATAAGTCTGGTGTTGTGCCTTTGGTAGTGTAATCTTGTCAACTGTGTAATACCACTGTGTATGAATAAGAGCTAAATGCTAAAAGCAGTGAGAAAGATGGTGTTTGTTTAACTGGCTACTCGATAAACAACAATACACTTCCTCTGTGGGGACATTAAGACCTCTCATGTCCTGTATTAAGAAGTACAGCAGCCTCAGTGAAGCTGATCTGCCCATCTAAGTGCACACAGGCCACAGTGTTATCTTAAGTACACTCTCAAAGATGATGGCTGCCTGCTACAAGTCACTCTACTTCTAGTGTAGTGGTAGGTCTTTGTTAAAGGCCCTCTATTACACACAACTGACTATTGTGAGCTTCTGAGCCATGTTAGAATGCTGTTACCTCCTCAAAATCATATGTTTGAATAATCCTTTTTTTATTGGTCTGTCTACATCTCCAAAGCTTAAAATGCTCTGTTTCGCCTTGTGATGTCATCAGGTGGTAGTTCTTAAGTGAGTAGCTACCTTTTACCTTTTGTTTAGTAAAGAACTGCATTCCCAGGACTGAAATTCAGGGGTGGGACCGAATCATTGTTTTGCAAGTCTCAAGTAAGTCTCAAGTCTTTGACCTCAAGACCGAGTCAAGTCCCAAGTCAAACACAGGCAAATCCAAGTTGAGTCTCGAGTCACTGGCCCATAAGTCCAAGTCAAGTCCAAGTTGTCTGCTTTGAGCTTCAAGTCATTTCAAGTCTTTAAATCAAAGTACCAAATATAGCATAGATTTTTGCAATTTATATGAATTTTAATCTAAACTGTACTTAAAAACTCATAGTATATTTATATATGAGTATTTATATAAGAGTTGTAGAAATGTAAATCTTTCCTTTTTAAATGATTTGACAAGATCTTAGTGTGAACCATTATGGTCAGAACAGAAAGAATTCAGATTTTAAAGTGTTTCTCAAGTCTTCTCATGTCACAGGCTTCAAGTCCAAGTCAAGTTCCAAGTCTTAGTCCATTTTATCAAGTCAAGTGTCAAGTCCTAAAAATAGTGACTCAAGTCTGACTTGATTCTAAGGCACGACTTGCAAGTCCCACCTCTGCTGAAATCATCCAAATGATTCTAGTGAAGATGGAGGGAGTTTAAAAACACAGTGGAGCACTCCCTGTATTAGCACATGACATCACAAGGTGGAACAGAGAACTTTCTGTTTGAGAGAAGAGCTCAGCCTAAATACGCAGGGTTTGTGTGTTAAACGTGTGAATGAAACAATACACAATGTTTGTTGTTCACCATTAAATAATATTAAATTATGTAAGATGAGCCGTTTAAATTCCTTTATGAGGCTACAATTTGAAGTGATGGTTTTGATCCATTTCAAGAATCATAAACTGATCATTTTTGTAATAGCCATAGATCAGGATTTTCACAACCTCAGGGCCTAATTATTTCAGTTATGTAACATGAATAATGAAATGTCAATCTATTTTGTTTCAGTTAGATTTTTTGTGTGTCATCTGATGTTAGATGTGATGTGAATAATAATGCTGAGCCTTCACTCCAGCAGTGTCCCACAACCACCAGTCACTCATACGCTTAACCACTGAGATGTTGCTTTGTGCCTGCCGCCACCTGCTGGTCATGAATATTTTAATACAATTCCTCACAACTACATACATAATGCATTTACCATGTACACAGGTGCTTGTTTTTAGCTCGGATCATGACAAAATATGCAAATGTGTATATTGTAATATTTTCCACTAGTCAACACAGTACACCTCATACAATAAATAATACATAACAAAATGGTTTATGTGCATTGAGGGTCCACCATGAAGATGCTATTGCTTTGTCTTGAATGTTCCACAGTATGGTATTAATCTAATCCCCTTTATTTCCATAGCACATTTTCAAACAAACAGTTTCCAAAGTGCTGCACAAATACATAATAATAACAACAATAATAAAATCGTCATAAAATAATAAAACCAATAAAATAAAATAAGAGCAAAATCATAGAATAGTAACAAATAAATAAAACCACTAAAATACATTAAGAATAAATAAAAATAAATAAAATACACAGAGGAATCAATATTATATTATATTAAACCTATCTTCATGGAGACTAGAGCAAGTTACAGGTCAGATCTGTGGAGAGACAACCCAGCTCACAGTCAGAATGCCTATTTTTCTAGGTATTTTTGAGCTTTAAAACCACCTGTAATGGAAAAAATATAAGATAGAGTGCTCAATGTCATAATATGGAACATTCCTGGAAGAGTAATGACATATTCATAGAAACAAGCAGATGACGGACCCCTGATCAAAAAGTTACATAGTTAACTTACACCTTTATGGACTTAAAGTGGCTATTCAGTGGCTGCTAGTTACATTCATTTTAAGAATTTTAAAAACATTTTTCAATCAAAAAATAACTCATCAAAAATGAGGTAAGTGTTTCTTTTAAAATTGTCAAATAATATCAGGCCTATGTTTTGCTATACTCAGACTGCATCAGATTTGCAGTAAACATGATGGTTTGCTGACATTTTCCATATTCAGTTATTGTCAGCTCAGCAGTTTTTCTTAAGCGTTTCTTCCCTGCAGCGTCCCAGCTAGCGCTCTGCCTCCCTTATCCCGTGTCCATCAATCTGTTCCCCTCCCAACTTCCTCTCTCAGCCTCCTCCCCGTGCCCCCTGGACGCAGCATCATCTCAAACAATAATTTTCTATATTCTCCGACAAATAACAACAAGCGGTGCTTGCTGGGATACATCCGCAGGAGGCATCCTTAGGCATTTTGCAACCAGACGCAGCAGAACTTTTTTGTAGTCTTGTCATATTTTAAAATTCATGCAACTCAGGGTATGTGCAAAATAGGTGGGAGCAGCCATGTTGTATAATTTAGAGACAGCATAGCAATAAATAGATCAAACTATGTAATGTGGTCTGTTATAAGTGCATTCTTTTTTATTGATTGATTATTTATTTCGGTCACAGGTATAGTCTGACATTATTTCACAGACAGTTATATTTAACATACACAGAGCATCATCTTGACACCAGTTCATCTTCATAAATACAGCAAGAGGAAACAAACAAATCAGTAACAGTACAACAAAGTACTATAGCACAAACTAAGTATCATATTTCATGTATCTGCTCAAATTTAAACATTTTCTTTATAAACTGGAAGCGTGTGGTACACAATTTTAGGTCTTCTGTACATTTGACAGACACTATTTCTTAATGTTTGTTCTGATTTTCTTTTTGATAAATGTGGCCGAACCTCTGAGCTCATATTGGCTATTTTGGATTTTGAACATATTCTGTAATGATTTTGACAAGAGATTGTTGTTTACTTTGAACATGATTTTCAAAGTGTAAAGGTCAACTAAATCATACAATTTCGGAGTTTGAAGGTTTATAAATAAGGCATTTCTTGGTCCATTGTAAATTGATAATGTGATTGCTCTCATTGCCTTTTTTTTGTAAGGTAAAGATTGGATTTGTATCAGTCTTATATGTATTGCCCCAAAGCTCAATGCAGTAGGTTATGTAGGGCATTACCAGTGAGTTGTATATAATATAAATATTGTTTTTATCTAGAATATATTTATATTTGTATATAATTGCCATTACTTTGGATAATTAATTTCTAATTTTATTCATGTGTGATTTCCAGTTTAAATGATGGTCTATAGTGACTCCTAGAAACTTGTTTTCAATACTCAATACATAATTTGTACATAATTTTGTACTTTTCATTTTGCAAATATCATAAATTTATTTTTTCTGTGTTTAGCGACAATGTATTAATTATTTTACAGTATTATATTGATAAGAGGTGGGCTTAAAGATATCAGGTTTAATCCTCACTATTTTTGTTGCATCCCTGAGTGCGACATGTAACACCCTTTGCCTTCTTTAGTCACAATAGGACTAGTTGCATCTGGAAGTGGAGGAGCATCTGGTTGAAAATCCCATGTCATAGTGCAACTAGCTTTCTGTGACAATCCCTCAGAAGAAAAGGAGCAGTCGTAACAAAATAATTTCCAGCAACCACTTTTTCACTAAACTTGATTAAACCATAATTTCATAGTGGGTCCAAATAGCCACAGCACAAAAAACAATACCTCTGCCAATGATAATTTATGATCTGGCTATAAAAGTTCAGTCCAATCCTTTGTTCTCTGGTGCTCTCTGGCCTTGGTCTTGACTTGGTCCCGGTGGTCTTGACTATAACTCCATACTGAGACATAATAATTGCACTTTTGATATCTTGCTCTGCTCCCAATTGATCTGAAGCTTCTGCAGGTCAAAGGAAATTCTACGGAGAGAGTTCTGAACGAAAAGATGTGAAATTAAAACCAAAAAGACAATACAGAAGTTGGTCTCAGGATATCATTTCATATTTCTATAGACTTCTGCACACTCAGGCTTTTATTTAACTGCTTCGTTCTCGTACAGAGTTAAATCCCACTATAACTTCTGTACTTAAGTTTGACCTCAAAGAAAATCTAAGATGCCACAAACGCAAAGCAGTAGTTTTAATACTGGAGCATAGAGTGATCTAAGAAGGGACACACACGTTTAAGAATAAAGTGTGATGCATGAAATACTCTGGGATGATTTCCAGATGATCCCTAGAAGTAAAAACTCTCTCTATTTCAGCAGAGAATGTGCTTATCAAACCGTTTGGGAGCCTGTTAGACCAACTATAATACAGTGACCAACCAACCAAGTTTTCACTGTCCATCGCTGATATCTATATACAGTCACACTACTTAGAAAATAACGATTCCCACAGTATTATCATTTTCTAGAGATGCGTTATCACTTTAAACTCACAGAATTAGAGTAAAACTTCTGCTTGTCTCCACAGAAATTCCACAGTATTGCATTGTAGGGGTGTCAAATTATCGCGTTAATTGCGATTAATTAATTACAGTCATATTTAGCGCGTTATGTTTTTTAATCGCATTAATCTCATTTTTAATCTCTAACTTTAGTGTTTCTGTATGTGAGTTTCTTTATTATAAAACCTGTTTTTATGTGTTGTTGGGACAACAACAACAACACACACACACAAACAAACACATTTATACATTTTTTTATTTCGGTAATTCCACTCATTGCCGGAAAGCCACACAAAATGCGCGCAGTAAGAGCGATATAAACGTCATGTTAACGTTGGCGGCGTCAGTCACACAATGGACGAGGTCGAAGAGCCAGTAGAACAGAGGCAGCAGTGCACAGGTAAAAACACATTCGTGTCTTGGAACTTATTCTCCCGACGTGAAATATAAAAGAAAATAACAAATATAATATCGCCTGAAAACAACCTGCATAGGCTCATGATGTCTGCACTACTGTCCTATAGTGACCTGCCACATGAGGGGACACGCACACAAACACACACAAACACAAACACACACCTTCATCATCGTCATTAACCTGAGAACGCGCAGACCACGTTTCCTTCCGTAGACACTGCGCGGACACCGACGTGCTCCCGTGAGCCGCGTGTGGATCGTGTTTTCTCGCTACGCTGCGTAAACCGCGCTTCCTCCTGTGCGCCTCTAAACCAGAACTAACACCAAGACTAAAACCAGGACTAATCCAGTCCAGGACTAAACCAGGACTAAACCAGAACTAAAACCAGGTCTAAACCAGGACTAAACCAGGACTAAACCAGGACTAAAACCAGAACTAAAACCAGGTCTAAACCAGGACTAACACCAGGACTAACACCAGGACTAAACCCAGGATTAATTCATTCCAGGACTAAACTAGGACTAAAGTGGGACTAAAGCAGGTCTAAACCAGGTCTAAACCAGGACTAAAACCAGTGATCTCATATATATAAAGCATTTCTCTATCAATAATATTTTTAATATGGCTAAGGAAAGACTGAACTTTTTATTGTCTTTAAGTAGACAAAAGTTATTATGTTCAGATTTCCTCGTCTTTACTTTACAGCAAACAGTTTCCTATTCATGGAGACTTGAGCTCAACAGCCAATTTGGAGAGATTTGTTAAACAATAAATGACTTTATAAAGTCACTTTTTTTGTTCTATATCAGTCTTTTGATCTGCCATAATAATATAATAATGAATTTAAATGAAAATACCTCAAATTGAAGGCTTTTCTCAGCAATTTTTAGGTGAGATTAAAATTAGATTAATTAGATTAATTAATTACAGATCATAATTAATTAATCTCTCAATTTTTTTAATCGCATGACAGCACTATTGCATTGTACTTACTGTATATCTTGCAAAAATATTAAAATATGTTGAAAATCTTGTATTCTGTGATCAGGCTCACCTCTCCATGGATTTTACCTTTTTCTTGGCTCATCAACACTCTTTTTGCAAACATCTATTTAATATGCCATATACTAGGGGACATTCCAGGCAAATCGTTAATCTCCACAGAGACCAGAAATGTTACAAATGTTTAAAGACATTATACAGAAGTGAATTGGCAACTGAACTGAAGCTTGTATCAGGTGAATTTATAGTCGAATGTTTATGCATGCTTAGATTTTTTTGTACAAACTGAGAGCTGCTACAAAACTCAACTCAAATCTGCTAATGGTGAATAGGAAGCTGCTGTGACCACAAACAAAGCAAACTCTGGATTAGTGTTTTATTGGATTGTGAATGTCATAAAAGATTGATGGAGCTGATCTGCTAATAGCGTTAGCTGTCACAAAGACTGAGAAGATTCAATAATGGTCAGTGTAGCTTTATCAAAGGAGATACACTATGTTGTATAACACTTTCATTGCCACTCTGTTCTACTATTTTGTATTCGTATTACTCCTTTAAGTCATGTTGGATTGAAGATGTGTTAAAATAATAATAATAATTTAAAAAAGCTTCACAGTTGTGTTTTTGACTAATTTTCTTGTTTGCTTTGCAGAAGAAATAACAGCCTATTAAGTCTTTAGTAGTATATTTACTTATGAGCCTTTTGTATAAATGTTTTTTGTGTATGTATTTACTATGCTATAAGTATATACTTTATATTTATTTTATATTTATATTGTATTTTATGAGTTAAAGTGCCCAAATTGTGGATCAATATTTTTTTTAGGTTAATGTGGGATGTGGAATCAGTATGGACTTTGGAAATCAACTCCTAATAGCTACCGATCTATCTATATACCGATCTATCTTTTCATGGTTGAAAGCACATAAACATGCACTGGTCAACACTTTTATAAATAAGATCACTGGTTTAATTGACATGACCTTTCTAAACGGAATGAGAGTGAGCTGCCTGATGGTGTTTTTTTTTTTTTTACAAAATGCTTGTAAGACTCCAAAAAAGATGATTATTAACACATTGCTGAAAATACTCCATTGTTCAAAGAAAAAAAAAAAAAAAGATAAAAGCACCAAAATAACGTCTGTAAATTCTGAGATGTCTCCTGGAGAGCTCCTGTCTTGCGGTGCCAAGAGACAGTTTGGAGCCTTTCGGAGGAAACTGTAATAACATGATTTGTTTTGGCATTCATACAGCAAATTAAGTTTTGATTGGTGTGATAGTTAATTTTACTTTCCGAATACATTTCAGAATCTGGGGAACTGAAGTAAATGAGCTTGCCTGCTTTGTTTAACAAGTGAACAAAACACACTTTCCTTAGGGGTAACGCGTGAATTTTAGACTTCTTTCTCATGTTTTCTCCTGAGGCATGCTGGGACAGACGGCGGCCGCCCCCACAGACACACAACATATGGTGGTAAAAACACTAATGAGTGACTGAATGGGGTTTGGAGGACTAAAACTGCACACTGATCACGTTAGAGAACAGCCGTAAAACTGTAATTCTTACATTATCAACAAAGAAATGAAATACAGCTGACAACTGGGTCTGGGCTCAAAACACTGAGTCAGTGTTTTTCCATGTGACTGGAATGTATTTATTATACGACAATTATATGACCATTGTTTCATGTATAAAATCTCTTTCTTTTTTTTTAACTTTTTACAAGAGAGAAAAACTGAAAATGATTTAACAGATAAACATTTGCTGTTGATTTCATATACTACTGGTGTATAAAGGTGAAAGAAATCATTCATAGCTCCATGTAGCGCTTGTTTCATAGAGGTGTTTCCCTTGACTCCCTACACTAATAAATCAGACTTGTATGTTCTTTTATAAATGTCATGCTGCTTCTGACTAGGTGGGATTGGTTGATATAGTATTTATCTGACATTTCATGGTCCTCTGATGATTGACTATTCTATTCATCATTGTATTAATCCAGTGCCAGTTGACATAAAAAATGTTTAAAGATTTAAAGGTTCACTATGTAACTTTTCCGTGCAAAAGTCAAACCTGAAAGAATCCATTTTTATTCCAATTTATGAGCAGTAGAAACACTGGTAACTGAATAAATGCAAGATAAAAAATATGTTTTTAAAAATAATGTTTTTAATAACTTCTCTGGCAGAACCTCAAATAAAATGATTAGCAGAAGCAGAAGATTGACAGCTCTCACAGACTGTGCTTCATCAGGAGTCTGTAGTAGTTCTCTCACACATTGTGAGCGTTGAGTCGGACTGACCTAAGGTCAACTGTAGAAATGATATCTGTCTCCCCTTGAATACAAGTTAGCTACTGCAGCCAACACTCAGACTATTACATTCTTCAGACTTCTTTCAGGGAATATTAGTCAATTGCTTTGTTTATTCATTTTTGTCAAATTTCATCTCTGAAAACAAAGAGAGATTGAAGGGGACAGCTTATTTTGTCTATTCCCAAGTTGATAGTTATGTATTCGCACTATTCAAAAGCCTCATTTGCATTACAAATGTGAAGCCAGGTAAGATTTGAATATTCCAAGGTCACTGGGAGTTTTGCATACTGATGGATTTATAGATAGAACAAAACAACAGCAGCACATATCCTTTTCGACCCTCCCCTCTGCTCTGTGTGCACTCAGCACTGATTCCTCCTACAGACCCCCAACATTAGCATTTAGATCTGTCTCAGTCCAGCGCCTTTCTCTTCTCCGTGTGTTGGCATTTTTCCCTTTTAACATTCTTAAAAACTACATTATATCCAGCCTATATGCCATGTTAGGAACTCAGACACCACAAACGTGACGTCAAAACCTGATCTTGTCAGATCTCAAAAGCTAAGCAACACCAGGCCTGGTTAGTATTTGGATAGAAGACAAATCCTAGATGGCACCGTGGCAAAAACTGAGGTTGTGTCCTTTGGCAAGGCATTTCACCCACATTGCCTAGTATGAATGTGGTGAGTGCGTGTATGTTGGTGGTGGTCGAAAGGGCCAATGGTGCAGATTGGCAGCCTCGCTTCTGTCAGTCTGTCCCAGGGCAACTGTGGCCACAATAGTAGTAAGCTACTATTTAGGCCACAGTTGCAGAGTATGGAATCAATTAATGATGCACAAAATTGTAAAGCCACTTTGAGCATCTAGAAATGTGGAAATGTAATTACTGGGACTTTCTTCTTATTTGTATAGCACAATTCAATCCAAAGAAATTCAAAATCTCAAGTTATTTGGTCTATGCTTAACATGACTATCACATACTCTACTTCTAGTTTCTTCAGAAATATGAAAATGTAAAAATTAAAATTTTTCTGAAATAGATGAAAATCTAAATTTCGTAAAGGTAATGAATATTACCATAGACTGTAAATGCCCTTAACCAAGACAAGCCCTGATTTTTCTTCACACTGTTTTCTTCTACACTTCTTAAAAGTGGTCCCATTGCTAACTTGCAGTATGTGAGCGCCCTCCTCCTGTTCCCTCGGGCTGTACAGGATTAAAAGAGTGGAATCAGACAAAATAAGACTTGAATCAGCAGGACCTGACAACAGTTCAGTTGCCTCTGGTGGAGCGAGGCCCATAGACTCTCTATATGTAGCATCTGTTTCAAATCACTGTCACTGTTAGACTCACTCATGAAGCAAGATACAACAGTGCTTTGGCAAGTCATGCTTTCAAGGTCAACACTGATGTAGGCCTACTGCTATACTATACCTGAACACGAAATCAAATACATAGGTAAGCCTTACCCACTCAGTACAACTCAGTAATTTTGTGAGAGATACAGCCAGATATATTTGATTAATTTATATTTATATTTTAATACACTTAGACAGTGTCCAATGATAGTATTAGTTGCATTTGTGACTGACCTGTCACAAGTAGTGATAGACACAAGTTGCAATAACATAATCAAAAACTATATGTCATTCAGTGGGCTACTTGCCGTTGCAGTCTCAAATCCATGGCTTATTAGTTTTAGCTTTTTTTTCCACATTCATATTTCATAAAATCATAACAATAACATAATTTCGTTGAATATATTCTATTCTATCTACTGGCCTGTAACAACACATGTCAGTCAACTAATCAATGGATTTTGGAACTGTTGTGTTTTAAAGACAAAGTATAATCAGTTTTAAAATAACTCTTTCAATATTTAACTTTTTCTCTTATTTTTCTCTTTGCCACATAGTTTGCCCACTTTGCGTAAATGTTCTTGTCAAAACCTGTGCAGATGTGAACAATCAGAAAGAAATCACAATACTCACATCATATGTAACCGTTTACAGTGAACTGACAACTTTAGTTGTTAGTTCAATTAGTTAATGATCTGATTTTTTGTGTACCTGTAAAGTTGGTGCTAGAGGATCCATATTACACTATTTTCTTATCTTCTGTACTGGTATGTTATGTTTCCTGTGGGGTTTTGTTTTATTTCCTTCACACACATTTAACTCACAAAGCCTGCATATTTAGGCTGAGTTCTTCGCTCAAACAGAAAACACTCCACCTTTTTCCACCTTGTGATGTCATGTGGTTATACAGGAAGTGCTGTGGATGATTTCACCCCTAGAATTTCCAATCTCTAATGAACTGAAGGTAAAAAGCATCTGTTAACTTGACACCTATCATTGACATGACATCACTAGGTGCAACAGTGCATTTTGAGCTTTGGAGATGTAGACAAACTAATAATAAGGGATGACTCAAACATGTGTAACTTAAACAAAACACAACTGCATTTAGGCCTTTGTTTTTGAGGAGGTAACAACATTATAAGACTTGTAAAATGCTTATACTATGTTGAACCACTAGAGTGCAGTATATCCCAGGTTTCCAGTTTAACGGATGACCCGCTGAGCTGAACGCAGCCGGGGGTGTGTGCACATCAAAAGAGTACTTTGAAGCATCAGAGTTATCATTGACGTTATGGGGAGCCACGTCACACAGTAGGTGTTAATGCTGAGGAAAGATACAGGTGCCAATATAACTATCCATTGATACTAAACCTTCAAAGTGTTTGTGCAAAACGTGGATTGTGCACATATTTCTCACGCCACAGCTGTTGTTTTGTCACACATAGTTGTTGTCTGCCAAGCCTCTTCATCACAACAATCTCACATAAATAAAGCTTTTCCTCCATTGTGCGTAAGCTGGCTGCGTTCAAACATAAGCAATACTCGCGTGGTAAAATACATTGTTTTATTCAAGCGTCCTTATGTAAAATAATCCCGACAAGTGATTGAGGCCTTATTCAGAATCCTTCTTATCCACGAGAAGCTGCATTGATGAATAAATAATGTGGCAATCTTTCAAGTGCATCTTTGAACAGCTCGAAGTTTTAACCCGTATAAAGCTGGATATGTTCAGTTGCTATAGGTTTATCAGTGGGTCTCACTGTGGTATGAGTATAAACTGCACACTGCATACTGATGGCATATTTTTATACACCAGTCTAGTTTAATTCCTATCCTGGTTCAGACCTCGGTTAGAGTTTGTTAGTCTTGTTTTGGAATATCACTTTTAAGGATTGATGCTACATGGCAGAACAGGTTTGAACCATTTATATTAAACGTGTAACTGTGGGGTGTAGTAACTTGCATTTTCTGTAACTTCTAATGAAAGCTGCCTGTGTTTTATTGCAGAAGTTACATGTTTGCGTTTTCTACAAGATGGTGCTTCCTGTTGTGAAAAGCGATGTTTGAGAAGGCTACCTTATTTATTTGACCTATAATGTGTTCAACTTGCTGCATATAACCCAGACATCTCTAACCTCTAACCCTAACCTTAGTAGGCTGCAAGATAACAAGATTATTGCAGGTTCAGGTTGTCACACAATGTATTACTTTTTGTAGACTTATTTAAGCATTATAAAATAAAATGTGCTAACAATACTTTAAAATTAAAGGAACTTACTGTGTAGTCAATGTAATTTACAGTCCAATTCTGCAAACATTTCTTTCATAAGAGAAATTACAAGTTTGTGAATCTCTGCTCTATAAACTTCTCCTTTCTTGGCCTTTTGCAGGCTGCCTGTCTCTGTCACCACCTCCGCCTGCTCTCCCATAGCATAAAGCCCCCCACTGGGCTTTTCTTTTATCAGTGAAGTATCTGTGAGGCAGTAGAACAAAGGTCTCTCTCTCTCTCTCTCATGCACAAAATAACATAAGGATGGTACATGCATAGAGCACACACTGCACTTCTGTTCTGTAGCCTAAGGTCTCCCCAGGGCCATAGTGACACCAGAGACTTCTGAACCTCCACCCCAAGTTCAGGTCCTCACAAACACACCATTCTACTCCACATGGGCTCATTTGTCATAATTAAAAGGGTGGTGTAGGTTTAACAGGGATACAATAAGGCTCAGACAACTACAAATTAATTAAGGGCACAAACAATGGCATATGATCTGCATGCTCTTCACTTTTATGATACATGCATACTGTATATGAAAATGTGCAGACCAGGCCAGAACATTAGATGCTCAAAATGTGTCCTATATAAACATTTGATATTTATTATAATGTCAGTTCGGATAACCTCACCAGCTGCCATACTGGATGAACAGTAGTGCAACTATTATTAGAACATATTATCTGTGACTGTCATACGATGGAAGAGAACCAGGAGAGCAGGTGGTCAGGTAGCAAACACAAACTACAAGTGTATGCTTTTCTGGAAAGTAAAGCTAGTAGCAGCTTGGAACCTCATCCATTTCTGTTCAGTCAAACAAATCAACTGTTAAAGACTGGATCCTTGGGCGAAATTGGGCAAAATAAATAAATAAATAACTTTGGTAAACTCATTAGCCCACTTACTACTGGCCTATAGCTGCTATATTTGTCTGCTGTAAATTAGGGTAGCCTATTGTTGTCTAGTAGGCTATGCTTTAAAATGGTATTTGCTGTGCCATATAATTGGGGGGACGCCATTGTGCACATTAAATTTCAAAAGATGCAGATCGCATACTAATCTTTTTTAAATATTAATGCACATCCAGCGATAACCCTCCCTCCGCCCCCCTCCTCTGTATCACCGCTCCTCTCTCTCCTCTCTTCTCTGCCTCCGAGTGTCCTGGGGTGGTGTGCGTCGCTTCTCATCACTTTGCGTAGCGGCTGTTGCTGCACCTGCGGGCGTTGAGAGCCGAGACAGAAGGGGGAAAAAAGAAAAGAAAACGCACGGATCTAAATAGGACACTAAAAAGAAAAAAAACAGAACTAGTATTGGACCGAGAGGCGAGGCTGGTGAAGCGCAGCGCACCATGGCCTCAAAGGACTCCACAGCTACGGCAGCGGGGTTTGCCAGCGTGAGCCGGGAAATCACAGGTAAACTTCGGCTTGAGTTTGGCGGAAGTGCGCGTAAAGCCCGCGAGTTAACATCTCTTAGCAAAGTGGAGCATGTCGCTGAAAGCATGTGTCGATTTACTTGTATCGGCTTTGAAATGATTGCCAAATGAAAGAGCGATTCCCCACAGGCTAAACACATGAAAAGGATAGCCTACAAAGCGCGCATTGTAACTTCATCGGTTTCAGAGCGCGTTGGCTTTCTAATTGATCTCTTTGTGAAATTGATCACACGTTGGGGTCCTTTAACCAGAGTTATTTGAAGTACCTGTGTGGCTTTGCTGTGAGTCGTTCATTACCAGAATTCTTTGTATGATTGCGTAGGAGATGCGTGGGATTTGGTTGGATACTCTCATAGAAACCAAGTTGGTGTTGGAGAAATGTAGCCTGCTTGATACGTGGTTACTAATGATGTTGAAGCAGTTAAATCCCTGTATAGACTACAAGCTGCTCATCCTGGCCAGGTCTCCGTCTGTCTGGCACAGCGATAACAGCCAAAAGCGTTAGGCCATTAACACACCTGCCACTCTTGCACCAATGGGGATCAAGTGGGGGCGAGGGGGGCATTTTGGGAAGAGGAAAGTGAGAAGATCCATCAAACTGTCAAAAAATGCAATGTGGGATTAGAGCTTGAATTGGACTGGAAATAAGATATTTGATGTTGTTGTTGACCTCTTGTGCTACCTGTGACCCCTCTGAGAGCAGACGACAAGGTCAAGTTCTTACCCGGATTAACGTCAAAATCTTTTGCCTGAATCCTTTTAGAGGTGTATAGCTGTCACCTTTCCCAACTGTTCACACAAGAGAACCAACTTTCTTTGGTCTGTGAAAGTATTTGTGAAAGAATTTGAAGGTGGGATGGCAGTGGGACATAGTGAATCAGCATGACATGTTGAGCATCTCCATATGTAGATGTCCTAGAGTGCATTTCTAAACTGGTGGTCCCTAGACATATGTTGTGATAGCCTATTTACAATTTTGCATGTTCTCAATAGATCAAGTGGTCATAATGTTATGTGTAAAGACATCTGCTTCTTTAACAGAGCCATATGAGACAGACTGATGCCAAGTCTCCCATATTCCCACACAGAGTAGTCATTACTTGTGCATGTCCTGTTCCTAATTTGCTTCTCTTCCTGCATTTGAAATCTTTATTTTTACCGATAGAAGGTTTAGAATCATATATAGAACATTATCACAATAAATTACAGACACAATTTTTCATAACACTAATAGATAAAAAAAATCAACAAACTCAATTGTTAACCCCTGTTACCTTATTTCTTTGCATTAATATTTACATTTTCTCAGAACTGGCAGCAAGCTTTAACTTCTATGTTCCTTTCTTAAACCACGATTCACTACACGACATACAAGCAGGATTTTACAGTTACTCTATGATCTAGCCATGCATCATAATTTGTCCCTTGTCCTTTTGCCTCACCATTTTTCCTGCTTCTAACTTATCTTTGATCTTGATTTGCTGTAATGTCCCCAGTAGCATGTCCCATGAAAAGGAGAATCTGACTTTACATGCCAGTGGTCATAATGTTTTGCTCTATCACTGAACACTGACATTGTATTTGAATGCTGGAATGTGGTGTGCTCTTTAATTGGTTAAGACCCCCTGCTCTTCGTTTCACTGGTTCAGTAGTTCAAGTGGGGCCCCTAAGATTGCAGCCCCTGATCCTGTGGCTGGTCCCATTGAAATGAGAGGAGCTGCATCTCCGCCTCTTTCTCGGTCTAAAAATAGCCCGGTTATGAGTCCTTTTCAGCTAGAGGTTGTCCAGACTATGTTGTATGTGCTTTTGTGTCTTTTTGTTTGAGGTTTTGGGCTTTTTGCTCTGACTGTTCACCCCTGTGGTATTGTCCTATATATAACTCAAACAAGCCACCACCATAAGCAAAAGTATTAGAAATGTCTCTGGCATGTACAGTATATTTTTTTCTGGATAACAACAGCAAAACTGCTAAACTTACTGTGTCTCTCATGTTAGATCTTGCAATAAAGATGCACCACATAACATTGCAGGTTGGGGGTACACCACCTGCTTGTCTCCTTGGAGATGTTAATGCTTTGTCCTCATATCAAACATGTCTATCTAGCATTTATGCCATTATTATGGGTTTTGTATTTCCCATAAATTCAATCAAAAACATGCATTATCATTGCAAGCTCCTCTCTGAGCTCTAACTTGGCCTGGTAGCATCTGTTTGCCTCCATGGAGATAGATAAGTTTAATATTATTCTGGGGAACATTCAAAGCGAAAAATTACATAGTACACCTTTAACATCTTACTGGAATTTGCAGATTTGTGAAACTTATGGCTCTTTGTGACTGAATTATTATGTAGGCTAAATTCACATATTTATCTTTTATACTAAAAGATTGTTGATATAGTTGTAGTATCTTAAAATATAGTGTGTTTATTCTTTGTGCCTGTCCTAAAAGCTGATTAGTGAGAGGCTTGCTGGTGTAAGGGCTTATGTCATAAATTTAATGCCAAATCAAAATGCAAATCACTGCACAACTGAAGGCAGGTGATTTGATGTGGTGACCTGAGAAGAAGCCAAATAAAAAGATATTCCATACTCTACTTTTCATATGGTCCTGCTCCACTTTATTACAACTTTGCTTTGCCAAACATAGCCAATGTTAAAGTTTATGGACCCTCCCCGTAAAAGCTTTTTACAGTGCATCTAAGTGCATCCCAGGGCAGGGTTTTCATTCTGTTATGTGTTTTCATTATATAATTAGTTTTTCTGCCTTATCTTGTGTTTTTACTCTCCCCTTCCCAGAGAGCATCAGGAAGGTGCTGGACAAGCAGCCCATTAAATTTGTGCGAGCCATCAAGCAGGACACGAGGAGCGGCAAGTCAGAGGACAGGATTCTGGTGAGACCCACAGTATACTACTGCACAAAGACATCTATTTAATCACCAGTTGTTCATTGTACCATATCAAAGACTTCTGATGGATGCATTATTTAGTGACATTCCATGTAGTTACATTTGTGATGTCGGTGTGGCTTAGTATTAGACAGAACAATGTCTGTCTAAAAGTAGATACTCATTTGAGTAGAAATCTAATCTAATCTCCTGAAATAACTAATAGGACAAACTTGGACCTTTTCTGAGTTTAGAATGGTCTGTATGGTCTATAATTGAACTAGTATAATATGATAATATTAAATTACTTTTTGTTGTATAAAAATATGTCTTTTAATCATAATTGTGCTATACCAATTGCTTTAATCAGTTTTTAATAAAAAAATGTTGACTACCGTTCCTAAAGATAGAGCGCTATGCTGTGTGATTCTATTTTGAAAACCATTCTACTTAACACAGTATTAACTTACTTACACTCTGTAAGTCCTCGTGTTTTCTTTTTGTTGGTGGTGAAATCACAGCCCTAATTGAAGGCGCCATAAGAAGTCCCAAATGTGTTGGACACACGTGGTGAAAATCAGGCTAAAGAAGACAGTTGCAGAGCAGATCCGAGTGGAGTGGACACTGTGCCATGGCCTAGTGCGTCCAGCTGAGACTTTATTAGAAGTGGCAGGACGGCTTTAATGCCCTGGGCTCGACTTTAGCCTGCGATTGTATGTGCATGTTAGCCCCGCCATGATGCAAGACTGGGGGCATTTTATTATTGCATCTTTTTCCTTTGAAGAGACCTGCCTTTAGTGGGGCACCAGAGGGTGAGTGGGTGGGCAGCCTTGTGATGTGTTCAAGGAGCTTACGTGCGCACAGGGACACTGCTGTTATGGAGAAATTGTCAATTAGTCAGCTCTATTACCAGCCGATCGGTTTCCAAATGCGACATCCAGCTCATTTCCTCCTGTGAAGTATCCGAGAAGTACTAGATAAGCGAATCGGAGCTATTAATCAGTAATTTGTCGCCCTATCTCCATTCTCCATCCTGCCATCTTCTCCCATATACAAGACTGCAGAGCTTTTAGGAAGATGTGAGAAGGTCGAAGTGGGCCTCTGTAGATTTTTAGTACTGTTGTGGAAAATTCAGGAAAGTTAAAAAATGATTAATTCAGCCTTGGATTCATATCACTGTTTAGAGGATATTGTTTGAGACTTGAGACTTTTGGAATCAAATTAACTTTTTGCCCGGAAATAGAAGATTATATTGATATTTGGTAGAATGAAGTGCCTTGACACTTAGATATCAGAATGAAGATACTTTAATATTTTTGGTTATACATGAGATATATTGGTTGCAATTTTACAATATATGGTTTCTTTCCTGCCCTTATAGAACCTGTCAGTAACTTTCAAATCAATAATATTATAAAAAACTAATTTCATGTCAATAACTGAGAATATTATACATGTCTTTGTTCCCATCTTTCCTAAAAAAACAACACAACAGTGTGGCACCCCTCCCCCTGATCTTGGAGCTCTTTGTTCCCCCTTCTTATCTGTCCATCTAAATTATTCTTCTCTCCATCATCACTTTCCAGTTGCCTCGCACCTTCACCCTGATGCCCTTCCCTCCAACTCAAACCTATTTAAAGTGCATTGAGCTCCTCTGTCCAGCTCAGGCGATTCAATTAGATCTTTGCTGTAAATTAGTATTAATTCATTTTAAATGTACTTTTCAAATAGGTGTTCATTGTTCCAAATAATTCTAAAGCAAATGGGTGCTGCTGTCAAGGTCTGCATGCTCAAAAAGACTTTTCATTCCATTGATGGTTAAATATGTTTGATGTGACAGTGAAAAGATAAGAAGGGTTGTCTGAGTAGAGTCTTACAGTGGTTCAGTGTTGCTTGGTAATGTTGTGCAAAGTTAAAAGTGGATTATTTCTGGATTTTCAGCCTTGAATATCCTTTCTATGATGTTATTGTTTGAAGTTAAGTATGGTTCTCCAATGTATTTTTTCTTCTTTTTCTTTTTCTGGGGTAAAGTTGAAAGTGTAAAAGCCTTATCATGTTACTGAAACCATAGCACCATGAATAGACTGCATATAAAATGTATATAAACGCTTAGTAATAATTTAATATTTCTTAAAATATACTTAACCAGTAACACATGTACCGTAGGACCCAAGGCTAACATTTTAGTTTTAATGTAAGTTCAGATTGGATTGTAATATTCTTAAAACAATAATGCAGAATTCAAAGCCATAAAGGTCAGTCAAGTGTAGCACGCACAGTATATGTATGGCAGGTCATTTATTGTATGATTGCATAGGTCATAAATGTAAACTATAAAATTATTAGTTCTAAAATGCCAAGAAAATAATCAAGAAATAACAAATAATCATGGAGTTCGGAAGGTAGCAGATAGGAAACTGTTTTAAAAAAATATATTTTTATTTCTTAAAAGTGAATGAACCACAAGAAGATGTATGATAATTGGTCCTAGGTCTGCAACAATTAATAGATATAGTTGTGACTAGTCGACTATTAAAATAATAATAATAATAATATTTTTCTAATTGCATTTTTTTCTGCACTGCACAGATGCTAAAAAATATGCAAAAAGCCAATAAAATCTATGATAAAAATGGCTACATAGAATAAACAACTGTTAGTTGCAACTAGGTCTGTGACTATAATTACTACTTTGACTTTCAATATGTGAAAGCTGGAACAATATATTTTGGGGCTCAATATTTATCTTGGTACTTTTTCTTTGCAATAGTGGACAGATATTTGCCATTTTTCTGTGCTATGTTAAGATTTGAGCTGTAGAAAGTTGAATATGTCACGTCTGTTTGCAATATTTTTTCTCCTTATGTTGCAACATATCGTGTTTCAAAATTTGTTATCGTGACAGACCTAGTTGCAACCCTAATTAGTCCGTATGTGTCACTTGCTTTACCAAATTTATACATTTCAGTTTCTTTATATACTCTTTCCTCTTCCTTCTGATCTCTCCCGCCCTTTTGCCCTGAGAGATGCCAGTATCCAGCTGTCTGTGTGTATGACTGTACCAGCCATCACACTGCGACACATGCAGAGGGCACAATCCCCCATCACAACTCACACAGACACAGGCAGAGCACCGCATGACATCCCAACACCACCGGGGGCAGCGTGGATACCATCAACACACAACTCATACTCAGGCATGCACTGTATACAAACCAACTTCAGTACAGTTTGACACGATGGGAGGCTATATCTCATAACACACTTGGTTAGAAACCAGCCCCAACAGCCATTCTTAGATCACCCTATTTGGAGATTAGACGCATCTCACAAAACAAAGCCGTCTTCAAAGGCTGAGGGTGGAGAGTGGGTGGGTTGGGTGCATTGGGAGAGGGAGGGCACCCCACCAGAGGAAAGACACAAGAAAGAGGAGTGCGGGTGGGGGGAGGAAGGAGAGCTGTTGTGATGCTCCAGTTGCTGCTTGGCTCTTGTCTTAGGCCGCTTACTTAACCTGATCATTGGCTGCGTTTTCCCCTTTGTTGACTCTGCACTTCTCCGTCCTATACCTAATAATGGGTCTATTAGAGGCTGCCAGTGGTTGACAGGGCTGAGTGCGCTTGAACACTTGGACACTTGATTTTCTGTGCCGTCTGTAGTGGACTCTCAGTGTAGAGTGTGATGTTGGACGCTACTACTGGGCCCCGGTTTTGATTCTGGGCATGCTCTGTGCAAGTGTGCAAGTATGAATATGGATTATCTATAATTAGCATCTTTATGATATATAGCCAAGAAACTGGTAGCCTCAGCCATACCTCAGCACCATAGGAATATTTCAATAGTGTTATAGTACATTGTTTTAGCTTGCCTATTCAGTTTTATTTAGTTTCGTTTTCCTTTGTGAGTTGTAATTGGCTGTAGACAGTGGGCACTTGATTCCGACAGACTAATAGGTTTTACTTGGAGTTAAGTTGAAAGAAATTGTCTATCCTCTTGCAAAGCTGCTAAGCCTTTAAGCTTAACTGTATGGATTTTATGTTATATGGACAAGTTCAGACAATTCATTTTCTGAAACGTCCGCTAGCCAGGTAGAAAAGGAGAGTGAGCTCACAGAAATTTAAAGAGGGTCTATTATGTAAAATAGACTTTTTTGAGCTTTCTGCAGTGTTATAATGTTGTTCCCTTATCAAAAAACATGCCTGAAGAGGTTTTAGATGTCATCCATGCATGTTTCAGGATTTTAGCAATATCTTCCAGGCCTTCCTATTTGAACTGCTGTAAGATTCTGTGCAATGCTTAGCCCACAAGCCTATATCATCCATTCTCCCTCGTGACAATTCTCCATAAATATATACAAAATCATGTTACAAAACTGTACACAGCAACTTAACCTGATGCGATATGCAGTAGTTTCATTAGCGGGATGCACACTGATTGCGTTGTGATAGCGCTCTGAATGGGGAGTGAGCAAAGAGAGAGGAGCCAAAATGAAAGTGAAACTGTTTTCTGCAAATACAGCATTTTCAAAACAACAAAAGGTAACATGGTGATCTAAATATGTTATGTGGTAGCAGTTAATACCCCATAGAAAATCCCACAGAAGTCAAGGGAAAATATTTTGTATATTTATCGCTGTTATTGTCTAAAAATAATCATTAAAATTCTCTATACAGCACACTTGTACATATTTAAAATTGGACTGTACACAACTCTTATATTGCTGCAGAGACAGTATTAATAACATTATGAGAAAATGAGGAGGAAATCGCTCACATGGCCCAGTGAAAGAGTCCAGCTGTGACAATAAAAGTAAAGTACAAAGCGTTTGCAGAGGACTGGAGGCTGCTGCAGCGTTCAGTATTGCACACCCACACTCGCTCTTCATCACTCTCTCTCCATACTCTTCATCATTCTCTGGTGTAATGGTTAGCACTGCCACTGCATCTGCCATGGCTTCCTCTCATGTCCTTCCCTGCGCAGTCATATCTTATAGCATTTGAGTGAGGAATGAGGCCTGTGCTTTAATTAGGATGGCTCTTTCTTTGATTTTCCTAGTTTCCCCATCGCAGACTGTGCAAAGTGTGGCTGCTGACCTTCTATGTGCCCCACGAGAAATACTGGGGAATGTGGTGCTCTTCAAATCTGCCAATATGCCCTGATACCTATTTTGTCCATCTCTTCCAATACATTTCTTGTCTTTTTCCAATGGATCGTACTGTAGCCTTTCCTTCCCGTTTTTGCTTGTCATCTTCTTCATTTGTTTTGATCATTTATTTACGCCTTTTTAACGCTCAGCAAATTGCACACTCCCTACCACTTTGCAGCCTCTTCTCTCCGTCACATGTCCTAAATGACCCTGAGACCTCTCTCTCTTCCTATTATGTCCCTCATATCACTCGCCCCCCTTTTGAGCATTTTATACAGCCTCCTTGCAATCTTTTTGATTTAGTGGCTTTGGACTCTGATTTAACAGAATTTTATAACAAGATGTGTTTTTAAGTTTGGCATTTCTTCCCCTCATTTGGCTGCATCATTTTTGGCTGTAAGTGTACGAACACTCTCTCTTTCTCTCTTTTTATTTCATTCATTTTCTGCCCACTTTTAAAGCAGGTCCTTGGGGCATATGTGCTTTGGCCCCTCTCACTTATGCTTCAAACAGCCGAAGATGCACTTTTTGGATTCCGTTTTAAAGACAGATTACTAAATGAATGTAAATCACGTGAGACTGCTTGTGTGCATACGAGAGAAAGAGAGGGGTCTGTCCAAAATCCACACTTCTACTCATTATATTCAAGGAATGTACAGTTTATAACTGATCCTGAACATGTTATATTTTAAAGGTGTACTATGTAGCATTTCTGGTTGAGGATCCACCCCTTGCCTACCTTACTCAGACGTGTGATGTTGTAATGACTTGTCTTGTAGGCAGTTTTAGTTGGTTTTACAACCCCAGGACTGCATCTCATGTGTGTGATAAGGTGCATGTTCCCTCGTCATGATTTATACTCCTTGGACCTTTGTGGATCTTGGTGGTATTTGTTGCTTTCTGCACCGATGACCCTGACCTTGTTATAGTCCCTGTCTTTCTCCTATCTGACAAAAAGAATAACTATTTCTAAGTTTTAAAACTAAAGACAGAATGAACCTTACCAAAGAATGCATGTTTTTAAGATATTTTGGGAGCAAAAAAGACACTAAAACTTATGAGAATATGGAGATAGATACATTTATGTTATACCTTGTAATACAGTATTATAGCCAAAGAAACAACATTTACTTGGAAACCAGAAAGAAGTCAAATAAGGATCAGGTGTGTGGAGATGCAAGCCTGATCAGAGTAAGGACGTAAGTGTGCAATAAACACAACCAAAACAACAACAAAATAGTAGTATTTGTTGGTAAAAATCTCAAAAACAACAAAAAACATACATTCTATGGCATTAAATATTACATATGGCACTGTGAATGAAACTTAACAATGACTAAACACCATCTAAATGAAACCAGACTAAACAACAGTAATCAGAACTTAATAGTGAAGGCAGTTTGCTTGACGTTCCTTCTGATAGGCTAATTATTAGGGGAAGAGTTAGGAGTTGCATTGCTGGGTTTTATTTACTTTGTGTTGTTTCTTTATTGATTAAGTAATAAATTCACAATATGGTGTCCTCATTTTTGCTGTCTTGTTTGAAGTGCCCTCGCTGCCTGACAGTTTATGATTAATATAAGCTGGTGCCCTCTACCATCACACCACACTGACGGTTAGAAATGCATTATTTGTTTTCAAGCTGCTGTCTACCCCTACGTCTCCCAGCGTGCCCCTCACATCCTCCCAGGGTCTGCTCAGGGCTTTGAACTCTCCTGTTTCTGACACTGTGCCATTGGGAGAAGCAAGGGCGCCTCCTCTCCGTATCATATCAGCTGGTCCTGCGTCTGACCGCTACATGCTGCAGAGTGCATACCCTTTGATGATGACAGAAAAGAGAGTCCTTGGACCTGAGTTATGTGTATTACCTAGGTCTTTACATCGGTATTTTTCCTGGAATGTTGCCAGGAGAAAAATTAGAAGTGCAATTAGCTTTTATTTAGCGCAGTATTCATTGTTATCTTGCAATTACTGTTCTTTAAATGCGATACACAGCCATATTTTCTCAGTTAATCTCATATCAGGTTTCTTGTTTTACTTTCTTGGCTTCTCTGAGCATACAAATTATACACTAGAGATAAAACAAAAGTACAAAAACATCTTACCCATATAGATTCTCTATTGGGACTGTGATCTAGCGTTGCACTGATCCAACTTTTTCATTTCTGATACCGATATCAGTACTTTGACTTCAAGTATCTACTCATACTGATGTTCACTGATAACAGTGTAGGGATGGAAAATGCCATTTGTTTTCTTAAAACACAGTTAACTTATTACACAAAAGACCCACTTGTGTTATGTAACTGTTATTTATCCTTCAAATAACTCCAGAACAGCTTTGTAAGAGTTCAACACAAGTTCAAGCATTATGATAAGTTCTTGGTCAAAATCAGTAATTAGTCTTATTACATCCAATTCCAGGATATCAGCTTATCATGAAACTGATAACCAATCCAGCTAATGTTTCAGTATTGGTGCATCCCTTCTGTGATCTACTCATATTCTCGAATCTGTGGGTTTAGTATTGTCTTATTTATTGCAATATATTTCACACTGATTTATGTGTAGCAGCTCTGTTGTCAAGAACAGGTGTACTCTTCTCAGTTTTTTCTTTACACATAATACAAACACAATTATGAATGGCAATTATTATTATACACATAACTTAATGTGTGGATGGTGTTCTAGTCCTTTACATTTAAATATACTGTCATTGTTTAAATTGATTTATTCCTGTGTTGTTTGAGCTCTCTAGTAGTCTAACCATGTTCTGCTTAAGCTAGAATTTACTCTTGCAATGAAACACAATCCTTTTACAGTGACTTTGAGCAAAAAAATTCTCAATTTGAGAATTGATGGTTTTAAAGATTTGCTATTATGTTGTTATTTAACTTTGACTTTGTTTCAGTTTCCACAATTTCACACTACAGTTTTAATACATTGCCTTTCTAACACTCTGCACTTGGAAGTAAATTAGTGTTTGTGTTATTGATAATGTCTAATGATATCTCTATAGCTTGTAGATGATATCTTAAACCAGTCGAAACCCAATGCAGAAGGCCTCATGAAGATCAAAAGGACTGGGGCTTTGAATTATTGATGCATCTTTTACATGACGAGACTTTCAGACAGGTTACAAAAGAACTGATATGAACTTTCTCAAACATTTTTCTTTCTTCTGCCTCAAACTCTACAAGTCTGAGATTATATAACAAAAGTTTTCATACTTGATTTGACTTACAATAATATTTCCAAGCTGTATCTTTTGAAATCATACACTGACAATGTTCCCAGGTATCGATCGGAGTCACAGTTCAAGGAATGGACTTATTTCATAAAGCAGCACAGTCCTATTAACTTCCAATTGTAAAAAAAAGGTGTAGAAAGTTGTTTTGTACATTCTGTAAAAACGTGAATTTGATCTTCATCTCAACTAATATAATTGCAGCAGTCCTGACCTTTAGTGTTAACTTATTATAGGGAATTCATATGAAAGTGAATTATGAGTCTTTGTAGATCTAAAAGTCCCATATATTTATGCTTGTGTTGTAGTACATAAGTCCAGAGGTTGCATAGACATTCTACAGTGGATCAAACATTTTACCCTCCTCCTTATGTAAAATATGTTATTCATAAGAAAAAATATTACACTTTTCATTCAACTACAAATCAAATCAAATGGTATCTATTCACAAAAGAAGTCTTGTAATTTTGCCAGTATCTGTTTTGCCAGAGCTGTAGTCCTTTAGCTGATTAATGGTTTCTTAGCTGACCAAATGTTTTATTAGTCAACTAATTATTGTATTGGGATTGTAAGGATTTATGAGGACCACAGCTAATGTCTTTTCACTCATGAAGACACTGTTTACTAGTCCTAGTGTTTTTGTGCTAGATCCTAATAATTTTGAGAGCTTTTCCCAGTGCCGCTCTGAGCCTAGGCTTGTCACAATAACAAATGTTGAATGCGATATATTGCTGCAGAGTATTACAATAAACAAGAATAATCAAACTCAACACATAAAAAAAGATAAGCTGCAATAAATAAATAGCAAAATGATACATAGTTAGTTAATGGATCATCAAAGTAAATTATCTGACAGCTCAAATGTTATACTACAAACAAATCAGAAACAGTTTGCCACTTTTGCAAAGAAAAGGTCCATGCAATAAGTCGATATAGTAATTATCGGACCAGGCGTAGCTGTGTGCCCTTGTAGTCAATGCATTGATGCACAGGGCACGCCTTTGGTCGATAATGGATTTCTTTTGTTAACTACAAGCCTACAGCATACTCTTTAACCTCCCCTGAAACCTCTCTTGTTTGAGTTACCTTGTTAACATTTTAACAAATAAACTGAAACAAAGCACTGACAGTGACATAACTCTCCTAATTTAAGCAATAATCACTGTTTTCTCTCAGTGGCTGAGTGTGTCTGCTTTCGTTGTATTAATGTAATTGTAATTCGCAGCACTGTGGTCCTCTTTGTAACATTGGTGGCCTGTTAAAAAACTCCAGGACATACAGCAAGCTGATGTGTGCGGTCAGCTTTGCTCACAGTCAGCATAGTATGGCGTAAAGGAATCTGAAGACTTTATTATCGGGAGGGAAATCTTTGCCGTCCTCGCTTCTCTGTCTCCCTCTCTCCATCACCATCCGTCTTCTTTGTGCGTCTCTTCTTCTTTCTTCCCGTCTCTGCCACTCAGCGGGGCGCCATTAGCCATTCAGCGTGGAGAGACCTTGAGGAATTGAAAGCGACAGAGCAGAAAAAGAATAGAAAAACTGCAATGGGAAAGGAGACAGGGGAGTTGGGAGGAAGAGGTGGAGGAGAGGAGGGTGTGAGGGCAGCGCCAGTGTCAGCGGAGGTGTTACCAAAAGCAGGCAGGGCCCAACGTGGTGCATTGGCCCGATGGAAGAGATTGGAGGATTAGGGGTAGAAGATGGAGGAAAATGAGCAGATTTCCATGGAGATGAAAGCAGGGTATGTGGAATGATGGAGAGAAGCTGGGAAGAATTATGGACAATCCAGGAATAGGGTTTAAGCGGGAGGGCAGAGAAAGAGCAATCGGGAGAGTGTGGCCAACATCTAGACAAAAGCTATAGAAGATGAACAGATGCACTTTGTATGTAGCCAGTATGCTAATTGCAGCTTAGTGAATTATGAATGGGATTAATTGCATAGGCACTAGCAGAGATAGTCAGTGTTTCTATCACTCACTCAGTACAATACACTTGTAAATGTATTTTTGGCAGTTTAAATTGTTGTGTTATTGTTGCTCATTCTCTCTCGCTGAGTTTTGTTCAAGTTCACATCTAAAGCATCTAATAATTCATCTTCAGGGGACAGGCAGTCGATGTGGCAGCCCTGTCTCAATAGAGAGATTAATGATGGAAGACCGTCCATGGAAAACGTCAACTTTTATTTAGGGTTGTTTATTTATTGCTGTTTAAAAAACAATGCCTGTACCCAGCAGTGTTTTAGGTTAATTTTGAGATACAGAACAAATAATTTGATTTAAAACAGATTTTTGTACTTGAGGCAGTGGTGGAACATAGTTAATTAAAAGTAGTAAAGTATTCTTAAGTTGTAGGTATTTGTACTTTACTTAAGAACATTTTAAAGTGGATACTTTTTACTTTTACTTCACTATATTTAAGAGCAGGTATCTGTACTTTCTACTCCACTACATTTTTGAAATGGACTGAAAAGTAAAAGTTTAAAAAAAAAATTTTTTTATCATGGTTTAAGACCTGCTGAAAAGGCTGAGGGTGTATAATATGTTCATAGTTTGAACAAAGAAAAATATGCAAATACCGACATCTAGGAAAGCAGTTTAATAAATTAAGCACTTTTTTTTTTATGTCACACATTTTATACTGTAGAAGAAATTAGAGTCCAAATCTTGGCATCACATTCACACTTACGAGTCACTACCAGTGTCTTGAGGTTCATAGATTTGTTATTTTACTCTTTCACATATTATTGTACATTGCTACACTAAAGCTTTGTCTACTGTATTTACACATCTTAAAATAGCCCCAGCATCAAACATCGCCCAGTAAATTGGACAGATGTCACACAATCTTGCACACAGTTTTCTCCACACACATGCTAACCTCATTAGCCGCTTAATGTGTGAAGTGCTTAGCGTACGAAGCTTTAGAACCAACATGCCGAGATGATTTGCTCTTTTTACTGGGTATTTGTGCCGCGTGCTATTTTTGCTCCAATTTGCATTTCACATTTCCTGCTTTTTGACACTAAAATGAATGTGTTTTTGTCGCAGGTTCTGGCTACATGGCGACTGTATCTCTTCGCTGTCAAAGTGCCCACCAAGGTAAATGTTCCCCAGCCCTCCAAGGAGTTTTATGGCTCTTTTAGTTCCTGTTTTGATCTCAGGGTAATTCAGCAGCGAAGTAACAAAAAGATGCAGTTCATGAGCGAAAGAAGGCGGGATAATGATGATGAATAATATAAGCAATGATCTGAACACTTTGGATAAGAGGCTAAATGGGTACAAAAATTGTGTTATGAAGCTGATACAGTATGAATTATTATTCTCATTTTAGCATTGAAATGTGACTTGAGACGTAAAAACAACTTTGAGTATACAGTATTATTATGTTAATGAGGCTGGATCATTGTTTAGATAAATTGTTTTTGCAATAACTTCTATGCAGCTGTGAATAACTGTATTCTGTAAGTATTAGATTGAAAGAAAATAAAATTACAAACTGCAAATTGTTTTTTTTTTTTGTTAATCTGATTGATGGAATAGCTTGCTTTTGTTGGCTTTGTCAGAATTTTTTTTCGCGGAGTGAAAGAGCTGGGTAGTTTTCACAAATTAAGAAAACTCTGATGTTATGAGTGCTAAGAAATCCTTAGTATATAAATGTTTAATACACAGTCAGAAGGCTTTTGAAATTATGATTTGAATTACAAGAACAATGAATTCACTTTGGTTTGGGCTCTTTACAGCTGGAGGTTACTTTCAACTTCTTAGAAATCCGGGCAATGAACACATATCCAGAATACCAGGTTGGCTATTTATTTTTTAATCTTAAAAAGTGAATTGTGCTGCTCATTTACACATGCTATGCTGTCATATTTCATCAGGTTGTTATCGACACAGACAAGACAACCTACTCTTTGAGACTGCAGACACAGGAGCAGCTGGATCTCATGGTCAGCCACATTAACTTTGCCCTTTCCCGAGTATTCAACAACTCAATCTATGCGTAAGTACAAATACATAGCTCATTGTTGTTTAATGTAGACATGTTGAGAGCAGGGATACATGTGAACATCAAGAGGCACGTCCAAAAGCATATACATCATTTCCATATGGTCTTATTTGTGCGTTGAGCGTATAACCTCTGTGTTTAAATCAGCCTTGCTACACAAAGTGAGTAGGTGGTTTTTACCTTGAGGCATCGTGTTGTAGTTTTGAAGCAGCTTATTTAAGCAGAGTGTGGAGAGAGTGAGAAGCTAGAGGTAAGAAACAAATGCTGCATTATACAGTTTATGGGGGAAAATTAGTAGTGCTCTCTGAATAACTCAGATGATGATGAATAGGTTTAGCAACATCTGGCTATATGTGTAAGCGATATCAGCGGAATATGGTTAGAAAATATGGACAACTGTTTCAGATAGGACTGTGCAATTGATGGAATTTTAATGGAAATTGACCCTTTGTCGTTTGTACAGTAGTTGTTAATAATTTGGCATTTTTATTTGATAGGTCCACAGCCAAACTCTGTCTATAAAACGAGTTCCATAAGAGATAACAGATTTTTTTCCTGATGAAGTTAAAATGCTTGAAAGCCATTTTTGTAATACAACCCTAAAAACTGAATTGCAAATTGTGATCTATCAATATGTGCAAAAAAAAAAAAAAAAAAAAAAAAAAGAAAAGAAAAGAGACATACATTTTTTGGTGCATCCCCCAGGTTACATATGTCAAAGCATAAAACACAAATGTTATACTAGTATATGTTAGATATGGTTATTTCTGATATTAGTTCTGATCTGATTATGGGTTCAAATTTATTTCCTAAAAATAAAAAGAGGAAATCTTCATTCTGAAAAGTGTTTGTGCCCCTTCGTAAAAATGAAAGACAAAAATATCTCAGAAAAACACTTGATCTAATCTTAAAGGTGAAATCCATGCCTAGTAGCCACTTGAGCCCCTGTCTCATGTACCTATCTGCCAGATAAAGCGTCCAGTGCACGTGCCTCTCCTCTCTTCTCCTCTCTTGGCCTCGTGTACATTTTCTAAGAGGAATAGGCTTGACTGTGCTCCAGCTATTGACCGGGACACAGCTATCTCCACACTCTATCATATTTCCAAATGGCTCAGTTCCATTAGAGTCATGGCAGATGATTGCTTTGAGAAAGAACATTTAAGGAGAAAAGGAGAGATCGCCCAACAGTGAGAGGGACATTGGACTGCATAGCCTTTTATAACAGCTTTATTGAACTATGTATAGCAGATAACATCTCGATAGCGTAAAGACAGTGCTGCTGGTGCTTGAGGGCCAGATGAAGATGCCGTGATAAGTTGAGGATTTGGGTCAGTCGTTGAATAGGTGTTGACTAGATGTTGTCAAATGAGATTAAGGAGTGTGTACGTGGTGTAGTTGTGTAATCCAATCAAAAAGCCAACGCAGGTACAATCACTGTTTAGTACAGTTACAGGTGCACAGTGTTCTAGGTATATATTTGAAGGTCTATATTTTGCTAAACCGACAGCTTTTAACTACTGTATAATATTGTTGTGTTTTGTTTCATTTGCACATGTTCTGGATAATAAATTTTCTCTCTACTGATCTGACAACACCTCAGCGTTGCTGCTTTTTACAATGCTATCTTTATTGTATTTAAAGTCCATACATTTTGACTAGTTCAAAGAGCAAAAACATGTTTATATCTTATCAAATTGATGTCTCTCAGTCAGTTGATCTGAGAATAGCATAAATATTCAGTACAGCTACTTTTCCTTTATTAAACTTTGGGATATGGAGTCACTCAACACTGTTCCTGAACACATGAATCCTGGATTAGGATTCATCTATAGAAGTCTGCATAAATGCATGGATGTTTGCTCGTACAGTATTTGTCACATTGACAGACATATTTAACCATTTTTAACATACAATTTTCCTTTTCTTTACAAAATAACAAAGATTGTTCATTAGTTTTGATTCACTTTTATAATTCATAATGTTAAAAACTATTGACTTTGGTTACTTTCATCTTGATGATCTTCATGTGATTCTACAGAGATGCTTGTGAGAAAGTGAAATGCTTATTCTTTACACTTAGCAGCGACCTTGAGTGTGTTTTATGGTCTCCTGAGAATTAAACTCTATTCATGCCTTTCAGCTTCCTGTTATATACAACATTTTGCAGACTTTCTCCCAGTTAAAAGACATCATATTTTGTTAATTATTTGTCAAGCACTATGGCAACAGTCCTAGATTCTGATCATTCTCACACCAGTGGATAAAGCCTTGCTATTTACTTAGTGCCAGAATCCAAATTGCTACTGTACAATTAACTTTCTTTTACATTTCAGTCCTCCCATTTGCCGAGCAGAGGAAGAGCTTCTTGATGGAAACCAAAAATTTTCTCCAAATTCGGAGTCGTCCCTGGACCCTCAGAAAACCTGTGGTGAGTCACACGCTGCCTGTTCTTTGCACACACCTACACATTTTTACAATAGAACTAAGGGTTTTTTTAGTCCAACCTTTTTCTGACTAACACTAACATCTTTTGGCTTGTTATATTCTGGGTCAGGAGTCTAAAGTTATAAAGTTATACTGTCTTTGTGAGTATATTCTCATTAATCTAGTAAGGGAGTGACTTTATAATGTGATGCTCTCTCCTCACCTCTATATTTACGAGTCTTATCCTCCTCTAATCCTCCTCTCATCACTGCTGACTTTTATGTCTCTTTTTGCTGCTACTCCACAGTTTCCTTCTTTCAGTTAGCCTGTATCTCCTTCCTCATTGCATTACACTGTGATTTTTGACCTTACATTGAGCCATTTCTCTTCTATTTCAGGTGGTTTCTCTGAGACGTATGCAGCACTGTGCGACTATAATGGAATCAGTTGCAAAGAAGAAGTTCAGTGGGTACGTCCTGTCTTTGTTTTATCTGATCAGAGAAACAGTATGATACTGCACAAGTTTTATTGATGTGTGAAAAATGCACTTAACTTGCAATCAGATTAGGTGGAATAATAGAATTATTATCGATTGGGGCGAGGTGCCAAATTCAAGATATAACACATAGCCTATCGCATTATACAGACTAAGTTTGTCTACAAAAACAATACCCAGATACCAAGCAGTACCCAGACACTAAGCAATATAACTGGAATCACCTACCCCCTCTGAAGTAATCTTCATCCTAGTCCTGTTCTTAATGTTAATGTGAATGTATGTACATTCTCATGTAAAACAACAAATAAAATGAAAACTAGTATGGAAATTAAATGCTCAATTATGCAATAGTGTCAGTACTGAAAATAATTACAGAAAGCAATATTGGAGCTTTGGAATGATCTTGATCTATTGTAAGCACACACACACGGAAATATTAAAGAAACTGTTATTATTTTGTGTTTATATAGAATGAGATTGTATTGTGGAAAAAAATATTTTTTTTATCATCATATTGAAGTTTTGAATCTGATGTGAATCTTTTCTTTGTATTGAAATCAAGCTATAAGTTTCAGCATCATGAAGGACTACTACAAACATCACAAAAAGACATAAAATGAGGGAATTTCGTAAAAATAAAAGAAAATTACATTACTGCCATATTGTTTGACACTCTTTTCTATGTTCCTTTGCTTTACAGGATGTTGACACCATCTACCATTCTCAGGACAACAGAGAGTTCAACCTGCAGGACTTCAGTCATCTTGACAGCAGGTAACATTGTCTACTGACCATAGCCACAGTCAAAGAACCACTATTATGAAGTTCAAGTTAAAATCTTAAAAGGCTTCTTCAAAGGGAGAGAAACTAATTTATTTGGCAGAATTTCACAGTAATCCTCAAAGACACACATCTGATTATGATTCAAAGTGTAACTAGATCTGAGCTACACAAGCTGTCCAAAGGTCAAATATCCAATGATTACTGCAGGCTTATTAACAAGGATTTCTAATGCGTTGTTAATCACCAAAAGGCCCACTATTTGAGATTTTGAGATGAGAAAAGAATTTACACTAAAAGCTCTTTATACGCAGTAGTAACCAGCACTTAGATATATTTTTCCATTGAACTTACCACCCTGATTAAGATACACCACTGTATAAATCACTTTAATCCTTTTGCGATTTTCTTACGCTGTGCTACTGCATCTTTAAATGCTTGTTTGTGTTTTTACGATCTTCAGTTCTATATTTGTATTTGTGATGTGATGTGACCTAGAATTGGTGACGCTTTGCAACTTGGCTGTCAAGTTGTCTATCAAAAGTCTGTCAGTTTTGATCGGGTTATCCAAGTCCAATATGAGTAAATTAACAATTTCATTTTGGATTTTTTCTTTGTCACAACAGACTCCCACCTTGCCTAATGTTGTCAGTCATTGTTAGAAGCAAAATATAACTTTTATTTTTTTCATTTTTCTCTTTGGCATACTTGTCCCTAGCTTGTGTTGCATTTTGTAACAAGTGTGCAATGATCATAGCAGTTGGAGTGATGTGCCTGTCACTTGCAGAGTACAGCTGTAAGATACAGCATGTCTCCTCCTCGGCGCTCCCTGCTGGCATCTTTTAAAAAGTCCTGATTTCTTTCACTGACATATCCAGGATCTGCTTTCACTAGAGCTGCGCTGCCGATCATGAATGACATGCAAATAGCTTTTTTGTCTATAGTTTGAAGATTGTTTGGAGTTTAGAAAATCCTTGCTTATGGAATCTCTTATTTTCCGCTGTGCGACAACCGTAGTGATGACTAGAAGATGCATATCCTCTTAAAAATGTATATCTCATATCTAGGGTGAAGCTTTGCCATGTCGGTAAATCAAAAAAGCATTTGTAGAGGCGTGATCGCTGCAGAAGCTCATGAATATATTAATGTTTTTTCATATTCAGAAAAATGGTACAATCTTTGCATTGTTGTTTTTCCATTGCTCGTATTGAAGTTCATGATAAAATATGCATGGAAAATTGCTGAGTCAGGCTTTAAAAACCTCTATTTCTTACTTACACCAGGCTTACAATAGCCCCAAGATAGATACAAAAATGGACTGCAAAGGTTTAACAAAGGCACCTCTAAAATAATGCAGGGAAAAGCTGAAACCAGATGAAGAAAATGGTGGAGCTATTTGTAGAATAGAAGATGCAAAAATGACCGTATTTGCTCTCTATAAGAAACTGCAAAACTGCAACTGCAGATTACGTATTGGGGTAAATAACTGAATTTGGGGTTCCCTTTGAGTAGCAGAAGTTTTATGAGAAAGAGGATCTTAAGTAAGTTGAACTGATGTTAGTAGTTAGAGAAGAGATTAAAGATGATAAAGTTAAACAGATGATTCACTTTGACCATCTCTAAAGTTAACTCTGAAAAGGGGGAAAGTTTCCTTGTCCTCAACTTGTCCTTTTCCACTTTTCTTTCCCATTTCTTTACTTATTGAACATTGTCACCACCTGCAACCAGTGGATACCTGCTGTCCATCACATCACTATCTCTGGCTATTCAACAGTGGACACTTCTGTGCTCTAGCCCGCAGCCCTGTTTCGCCCTCTCAATATTCTCCCAGTGTAAGCTCCATGCATTTTCTCCACCTCTTTTACATTCTATTCCAGTGTCTCTGAGTCATACTTGCTCACACAGTAGTTGGGGCTGACAGCTTTGGCAGACCTGGGTAAGTGGCCACTCTGGACTACTGCTCTGAAGTCAAGTATGTTGCATTAACTCCATCTTATTGTGTTGTTTATTAGTTTGCTAAACAGCGGTCTTGTATATTTGAAGAATGTATTTAAAATTCATGAAATTCCTTGACCATCATGTGTACACTTGTTGCTTTTTACCTTTTTCTTTGTAAATGATGTATCATCCAGCAAGTGGATCTTTTGTGATTTGAAAACATTCAGACCTTTTCTTCAGCAAAACCACAGGGTGATTTCTTTCCACACACTTTCTTGCTTTTATTGAAATGGTTGGAGAAAGTAAATTTTGATTCTAAATTCTAGTGCGCTTATAAACATAAATAAATCATGTGATGTTTTTGGAAAGCATAAATCCATGTTGAACCGGGTTGGGTTTGTTTACATTAAGAACAAATCTTTGCTTTGAATTGAATGGTGAAAGTACAGTTGAAAACTCAATCAAAAACTTTTGTACTTATTGTACTTGATTAAGCTATAGTACAATAGCGCTGCTGTAACATACTCCTCATCTGGATCCCTAGCAGGAGCATCCAAAAGCTCCAGTATGTTCAGAACATGGTGTGGATGATGGTGTGGAAACACAAGCACATTACCCCCGTCCACCGCACCCTGCACTGGTTTCCTGTTCACCTCCGCATTGAATACAAGGTCCTCCTGCACACCCACCACTGTCTCCACGGTGATGCCCTCTCCCACCTCACAAAACTGCTCACGGCACACAGCTCAAGTCAGGCCAACAGCAGCGTCTGCTCCCACCCAGGACACGACTCAAAACCTCGGGGGACAGGGCCTTCAAGGCTGCTGCCCGTCTGTAACTCAAGGCTCCACAGACAGTGGATTTTAAATAAAAAAAATAAAAAATCCTTCTAGTTTTAATCTGTTTATTGATGTTTTATTGTTGTTGTTCTTTTACTGTTGCATTTTGAGATTTGCCTTCAAATGTAAAGTGCATTAGAAATAAAATGCATTATTATTATTAGCACTATCAGCATAGAATGAATCACATCAAGTTCAACAAGTTCAGATTTCAAATTCTCCAGATTAGGCTCACAAAAGTCAAATTAAATGGAAGTTTGTATTCTGATTGCTCTTTTCACAAGCCCCGGGAAAGGGCAGACCACTACAGACATTGATTTACTTTGCAATAATAGAGTCAGCCGACTATGATTCAGTTCAGTGGGTTGTACCTCCCAGGGCTGTGTGTGTGTGCGTGAGTGTGGGTGAGTGTTTTTCTTTAATAAAAAGATAGTAATTAGTTGATTCAAAGGTCCTTTGTGGATTGAGATAGTACTAGTATACCATAACTGTATCTTGCAGTGATGGAGGTGTTTATTTTTGGAATCTCTTAGCATTAAATTAATTACAGGTATTTTGATTGCTTAAAAATGCCATGAGAAATATGCTTTCTAGCTATGAGGAGGTTTATCACTCCAATATCTGATCTGTAATTTGCTTGTCTCCATGGAGATAGTTTAGTAGTGTAATGTTGTACTGTGGAACACAGACAGAACCATAACTTCTATATGGAGACCAGCAGGTGGAGGACGCTCCACTAGTCAAGTTGCATAGTTCACTCTTTACTAATATAACAACCTTTTGCAGACTCAGTAAAGCCAGGGTCATAAAACAGTCAGCATATTCATATTGTGGAAGTCCCTGAATGTGAATGAATATATCTTATATTTATGTATAATTTTTAAATATGAACCTGTCAGACCATGTTCCTCTCCCGATGTGGCCTAGAGTGAACTCACTGTATAGCATACTGTGTGATGTGACTAAGACATCATGAAGGTCACGTACATGTCTTTCTGTCAGCATGTGAATCAACTGTCCATGTCACTGATGCATTCTGACATGTGCCTCACACACACACATACACAAACACACACAACACAAACACACACATATACACACAGTCCCAGCTGTAGAGGTCTGTCAGACTGGTCTAATGGAAAAGAAACAGCCTGAGGCCATTTAACTCCTCTGAGATTTACTGTAATGTCCTGTTGGCTACTGCGGTTACTGGCATTGGACACTCCCTGGCCAGATTTTACTGCTCCCATCGCCATTCTTTTCCATTTGCAACCCCCAACAGGTTAGGGAACAACATATGAGACAAAAGGGCTGAACAATTTAAGAAAAATATTATATTATATATTTTGAAATTATGATTGGATTTGCAATTGATGTTTTCAAATGCAGAAGGTGTTAGAGGGTTAGTTGAGGGTGCACATCTCAAACATCACCAGAAGCATTAGAAAAGGCTGAAATAAGCTGCTCAAATTAAATTGAATAATTGAACCAGATGCAATTCAGATCATGTTTGCAGAAGTGTGAGTTACTGTGTTACCAGTGTTCCTACAAGACCCCCTGGAGATAAGGGGGACCGTTTGTTATTTAACAGAGGAATAATTGTGATGGAATTGAAGGGACAGTAGTCAAATTTAGAGTTTAAATTTCATAAACGTAACCCATCTGTGTCCCCAGATAAACAAACATGTATGTTTGTTAAACATGTATGTAAGTCTTATGTGTCCTCAGTGTTTAGATTCTGACATTACAGGTTGTACAGTAAGAGTGCAGGCTAAATACCTTTAGATTGCAACCATACACATTTGAAGAGACACAAACATCATTTTAGGTGATACAACAAATATTTGATTTACTTGAATTTGATGTTGGTACACAGCAGTCCAACATTTCAGTTCTGTATTTCTCTGTTCCTGTTGGCCTCTCTCTCTCTTGCATTGTGGCTTGTTTGTCAGATGATCTATGGCAGGTGTAGCCGCGGCCCTGCTTTAGTTGGACCTGAGAGGATTCTGAAACTCTCGGTGGTTCTCTCTCTAATAAACCCCATGTACTCTGCCATCTGTGTGTCTGTTTATGTAGCAGTGGATGTAGCGGCGTATCCAGGATCAAACATAGGCTTTAGTGAATAATCCATTGACCAGGCTATCGATCTTAGCATCTCCTCTCCTTTTTTCCCTCCCTAATTCTCTGTTTCTCGTCCTGAGCCGCGCCACCGATATCAGTCATTTTTATGAAAGCAACTCGACCCGTGGTGTTCTAACTGTCACAATGATGAAGTATGCTTTACAAAACAGAACACAGACAAAGTTTGGCTCATGATAATGTGAATTTATAGATAAATGAAATCGAATTGCTCTGGAACAGATGGAGTTTGCTTGTATAAGATTTAGGATTTCATCTGCTGTGTTTGTGTTTACATTACAGAGACTTGGCGGTTATTGTGGCATCCATTGCATACAACACCTGGTTCACCAAGCTGTACTGCAAAGATATGCGTATTGTAAGTATGCTTTGTATCTATTCACATATATATTTTACCTGATGTGCCTTACAAACCCTTTTTAGTTTTCTTCACTTTTATTTTTCTATGCAAGTTTTCATGCCAACAGAATTTATGTTTCTGAATCAGCTTGTGTAGCAGCCATTTGGCAGGCTTAAAGTTACAATATTGGAAGTGAAACCTCACCGGAAGGATTACCAGAATCATTCTTTGGTCTAAAAATGATACATGTTTGGGTAGTTTCTTCTAGGTCACAATAGGAAATATTACATAAAGCTGAAAAATGCTTTAAAAGATGCTTTGTCATTGCTGCAAAATGTGTCTGATTTTGGCATGTGTAATAAAAACAAATGTAATCTTTTGGTTACATAAATATTGCTCAGACCTGGGCTCAGGGACATCACAGTCACAAAGCAGAGCATAATTCTCACAGTCCTGCAAAAATGAATCTTTTACCTTGTTTGTTTTGCTTGTCTTATACAATTAAAATTATTCATCAGTATAATTTTTTTTTCTTTGACTGAAGAGTAACCTTTCCTTAAAATCAAATCTGAATCTCATCATTGCTTTCCAGCCAACTGAAACACACAGCTATCAACGACATCAAAAAAGACACATAAACCACAAAACCAACACATGAGAATTAGGATGTCACAGGATGACAAAAACATGAAGTGTATTTTTTCTCTCATATTGACCTCTCACAGTATTCTATTTTGTTAATAACTGTCATTTAAAGCTGCCATCTGTAATTAAATTGGCCAATCTGCCCCTGTTATATTCTCACATCACCACTAAATGCTTTCTGCCTTGCTGCAGTCTGATAGTGGGCCAGCTTTGGTCTGACAGAAGGAGACCAGAGAGCACAGGTGAGGCTGAACAAGGGGCAAATGAGGGGGGAGGGAGGAGGGTTACATCTGATATCTGTTGATTAAAAAAAAAAAAAAAATCTAATAAACTTGCAGATTGTAGCTTTAACACACACACACGCACATGCACACACACACACACACACACGTGCACACACACACACAGACCCCCCGCTTCCCCCAAGAGTCTGAACTCTGCTTCAAGCTATATTTTTTGCTACTTTTATAACAGAATTGCTATAGACCTCTCAGTTAAAAAGACCCAAGCATATCATTGACAACTGAGGATGACTCAGCCTTGATCTAGATCAAGCCCTGCTTCAAATTATAAAATTTTATCTTTAATGAAGTTATAAATACTCGACTCTTCTTCATTAAGATTAAGACCAGTATTTTCCTCTATTATTAACTCCAGGGGTCAGAAGTTGTGGACCAGGTCCTTCACACCATCAGCAAATCCAACTGCCTGGAGGAGATCACGCTGGAGAACGCCGGCCTCAAGACGTAGGTTTCTGCCCATTCTGACATGGCCATAACCTTGTCATCCCTTTTTTGTCCCATCTAATTTTCGTTTTACCCTTTCTCTCCGCTCTCCTCTGTCTCTCTTCTGTCTCTGCTCCGGTCTATGCTCTGGTCTCAACCCTCAACTTGTGTTTTCTTCTCTCTTACTCTATCCTGACCTTTTGTGATCCCGTCTCTTTCGCTCCTCATCTCACCTGCTCAAACCACTTAAACTTTCCTCCAGCTTCCCGCAGCAGATCAATTGTTTCCTCTCTGCTATGATATTGAGTTTTGTGGCTTCATCTGGCATGACTTCTCACCTCGTATGCATGGCCAGAATAAGTTAGCAGGGCTCTTCCCTTATCGCCTGTTAATTGAGATGAATGGACAGTTGCCTTTGGATATAATGATTTGCAGCAAAGTAATAATGATGTTACAGAGTTCTGATTGACCCCGAGTATTAAATCTGTTGCATTCAAGAGGGCAATTTTTATGATAGGTTTTTTACTAGCGCGGCACTCAAAGTTAAGAGAACAAATGTCATATGCCTGTAGGAGTATGACTTACAGGGCCTGATATACAGCAGCTGAGTATTGGATTTTTGTAAAATGATTGCAGCGCCGATAACTCAGTTCTGATGTTTGAGTTACTTTCTGAAATCTACAGCCATAACATTGTGACTTCTGGAAAAGGACTAATTTTCTCTTCTCCATCACACCCTTTAGTCAACATCCTGCAAGTGAGCATTTTGAGTGCTCCAATGATATACAGTGATTATCACAGTATTGGCCAGCTGCACAGTTCACAATAATAAATAACATACTATAATGGTGATTGATGAAGTATATCACTATATGCTACATCACTTCAACCCCTTCAAACACACACAGATGGAGTTAACTGTCGACAGAAGCTTAAGACTGTTTGGTTAAATAATGTTGGTGAATAGTCTCTATTTACATGTCATTCTGCTGTAAGTCTTATTTCAGTAAATGTTGATTTGGAAGGAAACGTTTCCAAACAGTTGTGTATGGATAAGAGAATATGAAAGATTCATTCCACACATACAACAAGCATTTATATTTGGTCATGTTGAGGGTATGTATGTGTATGTCACAACTGAACACACAAAGAAATATATTAAAGTCCTTCTTTATGCTAAAACAAATTCATAGATTTAAAAAGATTAATAGTATTTAAAGAATAAAATATACAATACCTCCAGTACCCAGTTGGCAAGAAACCTTTCAGCTATTATGTTCTGCACTTTGTTCACTTTTTCGATTGGCGCACACAAGTGAAAAGTGTCTTGCAGAGCTATAGAACACTCACTTTTGGGGTGAATAAGAGAGTGCAAAATGGATTTGGTTTAAGGCAGAAGAGGTAGATAAAGTGAATATCCCACACTTAAGAAATTCTTTTCAACTTCTCTTTCCCCAGGGATTTTCCACAGAAGATGGCGTCTGCTCTGTCAGAGAACCCGGCCTCAGTGATCCACTCTCTGAACCTGGCTCATAACACGCTCGACAACCAAGGTACACCTCCTGAATACTCTGTGGCAGCTACTATTATGTGTGCTGCAGTCTCTCATGAGTTTTGTTTTATAGTTTTTGTTTGCTCTTAAGGAATACAAAATCAATCTATCACTATATGCAGTCTGTATTACACTTGTTTTGCCTCATTCATCTTTAATGCTTTGTAGTGAGTGTTTTGTAGCTTGAGTTAAGGTCTCTTTTTTCAATATTATCCTTACAGTTATTTGCAGTTAAAGCACTATATTTCACAATTGTCTTTATTTCCCAATTTAAAAAAAAAAAAGTTTTTACTAGGATTTTGAGTAATTCTGAAAGACAGACAAAGATTTTCCTGATTGACAATGTGATCACTTTTTATAACTTGTAGTTATTATAATTTCTCAGTGGGCTACCTGTTAGCATGAGCAAAAACTTTGTGAAAGGTTCAGTGCAAGTGAAAGATTGTTATTCCAATCTCGAGATGGTTTTGTTATTTGTTGTTTTTGTCAGTGTGAGATAGCTGGCATTTGTTGTGCATATATTTTATACAGAAATCCTTCATTCAAATAAAGCTTAGGGCAGTATACTACAACTGAATCTCATCAATGCCTTGATGGAGGTCTGCTCTTTGAATTGTAATTATTTAAATGTAAATGTGTGAACGAGCTTATGAATGTGTATTTTTGGCTCACACGACCCGCGAGTCAGAATCGCTCATTAACTGATTCTCTGTCTCTCGTCTGACATGTGTCACTTTCACTCTCCTCACAACAGTCTTTGTGCTCACACTTGCCACATTATGTATTTGGGCATTCACAGATTGAGGCAGTCTACATGTGAAGAGAGCTGAGAACGCCTGCTCTGCTCATGCTCTGCTGCAGCAACAATGTGTTTCATTTGGAAATGCTGCAGAGTACTTGAATAACTCAATGTGCATTGACATGTTGCTTTATTTTTTACTCACATTTTTCTGCGTTCTCACCATTCTCTGAAAACAGTGTATTATGCTTCTTTGCTGTCTTAGAATTCATGGTTCCACTGGCGAGGTACTAGTTTGAACCAGGTTTGACACACTGCTTGTGTGCTAAGTTCATTTTGATACAGTTCAGTTTGATAATTTGTTGACGTCTGGGTGTTATGGCTTATGGCTACATCAGGCTCAGATCCTTCTTTGACCTTTCATCAATCTTTATAGAAATATCTTATGAACCAGAAAGGGTTTATGGACCAGACCAGGCCACATGCAGCCTGCTGAGACTAGTCGTCTGCTGGTTAAGATACAAGAAAAATTTCAGAGGTTCTCCTCCAAAAACAGCATCATAATTCTCCCCGTTTAGGTCTTTGAATGGGCTACAGCTCCAAAATGTATTTTCTATAGAAAAGGCCACATTCAGACAAGACTGTACAAATAGATTAATTTAATTGAAGCAAAAATGGACATATACTCATTGGTCATTTCTTGAATAAGAACATTTGGAACATTTTTACTTTCAAAGGCAGTGAGTTTAAATATGATCCATAAGGTTGAGAAAATAGTTACTAAGTTTGCCAGTTTATTTATTATCCACATGGCAGCAATGTCTGTACTGAGATTGCTGTAGCCTGAATCGGGTGTTGCATAATGTGTTTGACATATGGTGGTGTATATGGGGTTCCTTGCCTGTTGCTTCATGTGAGGGAGTGTTAGATTGTGAATTAGACTTTGGTGTTTTCTGGTGTGTTCTGTACTATTTGTGGATGTCTTCCTTGTAGGAGTGTGTATGTAAAGATGCAGGGTCAGAGCTGGTAAAGCAATGTGTTTTAGATGTTATAGAGACTGTGTGTATCTGTCACATGTTATACTCAATCTGTGTGTGTACTCTTTAGGTGTGTCCAACCTCATTCAACAAGTGTGTCGCCTCAACAAGGGGCTGCGTCTGCTCAACCTGTCCAAAACCTCTCTCTCATCTAAAGGTATGTGTCCACTAGCGGCTCCTTGTGGTTGTGTATTATTATGACAGTATATATGCAATTACTCTTCTCACTTTAATTATATATAAAACTTGTCATGGTGTTATAGAGTGTCTTGGTTATTTTTCCTAAACTGTCAGACTTTGGGTAATATTTGTAAATGTTTATATCCTTACTAGTTTTTGGAAATCTTTTCATGACTTTAAGTGTGTTTTTTTTTTTTTTTTTTTTAATATATATACATTTTGGTATAGGGATTGTGATGATTTACCTGGTTTTACCATTTACCATTTAAAATTAATTATTTAGTATTATAGTTATTATAGTATAGTATTATAGTATTATAGTTATTTTGCTTTTCACACTCTGTATCTCTTCATTGCACCACATGCAGTTTTACACATTCAACAGTGTTCTTTCTGCTCTATCAAGCCGATAAACTCTGGTCATAATCAGTAGTAGATCTTTCTATATAAATCCTGAGCATTAGTGCTGTGTCCTAGTTTTGGTTCCCATCATCCCACTCAAATCTATGATTCTGTTCTGCAACCAACCAAACAAATATTATACTGTTAATAATAAAGAAAAAATATGCTCTCTTTAATAGTTTTTATGTATGTGTTTCTATTTAAATAAAAATCACCTTTAGTAGGATGTGCTGCTTTTATGTCTTGTTAGCCTCAGAGCATTATAGTTAACTGTTATTGTGGTAATATTTTTTGATACACCAGCATACCCAGCAGGAACTATCTGAGCTGCAGTATTGTTTGTTGGGGGGTCTCTCTGTCTTGAATGGACCAAATACCAAGACCAGGTGCTATGCTGAATTTGTGGCCATAATCTTTTGCCTAGCAGTACACAGTAACACAACCCTGCTACACTGTGAGTGGGCATCTGTGAATCCAATCTGCTGGACTGCCAGGTTGGTAGAGAGGAGTAGAGAGGGCGACCTTGTGGAGTAGGTGTTGCTATGACATCACGGGCACATTTTTGTTACATATTTATAACTGTCTCTTCCTCCGCTGTTCCTTGAGCCTCTGAACCACCTACATGTGTGACATCCTAAAATGAGCCATATAATTAAAAAGGCAACAGGCATGGATACATATGACACTCAATCACACACACAGGGCCCATGATGACTGACTGACTGAGTGATAGATAGATGGGTAGATAGAAGAGGGATTAGATGCAGCGTTCCCTCATTCCCCCATTTCTCGCCTAATCACCACAAATTAGGGATGAAGAGCTTAGCCCGCCTCAGACTGGCACACTCTGGCTGCTTCTCTCCAGACACTGCTGCAGATGACCTCAAATCAATAGTAATATGAAGCATCACATTTTCCACTAATTAGTAAATTCTGTTGACAGATGAATCACAAAAATACAAAGAATCCTTATAGTTTTTTGTTTTTTTTCTATCCAGGGCCCTTTACAACAATGTTAAAACCTTGCTCATTTGTGCAGTATCACATGCAGTATGTGGGTGGGTGAATAGCTTTTAGTCTGTCTGAGCTCAAAGAAGGTAAACATTATTAAATCCTTCAAAGTCAAATGCATAGGAAGAAAAACAGTTCTATAAGCATTTTCTTTACAGTCCATATTGCCCATGTCAAACATTATTAAACATTATTAATATGGTAGTGCAAAGGAAGCCTCGCAAGTGAGTGTACTCTTTGTGGCAGACTCACGCCTGTTTTCAAGGAGTCACATATGGAACACTCACAAAAGAATTATAAATAACATATTTCAAATAGATCAACTTAAAATCTAAAAAGTTATATCAACATAAATCGTTACATAGAAAAAAAAGATGACAGATGTTTTCATTGTGTCTGAACTCCTGTGAGCTTTAAAAATATTATACCTACCACAGCAATGTCAGTCAGGTCAGTGTGAGCTGAGACCTGAAGCAAGGCGAAGGATGACATCAAGACGGTTAAGTCAAATTTGACAGATTAAATGCTTATTTCCTTTGTAAATGTATAATTTTGATGCCTAATTTTGTGCACTGATAACTGGATAATGGGTTACGTTTTTATAAACATCTAACTGTACCTCATTTTCGGGTTACCATGGCTCTTATATTTATAAAATTCTGGCGACTACTAAAATTAGTAGCTCTCTGGCGTTTTTGTTTTTATAAAAAAGTAGCTCACAGGAGGAAAAAGGTTGGAGACTGCTAATTTACAGTATATTCCTGCCATGGCCTCACAGACCCTTTAAGACATACTTTGCTAAGAGACACATTAATATATAACTTTAAAACAGTACTTTGGTAAATGTAATAAAATAATGTAATGTAATAAAAAAAAAGGCCAAGATTCACTCCAATTCCAACTGCTAACACATATTCCAACAACTAACAGCTATCGTAAACTTTTTCATGATTGGTGGCCTGGTCCTATTTTGCTATTGAGTCTATATTTAATTCTAAACTAGAGCAATGCGTCAGAGTTTGGGGTGAGGATTTTAATGAGGGGTTCCATCGAGCCTGTGGGTGTAATTGCGTAGTGATCTAATTTGAGCGAATGAGTTTCTTTTGTTTGGGCTTTCAGGGGAGACTCGGATAGTGATACAGAGAAATAAAGGTTGCTGGCTGCCTCCTTCCAAAAGCGCTTTTCTACCAGCTGCCTATGGAGCTCTCCAGTCCCTGCTCAATTATGCTTTGCCTCATAGTGGGCTAGCATTGTGTTGTTTTTATTCATGACTCACCGGGAAGTCGCATCAGGAGCATCAGACTGGCCCTCTGAAAAATAAGGATTAATTGACTCCAGGCTGCTAAACTACTTGAGACAGCAATACTAAATGTGTGTCTTCTTGTTTTTAGGAGTGGTTTCCTTGTCTCAGGCATTGTGCTCCAGTGATGACTACTCCAATTCACTCCTTCATCTGGATTTGAGCAAAAACCCTGGTGTACTGTCTGGAGATGATGCCACGGTTAGGAAAATATATATGTTTTGTAGCTATACTTTCAGTTAGTATGAGCATATAAGGTATAAAATGAAAGAAACATGACTTCAAGCATATATTTGAACCTTTGTGTTATGGTGGTGGTCCCACATTGTGCCACCTACATTTCTCTACTTTTCTGCCTCTACAGCTTCTTGCAGAAAGTTCTTTTTGATTTGTTTTGTGCTGTTGTTGTTTTGCACCATGTCTAATATTGACTTTTATTTCAGAATCTGTACTTGTTCCTGGCTCAGCCTAACTGCTTGGTTCATTTGGATCTGTCGGGAACAGACTGCACCGTGGACTCGGTTTGTACTTGGCTTTATTTGATTGTTGCCTGACCTTGTTGAGAGAGAGAGATAGAAAGTTATGAAATATGCAATTACTCAGGTAGACAAATAATAACTGCAAAGATTTTTAATTTGCATAAATTTGGAATATTACATTGACTGCATTACTACTATCACTGGTTTCCCTATCGTTTTGTTATTCTTTACTTGAATAAATGCGTTTTAAAATATAGTAGATTGGAATAATATAGACATTAGACACTGAAAGATACAGGACAGTTTGGTGGTGGTAGACTGATAGAATCATGGCACCAGCAGGCCCTTCATAGCAAAGCAAAGTTAGTTTAATCCATCAAAACTAGAACAATATCACAATAATATTCAAGAAACTACCAATCTGTGATAAAATCCCTTATGTAAAAAATGTGTGCTTCATATCAAAATTTGTATCCAGTATCGAGACTTTTCCTTGGTATGGAAATCGTGTTTTGGTATAGTGACAAAACTGCCTCTTTTAAATGTACTACAGTACCTACTGGCAGTTTCTTTCCCTCTATGTGGCACCCAGTACTTAAAGCCATTGAAAAGCCTGCAGAATACCCTGTAATAGAATGTATCTCTATTATAAATAATAGATTTTGAACATGGCAGGAATAGAGCCTTTGATGCAGCCTTTTGTTCACATCTTTGACACTTTATCTTTGTGTTTGTTGCGGGTCTATTTTTAGCCTGTCTCTTTAACAGAGTGATGAGGCTGAGTTTTGGCAGAGTACTGTAATCTAGGTTTTAGGTTTTAAACTGTTTGCTGTTACCATTTGCATTGTTTAGATCTGGTTAATGGTAAATACAACAAATTTAATTTAATTGTTTGGGTACAGTTAGTGGTGAGACTTTGTTGTTAAAGGTCCATAAAGTATAAAGGTATATTACACAAAACCGACTCATGTGAGCTTTAAGCAATGTTATAATGCTGTTACCGCCTCACAATCAAAAGTACTTGGAGTTGTGTTGTGTTTAATTCATGCATCTTTAAGTAACTCTTTATTGTTAGTCTGTCTACGTCTCCAAAGCTCAAAATGCTCTGTTCCACCTTTTGTTAACCTGTTAACCTTGAGTTAACAGGTAACCTTTTGCTATTTTATTGTACCCATGTATAATTTTTCCCCACACTCTCTTTGCCTCCTGGTATTGAAGCAAAGATTGCAGACATTACCCACACCAGCAGTGATTTTTAAATGCTACAGCGGTCACAGATTGGTTCAGATCTCATCACCATATATATGTACCTGTACCGTCCCACTCCAGCCTCCAGCAGTGGAGTACAGCATGACCTCGACACGCCCTCTCCGTAACGCTAGCACTAGTGCTAAGATCGAGGGCAAGATAGGGCCCAAGCTTAAATTTAAAGCCAGTGTTAAAAAGTGTGTTTTCAGCAGCAATTTCAAACTCTCCAGGGAAGTGGCAGCTCTGATGTGTATCGGGGGGGGGGTTCCATAGTTTAGTTCCATAGTTTCCTTTAGTTTTGAGTCTGGCCTTTGGATGGTTTAAGCAGCTGGTCCGATGACCTGAGTGTTCTGCCTGGAGTTTGCACAGTAAGCAATTCAGATAAATAAGAAAGTACCAGATCATGAAGACATTTAAAAAATAAAAATAAAATAAAATATAGACTCCACAAAATTATTATGATTTTTAAAATTTATTTTTCAGCAACTAGCCTATTAATACAATACATAAGGCAAGGAGAGAAGTGTTTTGCCTCTTTATATACTGGCTATATACATTACTGTAGCAGGGATCAAACAGTTTACCCAATGCTATAGGTAATGGTCGGTAATTCAGGAAATGTATGGTTGCAGTTGCTTTGAGCGCAAGGCATTTCCGCATAGGAGAATAAATATTCAAGATTGTATAGTGCTTAAGTTGTTGCTAAGCTCTATTTCTTACTGTCTCACCGCTCCCTTTAAACTATACGCTTGATTTAGTACTGCTATTTCTTCATAATTTCTTTCCTATTAACTGGCACCTACAATTCTTCGTTACTGTTTGGTTTTCATATTGGACTCAAACCATTACACTCACAGAAGCTGTCTGACTTCCTCATGCAAGAAATAGTCCACCACCTTGTGAAACTCAGGTTGCTGAAATGGAGAATGGCTTTTGTTTTTATAATGGGCATCAGTGAAAGTCATTTCACCCATTTATTTTTGTCTTCTTCTCAGTTTTTGACCACACTTTTATTGTTATCCTTTAAACTTAGATTGCCCCCTGTTGTCGTAATTGTTGTAAATACTTAAGAGAAGAACTGTCTGGGGAGAAAGTGTCCGTTTAGTGCTGATGTCTTGAATTGAATTATTAATAAGTTCCTGTATTTAATCTGTAGCAGCAATGGTCGATTAGTCAATTTGCTTGATTGATGACACTGCCTCTGGAAAAATAGAATTGTCCTACACTTTAACCTCATCTCAAATGATTTAAAAAAAGTCTTGAGAGAAATTGGGTTTTGATGTAGATTATATTTGCAGGAGCTCCACCCTGTCAGACAAACACACATATATCATCTTTATTTCAAGATTAATTGGCTCACAGCTGTCAATATGTTCAATTTTTTAATTCCTAAACGTTTTAGCCACACTGTGAGCCCTATCTTTATAATATGAAAGCGTCATTTCATATGCACTTTAATAGATGAAAGTGAGATTTACTGCAGAACTTTTCACCGTGGATGCAGAAAGCAGCGACAGAGGTGACAGAGCACATTTTTTTTTACCTGCAAACTGATGGAAAGTAGCACAATCAATTTAATATGCAGCATAGTGTTAAATCTTTGGATAATGTGGGAAAATGCTTAAAGCTACAGTGATTTAAAGACAGAATTTCATTGAGGTCAAAGACAGAAAACAAAATGCAGTTAATAAAATGCACTTGTAGACTTAGACTTAAAGACAGACACACTTTATTGATCCACAAGGGAAAGTATTTGGACACAGTAGCTCACATTTCACAATGTATTGTAAGAACAAAGAGCAAAAATATAAATGGTAATAAATTCAAAATAAGCAACAAAAATAACAAGAGTCTGGTATCAAATAAGGCATAATTATATAAACATATATGCAGAAGTAAAGATTAAAAATATAGAACTATAGTAATACAAATCTTTCAGCTATATAGAAGAGGTTGTAAGGAGAAAACAGTGGAAAGAGAAATAATGATTGACATGACAGAAGGTTATCTATATAAGGGTTGTATGGAGTATGGTATGAATGTAATCCTGTTATTATGCATCTCTTGTAGATACATATTAGTTGCCTCCATCTTTGAAGCTCAATAGGTGGAGCATTTACCCCTAAACTAGCTAATCTTGGAGTTTAGTCTAGTTCTAGGGCTGACCACAATATTTTAGCAGTTATAAAGCAGAACCAGTGCCTTGGCAGAAGGCTCAAATGCTACAAGTTTTGATGTGTCTATTTCCAAAGACTGCTGCTGGTCTGAGAGTATTTTGACCCAAAGCAACCATATACACTGACATCTAGATGATATGATTAATTAGCTTGTTTCTTTCCCTGTGGCTTATTGACAGCTGTTTGGGGCTTTGCTGCGTGGCTGCTGTGCTGACTTATCCTACCTGAACCTGTCCAAGAACTCCTTCTCTCACAGGTGGGTGCTTAGTTTCCACAAGCTTTACATTCTAATGAACTTTTTAACCTTTGCACAAGCGCATTAAATTTTTCCCCTTGTGACTCTACCACATTGCTGTAGAGATGCCAAACATAATGAAATGCTTGCTTATTGGACCTGAGTGTGTAGCTTAGCAGCATGTTAGCGTAGGAGTGTTTTAATGTACACGCGTCTTCATTTGTTAACAAGTTCATTTAGTGTTGACTCATGTATGTGGCCCATGAGTCTATTTGTGCACCGCTGTTTACCTCCACAGCAGCAGGAAGGAGCAGCTCTCATCCTGTCCCCCGAGAGCCCAGGAGCTTCCCCACTCACAGTATCACGTTACCGAATTACACTGAAATAAGTTTGTGAAAAATGAGCCTAATTTTAGACACAATGATTGTTCTAATCCCTGGGCTCCTGGGCATACATATTTAGCCTCTCATAGTTATTCTGGAGGCTGAATCAATCTTGTAACTTTACTTCCGTGACCTCTCTGTGACCTTTCACTTGCTAAGCTTGGAATACTTATTTTATGCAGGATTGCAGTTTAATTTACCTCACGTGAAAGTTAGTGGTTCAGCATGATCCATCAGACAAGAACAAGTCTCTGGGGCTAGATATGATTTTTTTCCCTCATGTTGATCTGGAATTTTTTATTTGATTTTGTTTGTACAAATACAAATCAGCTTTAAAATCAAGTTATGGAACATAAACAATACAGACTTTTAATCATTATAATTTGACCCCGAAAAAATATTAAGCAAGCTGAATTCTACTCCAAACTGACAATTATAATGACCAAAGCTAATCACTGACCACCAGAAATGAATCTTTATCTCTTTATTAAAACAGTATTTTCTATATTTTTGGCACCCCTGTACCTCAGAAAAACATAGTTCTATTGAACATATTCACCAATATAATACTCTTCAAGTTACAGTCATGGTAGAAGTTGTCTGATTAAATATATTTTCATGATCAGTGTACATAATCTATTCTAGAGCAGCTAATGTCTGATAAACTCTGCCAATATTTTGGGAAATACATACAGCCCCATCGTCTTACAGACATCTTAGAAAAAGGTTTAAGATGTCTGTATATATTTTTACTTTTGCGTCTGTGACTTTCTGCTGTTTTACTGGCTGATTATTTGTTTATTTACCACTTAATTTCTCACAGCTCGCGTGGCTCACTTCCCACTACATTACAACTTCTTAAACCTCCTCCTCTGTCTGCTCCCATACCCTTGGCTACCACTTTCTCTCTGTATCTTTCTGCTTCTCCAAAGTCCCAAGTTCACACCGCCCCCTGCAGCTTGTGTGTTATTAAATGCACTCCGGGTCACCGCTACTGGTCACAAAGTTTAGATGTGTGGTGAAACATGAAGCAGCCAACTTGAGCATCACTGATAAGAGCCACCTGACTGCTTATGAATATAGAAGAGACAGAGACGAATAGAGCCACACTTGTAACACCTTTGATGGAGGTTGGGTTACAGACATGTGTGCATGGCTAACAAGTTGCTGAGGCAGCTCTCTGGAGGGTGTTTTCACTGAAAGACACTGACACTGGATCTGCTTATGCGACAAAAGCCCTTCTGGATCCAGTGTATGTTGACAGGCTGCATGCTAATCATAACAAGTGAGTCCAAAACGCCATTGCTCCCCACAAGGGAGGTGATCACTGGAGCAGAGGCAGCAGGCTGGGGCCAGACATCATTTCATTTTTAATATGGAACAACTTCTTCCAATATGAGAATATTTTGTCTTAACCCTTTAAAACTAACACATTTCTATGTTTTCTTGTTTCGGGTATGGGGTCCGGCACCTTCTTGTCTGTGGAGATATTATTGCTTTGTCTGGAATGTTCCACTGTATGAAATTAAAAACCTGTGGTGCACTTATTCAGTTGTTACACTATTATGCTATTGGCTCTAACTATACTAAGCTGTGTTTCTGTGTATGCTGATTTAAGATACTGGTACTTTGCTTAGCTCCAGATAGAGCTGAAGTGTAAATGGGCTGATTTTCTTGTTAAATTTCAGTCTCATAATCTGTCTCCATAATTGATAAACTAATGGTGTTTGGACACAGAAAATGGAGTTTGATATGGCTATTCTCCATTGTTAATTGTTGCTGTCACATTACTGGGCCGACAGACAGATTCAAAATGTTATCATGACCCAGCCATTATCCAAATGGTGTTGGGTCAGGTGTGACAGCAGCCTGGTGTCAGCTATACATGAGGCCTGGTTCAATGGGCATTAAATGAGAGTGTGCAGTGATTGCTGGTTATGCTTTCAGGCTCTCATATTATGGCTCTCATAACAATTAAGCAGCTGTGCCAGACACATGCGCCAGATTCAAAACTGGGAGGATTTAGAGGCAGCTGCATAAAAAGTTGTGGACTGCAGTGAATGGACAGCCTGGACATGTGTACTTCAGATGATGTTTATCTTTGGGTTACAAGTAGAGCCTTTTGGCCTTCTGGCATAATAAAACTTTTAAAAATGCTGTAATATTGATTCAACATTCAATCAAACTCTGTCTTGTATGTCAATGTGTTGTTTGTTTCTATAGCACATTTTCAAGAACACCAGCTGTACAAAATGCTTCACACACACATTAAATGGTAAAAAAAAAAAAAAAAAAAATATATATATATATATATATATATATATATATATATATATATATATATATATATATATTATATACATATATATATATATACACATATATATAAACAAATGTTAAATTGAATCATATATAATTTAATGTACCAACAAGTGTGGATCAAGAGCAAAACATATTAATGGACGAAACAAGCTCAAACACAGTACATTACTAATTAAAAATAAAGCTTTACAAAGCATCAAAGCAGGCATGTCCAAACTATGGCCCAAGGACCAAATGCAAGCCCAGACCAATTTTTCTTGGTCCTCAAGCTTCCATGTGAATTTCAAATTATCTCGAACAGTACTTTATACTGCAAGTTTTTTGAAAATCTACATTGATAAAGCCAAAATTAAATCTTTAGTGTGCACTTTTGAGGACCTAAGCTTGAATACAATTTTAAAATGCACATATTTCAAATAGTCACTGTATTGAGCACTTCTGTCCCTTCTGTTTTGATATGTGGCTCTTGATGAAAAAAGTCTGGACTTGCAAACACCCCTGAATTAAAGTATTACAAGCATTACTTTGGTGTCCAGTCCCTCACACAAATTAAATTCTCATCATAATTTTTTGGTCCACAAATCTCTATGAACAGTAGAGGTCCAAAGTATATGACAGACCTGTAAATGCTTGTGATCTCCTTAAGCCCTTAAATTACAAATAAAATTTACTTGACAATTGACTTGTCTACGTACTAGTCCAATTTCATGAGTTGATTCTGCCCTGAGATAAAACTCATATGCTTGTAGAAAGCTGGTTGTATTTCTCAAAAACAAACCATTTCTTTTCGACCCCCTTCTGTCTGCCCTGTTGCCCAACTTTCTATCTTTGTCATACTGTCTCCATCTCTCTTTTCTTCACCCCCTGTGGTGATCTATTTGTTAGGTGGTCCTTACACTGGCGCACTGGCTTCTTTTGACAGCTCCTAAATGCAGAGCTCTTCGTGCTGTCCGCAGATAGATCTTTAATGTTGCAGTCTTGTTGTACACACACAGGCTTTGCTCCCTGTCGCTGTGCCTGTGCTGTTGCCAGGCTCAGACATTTGGGCAGATGGTCGGCTAATTGGTCAGTATTACCTTTAAACTCGTGGCAGTAATTAATGCCAACTTCACCTTATCACAGTGTCTGCTTAGAATAATACTGGCTGAGCATCTGTTGGGTCTCTCCTGCACCCCCTGCCCCTCTCTCTTTCTCTCTCTCTCTCTCTCTCTCTCTCTCTCTCTCTCTCTCTCTCTCTATCCTGTCACTAACTTCCTGACACAGTAGATAAGTGTGTCATCTTTTCACTGTCTGTCATCATCCTCCCACCTCCCTTCATTATCTGCCTTACTCATATCGGCCTCAGACGACCTCCAGCTTTGTTATCTTTGCACATTTTTAACACCATTTTTGTTTTGTGTCTTGCGCCAGGAAAGCCAGAGACTCTCTGCCAACTTTCCGTCAGTTCTTCAGCTCGGCGTTCAGTCTGACCCACGTCAGTTTGGCCTCCATGAAAGTCCCTCCTGATTCACTGCGGTGAGTCATGGTGCTTGTTGTGTATGTATTTCAATGTGTCACGAATACAGTCATTATGGTGAAACACATAGAGGAACTGTAACAGTTCAACTGTTTGAATGGCAAAGGGTCATATGATTCAGAGAGAAAAAAAAAATGCACTTTTATTTTTGCCACCAATAAAGCATCACACTCTTGTGTCAACCCTAGCCCTGATAAATTCATATGGAAATAATTAGATTCTAGGAGACAAGGAAAGTGCTAAAGTAATGTAAGAGACAAAAAGATTATGTTTTTTAGGTGAACAGTGTCTTTAATATATTATTTTTATTAAATATATTTCTGATAATGATACAAATCAAATGAAAAATATGCTATATAATTTATATATATTATTGTATATATTATATAATGCAGTGTGGCCAAGATGGTGTAGTCTAGACGATTATCTCTTTTATAAATTAGTGACTCTAATATGTCCAGACTATAATAATAATTTGGAACATTACTTAGCTGGAACTTCACTGTACTGAAACTGTCTCTGAAGATTTGGAATAAAAGAAGCTCATGACAATCCATGCGTATAAGCCACTGTACCCTCCTCTTGAGGACACAGGCGCTATATTTTAGTTTTAGCTTTAGTTTTATCCAATACTGTCATAATCTTGCACATGGCTTAGAATTGAAAAAAAAAAAGAGAAAGCTATTTAAAGGTGCATTATGTAACTTTTCTGATGGAGGATCCGTCATTTACTTATTTCCATGAAGATAGTATTGCTTTGGGCAACCAGCCGGTGGCATACACTCCACCAGAAATGTTACACAGTGCACTAATCACAACAGTAATCCCAGTAATCACAACATTTAGATGCATAAGATATTGTTGCTAGTACTGCATTTCATATTCAATTATTACTCAAGAAGACTATACAGGAGCAATTTTTCAATTTACAAAGAATAATATTTTATTAAATGCTAATTCAGTATTTATATGGTCAGCAGCCTGGCCTTCACATAAACAGTCTAAACAGTAGCCTCCCATAAGGCTCACTGTTGCTTTGTATCTGTGTCCATTACGAAATCACAGCCAATAAGTGAGTAAACAAAACAAAGTGCCAACAATTGAGATGATTGTGTGCAATGTCGATGGCCCTCGTCCAAAATGGCTGCAGCAGCAGACTCCCCACACAGCACTTCTGCTCATTACCTCCTCCTGGTGTGATTCTTAACTGTGTGGTCAATGTAGAGCCACCAACTGAGTTTTAAACGGGCGAGCACTTTGCGTCCAGACTGAAACTGCCAGGTCCCTTTGTGCATGTGCAACAAATAATCACGCTGCATGAATATGCTTTTAAATTTGTGAGATTTTTAGGCTTCAAACTTTCAAACCTTTCAAACCAAAAGTAAATATGTAAATGCATTCTGAACTTATTATTATATATTTTTCTAGTTGAAAATATAAGTAAAAGCAAAAATCTTACTGAATACACAACTTGAAGAAAATCTGAGAAGTTTTACTTTATTTCAGAGTTACTTGTACTTAGATTTTGTTACATGGTGTTGCTTTTAAATTCATACTCATTAATATTTGCTTGAATTTAATATGAATCTATTGCATCTTATTGCTTCCTCTTTATGTGCACTTATGTGCAACAGTATCACCTATTTATTTTGAATCAGATTTTGTTTATTTTGGATTAATCCTCTTTTGCACATCATGATGCTGCTTTTGATAATTACTGCCACTGGTTTTCCTTATTCCCTCCCTTTTCACATTCTTTCCTCCATGTGTCTTTCTGCTTGTGTCTGTGAATGCCTCCTTTGGCCTGCAGGGCTCTCTTCTTGGGCCTGTCCAATAACCCTCATATCGCTGATTTACACCTGGACATCAGCGGCTGTGAGGTATGCTGTCTATGGATGTATTCAGCCATGTCTCCAAAGATTAGTCCTCGGGGGTTACAGTATCCCATCATGCTTTGCTTCTCTCTGTCTTCTCGCAGCTGAGGTCGGCCGGAGCGGCAGTCATTCAGGAGCTGTTTCCCCGAGTCTCCTGTGTGGGGACGTTGGACATTTCTGATAATGGTGAGAGACAGGGCTGCGCATGTTTGTCCTGCAGCTGTGACTGTATGTAGCATTGTTCTGTTTTTGTACCAGTCAAAATGTCATGTATTGTAGAGTCAGTTTTGGGTGTTGTCAAAGCAATAACAAAATAAAGGTCCCTGTGCTTGCAGGTATTGCGTAGTAGTCCATAAACTACTACACAATGCCTGTAACATTCTTAGTAGCAGGTTGTATTTTGTTTGTTTGTTTTTTTTTCTTATATATTGTTTATTTGTACAACTAATCAACTCATATTATTTGGTACTTATAAATGACAACAATCCGTGTATCATTCGTTCATTAATTTTTCAGAATAAAACCAAAAATAAGAAAATGAAAAAACAACTATTTTCTTCATTATTTGTCTTCAAAACCAAAATGAAAAAAATGGATAACAATTCATTTTTTGCCAGTTTTTGATTCTTTTGTGTTTAAATGAATAATGGAAAAAATGGATAATGGACCAGGACTGAACCAAGACAAGACTGAACCAGGACTGAACCAGGAGTAAAACAAGACTGAACCAGGAGTGTCAGGACGGGTCCAGAGCTGTTGGGTGATCAGGCCACAGACCGGGACTGAGATTGGGACTGAGACTGGTTTAGTCCTGGTTTAGTCCTGGTTTAGTCCTGGTAGACCTAGTTTAGACCTGGTTTAGACCTGTTTTAGTCCTCGTTCAGTCCGTATGCGGCGCAAAAGTCCGGCATCACAGTTTAAGTCACGGAAACGGTAAACAGCCATTATCTGTTTTTCCATTATTCATTTAAACATAAAATCGAAAACTGAAAAACAAATAGTTTTTTCATTTTGGTTTTGAAGACAAATAATGAAGAAAATTATTTTGGTTTTATTTTGAAAAACAAATGAATGAATGATACACAGATTCACAAGAGTGCCTTTAACAGTTGCACTTGTGTTCCATGGTATTTTAATGACTGTAATCTAATTTGAAATGATATTGAACTAAACTCATTACTTTAAACAACTAAGCATTCACAGAGCATGTCTCTAGCATATGGTGTAAGGCTGTTCACATCTTACAAAATATGTTCAGCATCAGCATCTGTTGATATCCTATATTACCCTAGAGTATATAAAATACACACAGTTAAAGCTTCATTAAACTCACATTACAGAGATAAATATATGCGAGTTGTATTATTGTGGTCAGTAAACCTATAATAAACAAACCAAATTGCTTTTTTTTTAACTTCTGAAATTTATGCACAATTTTTAGTGCTTAATTATCCTGCTTTCCAACACAGGCCACCCATTTCCCTCTTGATTAATGCCCTTTATTAATATCTGAAGCATGTCTTATTTATGAGCACATATTTCTGTTTGTATAAGAGGTTTGTGGTTGATTTTGCCATGGCAACTGTCTCTTCTCAAGGCGTCCTCGATCCTTCAGCGTTTTGAAGATGAGAGTGTTGGAAGGGAAGGTTAATTGGTTGTGCTGTGTTTGGGCAGAACAATTGTACAGAAAACAAACAACACAGCGACTATTATGGTTATATAACACTGAGCTGAAATGCATTCTCAGCTGTTTTCTGTCTCAGCCTTGTATTATCTGTTAACAATACGCTATGTAACTTTTCTGGTGGAGGGTCCGCCACGTGCTTGGAGACATGGAGATGTTATTGCTTTGCCTAAATCTTCCACAATATAACATTAAACCTATACCTATACATGGAGAAAAGTAGGTGAAGTACCAGGCAAAGTTACAGGTCAGATTGCTAATGCACTGATCAGACACAATTTGAGACCTGTCTGCCAAATCAGAATAAAATTGAATTTCTTTGACCAGTAGGATAGATACTTACCACAAGGAACATCCAAAATAAGATATATTAACTTGTTGTTTAGTATATCTTTTAAATATAAAATCATAAAGATGTGGTTGATCCCCTCATATTACCTTTAGGTTGTGTTATTTTTTCTTAAATACTAATTCATTTCCTCTCACAGGTTTGGATGCAGACATGTTGGCAGTGGTTCCTGCGTTCTCCCATCACCCATCCCTTAAGCACCTGATGCTGGGGAAGAACTTTAACATCAAGGGCAGGTAGGTGGAAGTGCACTGGGACGCAGACGCACTACAGATGGCTACAGACGGCACTCATGATGGATGTTCTTCTGTTTTTCTGTGCCTCCTCAGGGTGCTGGATGAGATACTACAGAAACTAGTTCATTTGGTGCAAGAGGAAGACTGTGTGAGTTACACAGTTTATGCACTTTTCTTAATCTGGTATAGCTTTGTGGCTATAAATTAACACATTAAGGCAGTTACAATTGCTGTAACTTAAGTTAATTTAATTTTATTTAAAAGTGTGCCACATTTTTGTCTTCATATAAATGTTACTGTTCTGCCTACATGATGATGGTCACACAGTTCATTAAACGTATCTATCTTGCATTCATTCAATTACTTATTAAAAATATATTAAAATTAATGTGAGAAAGCTTCCCACAGACCTGACCTGTAAGTTAGCCTGTTGACGTGTTTGTATGGAGATAGATAAGTTAATACGATGCTGTCACTGTCTTACATTCCAGGCAAAGCAATAACATCACTGAGACAAGGTGACAGACTTTCCACCTGAAAAGCTATGTGCTACACCTTTAAATGGAGATGGCATTTAAAACTTATCTCCTTGCAATGGCATTGGATGGTTCATTTCATTTCTGTTTATCATGTACCCTGCACCTGAGTTTAACTGCACTATCTGGTCTGAAAATCTAACATGACAAATAGCTTAGTCAACTATTCACCAGTTTTGATGATGTGAACTGGCAGATTTACTCTCACATTCATTCAATGAACACGAGCACTGCAGTTAGTGTCAGCTGATGGAGAGGTTACTCAGGTAGTTTTTACATTAACATTTTTTGGAAATGTTTTTACTTTGGCAATAGTTGTCAGAGTTATAGTCACACTTTTTATAAAAATGTTGCACTACAAATAGAAAAATACATGATAGTTATAACAGCAGTATCAACAGTAGAAACAACAGAGGTTTTAGTATTTTTGGCTCATTAAATGATTTTAAAAAATGCAATTTTTTGAAGGAACATTCGGCTATTCACTTTTTGGGATTTTTTTTTGTATTTCCGACAAAGTCCTCACTTTCACGTTAATAAGATTGCACACATTCCTCACTACAGTGAGAATATAATGTGCAGTATCACTGAGCTTTGGTTCAGTACTGGTCTGCTAATAAAACATATAAGTCAAGCACTGCAGACATCATAGTGAAATCTCCAGCAGTCTTAATAAGATTCACCATTTTTAATATGCCCTTACTATATTTGCATTTTGATTCACAGAGCCATGACTGCAGTTTCATTTCTGTGATTTCTTCCTATGATTAGCTATAGTTTCTCTGCTCTGTATAAAAAGCATACAATTTCATGCGCCAAGACTCTATACCTCTGAGTTGAATTTTTAACAACTTCTTCCTGTTTTTCTGTCTCCAATCATCGTCTTTTCACCTGGATATTATTATATTATTACACACACACTCTCAGCTTCTAATGAGTCCCACTGCAAGAAGACACAGTTTTTAGTTTAGTTTCTGCACTTGTCTGGAAGTTTTTTGGTTCAGGAAGGAGGAAACAGAGAAAACAAATCAGGGGTGCAGATGAGCCATCGATTACTATGCAGTTGGTCGACGCAGACGAAGTTGGTGAATATTTAAAATGGTACTTTCAAATTCATGTATTGATTTTCAAAATGTAGTTACAAGAAGATACAACCCAGTGCACTCGTTAGCTTGACCCAAACCCGCAGAAATGAAGAGAGTTGCACCTGGAAAGGAATCAGTTGAAATTAACATGCAAATTTATGCTTAGTAGTAGTTTACGGAACAAGATAGAAAGATACACCTAAACTGCACTATATTTTATCGAGGCTGTTACTTTTGAATATTCCTTTTTTTTTCTCCAATCAATTACAAAAAATGGGTAATCATAAAACTATTAATTTTATTCTGCAATCTATTTTAATCGTCTATACTCTCTACAATCTGAAATGTGGGAATCAAAACTTTCCACTTAACAAACACTACAGTATCACATTACATCAGTTATGTCCCATATAAGAAAATATGTGATTTATTTTTTGTCTTTCTAAAATAAAAATAATATTTTCTATATTGTAGCATATTCTTTAGGTTATCCAAAAACATCTCTTTTATCTGTCCGTTCTTCAGGCTCTTCAGTCCCTCTCGCTGGCTGACTCAAGGTTGCGTCAGAGGGGCACTGTGCTGGTCAATGCCCTGGGCTCTAACGCCTGCCTCAGAAAGGTGGATCTGAGTGGGAACGGTCTGGAGGATGCAGGCGCCAAAATGCTCAGCAAGGCTCTGCAGATCAACACCACACTCAGGTAGGTTTAGTAATGGAAAGGCCATTTACTGACAATTAAAGTAATGTTTCTCTACATGTATTTGTTTTGTTTGAATGATTTGTGTATAGAAGAAAGGTAATCTCAGTGGTGCAGAGGTTATATAAGTACTTAACCCCTATTAGCAACAAGTATAATATACCACCTAAATAAACCTAAGAACCCTCTGTCATGTTATTACCAGAATGCTCTTTTCACGTGTGTCTTCCCTTGCGTAAAACTACAAAGAAAAAAAAAAATAGAAGGAAGATTTGACAGGAACTGGGTTTTATTTGGAGCTGGAGATTAAAGCTGCACTATGTAACTTTTTGGTTGGGGGGTTTGTTGCTCTGCCTGGAATATTCCGTACATTAACAGCTCTAGGTTTAATGCCATACTGTGAAGCAATAACATCTCCATGAAGAAAAGCATGTGATGGTCACTCCAAATGCAAAATGTTACAGAATGCACCTTTAATTGCAGAGCTGCAAAACTAAAGATAGTAGTAGTAAGTGAAAGTAGAACTATGAAGGAAAAAAAAAACTGCTGTTGTCACAGGCTGATGTTTGAGTTGTTAAAGTTGTCTGTTCCTGCCAGTTCATTCTTCAGGGTTCTCAACCAAGAAAATGCCTTTTAAAATATATACTTCATATCATTCAGTCTTTTTTCACAAATAGCTGCTTTTACTATTCATGGCTTTTAACGTCTTCATATCGGAGACTTTTTGAAACATCTCCATTCCAATGATATAGTTTTAGAGGGGAATTGTTAATTGCTATGGTAGCAATGTTCATTTTTCATCGCTCTGAAACCCATAGAGTGAAAGTTTTTTTTTCCTGAAATATAAGAAATAAAAGTCAAGTACAGACTCTTTTACTTCTCCAAATGTAAAGAGGTTCTTCTTTTCCAAAGACATGCATTAGAAAATCTGTAAAATAGTGGGCCTTTAAAGTTCAGTGAGTTGATAAAAGGAGTGATAAATCATACAAGGACGCACAAGCAGGAACACTATATCCGTGTGTAGGAGTAACACTGCTGGATCTGAGGAACGATAGAGGAAAGTTGGATGGGATGGACAGAGAAGACCTCCTGGGGTGTGTGATTTGGGGTTTGCTGGAGGAAGATCTAGGGCAGAGGTATGATGGAGGTGAGGATGGATAAAAGGAAAGAGTGACATATTAGAAACAGCAGTTAGACAGACGAGTGTGGGAAGAGGCTGCTCTGAAGTCGCTGGAGCTCATTAGTTTTATGGCTCGGGTCCATGCATCCCTAATTTGGGGATATGGTCGAACTCTTTGCAGCTAAGTTTGTGTGGGTTTGAAGTTTTATCTCTCAGTTTGCAGCTATTGGCTAACACATGCTGATTTTCATTATCACTATTTTATTTTACATAACTTCAACATAAAACATAAACTCTAAAGAAACTCAAAAATATTAGTAATTGAAATAGTTTCATTTTAATCAAATATACATTTATTGATAAGTTTGCATATCTCCACTCAAATGAGGCTTAAGATGCTGGCAGTTACAGGAACTAATCTGGAGCTAGGCCCCATATTGGGAATAGCATTATTTTTTTATGGACAAAATAGCAAAATAAACCCATCAAGATCATGTAAAGTGGGCTAATATGAACATTTTAAGACCAAAATGACAGGGTTCACAGCTGCAGTTACAAAGAGGGGCGACAATATTCCAGTGAAGGTCAATGGGAGACAGGATCACTAGGAGCTGGAAGTGCCCGCATACAAACTTCCTATTTGAAAAGCAGCAGCTAGCGTGTTAGCTGTGCCCATTTATATATACAGTTTATGCTTAAAGGTGAACTATTAAACTTTTTTGGTGGAGGGTCAGCCACCTTCTGATCTCCATGAAGATGTTATTGCTTTGCCTCCCTGCTGTGGAACATCCACTTATCCAAGGTGCAAGGCCGGTCTGTGGAGAAGTGGTGACCCTGCTCATAGCGTAAGAATGCATGATTCTAAGGCATTTTTAACAAAAAAACCCTGTAACTGAATGAATGTAACACAGGTAATGCCATACTATAGAACATTCAAAGCAAAGCAATAACTTCATGGAGACATGTGAGTAACCCTTCACCAGAAAAATCACATAGTACACCTTTAATATCATGCCAGGAACTGAGGAAATTCCGCCTTAGTTGTATGAATCAAGGAAAAAAATATAAATTTTGGATTATGTTCAATGACAAGTGAACTATTTGAAATTCTGTGTAGTGCACATATCTCAGTGTACAGTGATTGGTTAAGTGATTTTATGTTGCATGTACTTCTCAGCACAAGCTCTAAATAGATGGAGGTCAGGCACCTATATTTCTCTGTGGGAAATTTTTGCTTAAAGTCTTTTCAGCTGACACCAATAAGGCAAGAAAGAGAAATACAAGTACTTTTTGGAAACATCTGTTAAAAACAAACAAACAAAAACATTTCACAGCTGTAAAACTTGTAATTTTTTTTTCATTTGGATATGTCCAGTAATTACAGAAGTATTAAACATAATACATTATTATATCTGCTATGCTACTGGAAGTAATGGATTGATCAAGGTTGATATAAGGTAAACTCAAACCTCTCCCCCATATGGCCATATATTCCAGATGCTTCAGATTTTATCACAGGGAAGTTCATTTCAACAACTAGATTGAAGTTGCACTGTTTTGACAATGAGGAAGAAGGAAATAGACAAATACACTTTTTAAACAAATGTAAAATTCCCTTGTCATGTTGGTAAAAGTTACAGTCGATATCTGGGGAATGCCATGTAGAAAAGAAAATACTATCTCTGCTTTCGTGGTAGTGTTGGGATGTCTCAAAAGCATCAGTTCTGTGTCTATTTTTCTTTCTTATCTTTTATCTTTGGTTTGATCCCTCTCAGGAGCGTGATGTGGGATCGCAACAACACCACAGCGACCGGTTTCCAGGACGTTGCAAGAGCGATGGAGCAGTAAGACACACACACCCAAAACGTAGCTTTGAAGGTCTTTATGTACACATATCAATTCACCAGACGCCCATAAAAGGACATTCCTGATCCTGTCTTCTACACATTGTGACGTGATGCAATGAGTTGTACATCAATTCACTAACATTTTCGATCATATGAACAGAATGTAGAAGGCACCTGATGCGCACTGTGTACACAGTGCCATATCTTAGTAACTTAAACTGTAATTAACTAATCATCTTGGACAACTATACTTCTGAGTGCTATGCTACAGAGTTCCAATTTGAGTTAAGATACTAAGGAGTAATGAGTGGTGAGCAATCTAAGCATCTTCTGCGTCAGATAACACACAAAAAAGCATGACATGTTAAAGTGCGGTCTGAGACGAGATATGTTGTTGACAATGTATCATATTAATACAGAATTTAGACAGGCAACAATCTCATGAACTATATCTCTATTTACCACATGCTGTATTGTTCATAAATTAATCGCATCGTAAATCCAGATCCTCATCCTACTCATCTCTCTATACTTTCTTCACGCTCTTGTAGGAGTAAGTCATGATATTTATTAGTAACTATTCATACCCTGCTAGTATCCACTGACCTATCTGACTTAAGTCATATCTTGAAGCATACTAACTTTCACCTACTGAAGCACGTCAGGACATATTGCTCTCATATGTGCAGCTGACCGACGAGTGCTAACTTCCCGAGAGAGAAAAAATCTTTGGACATACAAATAACCACAAAAGCCTTTGTGCGATCGCAAGTTGACTATTACTTTACGCGAGAAGGGGACAGGACAATAAACAATAATACCCGGGGGGGAGACGGGTCTAATTCATATTTTCACTGAGGTAGTCCATAAAAATATATAATAAAATATATACGTTTTATTAAATTTAAAAACACACCATTCGTATTACCATAGAGTAGTGCAGGTTTAGTAACATATCAGATTCATTAGAACACATGAAACCACATTAGTCCACTTAATTGTCAGGGAAGGAAGGGACTGATATGTGAAAGATCCAAGTCTGAGAGAGAGTGAATTCCACCTTAAGTTTCGTATGAATCAAGTGAAAGAACAATGTATTATTAACCGTGTAATTTGAAATATTATGTTACAAACCTATACATAGTGAAAAGTATCGTTGACAAATAGCTTTGTATCAAGTATGTACAAATCATCTACGTGTGCCATTGATACAAGTAATTGAGAAGTCATTTATGCTGTCATCATCGTAACTTCTCATGTCACAGGCTACTAGGAAGTAGATGTGCCAAGGAGTACTATGAGACCTATGATTTATTTTGTTCTCGCTATATGGTGAACTTATGAACCTTATAGATCTACCTTAAGTACTTATACAAAATTGTTGTCCTGACCACACCAATAGGACATGAGAAGAAAAATACAAGTGTCTTCTTATTGGAATACGAAGTCACTCTGAGTTATATTAGGAAACAAACAATGAACTCAAACACAAAAACGAATTCCACAGCACTAGTAGAGCACTGAATGTAAATACATTTGTTGGTCATCTATAGGATAGGTGCCCACAACCGATCCATGTATTAACAGAAATTAATTCTCTTGAAAATATATAGTAGCAATTATAAATATATTGATCTGAGGTCACATCGCGAGTCTATTTGACACATTACAACTAGTACATAATTTACACCAGCTAGTTCCTTCAAAAAAGTCTAGCAGACGACACTGTTAAAATATAAGCCTGATATGCTCATCTCAGCAACATGTCTCTAACAAGAATCGCTCCTCTGTTCAAGCCTACACATATAGACAACCAATCTCACCTGCGCGTTAGAAGGGCTAGCAGTTCTGGACTCCATGTTCATAACATTGTGGCATTCATGCCACTTAGAGTCTTTAGTCGATTCCTTGTTCTATTCTTCTCATTACTATATTTCTATCTGGGCCAACCAATATAAATGTAGTGCGGTCATGCGACTAACAAATAGTACACATGAATAGTATGTTATGCCTTACTACAAGGAGGTGTCAACTATACGACAACATTGTCAATTACTTTTAAGATCAGTTCTTGATCAGTCACATACTATAGAATTATTATGAGGAGTTTTCAGTACTTCTATTAAGAGTAGTATTGTAACATTATCCAATTAAACTGAAAATTGAGCGCATTTGTCTCACAGAAAATAGTTGCTGGTCACATATGTTTATTTACATAAAATATAGACTAGTGCGGTTTAATTATGAGTGGCGTATCAGCTCCATGCATCAGTAGTAAATTTAGTGACTGTGTTACAGCTACACTGTCAGATCAGCCACAATATCCTGTTTCTCTTTGACTTAATAACTTATCTTGATGATAACAGTATAAGTGGTTAATTACAGATGTTATGATAAATTCTAAATTATAGTGCGTTTCCAACTGAGTACTAGAAATTACACCTATACCAGTGATGAGGCGAAAATTAATAAAGCAAATCTCGAGACGCATACATACACACAGTGCAACAAACGAAACCCAAGAGTTCTATCTGATTTTAGTGTGTTGGGCAAAGACTGTTTTTCTTAGCCAAACAATGTTATAAACTCTATTACTCCAATATACAGTTTAGACTCTAATGAGGGGAATTAGGAGTTAGACTATGTGTATGAGTAAATTTAAGAGAATACAGGTTCCTAATTGGCTACTAACAGCATTTAGAACAAAATGCAATAAATTATATTTCTTGTGGTCTGCTAAGCATTATGTGGTGTATTCATTAAAAAAACAATGTCCGATGGACATTTGACTGGTCTAGCGTTTTTTAGATTACATGCTAAACGATAGGTATAATGGATAAAAGTTTTTCCATATTATAAACTTGAGTGAGACTTCTCGTGTTTTGCACCCCCATCATAAAATCTTCTGCAATCATCACGTGAGCAACTTTAATATCAGTAACTCTTCTGCCCAGTATAAATTACAAATGAACTTGTCAAAACTCCCAATGTTGTCCCAGCTGCTTTTATTTATTCTTGGAAGACTATTCGATGAGCTGTCAATATGATCATCTTCAGAGTAAGCCAATTAAGATTGATAATGCCACAAATATGAAATTAGACCACGAAGTCAAATTAAGCAGACGTATATAGCAACAATTAAATAGCAAGCTTCTGTGAAATGATGATACAACATTCTTTGGTTTCTTTGCGGCGAGTTAAGCACATGTATTTCTCAGCCTCAGTGTATATATTATCACGCAGAGGACTGAATACCAGACGCCACAACCACAAGCAAATGGCATTTGTGAGAAAATAATCAAGATCCATCTTTAGAGAGAGCTTATCAATGATTGTGTATGATGCAGGAAGTGCAGCTATGGTTATCTATGAGATTTAAAGTGAAGTCAACTTTATGAACAGTTAAATGTTTCATGCTTAAATAGGGCGAGTTTAGTAGCGAGTTAATACTCCTAGGCCACTCGTCCTAAAGGCAAAGGCTTCACAGGACCCTGAGTTAACTACATTATAATATTATGGAAAGGTGTTGCTTAAAATTATTATATTCATTCTTGACCCTAAGCACTTGGTCGAGAAATGTATATGATACCTTTATTGGGTGACAAAAATAGGAAAAACTCTACAGAATAACACCACCCATTCAGCCAAACCATTATGACAACCTATGCTTATACGCAACTTCTGATCCCTACTCAATAAATGTGATCGCACGATAGAAAATATAATTATATTTAAAAATTATGCACTTTAAAAAATCACGATGTAGTGTCTATGATAATATACAATTATTAGATGTCTAAAATTTAAGCTACTTGTTATTTAGTTTAGAGAGATTCGACACAGTGGGATATATTATCGCACAATTTTATTAATCTAACTTATTTAATTTGTTCTATGATGAATATCATACAAACGTTTCTTTATATAATAGAAAATATTAAATATAAACCGGTTAAACTTTTAATTTCATATATCTAACACATTTAATAATATAATGTATTACATGCACAAAAATAAAAGTCTAGGCAGTTAAAACTGCCACCATAACTATAATGTTTGTCATTAGTGAGGAAACCTGTGTGGCAAAGCAGGGTTTACTTGTTAATAAATGAGTATTATATATCTTACAGTATCTTACTCTTCTTAGGTCTATTGAATCATACATGTGCAAACACATTGCAAAAGAAATACAGCTGAGATACATACACCCCTGTGCCCTTGTAGTCAGAATCTGTTCCTACCTGATATGCAAGCGTTTCTAGCTCATTATTGTTCTACGCCACGGAAATGGCATGAGAAAACAGAGTGTTTGTTTGTGTTTTGTTGGTTTTTCTTAGGGACATATGGAATAAAGAGTAACAGTAGACGTATATCTCTATATCTTAATATATAACTTATATGTCACATTATTATATGGTAGAATGAGTGTGTTTTTCTATTTATCCATATTTTAAAAAAGTGTGTTTGAGTATTAGCTGCCATAATATGCAGATTATATATCTAAACCCATATATATATAGATTAGTGTAGGTGTGATATATATATAATAATGTAATGCTATATATACTATATTTAGTGGATTTTATCTTAATATATATGGTTATCTGTTATTATCTGTGTTATTCTTTTTCAATGTGCTAAAAACACAAACAATGGAAATATCTATCTTTGTCCATAACATAGCAGTATGAAGATAGAAGAAAGGATAAGTGCTTGATGTAATTTTAAATTATTACTATTTGAGCCACCAATTATGATGTTTGAAAATGAAATCTGACAAATAAAAACCAGTATATTATGGATATAGTGCAGATCTACTATATATATCTATTATATGTAATGTTGTATAAGAGAATTAGTAGTATTCTAACTCCTATATATAAAACCATAATTGAAAACAATATTTAGCATCCATAATATATAATCCTAAATATATCTTATTATAGACATGAAATAAAAGAATGTACAATGCATAAAACTCTATCAATGAGTTGGACTTTCTCTGGTGAGATGAAATGGATTTGGGTCCGCCTTATGGGCTCGCGCCCTTTATGAGCCAAAAACTTAGCTCTCGGCTACACACTTCGTATCCCATTTTGTGATGATAGCAGCACGTAAAGTACTAAAACCCACTGATTTAAATGACATTTACTAATAATTTCATGATATAGAAAAGATCAAATCACAAAAACCTCATTTCTCATTAGCACTCAGATTCAGAATTGAGTAGTGCTCCCACCATGCTGAGCATACCATCTAACATCATATTAAAGAGACCAACGGCTCCATTTTGTATCTGTCAGGCATTGATTCTCTCTATTATATAATACTATTTCATAATACGTGCCACCATATAGCAAATAGGCCCATGTACTCCGCATGCCTCCTCCACAACATCTTTAAAACACCGTGTCCCATTCCTCAGCTACTCTGTCTTGTCTTTGCGCATTATTGCTGGTGTATATGACCTTCTATTTTGTTGCAGGCACGATCCACCAGCTGCTGTGGGACTCGCCCTCTCTTATGTATTAAATGCTAGGTACCAGGTATTCGGAATTATAGATTCAAGCAAGAAACTAAGCCCTAAACTTCGCTTTCTACCAGAGCGGACTCCCGGGAGCTTGGACCCAGGAACATCCGAAGAGGATTTTGCTTTTGACTGACCCTCAACAAGAAACAGGCTCTTGAAGACTCACCGAGATCAGAAAGACCTGATCGTGCTAAGCTCTAAGGCCTATCCGCTGGTGGAAACAACAGAAGCACTAGTGTTAGCCGCCCCTGCGCCTTAAGTTTGTACGTGGATTGTGGTTTGTGTTGTTAAACTACTGTGTTATTTGAAAACACCTTAGCTTGAGTGTTTGATCAATTGGGTGAATGGAGCGACTGAGGCTCGCGGGGAATGGACAGCAAGACTAGTTGGCCCTCTCTGTGTGGTCCGTCAAGAGCCCGCCTTTTGACCTGGTAGCCACAGTCAAGCCAGACCTCAGTGGCACCTACGAACAAATCCTGAAAGTGCGAGCCTTCACCAATCTTCTCTGCAGAAGACAAGGTGAGATCATTGAGTTCATCAATGCCTCACAATCCTCCTTTCCTCTGCTTCAGTCAATAGTAAGTAAATTGATATAACAAGTTGACATCATTCTTCGTATGAGATGTGCAATCCCTGCCTAAGTTCTCTGCTCTCTCCGTCCATCAGTCGTAACCCCTCAACTTTTGTGTGATGGAAACTGCACATGTCCTGTTGTGGAATGCGCCCGGCCAGACAGAGACTGGATCACCAAACTAGCAGGAGAACTGAGACCCAAAAGGGCATGCAGACCAAGTAACTGCAGGCATAAGAGTTCTATCTCTAACTATCATACGATATATTATATATTGATCACAGATTCATTAATTAAAAAAAAAAATAATAGGAATCATTCAACCAGCAAGTGTTATTGCTGTAACAACATATTAAAATACAATTTAGCAGTAACAACAATACTGAACATTTAATGGGTATAACACTAGTTATAGCATAATCCAAAAACAAAAGGAGGTTACTAGGAGACAGGAATAGATACATTTGCTTAACAAGAATAGACCCAATAGCCAATAAGCAGCTACCAAAGTCCATCTGCATGTAATAAGTTAATGTTTCACCTAGCAACTTTTAAGCTTTCATCCTCGTGTCCAGTCTAGCGCGTATCCACGCTTCTGTTAACTTGAGATCATTATATCATAGGTATCTGTGTATTTTGTATTACTCTTTATAGATATTCTTAAAAGATGCACATACATAATAGATGCACTGTGAGCTTACTAACATAATGTAATAAAAAATAACACTATTCTCTCGAATAAAACACAATGGACCTGATGCTTGATAGTTTAGCTGTATGTACAATGATTGATTTAACCTAATATTGTTAGATAATATACACAAGTAGCAGTGGACTTTTACAGTTACTTGGTATGTTTCCAAGTACTACTGTGATGTGGTGATTCGGTCATAAGGAGTAATCGACAATTGGTGCTGCGTGATCACGTAGTAGATACTTTAATGAGCGCGTAGTTGACCTCACTATGATGCATCTAGCTGCTGAAGCAGCAGCAAAGCTCAGTCCCCCCCATATTATTCCAGTACTGCGTAGTCCATGGCTCGATATCAGCATGTGTCCATGTACCTAGGCCGCTGCCTCCCCATTCGCCGCACATACGCACCTGATGCTAATGAGCTAGCAGGCTTGAGCCGACATCTAGACCAAAGCCCCTGGACGTAGTACTTGAATACAGTAACTATGCATTCAAGGAAGCTCTTTGAACTAATTACAGACAACTACTAGTACTATACTATAAAGCTTTTTTTTCTTATCATCTTGCTCCATTTCATGTGGAGGTGAAGCTGTCCTGTAATTAGCGTACATTCCACTGAATTACTGACCATAAACTACTAGTTAACTAGTGGCTATACTTAGATTCTTGCTAAGAGCTCCACTCTGTCCAGATTAATATACTCGCAGCATTCAACTATAGAGAATCGCTCTTTGTGCTTAGCTTCCGTTAATACCTATGTCCTTTATGAAATCGCCAATGCCTTTCTATATCAGTAAGGGTCAGGCTAGTATAACAACACACACAATGTGAATGCTAATATTAACTCTACGCCGCTAGAAATCCTATACTATGCGATGATATCTTTCCCACATATATCTAACTAATGAGATAGAGTAATCTTAATCTTTTATTCATAATGCAGGACAACTAATCAAGAAATCCCTGTGGATAAGGAACCAATTATTTAAGTGGCATGAACCTTGCGCTTGAAACATACTGGAAGACCGAAAGTAAGCCATAGATTTTAGATTTGAAAAAGTAAAAGAAAGGTCAACATAAGTTTTAGATAATTAAACTTCTTTATGAAAAATACCTTAAGATGAAATATAGCAGAAAAGCGTAACATTTCACAATTAGCTGTTAAGAAACCCTATACTGATACTATTTGGGAACAATTGAAAATTATATACTTTCATCCTACCAGCTGCAGGCTGCTTTCAGCTGCCTCTCAGCAATGCTTCAGGATACTGATTTCGTAGTAACTGCTTTGTAAAGCTTACCCACCTGCACTATTGTATCTTCAAAACAGAAGGTCCTGTTTCTATTGTTGTGTAATTACTTCCTTATATTATGCTTTATTAACAACAACAATAATAGAGCTATGGACAATTCTACGGTAGTATTTTAGCTTACTGTAGTTCGAATTTATCTCTTTGACCAATGCATTGCAGTCTACTGTAATATCTGTACGTTAAAGACCTACTCACAATATGCTTCGTGCACTTCCTTAATGAAACACTTTAGACATACTAGCACTGTTGCTAGAAGTGCTTCTAGTTTAAGAACGTCAGACTGATAATTTTTTATGTTCTGGTTCGCTGACAACAACAGTACATGAACCTAAGATACTAGAGAACCATATGACACTCAGCGATTTAATTTATGGCGTACAGCTAGCCTTCCCTACTACTCATTGTTTGTATTCTCTCCACCTCACCTAGCCACATCTAGTGGTTCGTGATATCGTATACGTCTTCTCTGAGTGCTCTAGGCACGGCTCTTTGAATGTAGCAGCGAGGACTGAAAGTTTGTCTCGTGATCATCGAGTCCTCAAGCCACGTGCTTTGGTATTTAGCGAAGGTCCGAGTGATTGTCTTTCGTGTGATATCTTTCACTTCATTATTAGATCATCATGCAACTGCACAAAGCAATGAGGAAGTGCGCCAGGAGCTATGCTTCATAGCTGACTGGCAGTTTGAACAGTCGGTACAAGGGCACTTCTCTTTGAGTGTGTTGAAGGTTGGTAATCCTCATGTCACCACTCTTGTGTGTATTATACTTAGCTACGGCAGGTGTCACAAGTCAAGCGTGGGACGATGCAGGGACAGGAGAGCGCCACTCAAATTCAAAGGCAAAGTCCAAAGGATATACGAGTGCTAGAGGTCACTTGGATCGGTCTCCCGAGAGGTGAGGTTAATTGTCGCGAAAGATCAGATCCTAGGTGAACATGGAGTAACAGTACACAACTGTGGGCACGAATAAGGTATTAGACATATTAAAACTTTTCTGTGGCAGATTCTCAAATTGACTCATCATTGTATTCTGAGATTGTCCTGGGATAATGCGAATTAGCTTTATGATTTATTATGTGCTCTAGTATTATAATAACGCTATCTTTATGGTTTCTCAAGGAACACTGTCCCAGGGTTGTAAGCAGTAGCGTTCGCCTGTTACATTTTATTGCAGATTTTACTGCTATTTTTTACTATTTTATGTCCATTATTGGCTCTTAGGATACCATGAAGCTTATCAAAGAAACGCCTAGGTTCAAGTGACACTAGCCTAAAGATGATTCGATTCCAGTCGCTTGCTACCATGGTACGTACGTAGAATTGAAACCTATGGTATGGTTACTGCTTTGCTATTCATAACAAAACCTAAATTCCTGAAGAAGGTGTCCTATTATTGGTAATGCCAACTAATAATAAAAGAAAAGTCCCAGTAATGAGGCAGTCTTAAGATGTGCACAGAAGGCACTCCTATAAACGTAATGCAGTTGTCCACTCTTAAGTGAGGAAAATATTAAGGAATGTACTGGTTCACCACTGAGTACCCAAACACATCTAGTAGTCATTCTCAAGTTCTAGCAAAATCTTTACAATGTCTAATAAAGCAGATAATGCAATAGGTCCTAACTACCATATTTCTCCCGTCTAGAGTTTAGGTAGAATGCCAGAACCCAGTTCCTACGCTCAGTCGTTGCTATCCCATATTCTGCACCATGCGCCTCCCAAATGCATGAGCTGCCCTGTCCCCAACTCTGCATCACTGGAAGTATAATACATCAATAAATGTTGCCTAAATAAACCCAATTTAGACTAACATATTCTCCCTCATCCCCCACACAACGGGAGAATACACTCCCTATATACAGTCCATATGCACCTTCAACGCAGGCCACGCTCCCCTTCTACAGAACAACCAGGCATTTATCCAAAACGCAGAGCAGAACCTACACTGCGCATAACTGACCTGTTTTGTAGACCTGATGATTTTAACCTTCCAACCTAAAATATTAACCTTCAATTCACGTAACCGTTAGAATACAACCTATGCTGCAAGTTTAAAGATCTCTAAGGAGATCCAACGCCTCCTATACATTATAGCCATTTTGTGACTAAAGTGCATCGATTTCAAATAGCAGATTTATGATTTCAGATAATACGGAGCACTCAGCTGTTGACCTTCCTCTTCAAATCTGCTAGGCACAAGAAACGTGTATCTTGGTCAATTACTAATCCGGTTGAGCTGAGTTGCTCAAAATCTTCCCACTTTAACTTGTAGAACTTGTTAAAATTATCTTGAGTTATTTCTATTGCCTATGTGGCCACTTTTCTAAAATAGTCTTAACCTTATCTTAAGGCACAGAGTACTGCATGATGATGTTGTGTAAACATACCAAATGTTTAATCATGCCCAGAGACTGTCCTAAGGATGAACAAGGCGCCAACCCGTACTATGATCTTTGTCAATCCGCTTTGCGATGTTGACTGATAGGAGATTTGTTTTCGTACTTGTATTAAAGCTCTCTCTTATATAATCGCCCTACAAACTCAGTTGGTAGGGCATGCTAAGATGAGCGATAGGGACGTACGAGTGATTGTCTACGAAAAGTATTGACACAATGGCGTAAGGACCATTATTGATTCGGTCTTAACAAGATCACTAGCTGCAATCAGAATACGGTGACACGATGCCCTATAGCCAGTGCATTTAAAACTGATAATAACCGTTTATGTCTGCCTTTCAAACACTTTCTTCTCGTTGAGCCAGCGATGTGATATCACTACGTGACTTGTGTCTGACTTTCACTTCGTTCGTGTATTACTATCAGAGCGACTAGACACTCAGAGAAGGCCTGGTGGGAGTTGCATATTGCGTCTGAAGGAGTAGCATAAGGACGCTCAGCATTTCGTACATGCAGAAGAGACAAGGAGTTTGCCGGGGATGAGCTCACTATACTCCCGACACGGTTAACTCCTGTCCTTCCTTCCATGTCTGAATGTCTATTAGTACATAATAAATCATAGCTAGACAAGTATGTCTCGATTAAACCCTTGTTGCCACCAATTTACTGGCAACACCTATCTTCCTAATCCATTATGTAAACAAGACTAATAAAAGCCTGCAATAAATACAGACAGGTGCAGCACATTTATACTGACAATGAAGATTCCAGAAACAACAGAAATTTGGACTCAAAACTCTAAACATGAATTTTGCCAAATTCCCCCAAATCCATAAACTTGTTTCTAACAAATCCATCTAGAGATCAAACATTACCTCATCTGACTGTCTGTAGTTCTAATGTCATGTGTTGTTCATCCTTTTAACAAAAATGCCACTCCGAATAATTCAATGCTTTTCTCTACACAATTTTGGGTGGTTGTAGATTTGGCATTTCAATCATTTCTCTCTCTGTCTTTAATCTTCAGATATGGCATTTCCATCATTTCTTTCCCTCTGTCTTTAGTCTTTAGATCTGGCATTTCCATAATTTCTCTCTTTCTCTTTAGTCTTTCCTGTTAAGTAGAAAACTCCTCATCTTTCTGCTCTCTCTTGTAGTCAGCTGTCAGACCTTCATCACTCGCAGTCACTGAGGAGGAAAAAGCGCCGCAGCGTCTTGTCCATTTTTTCAGGCTTTCGCAAGAATCGCAACTCCACCATCTCTAATCAGGACTCAGAGTAAGCATGCAGAACAGCAGCTAGAGCCAGTGGAGGGAGAAGAAGCTGTCAGTGCATCAAGTGGACTTAGAGTGAGGCAGCTATTAAATTTATCCAGCACTGGGAATTAATGCCTCTTTAAATCTTAATAAATATTTCAATAAGAGAAAATGTGTTGGCCTTCAAAACAGCTGTTACATAACCACCAAACTGTGAAAATTATTAAGAAAGAATATCTAAGTATCTTTATTTTTAACTTTCTGGGGATTCACACAAACTCAACAGTGAAGGTGTGTTCAATATAAAATTATGACAAGGTTAAATGATGCAATGTGCTGCACCAGTTGCTGTGTTAAAACAGCTATGACTCACTCTCACACCCAATCCATACAAAGCCATAGTTTTTTTTTTTTTTTTATAATAATGGCCTGCATTCTCAAATTAATAAAGTACATTTTGTTAAAGACATAAACATGTTTTCTTGCTGTTTTGCTTTTATTTAAGTTATATTGAAGTAACAGATTATTTTCTTCACTTGATATAGTAATGTGACGTTTTGTGTCTGTCTCATCAGTGGTGTCTGTGAGAATGTTTACTCCATGATCCAGCACCCTAAGGACATGGGGCGGGTGGAGGGTGCATTTCCAGGAGAAAATGGGACCATGCCGTCTCCCCGGCCCACACAGGGCATATCTGCACATGGGATAAGACCAGCCAGCCCTCCGTGCCTCATACAAAGACAGGTACTGCTTTTATACATGAACTTATTCTAACAAAGTAAAGAATAATAAAAGGTAATCACCACACCTGTCCACTGGAAGAAGACTGACAGCAGGAGTCGGTAATGGGCATTTTTAAGCTGGTCCCAAATCCTTATAAATGGTTAGGGTTGTCACAGAAGCATATGGTTTAAAAACCTGTCTCATATAAAAATTCAGATCATGCTTTCTAGGAGGTAGCTGATATATTGAAAAGATAAAAGAATCTGTGCCAAAAAGACATAATATGAGGTTTTCAAGATCAAAATGTTGCATCTTATTTCACATTTATGTTCATTACGGAAGATATACAGTTTCTAGTTTCAAATTTTGGAGTTTAACTGGGAAATACACAATCTGCTCACAGTTGCTCGTTCAGCATGACATTACACACTCAATCATTTCTTGCTGTGCTCATTAACGGCTCTGCCCAAATGACAGTTTTCTACGTTTGATTTGTGTGATAGGTTTAGAGTTTCAACACTGAATCCAATAGACATAAATAAAAATATGCTTCTATGAAAAGGGCTCATTAATTCTGCCTCGTTTGTCCTTGTCCAGTCCACAGATCTGGTCAGCATGGTGTACAGCTGCATTGGGGCTGAAATCGAGGACTCGGACGGCAGCAGCACCTGTGACACCAAACCCTCAGACCCAGATCTGGAGCGAGCCCTCACCACAGTCTCAGACCCCCCTGTGGACTGCAGGACTAACGGCCACATGGGGGCGCCCCTGCAGCAGGCAGACAGGCAGATGGAGCCAGGTCGACAGGAGAGAATTGTCCCTCTCACTGATGTACATTCAGACATGGAGGAGGACAGGAAGAGCAGTGGTGGCATCGCAAATGTCTCAAGAGCGGAGTCTTCTCAGTGCACTAAGCCCAGTCTGTCTGTGATGAGACAGAGACACCTGCAGGAGAGTTTAGGTAATGCACCATTCAGCAGATAGGAGTATCCTTACCCTTTAATCCCATCCTCTAGATTTACAACCATATTTAAGCAAGATGGAAAAATTCCATCAGGTAAATTCGCAAGGTAAAACATATACTTTTACTGTTACAGCTTTATCCACCTTTGTGTGATTAGTAATATCTATATTTATTAGAGCCCGACCGATATGGATTTTGCTGTGGCCGATATGAAACCGATATAATGTTAGTTGGAGCTGCCGATATAATCACCGATATATTTAGTGATGTAAAAATTCACTGTAAATGTTGAATTGTTTAAAAAACTTAGGTTTGGCTCTGGTGGATTTTAAATTGGGTTTATTTAGGCAACATTTATTGTTATTCTGCCTCTTTACATCATATTTACAGACAGTAGGTTGGCTTAATGGTATTTTTGCATCACATTCTAGACACTAGTGATGGGTATTCCAGTTCTTTTTAGAGAACCGGCTCTTTTGGCTCGGCTCACTAAAAGCTGCTGGTTCTTTTGGCTCCCAAGCAGCTCTTCAGATTGTTTTGTTGCAAGCAGGTCTAAAACACGTCTAAAGCAGGACTGAATCAGGACTGAACCAGGTCTAAACCAGGACTAAAAAAGGACTAAACCAGGACTAAAACAGATCTAGACCACATGTAAAACAGGACTAAACCAAAACTGAACCAGGACTGAGTGTCGGGACTTGGTCTCTATCTCGTGCCCAAGATTAGTCCTGGTTTATTTATTTTATGCTAAACTACAGCCAAATATGCTCTTTTTTTTTTTTTTTTATCCTATGTACATGCAAATTTCTCAAAGTTTCATTTTCAGCCGCTGCCGCTGTCAAACTACCACGAGTCCTCATACGGCGTGAAGAGAAAAAAGTGAGAAAGAGAAAACACGGCTCCCAATAAGGATCAGGCTCCCGTCGTTCGCTTCAAAGAGCCGGCTCTAAGAGCCATTTCGTTCGCGACCGACCCATTACTAGTAAAGAAACTAGTGCTATTAGCCTTTTAGCTGTAAATACGTGCACGCTCATTCACATATCATTTACATGTCAATGCAGGTCCAGTAACAAATATACGGCCAATGTAGTCAATTTACAATAGGCCAATAGAAAACAGCCTGTTTATGTGCGGGAGCTACAGCAGCTAACCCATAACAAATGACCAAAACTAGCTTCAAAGTCGACATATTTCCAACACTCAGCGCTCACACAGGCTCCTCGTCACATCACAAGTCTGCACTAATAAATGTCCTTTTAATCCAGACTCAAGCCGATTTTCCGTAAAAAGAAAATAATCTCAATGTTTGGACCTATGTCTGCGCGTGTAAACAAACACATGTGAGTGACGCGACTCTGTGGTGTGTTCAGGGACAGTACGGACACACAAACAGACAAATGACTGCAGATAAATACTGACATGGAGCCACATATTAGGACATTTATCTGTCTGTAAATTGGATTAAATGAACAGAATGTAGAGAGTCTAAGATTTTTAATGACATATCACATGCCCACGTGAAATATCGGCCCCTATCAGCAAGCATATCGGCCGATAGCTGATAATATCGGCCAGCCGATATATTGGTCAGGCTCTAATATTTATTATCTGTAGGCCATGATCCTTACCACAAACAGTAGTTGAACTTTAGTTTACTATTTAACTCTCTTTGAACAACTGACTACATAACAGCAGACAGTTATGAAGAAAAGATTAATTTACTTTTGTGTTTATTTTTTGCATCTTAGTACTAAGTAACTAACCCAGATATAGACTAACAACTAACACAAAGGAACACGGAAAACAAGCTTTAAACGGACGGAAAAGTACTGGTTTAATTACTTCATCTCAGTCTAGACATTTAATAACAAGCCCTTTTTTTATGGCTATCGACTTTTTAGGAGCTCAGGGTGTTGCTAGAGGCAAAAGATCCAGCATGTAAAATTCGTGCCTGCATCTAGAAATATGAGACAAATCTATAAATACGAGGACTGGGTTGGTGGCCTATTTAACATAGTTGCTGGAAATGGCTACAATTCTGAGTGCCCATTCCTGCTCAGACTTTATTTTTAAATAAATGAAGTTTAAGTCTACTTTTTTACAGAAGAGGCAGGCCGACTTGAATTAGAAGAGGAGCACAGTGATAGAAAGCAAAGAGGCACTGGACCAGAGGGGCAACATTCCATTACTCCAAACCAAGTGAGTTTACAAAGTACAGCACCAGGGGAAGTGTGTCCACAAGGCCTAACTACATTTTGGATTCATTCTGCAGACCATTCTTGATCAATCAAGAGACAAATCCTCCTCGGAAATGTCCTCGTCCAAAAGCTCCCCCGGGAGTCCTTGCGAAGACACAGTCCCCGAACACCGAAACCTGTCCTATTTACAAGAAGAACGAGTGGAGAGCAGAAGTCCCCCTGCGCCAGAGAGAGTGAGCCCTGGAGTCATTCAAGGTGGCACATTTTGAATTTTGAATCCAGTACCAAGCTTTCAAATTTAAAATAGTACAATCTGATAGCAATGAAATGCTAATTTTATGAATATAATTTTGTACTGATTAGAGGAAGGAGAGGGCCATAGCGGAAACCCAATCCCATTTCATCTCACCAGGAAGTCCAACTCATTTGACATAGGTATTGCATGTACCACTTTTAATTTATGTCTATAATAAGCATGCATTTAGTCTGTTATATGCATGCTATTTGGTCTCTTTTTATATGTTTCATTTGTTTTATTAGAGTTGCAAATACTACTATGATTCTACTACTACAACTATTACTACTACTATCAGAATTACTTCTGTTGCACTACTTCCATTACATCATTACTTTATTTGTACAGATTTATTTTCAAACATCTTTACTTACTCACATAATATTTAAAACAATATAAACGTATTACATAAGCACCTTACATATTTTTCTTCATTCTGCCTTGTTATGAGACAAAGACTGTTTCCCATTGTTTGTAATGTTTTCAGCACATTGATGCTGAAAACACAGAATTATGTGACCCTGTGTCCCCATATATATTAGCGATGTCACAATATCACTAATATAGTATTAGCATTACAATTATTGAAAGATGTAGTTTTACGATTAATCACACCTTGACCAAACTAATCCTTAAATTAACTTCATTCACATTGTCTTAGTTTACCAATCCTCTATATGAGCAGCTTTATGAAATAAAATTTTTTTAATTTTTTTTTATTATTATTGTTTTATTGTGACTAATCACAACTATCAATTAACCAAATAACAATAATAATGTTGACATCCCTAATATAGTTTGTTTTGCTGCATGATTAGTTGTATATGTCCTGCTTTATCCCCTGTCCCTTTCAAACCCAATTGCACCCTCCACCACCACATACCTGTTTCTCATGCCATTTCCGTGCAGGCATAGAACAAGACAGACCCTACGATCTGCAGAGGTCCTCAGATCTCAGATTCCCTGTGAAAAAACCCTGCCTCCCTCAGTACAGAAACAGATCTCTGGACTACCCTCCAGGGCCCAGGTGTATGTATCTGTGTATCCTTCTCTTTGCCTGTGTGCACTGTATGATTCAATAGACTAGAGGTGAAGAGAGTACTGTATGTTCTTCAGTAAAAATCATATTATTTCAAAAGTACACTGAACCATTATGACCACAACAGGTCTCTATGATGTCTCCTCATCACAGAACATTATAGTATGTGGCAGTTTTCAACTGCTAGACTTTATTTTGTGCATGTTATGCATTCTTTAAACATATTAAATGTGTTTTGTATGTGAATTAAATAATGTTTATAACCGGTTTATATTACATATTCTATTTTAGTTTTAGACCAGTTTTGTATGATAGTTATTTGGAATCCAAATACTGTAACAATTTTAGTAGTTGATTGAATACTCTGGTCAAATACAATACAAGAGCTATTGCTCTATTGCCCTATTGCTATTGCTCACTGAGTATATTATTAGTTATTATAATTTTTTGCACATCACAGTTAATTGGTAGGGGAGTGCGTATAAGTTAGGTTGTCATAATGGTTGGCTTGAATGGTGTGTATTTGAGATTTTTTCCTTTTCCAAATAAAGTATCTACTTTCCACCTCTGTCAGAAATGATATAACAATTTTTAAGAAATTCTAATTATATGGTTCACTGGGGCAAACTTTTTTTGCGAGTGTGTCATACCCTATGTATTTAAAGCATGCTTGTCATAGTTTTATTCATGATTACCAAATAGCACCCTCCACAAACCATAATTTAAAGATGGCTGTTTTCCAAATGCCATTGCTGTGGTTGGCTGGCAGCTGGGTCTGAGTAATCTTTCCAGACAAGAACCTTATCATTCCTGCATTTAAGTCTCTAAAAGTCTGCTTTAATTTGACTGATTTCTTTTTCATATCAATGCTTACTCTAAGAGATAATTGACAGCTATCTTTAAAGTATACATCTTTTTTTTTTTTTTTTTTTTTTTTTTCTGGGAAGATAAAAATTTAGAGCGATGCAGAAAGATTTAATGATGGGGGAAAAATGAAGCTACTTATTTTGAAAACACATATATTATCAAAACAACCAGAATGTCTGATTTATGCTACTAAAATATGCTTAGGGCACAGATAATATTTGTTCTAAACTTTACCCTAAACCTGTTCCTAAACTTAACTCTAACCCTAATCCTTATACCTTAACCTGATTGAGAAATAGTATATTGTTAAAAAACAGTCTTTGCCAACAATAATATCAGTAGCTGTTGTGTGCCTGTGAAACCCATGGCTATATTGCTATCTAGGGAATTCTGTATCAGTCAGGCTTATTGATGACTAACTGTTATTCTGTTTCTCAGAAGTAAAGAGAAGAATGGAATTGTGCTATTTTGTGACCTATTTTAACTGACTGACTGATGACCCACTTATTAAAGTAGTTTTTATGTAATTAAAACATATGATTTTATTTTATTTTTTATTTTTTATTGAGATGTCAATATTCTATGAACAGCTCAAAATGGATGCTTCTCCTGAGCTAATATGTGTGTATTGTGTGTGTTTTGTGCAGGTTATGACAGTCCCCAGCACAGTGATGCTTTATGACGGTGTGAGTCCACAGGAGGAAAGTTTGAGCTGAACAGAGAGGACTGGAGGGAGACCAGCTTTTAGGCTCTGTGGACTTTTTTAGAACCACGTAGACACTAGTTGTTTTAAAATGCATGTGACCTTAACATTATTTTCTCATATTTCTTATACTGGTTGCACTTGCACTGATTTCTCAGGCCTGTTTATGGGTTTCAGCATTCTAATATATGTGACCTTTTGAAGTCTTTTCACCATTTAGCAGACAAAATATTTTGTTTAAAATTGTTAATTACCATGGCAATCATCTTTCATAATTCTGAAACCCATGGATAGTAAGTTGGAAGCTGTGTCTATGATAAATTGCACATCACAGTTTTAACGCTCTTCACAAACTGTTTATTATCTGTGCACATTCCCTCTAAACTGTTTTCAAATCAGTCTGTCTTTTCCTGACAATCTGTGACTATGTGAGTTTCGATGTGTATTCTAATGAACTGTATATACTAAATCTGCACTAACCTCTATGGTAACAATCATGTTTTTATTTTAAAATATATATATATATACTTTAATATGTGTGTTTGTAATGTATGCTGTTGGTGTATGTATGCAGATGATGGAAATGTGTAGAATTAATCTCTCAATTAATTCTACACATTTCCTGAGCCATGTAGTAACTCAAGAATACTTAAGTCACTATGTGGATAAATTATAGTTTTAGATTTTACAGGCTTGAAAATGAGTATATTTTCTAAAATGCTCTAAATCTGAATAAAATTAAATTTAAATTATTCATTATGTTGCTTTGTATTATATTGTTGTGCCCTTTACTCATGCTGTGATCAAGGTTTAGTTGCCAACTTAATACTCAAGCGCCTGTGCTCCATAAAAAGATAGTGTCAAGAAGTGATTAGTTTAATTACAGTTTAGTTACAAGTTGCCTGACCAGCCAATGCCTTCTACATTCTGTTTTGCCAAAGTATGTGATTCTGGCTTGGTAAATTAGAAAGCCATCTCTCATAAACAACTTCTTATTTACTAATTAAAAACTTCTTCAGTACATTTAAAAGTCCTATATTACACAAAATTAGCTAGAGCACATTGCACACAGCGCGTAGAGCATCAATCGCTTGCGGGGGCGCCACGTGAATTCTCGCAAAACTACGATTGTCGCTCCCCAATCCATCTCCGGTGTTCTGTTGAAATGAGCTGCCCCGTCGAGCTGAGCTCCTGCAGCCTAGATTGTCAGTGACGTTTATCGATTCACGCTACCCCGTTGAAATAAGATACTTTTTCCACATAAAGTTGTATAGATCCAATAAAGTGAACTTCTCCAGTTTTACAACACATTTCTTTGGATTAGAGACAGCGGGTTTGATGCTGTTTGCACACGGTGATCACACTTTATATCTTAGTTATATACAGTTTCAACTCATTTATATGTATATGTGTAGGTAGTTCATTTGGACAAACTCGGACTAAAGGTAGCACATATCGACAAGCCAATTTAGCCATTGAATAATGCTCCCACTATAGAATCACCATTATTTACTCATTTATATGATTTTGGGTATAGGTAGCTCATTGTGACAGGCCTATAGCTTCTATCAAATAAGACTCCTTCTATATAAGAGAAAGACACTACTGGAAACACTGAAATCTTTACATTAAATAAATATTATAGGCTACAGTGTGAATATCCTATTATAATATAGTGCTTTTTTATTTCTACAGTGCCTTTCTAAACAAAGTTACAATGTTTTCTACACAATAAAATAAAAAGTAATGAAAATTACTAAATCAAACATTAAAACCAAACTATTCAATCATCTAATGCAGGTATTTTGCCACAAATCTAACATGCACAGGGTGATGCTTAACTGGTTAAAACATACAATAAAACCACTACACTTTTACAATGTTACTTGTTCCTCCACTTCTGCCTTGGGAGCTCAAATCGACGGATTTGTGCGCACATTCAGCAGCGCTAGGTAGCTCAAATCAACAAGACATCGGCAAGGAATCCCCCTTCCCCGTCCTCAATGGGGGCACATCAAAGCAGCTACAGTTTTGTTTGTTTTATTCACACATGTTTGAGTCTGTCCACATCTCCAAAGCTCATAATGCTCTATTCCATCTTGTGACGTTATGAAGCAGAAGTTTTCATGTTAACAGCTACCCTTTACCTTTAGTTCAGTAGAGATGTGTAATCCCACATCTGAAATCATCCAAATACTTCTAGTGAACGTGTATGGAATTTAAAAGCATGTTGGACCAGTTCCTGTATTACCACATGACATCACAAGATGGCGTGGAGTGTTTTCAACCTGAGAGAAAAACTTGTAAAAAATAAGCAGGGTTTATGTGTAAAACAAACAAAGCACAACAAACAATGCTTGTGATGAAGACACAACATTATAATAAATCAAAAAATAGTGTAATATGGGTCTACTGTCTATAGTGTAATGTTTTAGGTAACCAGCAGATGGCAGCATATACATAGAAGTCAAGTTTCCGCCTCAGTATCTCTTGGCGTTTCCTCCAGTCACTTGTGTTCGCCAAGTCATCAAGCCCCGTTATTACCATAATCATAGACCCTCGCAGCGCTCCGCTCACTGCGTTAATGACAGCAGAATATGCATGACGATACAGCTGTTGTCACGTAGACTAGAAACAGATGAGATGAATTTAGCATTGGCCTGGAGAAGACTTCTTCCTAACCAGCGACGAGACTTCCTCAGTGACAGGATGCATATGTTCACTTAACGTGGAGTGAGCAGCTGTCTTTTAAAATGAGTCTATTTATGTCTAAGCGCACGCTGTTCACTTATAGGCCCATGGCGATGGCGACGGTAATTAATTTTCCACACACAAATCCTCTGTTTGTCCAGCCACAAAGACAGGTTTTTAATTCGCTCCACAAGTCACCTGATCCGTGCACCAACTGGATAGTTCACGTTCATTAGGTTACCAGATAATCCTACTAAACCCCGTGTGTTCCACTCACCATATGCTCTTCTCATGCATAAGCAAACTCAGACTTCAATTACAATTGGAGTCTTGCTACGGCAAATTTGAGTAGGCCTCATAGTTCTTTATGAATGGCATTTATTATCGAGATTAATTCTAGTTTGGGTGCGTCTCCAGTGGATTATCCCAAGTACGAGTCGGTCCTTTTACGCACGATTTCTGTATCATTTCTGTTTGTGCGTTGCGCGTGTGTAGCACGAGCAGATGGGTCAGACGTAAGCCACTTGACTCTGTGTCAACACTGGTGCCATGTGTAATGACTTTTCATGAGTCGGAGCGCACATCCACACCTACTGAGAGACAAAGACTGCACATAAGGTGGTCACGACACGCGTAATGGGCACTGGTAAAGTCTTGTCTGAATTCGAATCTATGAATAAGTTATCCCTCTCATCTGCATATCAAGTGGGCATTCGTCTGCCTTCTTCTAATATGAATATATGGCACGCATTTTTTGAAGTGAAAAGTCGTGACAAATGCTGCTCTGGAGATGGGGACCTCTTCTTATTTCCTCTGTTGTATTTGCACTCCTCCAGATGCCAATTTGTTTGACTTGGCGTTGCTGGTGGAATTACTCTGTGAGGAAAGTTATTGATGTTGGAATGGGATTTTGACCAGGGATAGAAATAGAGTGTGAGTCACTGGATGGGTTTGGACTGTCAAATTACTTTGAAAATGAACATATGTTTGGAGGAGAATGTTGACAATTTCTTACCACATTTTTTTTTATTTGTATTTATTTGTCAAGTAAACTTTTAGCCTCCATTCATACTGATTGTATGGCTCCAATAATCAGGTTGTGGGAATCAACATTTCCATTACTGATTTTTAGATGGAGTTCATATAGGGGCCATGTTGCCACACACATGAATCCCTTGGAAAATTGGAGGAAGCCAAAGTATGTAATAAAGACCACTAACCAATAGGCTAATCTTCCTGCTACTTGTTGTGACAAAGATCAAATGAAAGCCCCTGTTGTGATACACTGCTCCTTGTGATATGAAAGGAGGGGTCAAATTCAAATTATCTAATCTAGAAATAAAGACATTGTCCCATTTGGAAGTCCTTATTTGGTTCAATGAATGAGATTATTGCTTGTCCCATGAGATAGCCATTCTTTATACTTTCCTATTTCCACAGAGCCCTATGCATTGAGCAGCATCTATGGGGCGTTTTTGCCTCTGCTGTGTTGTGCCTAATTACACTGAAACTGCTGCAGCAAACCAGTAAAGTTTATAGCCTCTATCTTGGTGTCATAGAGCAGCTCATCGCCTTTGTTCATCTATAAAAGAATGAGCACGGTGCAGCCGAGTGGCACAGTCTCTCCGCATTCCTCTGGCTCTATCGTGAACTCCTCTCCACTCAGACATCTGCTGCAGTATTTCAGCTCTTTAAAGCATTCACTTCACTGTGCCCATGAACTGAGGAGGCAGACTGCCATTCATTTTACTGTTCAAACTGTCTCTCTAGTGTTATTTCAGTTTTAGACAAACCACCTGGATTCAGACATTTGAACATCTAACATGTAAACAAACATCATTCAATAGTTTATAAATTGGATACTGCAGGCAAACATGTCATTTTGATTGATGATAACTTTTGAACTTTTACTTAGACTTAGACAAACTTTATTGATCCACAAGGGACATGTTTTGGATATAGTAGTTCACACATCACAATATATTATAACAAAATATAAATGGTAATAATACTCAAGATATTAAAACCAGACAAGAACATTACAAAACAAAAAAGTAATTACCAAGCTATTAGAAAAGCTGCTGCAGTAGTTTAAAAATTTGCAGGATTATACACATCAGTGTTATTAAAACAGGAATATAATAATTGGCATCTGTGTAGTAAAGAGGTGTATTTGCTCAGCCGAATTAATGAGTACCACTATCTGAAGTAAAGCTTACTTTAGGTGAAAAAGAGAACTACAGACCTAGACCATTATTTCCCATAAAAATCAAAATATCCCCTTTGGTTTATGAATACAAATTGGTGTGGTTGTATATATGTGTGTGACTCTTAACACAGCAGTCTGGGTCAGTGCAGGGCAGTACAGGCACTGATAGATTTAGTAGAAGTGAGGTGAATTTTTCAGACAACAAACAACAGCCAGACAAGCCCGGATAATTGAGCCAGAGGGAATGAAGACGGACTGCTGTGTTTGCCTCTAAGTCACCGGGCTTCTCTTGTAACTGCACTGATTTACAAGTGATACTGAGGAGGACACACTCAACAGAAGGTATACAGTCAATCAGGATCCAGAGACTTAAAGGTGCCCTATGTAAGTTTTTGCTTGGGCGTCCTTACATTTAGTTACCTCTTCACGGATCTGACCTGTAACTAGGTCTGGTTTAGTCTCTAGTCTCTATACAAAGGTGTAATACCATACTGTGAAACATTTCACAAGAAAGAATAACATGTTCAAGGAGAAAGCATTTGATGAAGCTCCACCATAACAGTTACACGCAATGCATCTTTAACATATGAAACTTGATAGATCTAATGTTTTAAATTGCATGGTGATGGTAGCAATCCAGTGGTGTTCTATTCTTGGATATCAGATGCTAGTAATTAGGAGCATTGCCATAGCGATTAACAATTGAAACAGTATATTTTAGGCTGCAGTAACTCAGTTGGTAGAGTGTTTGTACACTGATCTGCAGGTTGGCGGTTTGATTCTCGACATTAACATTACAGTTGACCAGTGCAATTCCAGCTCCCACAGATGAATGCTGTTGTTGTGTCCTTGGGCAAGACACTTAACCCACCTCACCCCCAGTGTCTGTGTACACTGGTATGTGAGTGAATGGGTGAGTAGTCCTTTGCTGTTTACCAACAGCTTACGAACTTTCTCCAAACGAACTACTCCACTGATGTTTTCCAGTCAGGTTTTAGAGCCCACCACAGCATTGAGACTGCTCTTATCAAGGTGACAAATGACATCCACTGATGCAGGCAAAATCTCAGTCTTGATCCTATTAGATCTGAATGCTGCTTTTGACACTGTCGATCATGGGATCCTCTTACAGAGACTAGAGGACTGGGTGAGCATCTCTGGTACTGTACTAAACTGGTTCAAGTCCTATCTCGAAGACAGGAAGTATTTTGTTGAAATAGGAAACTGTGTCTCAGATCACATGGCCCTGACCTGTGGGGTGCCTCAGGGGTCAATCCTGGGCCCCCTGTTGTTCAATCTCTACATGCTGCCATTAGGCCAGTTAATAAGCAGCAATAACGTGTCCTACCACAATTATGCAGATGACACTCAGATCTATGTCTCCCTGGCAGCAGGAGACTATGGACCAGTGGACGCACTTGGTCACTGCATCCAACAGATCAGTGTGTGGATGCAAAACAGCTTTCTCCAGCTAAACTCTGACAAGACTGAAGTCATAAGTGTTTGGTCCACAGAAACAAAGGGACAGTGTCAGCAGTCACCTCCAGTCTCTCTCTCTAAAACCTTCAAATCAGGCAAGAAATCTAGGGGTAATAATGGACTCAGACTTGAACTTTAACAGCCACATCAAATCAATAACATCTGCAGCCTTTTACCATCTAAAAAACATTGTAAAAATCAAAGGTTTATTGTCTAAAGCAGACTTGGAGAAACTTATCCATGTGTTTGTCTCCAGTAGGTTAGACTACTGTAATGGTCTGCTCACTGGTCTCTCCAAACGAGCTGTGAGACAGCTGCAGAACATCCAGAACGCTGCAGCTCGGGTCCTGACTCGAACTTGGAAGTACGAGCACATAAGTCCTGTGCTCAGGTCTCTGCACTGGCTTCCTGTGCCTCAGAGAATAGACTTTAAAGCAGCTCTGCTTGTGTACAAGTCTCTCCATGGCCGAGCACCAAAGTACATCTGTGACATGTTAGTGTCATATGAACCATCTCGCACTCTGAGGACCTCAGGGACTGGCCTCCTGCTGGTGCCCAGAGTCAGGACTAAACAAGGGGAGTCAGCGTTTCAGGTTCATGCAGCTAAAACCTGGAACAGTCTTCCTGAACATGTGAGACAGGCCTCTTCTGTGATGCTGTTTAAATCCAGGCTCAAAACATTTCTGTTTAACTGTGCATATAACTGAAACTTTCCAATTTATGTCTCTCTTTTTTAATTTTAATCTTCATGATTATTTATGTTCTGATTTGTTTTTATTATGATTTTAATGTATTTCTTATTCTGTAAAGCACTTTGAATTACTTTGTGTACGAATTGTGCTATACAAATAAACTTGCCTTGCCTTGTTGTAAAGCGCTTTGAGTGCCTCGAAGGTGGAAAAGCGCCATCAAAAAATGTGGCCATATATTTTAAATGGGGAAAAAGTCCTCTGAATGTTGTATACACGCTGTCAGTCAAAATTTTGGACTCACCTTCTTTGCCAAGTAAAAAAAAACTAAACAAAACAAAACTTTGAACTTTTCAGCAACTATTTATATGTCTCTGACTCTATGATGTAAGCCCCTGAATTAGGATTGCAGAGTGACTCACACATTGCCCACCTACAGGAGGATATTGATTCAAGTGAGGGTCCAGTCTCCTCTTCAGTCTGAAGCTGAAAGCACTGTGATGACAGACTTATTAGACCTCCTCCAGACAGTGCCTATAGTTCACTATAGGATTCTCCACTGTTTAATAAGTCATAGCAGACTCCTGCCCTAGTAATGGGATACTAGCCACATATGAAAATGATTTATGCATAAGGCTAAAGGTCTTTAACTGTGAATAATGCAGTATAATATTTATGACCATTGTAGCCCCAGCACAACATTAACCTAATCATAAAGAGACTTGTTTTCCTCCAAATGTTTTAAACATATTATCGCTTAAAGTTGTATTACCAGCAGCAAATATATTTATCATTTAGAGAGCAGACCAGACGTCATAACACAAGATGTACAAAAAAATTGCATGCTATGGGCTGGGTGTGTTTTATTTTTTGGTAATGAGACACAGTTTTCTGCAGTGGTACCTCCATCCATCCATCCATCCATTTTCTTCCGCTTATCCGGGGCTGGGTCGCGGGGGCAGCAGCCTAAGCAGGGACTCCCAGACTTCCTTCACCCCAGACACGTTTCCAGCTCCTCCGGGGGGACCCCGAGGCGTTCCCAGGCCAGCCGAGAGACATAGTCCCTCCAGCGTGTCCTGGGTCTTCCCCGGGGCCTCCTCCCGGTGGGACATGCCCGGAACACCTCCCAAGGGAGGCGTCCAGGAGGCATCTGGAACAGATGCCCGAGCCACCTCAACTGGCTCCTCTCGACGTGGAGGAGCAGCGGCTCTACTCCGAGCTCCTCCCGTGTGACTGAGCTCCTCACCCTATCTCTAAGGGAGCGCCCAGCCACCCTGTGGAGGAAACTCATTTCGAGCGCTTGTATCCGCGATCTCGTCCTTTCGGTCACTACCCAGAGCTCATGACCATAGGTGAGAGTAGGAACGAAGACTGACCGGTAAATCGAGAGCTTCGCCTTTCGACTCAGCTTCCTCTTCACCACAATGGTCCGATACAGCGACCGCATCACTGCCGAAGCTGCACTGATCACTCATGAACAAGACCCCGAGATACTTGAACTCCTCCACTTGAGGCAAAGACTCCCCACCCACCCGGAGAGGGCAAGCCACCTTTTTCCGGTCAAGAACCATGACCTCAGACTTAGGAGAGCTGATCTTCATCCCAGCCACTTCACACTCGGCTGCAAACCGCCCCAGTGCACATTGTAGGTCCTGGTTCGATGAAGTCAACAGAACAACATCGTCCGCAAACAGCAGAGATGAAATCCTGTGGTCCCCAAACCGGACCCCCTCCGGCCCCTGACTGCGCCTAGAAATTCTGTCCATGAATACAATGAACAGAACCGGTGACAAAGGGCAGCCCTGGCGGAGTCCAACATGCACCGAGAACAGGTCTGACTTACTGCCGGCAATGCGAACACAGCTCCTGCTCCGGTCATACAGGGACCAGACAGCCCTTAGCAAAGGGCCCCGGATCCCATACTCCCAGAGCACCCCCCACAGGACACCACGAGGGACACGGTCGAATGCCTTTTCCAGATCCACAAAACACAGTGGACTGGTTGGGCAAACTCCCATGAACCCTCGAGCACCCGATGGAGAGTGTAGAGCTGGTCCAGTGTTCCACGGCCAGGACGAAAACCACACTGCTCTTCCTGAATCCGAGGTTCGACTATTGGCCGGATTCTCCTCTCCAGTACCCTGGCATAGACCTTACCGGGAAGGCTGAGAAGTGTGATCCCCCTATAGTTGGAACACACCCTCCGGTCCCCCTTCTTATACAGAGGGACCACCACCCCGGTTTGCCAGTCCAGAGGTACTGTCCCCGACCGCCACACGATGTTGAAGAGGCATGTCAGCCAAGACAGCCCCACAACATCCAGAGACTTCAGGTACTCAGGACGGATCTCATCCAACCCCGGAGTTGCCACCAAGGAGCTTTCCAACCACCTCAGTGACCCTGGCCAGGGTGATGGACGAGTCCGCCTCCGAGTCCCCAGCCTCGGCCTCCTCCTCGGAAGACGTGACGGTGGGATTGAGGAGATCCTCAAAGTATTCCTTCCACCGCCGGACAACGTCCCCAGTCGAGGTCAGCAGCCCTCCCCCCGCACTGTAAACAGTGTTGGTGAAGAACTGCTTTCCCCTCCTGAGGCGCCGGACGGTTTGCCAGAATCTCTTTGAGGCCGTCCGATAGTCCTTCTCCATGGCCTCCCCGAACTCCTCCCAGCTCCGAGTTTTTGCCTCCGCGACCACACAGGCTGCAGCACGCTTGGCCCGCCGGTACCCGTCAGCTGCTTCAGGAGTCCCCTGAGCCAGCAAGGCCTGATAGGACTCCTTCTTCAGCTTGACAGCATCCCTTACTTCCAGTGTCCACCACCGGGTTCTGGGGTTGCCGCCGCGACAGGCACCACAGACCTTACGCCCACAGCTCCGAGCAGCCGCATTGACAATAGAGGCCGAGAATGAAGCCCACTCGGACTCCATATTTCTGGCCTCCCCCGGAATGGAAGGTGCGAGTTGAAAGTACCTCTGACAGAGGGGGCTCCGCCAGACGTTCCCAGCAGACCCTCACTACACGCTTGGGCCTGCCAGGTCTTTCCGGCTTCCTCCTCCGCCAGCGAACCCAACTCACGACCAGGTGGTGATCAGTTGACAGCTCAGCCCCTCTCTTCACCCGAGTGTCCAAGACACGCGGCCGGAGGTCAGATGACACGACTACAAAGTCGATCATCGACCTCCGGCCTAGGGTGTCCTGGTGCCACGTGCACTTATGGACACCCTTGTGCTCGAACATGGTGTTCGTTTGGACAAACTGTGACTAGCACAGAAGTCCAATAACAAAACACCACTCGGGTTCAGATCAGGGAGGCCGTTCCTCCCAATCACCCCTCTCCAAGTGTCACTGTCGTTGCCCACGTGGGCGTTGAAGTCCCCCAGGAGAACAACGGAGTCCCCGGTCGGTGCACTGTCTAGTACCCCTCCCAAGGACTCCAAGAAGGCCGGGTACTCAGCACTGCTGTTCGGCCCGTAGGCCGACACCACAGTGAGAGACCTGTCCCCGACCCGAAGGTGCAGGGACGCGACCCTCTCGTTCACCGGGGTGAACTCCAACACACAGCGGATGAGCTGTGGGGCAATGAGCAGGACCACACCAGCCCGCCGCCGCTCCCCGCGGCCAACGCCAGAGAAATGGAGAGTCCAGCCCCTCTCAAGGAGTTGGGTTCCAGAGCCCAAACTGTGCGTGGAGGTGAGACCTCCCGCTCAACCTCCCGCACAAGCTCAGGCTCCTTCCCCCCCAGCGAGGTGACATTCCATGTCCCCAGAGCTAGTCTCCATGTCCGGAGATCTGGTCGCCGAGGCCCCCGCCGTCGACTGCTGCCCAGATCTCTCTGCACCGGCCCCATATGGATCCTCCCGCGGGTGGTGGGCCCACGTGAGGACGGCTCCACGTCGCTCCTTCGGGCTGAGCCCGGCCGGGCCCCGTGGGGGGAGGCTCAGCCACCAGGCGCTCGCTGGCGAGCACGCACCCCAGGCCTGGCTCCAGGGTGAGGCCCCGGTGACGCCAATCCGGGCGACGTAACTGGCCTTGCTGGTGTACTCATCATATGGGGCTTCTGAACCGTTCTTCGTCTGGCCCGTCCCCCCGGACCTGTTTGCCTTGGGTGACCCTACCAGGGGCATGAAGCCCCCGACAACATAACTCCCGGGATCATTCGGGCACTCAAACCCCTCCACCACGATAAGGTGACGGTTCAAGGAGGGGAGTGGTACCTCAAAAAACTTTATTTGGAATTTGTTATTGATTAATCATCATGAGTCATCACAATTTCAAATGTATTTATTTATATTAAATTTGTGGCAACACTATAATCTTCTATGGTCTCTCTCTTCCAGGACCCACCAGGCATCAAATGTGTTATCAAAACAACCACTGGCACCAGTTTTCTACCAGAATCACAGTTATAAATATATTTAGCATTAAAAACAGTTAAAAGTGCTGCTAGTTGTAGGTCTTAGAATTAAAAATGGGAGATTAGATTGTAATATAAGATGTAATAAACTAGGCATTAGGCAAAACATTTAGGTAGTTAAGTAGGTAGTATCTTGTGCCTCCTCTTGTACTGTCCCTCTGTATGTTGTACTCAGTATCTTTATGGTGTTACAGGCATGTCACTATCACAGAGATGGGCGTGCAGGTGTGTGGCTTCAGTCTCTTCACTCTGCTTCAGCTGAAAGAGTTCAGAGCCATTCCCAGGAGCACACTGCATACACAGTAAGTCACAACTCATTTCACAACCTTCTCCAGTTCTTGTATTTTCCATGTTTGCTTTGAGCTTCCACTGTCTGCTCTGCTGCACCGGGGTCAAATGGAAACACTAAATATTCATGGGACAGGCTTTGCTCACCTGATGGTACAAATGTTTAGACTTAAAGGGAACATTTTATTGATCTAATGCAACATAAAGTAGGTTATAAAGGGAATGTTGTTGAATGCCTTTCATATATTCACAAAATGCTTGAATTCAATATTGTACAAAATAATATACACAGCAAATTTAAGAGTGTTAATTCAACTCATATATTGTTAATTTTAACACTTTTACCATGTCATATGGGGTCCACAATAAAATTTGTTAAAAACTACACTTCCAAAGTGTAGAAGGCTCAACACTGGTAAAGTGATGTAATGACACTCCTCATAGTTCAATTTGACACTGATTAAGATTAGATTTTTTTACACTAGTGAATAGTGAAAAACTAATAACTCTAAATTGCAGTTTTAACACTATGAAGTAGAAATAGTGTAGAGTGTTCTTCATGTTACACTATTCAACAGTAACTCTTTCTTCACTAAATACAGTATAAATGCTGTGGTCATTCTAGTTCATAATCTCAAATGTAATATAAAGAAAACCACCACAAAATTCCATTTCAACTTAACTTGTATTAAAACAATGCACATCATACAATCAACACAATTTAAACAAGTCATATGACACAATACTGTTTTTGCAAAATCCAACTGACAGCAGGAATTCTCTGTGCCCTCAACAGTTGGTCACAATGACTGTCATTTTTTCTTTTTTTGAAGTTGATTTTTCAATGCAAGCAGCCGATGGATGAATCAAGATCTTGTTTTGAATGGAATTCAGGCAAGATCATCTCCAAAAATGAGAGGAGCATGTCTAACTGTTTGAAACAAGATTTTCTCTCCATTATATAAACATAACAATGTTCATAAGAGAGGCAGTCCTGCTCATTATGAAACATTAACACTGCAGAAACTTTTTACCTCTAGAATCAGTCTTTCACTCTTGGGGTTTCTATTGACACACCCCACATCCATGTTGTAGACAGCTCTTTGAATACAGGTGTAAAGTTTGTGAGAGTCTGAGGAACAAGTGTCTTGAAGTGTTCACGAAATTCAGCCGAGTCAACAATGACATAAAAAACCTTTGTCCTTCCCTCTTCAGTCACAGATAGAAAGGCCGTCCAGGCTCAACCAGCAAGAAATGTGTCCATACCGATCGGTAAAATAAAATATAGAATAGAATAGAATAGAATAAATATAACATATTCAAGTAACCACCTTGCAAAACGGGCTATGCAATATTTAATGAGCCATGAATAAAAATTAAAAAGTAAATATATAGTAAATATATTCTGGTGGCACCATACTCAAGTAAATGTATTAGGTCACCTAATACATTTACTTGAGTCACTATTTACATACAGTACTTTCTTCCCACTGTGAAAACATGAGTACTATTTCATGTTTCATCCTCGCAACTGCATTAACTTTAAATGACAAATCAGATGTTTTGTCCAGTTACTTTTAACTTAAGTTACTTGAGGAGCTTTTTTCCCCAAATACTTTTACTCTTAGCTACTTAACACATTTTTTGGACTTCTACTTTTTAATTAGACTTGAGAAGTATTTTTGAAGTAACATTACTCTTAATTTAGTACAATTTGCTGCTATTTTACCCAATGTAGCCAACAGATTAATGACTAGCTCTCCCGCTGGAAACATTACAAAAGCCCAACACTTATGTAGTGTAATATTCAAAACAGACACTTTTGACGTTAACACTGTGAATCAACAAATACTCATTTTACTTTACAGCACTGTCATTGTTGAATTAACTCTTGACTGTGTTGAAACTTATATGGATTTTCTTCACTTTGCTCACAACAACACCAACACCGTGAATTTAACATTTTTTTATTTGCTGTGTATCAAAATGAAATATTGACAAAAAATTTTAACAACAGCTTATTTATTGTTAGGTTTATGAGAACGTCAGAATTTTAACTTAGAATTTCATAAACAAGCTGATTTTTTTAAAATCACTGACCTGCATCGCTGGAGATTTTACCTCCATCTTAAGAAATTGTATTGAAGATGTTTTAGCAATTTGGAGATGAAAGTTTATTTTAATCTTGTTTTGGGATGTGACAGTTTTGTCTGGTTTGAAGTGATTTTTCCGCTCCACTTTCAGCATTTAAATTAAAGCACAATGCATTTATTTGATGGTAAATCAGAATGCAGGGAAGACAGTCAGAGCCCTGGGATTTAGCACAGACAGGCTGCAGGCTGTGTTGGACCATCATCTACAGTGAGCAGTCAGCTAGTGTTAACATCTCCACCTGTTTTCCATTGCAAATATCAGCCTTACCTACTTTGATGCCTTTTTTTGGATAGTATTTTGGTCACCAGCTCTAGTCTTGGTTTAGTGTCATCTAAAAGTCCCAGTGAAATTACAGTGAAATCTGACATGCCAATCTGACGTGTGTATTGGAGCATAAACTGTTTTTGTCACCAACAGAACAAAAACATGTCATTGCTCTGAACTGATTTTTTTTAAAATGAATGACTCAAAACACCAGTGACCTTTAGTACGATGAGAAATGAGACACAGGTTTGAATGAAACTTGGCCCTGGACAGAGGCAGAGGCACAGATGGATGAATGAATGATTAAATGTTTGTTCATTTGTTCATCCATCTGTCGATCACACAATATCTTGCTTTGATTTCATCTCTAACACAATGAGTAATGATACATCCACCACCATGTGTTTGGAAATCCCTCCAACAATAAAAGGCTCTTACAGAACATTATTAACAGAATATTAGTGTGAATTCAGGTTCGCTTATCATCACTGATACACTTTTAAATCTGACAAGTCAACCATACTTGACTACCTTGATAAATTGCAAAGAAAAAGTGATGTCAACTCAAAATCCACAGTTAAACAGATGATAACTGTAAACAAAACGTGCATAAACTCTCACAAGGTATAAACTGAAGATGGGAGTTTTTCGTTTAGTAAGAAAATATCCAATGCACTGTTCCAGTTAGAACAGTGTATAGAGTAATCAGTGTATAGATATTTTTTTTTTTTTCTCTGAGTTGTGTTTTCTTATTGAATTGTATCCATTCTGAAAATTACTTCTTCAAATTATATTTTTTCAAATTATATGTATATATTTTTTTTACCATTGTGATGTTCAGTGAGTTTTAACAGTGCTTTAAGATTTTTCAAATGCTTTTTTTAAGATGGGGAAGCTCAATCAGTGATTCAAATACACCATCACAATGTCAGTGCGTAGGTGTAGTCATTACAGTTTAAGAAGAATCACTTATAGTTGTCTGCTTACTCAACTCTGCATTTCTGTTGTATATTTATGCCCAGGAAACCAAAAATATTATGAATAGTTTCAGTGTTTTTTCTGTTTGTGGAGATGCTGGGCTGTTTGTTACCTGGTCTCTGGAGAGCTAAGGGGAGAGAGGCCAGCCCCACTGAATCATCAGGTCTGTCAGTCACTGCAATGAGCTCGCAATCTCAGTCTGCCAACTATTATCAGTATGAATAAAACATGGGAGAGAGTTGATTATTAAAATGAGTATGTGTCTATTCACAGTCATTCCTCACCATTTTTCTCAGCTTCGTTTACTCTTCAGACTCTAAGCTTTTTACTAAGATCCAATTGAAAGAAAAAAATGCAGTTGTTTATGCAGTTTTTATATTGCATATAAAATCTTATATCAGTCATGTTTGTTTGCGATGTTCAATATTATGACACAAATTATGATGTGTACACGGTCACTAGACTGTATTTTTCACGTTCCCGAAAAAACGAGTGACAGCAGGCCCATTAAAGTGACAAAGATGATCATGCAATCACAAAATCAAATAAAAACATCCAAAATGAAAACAAAAAACAGAACAAAACAAAAAACCCCAAAAAAGCATTATTTTATTTTTGTCTACATTTTGACTTGTGCTAGTCCCAAGACTGGATAAATAGAGAACAAGGAAAAATTTGCAATCAAAAGAAATCTTATTGTAATCTTGTTCTCTCTTTCTCTCTCACACTAAAGCTTCACCATGCCTGCCATTGTGAACCTTCTCTTCAACGTTGTCTCCACCAACACGACCATCTCATTCCACGTGGTTCTGCCCACTGTGAGCCTAGTGTCCCTGTTGGCGGGTGTGGGGGGACACCTGTTGCTGTGGCTGGTGCTGTTGAGGAACCAGCGCAGTCGTTCTAAGCCCAGTTCAGTTCTGTTACTGAACCTGAGCCTGGCTGATCTGGGCGCGCTGCTCACCCTGCCTTGTGTGCTGCTCAGTGCCAGTTTTCAGGACTGGCAGCTAGGGGGTGGTACTTGTGTGCTCCTGGGCTTCATGACCTCAGTGACTGTTGGGGTGGAGATCTTCAGTCTGGCTGTGCTGTCCGTGCTGCGCTACAGGATTGTGGCGCCACTGACCAGTACACCTGCCAGCCTTGTGCAAGTGTAAGTTATGGGTCTTGAGTTCTTTAGCTTTATTTGTATCATTCACTACACATAAATTGATTTTGTTTGTGCAATTGTGTGTTTTGTCATTGAAAATATTTAAAGGTGCAATGTGTAACCCATCTGTTAGAGGGTCTGTCACCTGCTTGGAGATGTTATTGCTTTGCCAGGAATGTTGCACACTATGGCATTTAACTTATCTTTCTTACATTTATTCAATTACAAGTGTTTTTACTGGCTTTTTATTTACCTTAAAAACATTTATTCTCATTGTAAACTGGCTCACCTCTCCCCTGATCTGATCTGTAACTGCTTCATGAAGCTAGTTAAGTTCAATGCCATTCTACATTCTACGCAAAACATGCCCCATGGAGACAAGAAGGTGATGATGGCTCACAGCAAAATGATATCTGAATTGAGTTCTGTACATCATATCAATCTGGCTGTCTCTCAATGAAAGCAATTGGAAAACTTTACCTTCTGCATGTTTATCACAAACAAACAACATAAACAAACTAATCAGTATTGATGCTAAAACAGACTAAAATACGTCGGCAATATGTCGGCATTGCTATGTTTGGTTGGTTTGGGCACTTTGCCTTTGTCCTCTACACAAATCTCAATACTGCTCTGTGATTGGTCCAACCGCCCAATTAACCTTACAGCAGGCACACACCAAGGTGGATTCTAGTGATTTTGTGAACTGAGAAATATCGCAAGAATCCATCTTGCTGTGCAAAGTTACAGGTGACATAAGTGACACAGTGCACCTTTAAGGCACAGGACAGCTGCTGACTGGGTTGGTCTGCCACAGAGCAACTTTAGCAATGCTACTGGACTACTCAAAAACTTGGATATCTTTTTACTTTTGCATGGTTTTCTTGTGTCTTTTTGGACTTCCTGTGAAAAAATATGATCACTATAACCTAATCTTGTTTCCTTTCTAACAGACTGTGTGCTGTGGTTGCCATTTGGCTGATCTCCATCACCATGGCACTGCCCAAAGTCACCTACATCAACTTTAAGGGCGGTTGCACGTGGTCAGTTGGTCGAGACGAGTGGCTGTTCTTCCTGGTTCCTGCCTTTCTGGTGTACTACGTGGCTCCTCTACTCTGCATCACCATTAACTGTGGGCTCATCATCTCCCAGCTCCACCGCTGCCGGGGTCCCATAGCTTCTCACCGACGCAACAAAAAAGCTACTGCATTGCTAATTAGCTCGACACTAGTTTTTGCAGTTAGCTGGTTGCCTTATTATTCACTCGAGTTTGTTAATGTACTATCACCATATATTATCTCTGAGGGATCTCCTGTTAGTTTACCGGGACTTTTCACTACTACTTCTAGCCCGCCAAAAGTCAAAGCAAGAGTTTCTATACTTTGGGAAGTAGCATCTCTCACTGCTATTCTGTTAGTTTGCTTGGCGCCATGTTGGAATCCTCCGCTCTATTTCCTGTTGTCAAGACCAGCTGTACGCCAACTCCAAGCGCTCCTGCCAACCTTTCTTACCAAGCATTTTAAGAAACCGGTGCAGCACTGGCGTATAGCTCCAGCTCCTCCCCCACATGAGCCACGCCCCCTGCCCACGACCCATTCAATGCCACAGCAAGCGCTCACACATCTGACTCAGTAAAGTGCCCACACGGTAAAACACTTTGTAAAAGAGACATCCGCTCTCCTTTCAAATATGACTCACCAAATCTTGATCTGCAGTGCCATGCAAATGTCTTAGAGAAGTGGGAAGATGCAGTTTAATAGGCGTGTTTTCTTGGTTAAATACATACTTCAAAAATCCTTGTTTTAGTGAAGCGTATGAAGCAGGTTAATATTAGCTACCGAACACAAAATCATTATGCTGTTTATGGATGCAGGGGTCATTCTGCGCCACTGTCCTATCCAGAACATTGAGGATAAATGCCTTGGTGGAGGTCTATATTTCCCAGGAGCTCTGTAAGGTTCTGTGCTTTGATATACTCTGCTTATATTATATATAGATTTTCAGTTGTTTTTTGCCTAATCGAATAATTGAATCTTTCTCCATTTATTTAAATGTGGCCTTGTTTGTGTGACTTCTTGTGTCTGAATTTCATCTTTGTGTAAACAAATAACTTGGTTTTCTCTTTTTAATAGTGGGCTTGCTGGATGTTTAATGCAGGGCACAGTTAGTTGTTTGCTGAGATGGTTCTGTGGTCATAACTACATCCTCTGCTCCTGGCAACACAATATAACTCTCATTCACATACTGTATAATAGAGAATCACATAAACAAAATACTCAACATAGCAATAAAACTCAAGCCAATACCTCAGTTACCATGTAGTTATATAACACAAACGTTTACAGGAAAATGGGATATCAAAGTATATATATTTATTCAAAAATCCAGGTCAGTGAACATAAAAACTCCCAGATGGGACTAACCCTGTGATCTGGTTAGCCCTTTTGGAGACAGAGAAGGTCGTGGTGACAGAAATAACCCATCAGCGCAAACATAAATCAAAGTCTCGAAGGAGCTTTTAAACTGCCCTTCCCCATCTGCAATAAAGCAGGCCTGATTAAGCACCCAATACTTTACACTGTACTTCCAGACCACCAATATACATCTAACATTAGCTGTGCATCTCTGTAACCTCATTACAAAGCCACAACCATATAACATGGCCACATTCCAGGAAGGTTCCTGAAGTTTGCTGTGATGGTGTCATACGATCTGTGTATTCATTTACCAAATAAGAGGGCTTGGTTTTAAATGTGCACTGTGTGGATTTTCTTGCCTGGCATCCAGAATACACACTTCTTCAATACTTCACGAAGATGTGTCTGGTGAATCTCACGCATGGTCAGTCTGTATCAAAACAAATATTGCTGCACAAGGGAGAAAAAGATAGGAAAAAAATATCACAAGGAAGGACACTGTAAAATAAATGAGCAAAGCATTAAAGTTTGTTCATCTGTAATTTTGTTTGTAAATGATGTGTGCCCTTTTGTTTCACATGCATCATTGAAACGCCACATTTTAATAAAAGTGCTCTCTGTTAAGCTGAGACATTGATTCAACTGAGTTTTACGTAGGCATCAAACTACATTTAATGAATTATATTCCTGAATTAAGTACAATTACCAAGTTTTTAGACTAACTTGAATTAATGAAAAATCTGGTGCATCATATTGAGGTGGCAGGTTTATCTAAGGATGAAGAACTAAAACAATAGTCTTGGTATGTTCTCATATCACCTAAATCGGGCTCTTCTAAATCTGACTAAAGCTCTTGGCCGACATCAAATTACAATGACATGTGTGTCCTTGTGTGGAGAGGTTTCCTGACTTATGACATGCATTAAAACCTAGTGCCTTGCTTTTCTTTAGTACACAGGGATTTCAATACAATCACATCGGAAAAGAGTGGCATGGGACAATTTGGTTGTAACAAGTCAAGGCCATCCCTGACAGTGATTGAAGGAGTGTATGGGCTTCTCACAGTCGCCAAGGACCGGCAGCATAATAAACTTGGAACGAAGCTGTAATTGGATTTTTGTTGTCAGGCTGTAAACCGATCTGAAGCGTCGATTTAAATGTCTTTCCAAGTTTTGCATTATTTAAGTTGTGAAAGACAAGACCTATGTAGCATGAATTTGAATCTGACACAAAATACGACTGAAATTTCCTTAAATTTTCAGCTTTACGTGTTCGAAAGCTGTGTGACTTTGATTAATGTGCAATGGATTTCCTGACCTTGCTCCCGCTGTCTTATTGGTATCTATAAATCTTGCTTTGCTTACTCTGTGACCTCCATCCTAGCCTGCACCTCTGAGTGTTCTAATCACATTTGGAACAGTAGCCTTTATTAATTGGGGGCACCCTTTTAGTTATTTTTCTTGTTTCGTTCTCACCAATAGCATCTTGGTGCCTCGTTAGACCAGTTATCTTTGTCATCTGTCTGCTCTCTGATCCTTCTCTCACAACAGGACCATTACATCCTGATGAGACTTAATTAAGACTAGCCCTGTCTTAAAATACAAGGCGAGCACAGCGGCAAACCTATAGAGAGGTTTTTTCCCATTTGTACGCAGTGTGTCAGCTTTGTGCATGTGACAGACAGGGGACGGGTGCTGTGAGGCCATGATCTGGAGAGAGATTATAATGTACATACTGGTGGCAAGAAGGTTATTATAACAGATGGGTCTTTTTTTCCCTCAGATATAGGTGAGAGCTATTGATTTATTTGTGATGCAATATTTAACAGCCTTAAACGCTATAGCCCAGGGAAAGAGGGACAATTTGATAAAAGCAACACAGTGCAATGATGCGGAGCTATGGAGTAAAGTGTGATTTGATGAAAAAATATAGCAAATGTTTCGGGCTTCAGTCACATTTGAATTTCAGGATAAATAAAGCTCTTTGGGTGTATAAAAGGTAATGAAATTATTCATGAAATTAACTTTATTGATGCGGGTGAATGGAAAAAGCTGAATGCTTTTAAATGAAGAGAAACATCAGTTATTACCACAGCTGAGGTTGTGGTCACAACTCTGCGGTGTGGACTTGAAGGTATTACACAGCCAGACCGTGGAAGGATCGCACTGTGGAGCTGAACATAACAGTCAGGTCTAGTAACTGCACTGATTTCCCTGATGAGAATATGACTGCATGTGGCTCTTCCATGCTTTCCGTCCAAAAGTTTTGCCAATTCACTAAAATTAACAGGGGGTGGGGGGAATGACAGCTTGCTCTGCTCACTGCACCAGTTACACAGCTGAATATAAAGTACTAGATCAATACACGAACTTTGCAAGTCAGCATTGTTGTGGTACCTAGTTTGAAAATAAAAAGACTAAGAAACAAAAGTAAATAAAATGTATATGCAATTTATATTCTCTATAAGTCGTATAGTTACACATTTTTATTTTTATTTTTTAACAAATAGTTAAATGCTTAAACAAGATAGTTCCAGGTAAGGTGGGCGTCAAAAAACCTAGTTCAACCCAGTTTCTGCTCTTTGGCTGCCCCTAGTGGTTACACTGTGGCACAACATTTCAAAACACGGGTTCTGACAGATTCGGACGACGGTAGAATTCGGAGTATTTTCCAAAAAACGACCAGTAAGCCTTTAGTATTTCCCCTGGTGCAAACAATACACATCTTGGCTCTCCTTTGCCTATACTCTGCAAAAACACTGGTGGCTTCTTACTGAAGGGCGCACCCCCTCACGCACACGGCGATGGAGAGAGAGCACGAGAGGAAGAGAGAGAGGAGTGGGGAAAGGTGCAGGTGCTGAGTGGTGGAGGTGGGAACGAAACGCGCTGGCGACTCTATGTGGCCACTGGGACCTCCACAAGCGGACGGACACGCGGGGCAGGTGACGTGCCCATGGCTCTTTTCGCCCATCCAACCACAAGTCCATGCCATACTGAGACCACTCAGGTGTAGCATCCTCTTCAGCAGCCCTCCTATTACTACAACTACCTACTCTCATTGTCCATGTACTGCACCTCCCTTCGCTTAGCAGCTTCCTCCTCCTCTGCAGCGCCAAAAGCGGACTGTCTCTTGTAGCTACGGGAACATTGTTGTGAGCGATGCTGTGGAGAAAAACGTGCTCTTTGTTTATGAGGCGGCTTGTGTTGCTAGTGCCGTTGTAAATGTGCGCACAGCGGGGCTACAGCCAGCACAGATGACCTGAAGCAGGGAGGGAAAGGCGCTTCCAACTACAGCACTTGTTCCACAAAGAGAAAGACATATTTTCATCACCATGACTGACCAGGTAAGCAAAAACAAACATGTACGCTACCTTTATTTTACCATACACTCCTTTGGTCTCTCATTATTTGCATGACTTGCCTGTACATTTTAGTAATCAGTGTTATTCATGTACTATTTACCTTAGCTTGAAACTGGGTTGGGTCTTTATAGACAATAACTATGATACAAATACGAACATGTTTTCCTTTAGACAAAAAATAATTATAGTGTAGACCTCTACTAAGGCATTATGTTATCCCAAACTCAGACTAGATTCAAACTAATTTATTCTCTTTTGTAAAATAAAATAATTGTGGGATGATTGAATAAAAATGGAATTCACAAACTAAGCTAAATGTTCTTGAGATTAATGATGTTAATATTTTAGTCTGTCAGAATGGGAAAAAATACTACACAAATAAATAGTGTCACAGCACACTTCAAAGCCTCACACTGCCCTATCAAAAATACATTTGTGTGCTGCCAGACAGTTGGAGATGGTTATCCAAATTGGCTTGTAATGATTTGTTCAGAACACCTCATTCCTCACAGGCTTCATCATTACAACTCATCTGCTGTGGTCGAAAAGCACAACTGATTGATGTAAGTGATCTGCATTGTGCTAAGAGACAAGAGGGAGAAACATAGACTCTCGTAATTAAATTTGTATTAAGCTGCAGTAGTTTGGCCCAGTTTGTGCAAAGCCTATGAGACCATGGGCAGATTAACCTCTAACACTGGATTTCAAGCTGTGGTGACTGCTCTGTCTCCACATGTACTGCTCCCGTGAGCCCACTGACAATGAAGGCCATGCGTAATTGATGAGCTCTTTCAATTAACCTAATTGAGCAATGTGAAACCACCAGAAACACTGTTGAATATGAACTGTGTCTGAGTGCGGCTGGAATGAAGGGACACACCCTAATAACGACCACAGCAATTTTGATTATTTTATTTCATTTTTAATTTTTAAATTTTTTGTTAACAGCAGTTTAAATGTATAAATGTAAAAAGCGTATATTTGTGGAGGTGGCACATCACGATTCAAAGAAAATATAAAAGTTAAAACCATACTTTGGGACATTCTGCATGAAGGTGGAAAAGGTTTTTGCCACACTGTAAAGGATAGCTGAAGCAACTATATTTACATAGAAAGAAAAATATTTTATTTATTTTTTTAATAAAATGAAAAAAAAAAAAAAAGTGTAATTGTACTAAATGACATACAAAATACAGGGGGGATGTAAATAAGAACCTAGAAATATCTAATTAATTAAAGAACATTAGTTTATTTAGATACTGATGCATTTTCCAGTTATGATAGTTTATAATATGTTGTGCAACAGTCCTATTATATTAAAAAAAAATATTTTGTGCAAACACATTTAGTCCTCAGTTGTCATGCTTTTCATTTTTATTTTATACATCTCCATCTATTATCCCACAACATGTGACACTTGTAAACAGTTGTAATCCCACTACTGAGCTACCTTGATGTGACATTATATTGTTATGTGTTCTAGTTATTTTCTATAATGAACTCCTATTACTCTAGTCAGCATTGGCACAGACTGAGATATCAGTCCAGTCACACACTCATGCATACAGAGCCCAGGGGTGCTGCTGCTGGAAGTGGATTAATTGCCATATTAATATTGATGAAGGTTGTCTTTTGCTGACCTGTTGTGGCTTCACGCAGCTCTGCAAAACACATGATCTTTTGTTTTTATTTTTCACGCTTGTAGAAACATTGCATACTGTGGTAAAGCAGTTGTGGTCTTGACCTATTTGTATGTCAATTCATGCTGCAATGCAATCACTATATGGTCGTTCATATATGGCAAAGCATAGAGCCATCTGAGTGCTTTATTAAGCCCAGCTGGTAGCTTATTTCTGCTGTCCTTACAAAGTATTTATGCTTCACTGGCACCATCTTAATGTGTTCGACAAGGCCATACAATATAACTTTTGTATTATCATGTTCCTGACATCATATCCACAGAAAGGAGATTTGTGGGCTCACATTATACAAGTTAAACTATTGATACTTGAGCTCTTAATGCTACTGCCTGTCTATGATACATTGAGATGAGATGAGGTTTCACACTGATATTCTCTTCATTAGAACTATAGTTTTTATTCCAGTCTTTCTTAACTTTATACAACTTTATACATTAACATGTACAATTTTAAACAGAAAGAAGTGGTTCAGACTACCTAAGATCACGCTTACCCACTTGGGAGTGACCTCATGTAAGCCTACTGTGTTTTTCAGTCATTTAGCCAGTATTTAAAGACAATTTAAATCTGTCACCTGGACAAAGGTTTTAGAGTCAAGATGTTTCACCACTTCAAGTGGCTTCTTCAGTTCTGATCAGATTGCTAATAGGTGTGAGATCACCCATTAGGGGCCTACACAATTATGCTAAATATGACTCAGGAACAGTTCACACTTAGTGTAGCTAAATAGAACTAACTAACAAACAGAAACTGTAAACAAATAGGCATATTAGTTTCAGTGTAGCTCCTCCCTTCAGACAGATATAAGACAGTGTCCCTCCAGCCATCTGACCAGAACTGAAGAAGCCACTTGGATGAGTGGAAAAATGTCTTTGCTCCAAAACCTTTGTCCAGTTGACAGATTTTAATTTTTCTTTTGCTATTGATTGTACCTGGATAACTGAGGGATTACTCAGACATTTAGTCAATAGTTTACATTTTCTAGTCAAAGGTACCCTAAGACACATTATAAAAGATGTAAAATGTACTAAAAACATTTAATATTTATATATGATTCAATTCTACATTTCTTTTCAATCTGTTTTCTGAAATAATGCCAAGGACCCCCAGATAAGTGCTCATGTACCTCTAGAGGTTTTCCCTGACTGGGAAACACTGTTGTACATCATTTTACACAGTGTTTTAAAACACTGTCTGCGCTTCTTTATCTACAGTTGTTCAGGTCCACCTCATACTGCCACCTCCCACCTCCTGACATGTCCCCAGACCCCAACTCAGATAGGTCTACCTCTGACACATAGAGCGTCTTCATCAACATCTTTGCTCTCTGTTCTGTTTCTGTTTCTGTCTCACCTCTACTGTTATCACCTACCTCCCCTTACACACGGCAACACTCCCCTCCCCCCTAGTTATCCACTGATAACATTTACCAGGACTGTCACTGGATAAAGGTGAATAGAAGGAGCAGGATGGCTTCAGTCACTAGTGTCCCACAGTGCTTCTTTGTTATACTAGAAATACATATTACACTGTACATAGGCTTCTCTTCTGTAAATAACCTGCTTTTGTGATTTAAGGAAATGCACATAAAAGAAATTAAATGTTATAACTGATATAGCTGAATAATTTAAATGATCTTTAGTGCGGGTTGATCTTGTTCTGACCAAGACTCAGTTTAGTCTTGGTCAAATATTGTCCCAGTTTTGGGTACTCTTTCTCAGCCATTATTAATGTCAGTGGTAAAATCAAATTTTATTTATAAAACTTAAACACATTTCTTGCCTTGTTTTTCAGTACAGTATGTTTTTGACTGCGGCCCCGCCCCTGCGCAGAGGTAGCACACCCTTACCTGTCAAACACCAGCTGAGGAGAGAGGAGGCTGTGTCTGAGGACTGTGACTGGATCCCAGGTCTGGAGGAGCCTGCCACGTTGCCTATTACTGAAACAGCGGTGCCTCGGGAGGAGTCATTTGGCCAAACGGCATCTGCCCAGCCAACATACCACAGTCACGGAGGGGCACTGCGGTTAGTGCTGCTGGGACAGAACGGAGTGGGCAAATCATCACTGGCCTTATCTCTGGCAGGACAGTCGGACCGGTCCCTCTCCATAGACTCTGAATCACAGGCATGCGGTAATGGCTCGCACTGGGATGCACTTAAGCTGACAGCACACATCTGGGACAAATTTATGTCATCTTTCATTATTCTGATTTTGATTAAATAGCATACAAATACTTCATTCATAATTCACACACACTTAACTAGAGTAACTTTTTGGGGAGTGGAGCCATCCATTGCTATTAGTAAATATTATTTTAGTCTTAGTAGTATTGACATTTTTCAACTCAATCAACGATCCAAAAAAATAAATGTGAAATGTTTTTCATTCATAAAGTTTGAGTTGATAAAGTTTGTCTCACACTAGTTTTAGAGTTATCTTTTTAGACACGTTGGATAGAAGTAAATTAAGGATTTGGTTGTGTTGTCAATAATCCTGAAAAAAACAAAAAAACAAACAATAAACAAAGCCCATGCAGACAGGAGTGCAAAAATACAAAAAGGCACTTGAAAATTCACATGAAATCTTGAGAGGAGCAAAGCAGTTGAAAAGAACATTTTTGAATCCATCTGCATATTACACTTTACCTTGAATACATACTCTATACATTCATAAAATATACATTACTTCTGCCTATACATGGCATCATAATGTTTTCATTGCTTTCATTGAGTCAAGGCTCCATGCTTTATTTAACAATGTGCTGCTCTATTCTGGGATACACAGTGTGAGCGAATGTAGGGGAATGCTCTGTGACACCTTTTTCTATTATCACCTCTATATCAATTCTAGGCAGCTCAGAACATCTGTTTTAGAGCCACATCAGACACATGGGCGAAACAACCGACACCTGCTACCAGCAAAAATGAGCTTTCACGTTTAAAGTGAAGTGAAACCAGCACAGATGTAGTCTTTCTATCATAAGCCCTCCTAAATGAGTTTCCTGTCTTGCGTAGCTTTTAACAAGTTCACATTTTCCCCAAATATTGCGCATATTTGATCTTGATTAGCTAATTTATTTTAGTAGGATTGCTTTTGTCAGAAAATATTCCGAAAAATCTCATCAGGAGGCAGAACTCATCATCACAGTTTCAAGTTGTTATTCCTCTAGGCAGTTTTCTCAAGGACTATCAGGCTTTTTATCACAGGACTGTAGTAAATTGTAGTGCCACATATGAATTCACATTACTGTCTGTGACCGTCATGGTGTCAAAACGATAACATTATTTTGATGTGTGTCATGGATGTTTGCAGGTGAAGGCTACGAGTGCTCGGTTACAGTGGATGATGAGGACAGCAAACTCATTGTATATGACAACTGGAAACAGGTGAGAAACTCCCCTAATTTTAGAATTTAAAGGTAAACTATGTAACTTTACTGGTAGAGGATCTGTCACCTGTTTGTCTAAATAGAGATGTGTACCATAAATTCCGAACTATAAGCCACTACTTTTTTCTCACACTTTAAACCCTGCGGCTAATAAAAGGATGCGGCTAATATATGGACGGATTCTTTGTCCATTTATGTATATGGTCTATGGTTTCGTAACACAGCGGATACTCGCAGCCTGAATGCAGAAAACGCCGCTGCCTGTGTGGGTAACATTTGGATCTAGGGTTAACATGAAGTTGCTACACTAGTTAGCGATATTGTCAGTGCTCTCAAATAGTTTATCACCGTGTGATAAAATAAGTTATGATGCTAAATTAACATTAGTGAGGGGAATATGTCTTACCTGTATGCCTGTATGTATGATGAGAAGAAATGTCTCAGACTTCAGACATCCACTCATACCTGATTGATAGAACTAGCCCTACCCCCAAGAGCCTGAAATCTGCTGAAATCCTCCAAGACACTGACATGATACAGACAGGACAGCAGCTCTTTCTGCAGGAGATATGCGCCTTAGAGCGCGGGGAGGGACGGGAGTGATGTGCTGAGGAAGATGCTCATTTGATTGTGTTTTGAACAGTTATTTTGCGCTTCATACACACACCCTCCTCATGGAAAACACACAAAGAAATGCAGATGATGGAGCTTTTTAGTTAACAGCAATTGATGTGGCTGTGGAAGAAGGAAACAGAGCTGCTACACATGAGCTCGACATCAGTGAGTCGATGGTGAGATTTTGGCATTAGCAGCGTGACAAACTCACTCAATGCAAAAAAGACGACAGAAACTTTCAGAGGCGATAAAAGCAGATTGCCCGAACTTGAAAACTTTCTTGAAGACGTGGACACCTGTGGGCTTATATTCAGGTGTGGCCTGTATATGTACAATTTTAAAATTTTGTTAAAATTTAGTTGATGGGGCTTATATTCAGGTGTGCTCAGTAGTCCAGAAAATACGGTATATATTTCTTGTTTTGCATTTATTCAGTTACAGGTGTTTTTATTCCTTAAAATACCTTGAAAAATGTATTCTTACTGTGCACAGGGTCGATTTTTCTCACCTGTAACTTGGCGTGCTTGTCCAGTTGGAGTTGTTAATGCCTTACTGTGGGACACGTTAGACAAGCAAATAACATCTCCATGGAGACAGGCAGGTATCAGACCCTTAACCAGTAAAATTACTAGAGCCCGACCGATATGGATTTTGTTGTGGCCGATATGATACCGATATAATGATAGTTGGAGCTGCAGATAGCCGATATAATCACCGATATATTTAGTGATGTAAAAATTCACTGTAAATCTTGAATTATTTAAAAAAAACTTAGGTTTGGCTCTTGTGGATTTTAAACTGGGTTTATTTAGGCAACATTTATTGTTATTCTGCCTCTTTACATGAAATGTCATAGGACTAAAGCAGGTCTAAGGCAGGTCTAAAGCAGGACTAAACCAGAACTGAACCAGCACTGAAAAAGCACTAAACCAGGACTATAACAGATCTAAACTATGTGCAAAACAGAACTAAACCAGAATTTAACCAGGACTGAGTGTCGGGACTCGGTCTCTATCTCTCTCCCTCTCTCGACCCCAAGATTAGTCCTGGTTTATTTATTTTATGCTGAATATATTTTTGCAAGTTTTTTTTTACACTATGCACACGCAGAGTTTTGAAGGTTTCGTTTTTAGCCGCTGCCGCTGTCAAACTACCACGAGTCTGCACGCGGCATGAAGAGAAAAAAGTGAGAGAAAGAGAAAACACGGCTCCCAATAAGGATCAGGCTCCCGTCGTTCGCTTCAAAGAGCCGGATCTAAGAGCCGCTTCGTTCGCGAACGACCCATCACTGCTAGCGAGTAAATAAACAATCGCTATTAGCCTTTAGCCGTAAATGCTGCGTGCCGCGGTAATGAATAATATGCGCAAATTTCATCATTCACACGTCTATTCACATCTCATTTACATATCAATGCAGGTACAGTAACAAATATATGGCCAATATAGTCACTTTACAATAGACCAATAGAAAACGGCCTATTTATGTGTGGGAGCTACAGCAGCTAACCGCTAACCAAAAACTTGCTTCAAAGTCGACATATTTCCAACACTCACCGCTCACACAGGCTTCTCCTCACATCACAAGTCTGCACTAATAAATGTCCTTTTAATCCAGACTCAAACCGATTGTCCGTAAAAAGAAAATAATCCCAGTGTTTGGATCTGTGTCTGCGGATGTAAACAAACGCACGTGACTCTCACACAGACAAATGACTCCGCAGATAAATACTGATGCGGAGCTACATATTTGGACATTTATCTGACTGTAAATTGGATTAAATGAACATAATGTAGAGAGTCTAAGCTTTATAACGACGTATAACATGCCCACGTGAAATATCGGCCCCTATCAGCAAGTATATCGGCCGATAGCCGATATGCTTCCAGGTGCTCAATTCGGCCGATAATATCGGCCAACCGATATATCGGTCCTGCTCTAAAAATTACACAGTGCACCTTTAAACCAACAATAGTCATTTATTTAAGCCTCTGTTAAACTTTATTATGATGTTTTCTGTGACCTGGGCAGATGAGGTTTAGAAGCTTTCACTGTCCTTTTCACTGCTTTTGATGATGTCAAGCAAATATTAGACTTTTGTGCCATTTCACTTTTGCTAATTCTTAAAGGGTTCTTATCAGTGAGCCATGAAAATGTGTTTCTATGGGCCTTAATAGAACTCTCCCTGGACATTGGTTGCCATCCTTATTCCATCAGTTTGACTCTTTGGTTGGTCGTAAAAAGCCAGAGAAATTTACAAAGGAAATAAAGGACAGACTCCACTTTGAAATGATATTGACTGTGAACCCACAAACTCTTTTTAGAGAAGCTGATAAAAACTCAAAAAACTTTACCCATAATTGGCTTTAGAGGAAAGATTGCATAGGCCTTCACAGTAGTATCAGTAGTAAGGAAGAAAGCAGCAGATGTCCTTACTACGATGCGTGCTTGTGTTCTTTTATTAAACATAGTGGCTAACCTTCTTGTGTTACTCCTTTCATGTTTCAAATCAGTAATGAAAAGAGAATTCCCAGCGAGGCCCAAAATTGCGGGTGTTATGCATCATCGTTCCTTTGAGCTGAATGAGGATGAGTTAATACACCAATGGGAGTCATTTTTGTTACATTCTTCAGCAAGTAGTGAACTGGAAGATCTCATACTCAACCCCATACCGTGGCATTGTGAGTCTTTCAAAATCAGATGAAATTCTGTGCACAGCTATCTTAATTAGTGTGAAGGGTAACCATTTCCTTTCACTTGCTATCCCAGATGTCCACTCCTCTACAGACCCTGCCCTATGAGATTAAATTATTCACACAGTTCTATGTAGCTTAAGGGAAATGCATCCGAAAGCCTGGTCCTTGACTTTTTGTGTACACTCTTTTCCAATTCACTGCCCGTCTGTCGGTCAGCTCTCCTCTCACAGCCACGTCTGTTCATTTGCTGCTGTCTCTTTCATGCGCCTCTGTTCGTTGACCCCTTTTTGCCACTGTTAAATCGCACTCCGGGTTAATTACATTTGTTATTCTGTGCATGCTAATACAAAGCTAATGGACGTACAAGCAACACTCACAGGCCAGCAGGAGGATTGGATACGCTGCATAACTGCATGTGCTTGGAAGGGAATATTAGGGGTGGGCCACAGACCCAGAGACAACAATAAAGATGGCTTTCAGTATTAATTTCCTGAACATAAAAGAGATTTAACAGAAAAAAGTCAAATTATGTGATCTAGAAGTCTGAACTCCAAACCACACGCTTCTCCTGAAAGAGGATTTTTGATAGTGATTAAAATTTGATGAATTGCTCTTCTCTAATCTGATGTTTTTTCCTTGGTGCTAATGCCTCGAGATAATGGATGTTAATGAGTCAAGAACATTATGAACTCTCATCTATTTATTTTACTATCTCCACACATGCGTCACCACTAACCACTCTAAGAGCACTCCTGATGTTTTGTTTTGATGTTTTGACCTAGCAGTCTGGAAATTTAGCTATTTTTGGCCATGGTGTCAATAATCAAGAATGATTTTGTGATGTTTTTGCTCACAATAATTTCAAAACTATAATTTATGTTGTGACATCACCTCCATCTTCTCCACCATTTTGACCTTTCACTTTAGGGATGAAACATTCACTTTTGACCTAATATACACCACCCAACAGGTTGAAGAGAAAATCTGTCATCTTGTCACCTGTCAGTAGTCTTTAACTTCTGCAGTTGTGTGGTCTGTAGAATCAATCTTAGTCTTGAGCTGAGAGCACATTTCTTGCCAGTCCCTTTGGTCCCTGGGGGAGGTAGGGGCTTCTGGCCATGGAGCTAGCTGTAAGTATTCTCTACGGGGCACCCTAACCTACTCCCCACGTTACCATAGCAACCTGTGTCGACATCCACGTACACACTGTCACACAGGACGACGTAATCAGTCACTCACAAATACTGCTGGCATCCTCCCTGTGTTCACTATGTGCTCTATCTATCCATCTAGAGCCTCATCAGATCTTTGGAATGGAAGCTGCTGCAACACATTATGAGGCGCTATCATTTGTGCACACACTGTTAAACTCAATTATGGCTGGTCATAGTTTGTTAATCGCACCTGGTTAGCCAAATATTTCAGCCTGTTATTTCTACTTTTAGTGCCAGTGTCTGCACCCAAAACAAAAACTGATACTTTGAACAAAATAGCATTTGAACTAGCGATAGGACAAGATAATAGTGCTATTATCAATTTTGTCTAGTGAGACTAAATAGTTAAAATGTAAACATATGGCTAAAGAGGTAGCCATATGTTTACAATATCATCCAAAATACAAAGTATACTTACCCCAGATAATTCACCAGCATCCAGCTACACCAACACCTTCACGCTCATTTACATTTCATTTACATACAAAATGACTATGTAAATGAAATACTATGTATACTATGTATTTGGTTAGAAATGCCCTCTGAACTTCCATATATGACCAGTGTGGGTTTGGTGTTATGACACGGGAAAGTGCGAGGGAGAGAGTGAATGAGGTTTTACAGCTTCAGCGGCGATATCAAATGTCCAAACTCACATGAACACACTCACTGAGGGAATATTTAAGTCATAAACTTATTGAAATAAGTGGGCGCCCATATGGAGAGCACTGGGGCTGGGACAGACTGAGGCTCACTGTAGCCATAAAGTCTGTTAGACTCAATAGACCACATGATCTATAAAACAACTCATAAATGTTATTGGACCACATAGTATTATGTTTATAGGATATAATTTAAGAAAATATTTCACTTACCATCATGAAGGAATTTGATTTTGTTGTTGCATTATCAGATTAATAATATTCTAAAACAGTAGATATTGTGTTCTTCCGAGTGCTGTTAACTGTTCGTAGGATTTGTTCTTCCAGAAAAACATTTTCAGTTCATTTTCAGAATGCCATAAGAAGGCCTTTAGTACAAATTGTTCTAAAGAACGTTTCATGAATGGGGCCTGTTGTTTTTTAGACAAAAAACCCTGTTGTTTTTAGACAAAATCAATTTCTTTATTTCTATTATGTTACAATCATGTTGGTGGTCTTACACAATAGCTGTCCTTCATTGCAAACAACAATAAGACTAAATGCAGGGCTAGTGTATGCTTGTTTTTGTGTCACAGTTATTATGGCTAAAATAATTGTGATTAATTATTAGGCTTGGACAGCTCACACATCACAATATATTATAAAAACAAAGAGCAAAAATATAAATAGTAATGATAATAAATACAAAATAAGTAGAAAAAAAGCAAGAGGCAGGTGTCAATAAGGCATAATTATATACAGTACATTCAAATTGCTGACAATTTAAACTACTGTTATAGAAACTATTTGTAAATGAAAACAACAACAATCTTCAATAGATGTCATGCATAAGTAGCTTTTTCCCACACATCCTGGTGGTGTAATGGTGATCATCTTTGTTGAAGATTATCACAATTATATAGGCCTGTCATGATAAAAAGTTTTATATATTGCTCTGGTAAATATAGATGATAAATTAGAATATTCAAACTAATTTATGCCATTGACACGGTAACTCAAGAGCAGATTTAAACCACAAAAACTCTTCTAAATCTATATATTGTTAAAAAATAAACAGCTGATTGAAACTCTTTACTATTTAGTTTGCATCTGTAATGAATCATATAAGTTATTAATTCAATCTTTTACAGCTTAAATTGTATGATATAGTTAAGAAATAGCAAAACATTTTCCAATAGTGCAAAGAAAATGTACACACGATAAATATTGACCCAGAAACTATTGTTCCATCTTTCATATATTAAGCAGTACATTGAGATAGTAATTATCGTGACAGGCCTAATTATATAAAGCGTACCACAAATGATTATTGTCTCCCATCCCTAGTTGTGTGTCCAGTTGTAGTACCTCGCCAGTTGTAGTAGTAGCCCCTGCATACTGTAATGTAATGCACACACCAGGGCACATGTGACTCCAGGCTCAGAGGCTGGAGTCTGCTCAGCCAGACACTTTATGTTGTAAGTGTTGTTGACGTCATGGTAGTTTAAATAAGTCATGCAAGTTCCCAGAATAGAAGCACATTCGGCCTTGACCGTATCAGTGTTGCAGTTTTCAGACCAGTCGTGCGATGTATCACGATGAACATTACATTGTGGAGATTGAGGTCATACTATACTAAAGGGGTACTCAAGCCTCTTCTCAATTTTGAATTTCTTGTCTTTGTATTTGCTTTTATATCTTAAAGTGATTCTGTCAGGAGCAGGAGGCTGACTGGAACTTTTCATTATTATTTGATGTGGTGAAATTGAAATATTTATTAAAGACAAGTAAAAGGTGTAGCCTGAAGCCTGCGAATGTAGGTCAAGCAATATGTGTGTGGCTGTTATCAGGGTGAATTCCAAGCTGTCCCTCAGGACTATTTTTTATCTTAGAGAAAATTAGATAAAAGATCCAGGATGTAATTTGCAGAGGGATAATTGCAGCTTGACCACATTCCATTGAGCCCTTTCAAGCACTATATTTCTTAGCCTCCTGTTTACGCGTGTCTGCATCTTTATTACTTCATTTTAGGTAAACCGAACACAGCCTAATTGAAATCAGATTCTCATTATTTCTTTTCTTTCACTTTTGGACAAATTTGATCCTCGAGCCTCATGTTAGTTTCTCACTTTCAAACTAGGACAAGGAAACCAGGCAAGACAACCAATTGTGTCTCACAGGGCCTCACCAGATTAGACAGCAGCAGAACTAATCCAGTTTCATATTTTGGATTAACCAACCTTGATACATCTGTCACATCACATACAATTGATGTTAGTGATACAGACAACAAGATAAAAACTGTCCTTCTTTTTTCAATAGCTGTGTGTCAATAATGCATAATTTGTCATCACATTATAATATAATTCATAAAGTTGCTTGTAAACAGAAAAGTAGGTCATGATTAAACATATTTTAGTCCTGGAGCTTAATGTTTTTTCATCCCGTTATTGGAGGTTAAAGGTCAAATGTGGGGCAGCATCCCTGAAGCTACTCCAGATGTGGGTACAGATGTCCACTTATGAGGCACAGATATGGGTCACGCTGGAGTGCACATTGCCCACTACAATAATATACTGCTGGTTAACATGAATATAATCATTGGCTACATGGCGTTAATTTAAATGAATGATATACAGAATTAAAAGTTAGGTCAAAGGGAATTCAGTCTGGCTTAAACAAAGTTGATTTCATTGCATATGTAGTTTGTCTTTTTCAGTCATACACTTTTCTTTGTGTAGTTAAGAGTTAAACTGTAAAATACACCAAGCATTATTTTATATTTTGTTTATAGTAAACCGCAATATTGATCAAAACATCTTAAAGAAAAGAATCCACTGTCTTCCTGTTCAAAGTTACAGACATAAGAGACCCTGCCCCCTCATAGTGGCATTTCATCGTAGTAATCAGGTGATTTGTTTATTGCTAAAAAATGGTAATGTGACATTTTAAACCCTACATCCATGACCAGACTTCTCAATTTCTTTTAAATAATCTCATGTAAGTACAGAACAGTGAGCGAAGATGGGGGTTAGGTGAAAACACACATTTTCTGAACACTTCCATGCAGTACAATACAGCATTACAGACGCATGCATGAATCAATCAGAATACACTGCTAAACTAATGATGAGGGATTGTTATAACAGCTACATTTTTCATAATATGTCTCCTTAGTCTCCTTAATTTAAGCTTTTTCCCCACATCTTAGTACTTTTCCACTTCTCGCAGCTCATATATTTTTTAAAAACTTTCAAAAAACTTTGTCTCCAGCAAAAAGTACAAAGTCACAAGCTCAGCGCTTCTATCCCACTGCAGTGTGCTTGGTCATGCTGTTATCAGATGTAGGAGGTAGGAGAGGATTGGGAGAGTCTTATGCTGTTCGTCCTCATCCCCACACCCTCCATTCATCACTTCTCCATCTGCATCGATCGCCCGCTCCCTCGTTTCTCTTTGTCATGCACTTTGCACACATCTGTCACCTGGGGTCAGATGCTGTTTGCTTTTGATATGGCTAAATGACAACACAAACATGAATCTATGTCCTGTGTTTTTTGCAGGTGGCTGTGTGTGTTCCACTGTTCCAAAGGCACAAGCTGCTTTGCTCTTGTATCTTGTGCTTAAAGTGAGTGCAGAGATAGTTTAGGTGTGTGCTTTGGTCTCTAGGGAGCTGGTTAATGAGAGATACATAATCTCACATGTAAATAGCTCAGTCAAAGTAGAGCGTAGAGAGTAGTTTTTGAAACTGAGAGCGAATAATAAGTTGAGTGCTTACAGATATTGTAGCTTATGCAAATGCAGTGTGGAGAGTGATTCATTTGTCCTCACTGCTCACGGTCACGGATGCAGCACCGAGCTCTCAATGTGGGTTAAAAGCATGTTTTTCATGACAAACATTATTCAACAAAAAATGTAACACTAAATTTAAATGTACATCAACTGGTGATAATTTTAAAAGTTAGAAGTAGTCTGACTGCAATAGTATAACAAGTAGTATATTGAATATGTGATCAAAATATTCATTGTCTCTGTTTTGCTGACATTTTCACTGATTGAAAGATTCTTGCATGTGGGGTGATTACATGATGTTTTAATGTAATTCCAAATTGAATTTTACAAATCTCAACTAAATCAAAACAACCCAGCAGTACTTTGCTTAAGGCCTGCATATCCCGTAGTAAATCTTTCCATTGAGTATGTACATTGTGCAGCATGTCACTTTAATGGCACCAATAAAATCGCTTGAAGCCATGTTTTGTATAAGCTAAATGCTGTTATTTCTTATCTCCATCGGCACCAGAAACAGGATGTTGTGTCTCAGATGGCCTGCTTTTTTTAACCGTTACAGTTTTAAATCCAAATCTATCATGGGGTTTCAAGGCCTGAATGATCGCCTCATTAGTCTGCGTTTAGAGCTATTGTAAAAGTAGCGAGCCAAAACTATAAATCACACAGCAATTCATGTTCGACCATGAAAACAGTGAGATATTTTTACTCACAAATAACCTTTGATGATTTGTCAAGCAAATTCAGAATCATTTGCGAAAGTTATCTCAACCTAAATGATGAAAACCCAGTTAGACATCTGTTGGCAAGAGTCAGTGGAAGCAGTAGCCCAAAGCGAGACATTCTTCTGACAAAAATGTTTATTATTTATTCATAATTTGTGCACGGAGCCAACGCTGTAAGCAAAGTTTTGAATACCAATCAGTGTCAGTGTCTGCCTGGGTTAAAACTGAAGATCTTGTACAGTGCAGTTTGATGGGGTGTAGGCACTTGGACACTTTGTTAATAAGATATAGGCCAGCTAGCCAAACTTGAGAGTCATGAGCCAGACAGATTATCTCTTTTGAGACAGTTGAAGCAATTTATTTATTTATTTTTAAGATTTGACCATGACTTAGAGCAGATGAACCATGAAATATTTATTCGCCTTATTCAGGAAGATGCCATGATAAATAAAACAGTTTAATCTGCTATGTTCTCAGCTAATTTTAGATCTGTTTTTTTGTGTTAATGCCAGAATTCAGTAATGTTTTATGTCCTGATGCAGAGTGAAGGCTTCTGCCAAGGGTGCGGCTCTAATGCTCGCACATATACTTAAGCGGGAGATCTTACTGTCCTATTTATTGAGTATCAAATCCCTCTCTCATTTTTCAAAACTGAATCATTGCTAGAAGTTACATGACATAAAATCAACCAAAAGATGAACAGCATGGCGCTAAAATGTTTTAAAGTGTGACTCAATCAGTACGCAGGTAAATAAACTTAAAATGTTTGAATATATATATTCCCTATGTTTACAATATAATTACAGTATAATACAGTATAATAATTATCAGTATAATTCAACTTTCTTTGATTAGTTATAATGTTAATGGTGCACTGTGTAACTTCTAAGGTAGAGTGTCTGTTAGTTCCTTGTCTCCAGGAGATGTTATTTCTCTGCCTGAAATGTTCCACAGTAGGTCATTAAACATATCTCACTTGCATTTGGTCAATTACATGTGTTTTATAGCTCAAGCTTTACCATGTACAGGCTTGCTTCTCCATAGATCTAACCAGTAACCTGTCTCCATTGTGATTATCAAGTTTATCTCCTCCATGCTATGCAATAATTAAGGTATAAGAGTAATATCTCCATAGAGACAAACATAGGTGGAAAAGTTACACAGTACACCTTTAATTATTGTCCAATAAATAAAATAAAATACAGTTACTAGTAATGTTTCTACACTATAAACTAGGAACACCATCTATCTGGCGCCAACCCTGAAGAGAGAAAATGAACCCATGATTCTTCCTATGATTCATGATGCTCGTTCATGCATAGTCTTTGTATTTGTGTGTAACTTGTTCTGTGCTACTTATGAGTGTGTGTGTGTGTGTGTGTGTGTGTGTGTGCATGGGAGGAGTAGGTATTGACAGATGGCCTGCTCCCCGCCAACCGTGGAGAGAGAGGGAAAGAGCGGGAGAGAGAGAGAATGAAGCACAGACAGAGGGAGCGAGAGAGAATTGGCTTCTTCCCCATCTTCCGTGCCTTGGTTCCACAGGGAGGCGTATTCACTTCATGGTCACACTTCTCCTGCTAATCGATGTGCCCACTCTGCTTTACTACTCTTTCGTTGATTCCTTCGCTCTCCATCCTCTACTACTCGTGTGTTGTTGTTGATCCACTCATCTGCTGCGTCCCTCAATCAGACAATGACAGGTGGCTGAGTTGTCGTGTGTGCCAGTCCCCCCCGTCCTCTCCCCTCATCCCCCTCTCTCTTCTTTTCTCCCTGTCTGCTCTCGTGTGCTCCCTGAGATAGATGGACTGCCAAGGCTCTCCCTGTGAATTTCCTGCTGCAGGGTGTGATCCGGTGCTACAGTTTTGGCCGCTTTGGATGATGGGTATTTTTTCTGAAACCCTCCAGAGAGCAAGAATTCACCTTTCCGGTTGGGGATGTGGGGCAAGGGCGTTTGTGTAGGGAGGACACACACATACAGTGCAGAGTGGAGTTAGTGAGAAGATTGAGTTAGCTATACAACATGGTTGTATATTGATTCAATTTACTCCAGAGTGATTCTAGTTGAATCATAAAATCAATCCGTCATTTAGAGTGATCTAATATAAATCAATGTAAAGTTGAAAATAGTGCCAAAATCCAATTACTCACATCATTTTCTATTTTCAGCCATTGAATTCAAAACAAATTAAACACAGACCAGTGGATATTGCCACTGTGACCCTGAGCACAACACCTCACACAGCTTCTTTATGAGTCACAACAAATTTGATATCCTATTCACTAGAGCAGTAGGCCTTAAGCGATTTAGTGGATTATCGTAATTGGTCGATGGAATATTAATTGACCAAACTTTTACATTAGTAGACTAATCATTTTATTTAGATTATACATATTTATATGGGACAACAGCAGAAAGTAGAAGTTAGTGAGTGACTGAGTTAGCTGAACATTTGGTATTTTGAGATAATTTTGTCTTTATTTGTAAATGCAAGGTTTCCTAGTGTTTTGTTTTGGGGTTTTTTCTGCATAAATAGTGTTTTTTGCATGAACTTCTGTGTGGTTGTGGTCTTGTGAGTGCAGATTGGATCAGATTTGTAATTTTGAGAGCTTTTATCATACCCCCCTTTTTAATCAACTAATTGATCACAAGGACATGTCTTGATGTCGACCAAAAATGTCCTTTGTGGACTGCAGCCCTACTATATGATACTGTATATAATCTATTCTTCACATTTTGCCTCTTAGTAAAATCCTCACTCACCTCCTCATCTACTGCTGATGACATAAAAAGATGTTTCCAGTGATGATGACATAACTGACTGCTGATGATATAAAAAGATGCTTCCAGTGGTTTGTTTGCTGCACTAATCAACATTCAATTTATCATAAAAAAGGAGCTGTGGGACTGGCATTAAGATGGACCATAGAAAAATACCTTAAAGTCAGCAAATAGTTAGCTTTATTTATCATTTCTTGGTATGAAAGAAATACCAAAAATGAGCTCCCAGGAGGAAAAGTGGGTACGCCCCGTCCACACTCCTCTTCCTCCATTATTACAGGATTTAAAGGTAGAACTTTTCACAGGATTGATCGCACTGACCCTCACTGCACTCTTCCCCAGAGCCCATAGGTACGAAAGTCTAACTGGCACTGTATGAGTGAAGGAGGAAGGTTTCAGGTTTCTCTGTTTGGACAAAGCTGTTTGCATTGATTGGTGTAAGATGTGTTAAGTTTCTGAGTTTTTTATATGCTTTAAACAGATAATAATTGACATGTGAAATGTTGGCAGTACACAGACAAGTTTTATTTTTATTCTAATTGTTTTGGCTGTTCTTTTTCAGGCAGCCACAGTAAATCACATGCTTTCACCTACACCTCTATTCTATCAAAGCAACCACTAACTTAATGAGCCTTTTTCATTACATCCATAAATCTTTCTCGTGGTCCCTAACCTGAGCATCCATCTACAAATGTGCTTTTCTTAGCACATGTCAAACCAGCCCCAATCAATGGCCGTTCCATCCTCTCTCTCTAAATCTGTCTCACTTACAGAAAATTATCCCTCCATCTTAACCTCTGCTTCCTTTATCTCTGCCTCTTGCCTTTTATTTGGAATATTTAATCAAACTGCGATTGTGTTTTAACACTGAGATACAGGCTTATCCTGAAGGTGACCTAAATGGGGCATGTTTAATTCATATTAGATAGGCTTGAAGCTGCATTAGGCGGCTTTCTCACAGTACGCCAAAAGTGAATCACTCCCCACCATTACCATGCCCTGTCCCTGTTGCTAATAGTATCTGGAGTTTCCACACCATTAACTAATGCAGGATTAACGAATTTGTTGGCTATACATAAGTGTAATTAGGGCATGAGAAGATCAGGCAAATGTTACTGATACTCGGATTATTATAAGGTTTCTTGCTTACCGAAAACTTTTGTCAATCACTGTAAAGCCCAGTTGTATCTGACTAAAATAAGCTGTTATTCTTTGATTTCTTTAGTGATATTTCAATGTTTAGCTTGGGTGGTGTGCTAAACTAATGAGGTCATTCATTTTCTTTTGTTCAGTTGTTGCATGCTGCTCTGAAATAACTAAAGAACTTTGAATCTTTATCTTAATCCTTATTGATTTGGTTGAACATTTTGTGTGTGGAGAGAGAACAGTCTCTGTCAGCTGCAGCTCTGGAGACTGGTGCTGCATTGGGCCACTCAGGCTAATTGAGCCTGTGTGACAGGGGCCCCAGTGGGACAGTGGTGGTCCCTGTTAAAAGGGTCAAGACATTCAAAGTGAAGTGTGATGTTTGTGAGGTCTCAAAGCCAGATGTATGCCTGCATTCTCTCACGGGGCAACAACAACTACTATAGAAACTTCAAAAGTACAGGGACGGTTCCTGTGGCTAAGACGACAATAGGAGATGTGACAAACCAATTTCATTCATTGCACAGGGAAATAACATTAAGGTTCAAGAGTATTATACTGGTACATTAATTAAGTCATAAATGTTGAGAGGAAACATGTTTCCTTCAGAGTACAATAAGATATTGTTTTTTTTACTTTGCCCTTATACTTATTTGGTGCTTGTCTAGTCCATGGTTCTAGATTTAGAGCCAGTTTAGTCCTGTTTTTGGTGTTGTGTATGTGAAAGTATCAACAAACCCATAGTATAGAAATTATGTTTCAAATGTAGTTACAGTGATTCCATTAATCTGGATACCAACAAACACCAATGAGTCTTCACCATAATTATGAGGAAAAAAGACAATGTTACATGTAGGTGGTCTTCAGTTCTCTTTTGGTGACATCTCCACACAAAGGTATTGATTTATGCATGCTCATTTGCATATTCCTCCCATTTGCAGGACCTATCCACTCTCCAGTGCGACGTGTGCATCCTGGTGTTCTCGGTCACTGACAGACGGAGTTTTCACCGCATCGCCCAGCTCCGCCTCCTCCTGCGGGAATCCCAGCCCAACACTCCAATCATCCTCGTGGGCAACAAGAGTGACCTGGTGCGCTCCCGGGAAATCAGCACCGAGGGTGGGTACAGGAGGGGAGTGTGAGTGCTACCCCAGGTGTCACGTATTCAGCATGTTGCCAACAAGGGACACCAAACCGCTACACAAACAGCTACAATATAAAACTGTTTATAGAGTTTGACATCATGTTTATTGATTTGTGCACTTTTCGGGAGGAAGTGAACATTATGTTCTTCCCAAGCAACAAAACTATTAAGGATATAACTTAAACAATAAGAATAAATACGGACTATATTGTTTGTAATTAAAACATTTTAAAATGAACTAAAAAGAAACAGAAACATTTAGTATATCTCTCAAACAAGGGGAGAATATAGTATTTCTGCCCTTTTGTGGTTGATTTTATGGTCCATTCACAGATTATGCTAGACTTAAATATCAACCAAGACACACACACATTTAACACATTATTGTTAAAATATAATCTGAAAACAGTTATTGAGATAATATAAAAAATAGATATTATCAATATAATTATGGGCCAGAGCATCTCCAAAGCCAGCGCACAGGGCATCTAAATACAGTGCTCTATGTTGCATAAAAGCAGCATATTTAGCATGCGGTCATATAACTCATAACTAGAGCCCGACCGATATATCGGCTGGCCAATATTATTGGCCGATATGGGCAACTGGGGACATATCGGCTATCGGCCGATATGCTTGCTGATATGGGCCGATATTTCACGTGGGCATGTTATACCTCGTTATAAAGCTTAGACTCTCTACATTATGTTAATTTAATCCAATTTACAGACATAAATGTCCTAATATGTGGCTCCGCCTCAGTATTTATCTGCGGTGTAATTTGTCTGTGTCTGTGTCCGTACTGTCCCTGAACACACCACAGAGTCGCGTCACTTCACTCACGTGCTATTGTTTACACCCGCAGCGGTACACAACACTGAAATTATATTCTTTTTACGGACAATCGGTTTGAGTCTGGATTAAAAGGACTTTATTAGTGCAGACTTGTGATGTGAGGAGGAGCCTGTGTGAGCAGTGAGTGTTGGAAATATATCGACTTTGAAGCTAGTTTTGGCTATTTGTTATTAGCGATTAGCTGCTGTAGCTCCCACACATAAATAGGCTGTTTTCTATTGGCCTATTGTAAAGTGACTATATTGGCCGTATATTTGCTACTGGACCTGCATTGATATGTAAATGAACTGTGAATAGACATGTGAATGATCCACATTTATGCATATAATTAATTATACGGCGCCCACGTTTTTACGGCTAAAGACTAATAGCGGTAGTTTATTTACTAGCTAGGAGTTATGGGTCGGTCGCGATCGAAGCGGCTCTTAGAGCCGGCTCTTTGAAGTGAACAACGGGAGCATGTTTCTTATTGGGAGCCGTGTTTTCTCTTTTTCTCACTTTTTCTCTTCAAGTCGCTTGTAGACCCATAGTTTGACAGCAGCAGCGGCTGAAAACGAAACTTTCAGAAATCTGCGTGTGCATAGGATAAAAAAAAAAAAAAAAAAAAGTGCTAATTTGGCTGCAGTTCAGCATAAAATGAATAAACCAGGACTAATCTTGGGCTCGAGTGAGGGAGAGACCGAGTCCTGACACTCAGTCCTGGTTCAGTTCTGGTTTAGTTCTGTTTTACACATGGTTTAATCTGTTTTAGTCCTGGTTTAGTCCTTTTTCAGTCCTGGTTCAGTTTTGGTTTAGTCCTGCTTGCAACAAAACAATCTCAAGAGTCGCTTGGGAGCCGAAAGAGCCAGCTGCTTTAGTGAGCCAAGCCAAAAGAGCCGGTTCTCCAAAAAAAAAAAACTGGAATACCCATCACTAGTAACTAGAATGTGATGCAAAAATCTACTGTATGTAAATATGATGTAAAGAGTCAGAATAACAATAAATGTTGCCTAAATAAACCCAATTTAGAATCTACTAGAGCCAAACCAAAGTTTTTTAAACAATTCAAGATTTACTGTAAATTTTTACATCACAAAATATATCGGCGATTATATCGGCTATCGGCAGTGCCAACAACCATTATATCGGTTTCATATCGGCCACAGCAAAATCCATATTGGTCGGGCTCTACTCATAACCCTCTTAATGTCTATTTACTCAAGCATTCAAGAATATCGGTTTATTACCAAGGCCTCAATGTAATTATCAAAATAAATCAAATGCTAATGCAGCAAAAAGCATGCTTACAGCTGTGGCATGAGATTACTCATGTATTCAGTCTCTTAGCCTCTTGTTGTGTGTCTTGACTGTGCCATAAATCTTCCCCTTGGCCCACACTGTCTCCATTCTACAGCCCCAGGGACAATGTATGTTTGATCAGTGAAATCAATTTCTGTGTTTACATTATCCAGGGATAAATGCTCAGTCGGGGTACTCCTTATGGGCAAAGAGCTGCATCATTACTCTCTCCAGTAGATGAGACTGGTAATGTAATGTGCCAACAAACATGTTCACCCCAGAGGCTTCTTAGCAACTTTGATTATTTTAACTGATTCAGACAATAACCTTGACAGTAAACAAAAACAAATGGATTTTATTCATTTGTAAATCTGGCGTTGACACTGATGTGAGTTGATTCTTCATTAGCTCTGTCATGGGACTGTCTGTGTTTGTGATCAACTACTTCAAAGTTTGCTTTGAATTGACAAGATTTTTAATTAGATTGTTTAATAATCTTTTGGCTTATTGTCCAATTCCTTTTTTATTGTTGAAGCAGTGTGACTCGTTTTATCATTTTGTGGTGTTGATTCACTTCATGTGGGATTTCTGTGCTTTTTTAAATGGCACATTCTTGTTGATCACATTCCAATTCTGAAGTCATTTTCTTTGATTAGCTTGGGTTATTTAATATCAAATGAAATAATTTTACACTTCTGTTATTTATCTACTATGTTTACAGTGACAATAACACTGCAGAATTTAATGATTTGTTTTATAAAGTAATACATTTAAGTTTAAAATATATTAATATTTTTCTCTCTAACAACTAGAAAGTCTTAACATCACGTCTTCCCTTTATCCAAACCACTATTTAAATGCATTGAGGCCCTCTAGCCTGCAGCCCCTCAGTAACAGTCAGGTTGTATTAAAATGCTGATTTGTCATTCTGGTCAGCATTTAGCTCTCCATTTTGTACCACTTCAATGCCTTCACATAGAGATGGCCAAATATTGTATTAGCAAAAGGGAAACTCTGCCACAGTTTTGAATTAATTTATTCATTGCCAAACATCCCTGCGGCCAGGTCGGTAATAATCTAACTGAACTTTATGAGTGGAGTTTATAAAGGCTTAGCAGGACTGCACATGAATGAATGTTTGGAAATAAAAAGCGTTGAACTAAAAGGGCAGCATCAGACTTTATACATATATCCACTGCTATACCCATACCTGTTTACCAGCCCCTTCCATTACACTCTTGGCACATTGCTAGTCGAGGCACATCTTTTAATGGAGCTACCGAACCAGAGCTCTAATACCCTATCTCATCCACTCAAGGTGCTCTGGTGCATTGTGTGTCTTGGATTATCTTGCTCTTACAGGTCTAACAGGCTACTCTGACAACCATAATATATGTTTGTAGTCTCCATAGGGGTACAATAGTAGGTATAGTAAGTGGACGTCTTCACACAGGCAGAAACACAGCCTGACGTATTGTTCGATCTTCTCCTGTCAGTGGTAGCGAGGCGGTCAGAGTGAGGGGAGACAAGAGCAGAGTGACAAAGGCAGGCCAAATGAATGGTGTGTGAGACTGTTTGTAGGGGTGCTTGAAGGAGTGAGTTTTCACAAAAAATTCAAACCGTTTTTGGCTGTACTACTTATCAGAAACTACTATATTTTTCCTATCCACTTTAAAAGTTATGGGAGCAGGAGCACCAGCTTCCATCTCAGAACCTCGAGATTTGGAATTAAGAGATCCTCAAACAACTTTTCATATTTTATGGCCCACAGATATTTATATAATGATATATATAAAGATGTAAAAAAAAAAAAAAAAGTGTATAGGGTTTAGTGTGTATAGTGTGAGAGAGTAAATAGTAGCAACTGTTTAATGGATTAATGCCGACAGTGGGTCAAGTCATAGATGTTGGCAGTTCAATCTAAGCTCCAGCCAGTACCAGTTTGCTTTGTTATTGTGTCCTCGGGCAAGGCACTTGTCCAAGTGCACAGTGGCAAGTGAGTGCAGGGGTCTTTAGCACACACTGGCAGCGAAATCTCAGCTCCTTGGCAGGTGTGCTTACAGGGCTAGAGTGTGAAGAATGAATGAATAATGAAATGTAAAGTTTCTCTTCCAAAAAGCACTGTTATATAAGACTGATGAATTATTGTCACTGTTTGCATTAGAGAGACAGACAGAACAGGATTTCTTCTTCTTTTTAAACTGTGAAGTTTATACTGTGGCACATTTAGAATATATTTCTTCAAGCAAGTTTCAAGCACTTGGAAAATGTCTCTCTTTTTGCCGTACTATATAACTGAAAACTGAATGAATCTGTGCCCCACTTTCCCAAAGAATGTATTCAAAAGTGGGTTATGTGGAACTGAATATTTCTTGAATTTGGGTTAGAGTCTTGGCTCATTTTTCATTGCGACAAGAGCAAGCATTACTTGTTTCCAAAGACAGAGTTTGTGTATCACTGTGGAAAAGCAGAGCCCACAGTTTGGGGTCAGCTCTAGTTTGTTTTCTTTTGTCTTGCACTATAAACTGAAGCAGCAGGTGTATAGTGCTCTCTCACGGGTGCCTACCACTGTCCTCTCCTCTCCTGTTTGTATCTAATGACGTGAGTGGAGCATGCGGAGGCGGGGAGCAAGCCACCAAACATACTCAGCCACTCAGCACTTTCTCTCCCTGGATAAACTTGGAAGCGTTGGTGCGGTCAGCAGTATGGAAATGCAGTCTTCCTGGGGCATCTGACAAGGATCTTCTTATGTTCTCTTCAGACAGATTTGTGGTGTTCTTCTTGATATGTGAACCTGACACTGACACAGGAAGCGGACTGGCCCGCCTCGATCGTTAACAACCTCCTTAAGGAGCTACAGTCGTAAACTCGTGTTCCCGGCATGCGCAGAGACACTTTTATTATTTAGTTGTCTTTCACCTTTACCCCAATGTACAGGCTAATATACACAGAACACCGAGTGATAGCAGTGCTGCTGACACTGTGGGCCCATTTATCATTGGCTCAGTATAACTGTTACATAGCTGCTCTGTCATTAAATATACACTGACCCCAGTTTGCTTAGTCAGCTTTTACTGTTTGTCTTTCTCCTCGTCGCTGCAATCTAATTTATTTTATAGCTTCATATAACTCTACCCACACTAGTGCAATTTTGTGCTGTATTTCTTTCTTTCTTTCTTTTTTTTGCTGACTTCTGTGTTGTCCTCATGGATGGGTCATGTCTACACTGAATAAATTCACAGGCAGGCTTGTTTGAATACTAGCCACTCTGGGCATGAAATAACCACAACCTTGTTAATGGGCAGAAAATACACAGAGAGAATATTTTGCATAAGATAATGTGACCAGTATGGCTGTGCAAAAATACTGAAATATTGATATATTGTATTGTTTAATGTGATGATACAGTATCAATATCATGGGCTGCTATATCAGTATATCGCCAAGAGTATTTTTTTGGTATATTTTACTAAATTATTTTGTTACAGTGCTACAGTTTTGTTGCTTGTTTGAAAGAAGGAAACTTTTTATTCAACACATTTTACATTTTCAGTCATTTTGTGAATTTTGAGTTGGGCATGTGTCATATTAACTTTGCACAAGTACTGTTTTGAATCAATTTGAAACATATTGTATTAAACTGTACTGAACTCATAATTTTACTGTTTCAAGATATGTATCATGGCCTATGTATCAAGGTATGTACCGTATCGGCAACTTCTAAATAATACCCAGCCTTAGTGACCAGCACGATAGTTTTGTAGATAGAGTCGATATTGTCTCCACACATACACACAGAGAAAAATGATACTAAAGAGCACATAGATGACTGACAAACGCTGTTGTTTAAAGGTGCACCATGTAGCCTTTTGGTTGGGGGTCCATCACCTGCTTGTTTCTGCGGATGTCATTGCTCTGCCTGGAATGTTGTACAGTTTGACATTAAACAGCCTTACCTTACGTTTATTAAATCACAGGTGGTGTTATGGCTCAAAAATACCTACAAATACAGGAAATCTGACTGTGAGCAGGTCGCCTCTCTACAGATCAGATTTGCAACTTGGCCTGGTTTGGGCTTCATGATAGATGATAGAAAGATTTAATTCCACACTGTAACACATTCCAGGCAAAGCAATAACATCTCCATGGAGAAAAATATTTGATGTACCCTCCACCAGAAAAGTTACACAATGCACTCTTAATGTATTCCACAGTTACTACCACAATATAATGTCACCTCTTCACATCCAGCTTCTCCATCCATATTGTGTTTCTAACTCAATGTCCATGCCCTTCTTGTCAAGTCACTTTCCCCAAACACTTTTTATAGCAGTCAATTCACTCAGCTGTCAGAGGTATTAGAGTAAGCTCCACTGATCTGCTTTGGGACTGGTCTTTTTCTCCTCAAACGCAAACTTGGTCCAATATTGTATTAAGAGGCACAGCTGCTCAGAGACTGCGCCATGGCTCAGATCAAATCTACTCCATAAACCAGACAGGCACGCAGGTAGAGTGAGCTGTATTTGTCATATGTGTTAATGTAGTACCAGTCTTAAAATGAAAGTGCATTGGTTATAGGAGTTTTACTGACCATGTAAATATTAATAAGGACTTGATTTTAGTGTTAAGTATTTTTGGAAATGGTGCATACAGTGCAAGTACACATTTTATATCTTTGTGTGGTCTTTGTGGATCTATAAGTAACAACATAAAAGCTATATTTTATTATGTTCTATTGAGTTTTTGCCTCTGTAATCATTCCTATCTGTGTTTGTGTACATTTTCCCCTTAACTGAGCAAATACCACCTGCATAGCTAAAAATAGCATTCCAACTTTTAATATCTTTTCCATCTGGCTTGAAACAAGATACCCTGAAGATTGGCATTTGCATAATATCCACCATGTTCTTGTCAAGACCCTTAAAGGCAGGCAGTTGCTGGTACTAATTGCCTGCGCACCATCAAATCTTGGCAGAGCATGTTGCAACAAGATGATGCAATTAGTAAGGAGTCAATTCAGGTCAAATGAAAATAAAATAACTGATTTCTATATGTTTCATCAGCCATTTATTGTATATTTGCTAAAACTTGTGGGTCATTTCAAATCTCCAAATTACACTGACATTATAATAACAAACACAAATAAAGTTTATAAATAAAGTGCTCCCATTATATGAACATTTTGGGTTTTTCATTGTCTTGATTTTGAAGTAAATAAATAAGCATCTAGAGAGTAGCTACCCTGCTTGTTTTCCAATTGTTTTCCAATTGAATTAGAATGTGAATAGAACACACAAATCTTTTATACATGTTAGAAGGATTAACCTTTAAACTTGTTGTAACATTTGTGGCATTTCTCTAAGCACTTAAATCGTATTATTTTTTAATATTAGAATCATCTTCCCTGTAATACGCATAATTCAGGTCAGTGGTATAAAAAAAATATCCCGTTCTGACCCCATTCTGCAGTCTTTTCATATCAAAAAGCTGAAAGTTTTTGTGCTACTCTTTTGAAAGCCAAATTGGGCATTTTCAATTTGAGTTCTGTTTAGCTCCGAGCAGCAGGAGCAATTCTAAAGCAAAGAAACAAGAATGAAAAGTCAATTTGACGTGACAATGAGGCTTTATGTGTCAGCTCTTCTTATCATCAGGGCGTGTGTGATCAGAGACTGAGCACTGTCAACATCACGTTTAGTCACCTGTCTGTGTCTACGGCAGTCAGATAGAAGCCATTAGCACGAGACAACAGCAGGAGAGGGGCATGTGCCTCTTTCAACTATCACAACTGTTTGATTGATTTTCATTTGTAGACATCAGACCATCCAATCATTTCAAATAAAGTGTAATTTTCTCATGCTGGGGCACATGTTTATTCTATTCCACAGTCGGCAGTAATTGACATATGATTTGCTGTTTGTTTTATTTTTAATACTGAAGTGTTTAAATTGGACATGTGGCATAGTACTTTCAGTTATTTTAGTAACCACACCCATTGAGCTGTATATCTATGTTCATGTTTTCCAAAGCATGCCTCCTTATTGTTTGTATTTCGCTGTGAAATTCATCATAATTCTAATAATCACTTCAGACTTTGGAGGAAGAAATTTGGTTAAAGTAAAGTCTGTATTGTTTATGTTCAAGAAATGAACATTGAAGAAGTATTTTATTTATTTTTGGGTTAGGGTTGATAGAACATAATAAATGTGACCTAACTCAGTTACACTGTATAGCCTCATTAATAGTTTGAACTCTTAACTGAAGTATTGTGTTTCTTTGTTCAGAGGCCCAGTCTAGTGCCATGATGTTTGACTGCCTGTACATGGAGCTGTCTGCCTCTCTGGAGCATGGGACCACTGAGCTGCTGGAGGCTGCTGTTCGTACGGCCCGGGGGGACTGCGTAGGACCGGGCTGGACAGACGGTGATCCAGGAGCGGGGCGCCGGGAAAGCCTTACCAGCCGGGCCAAGCGCTTCCTGTCTGGGCTGGTCCCAAGGTCGTACTGCAGGGAGCGGGACAGAGACAGGGGGCGCTACCGAGAGATGAGCCGTCACCGCGGCAGCAAGATCTTCAGACAGAAGTCACGCTCCTGCCATGACCTCAGCTCACTGTGACACAACGCATAAGAAGCAGAGACCAGAGACTTAATAATACTACAACAGAAACAGCATGTGAAAAGGACAAAGCTCTTTGAACTCAACAGAAAAATAAGCTTATTGGATATAAGTCGCATCTATAATATACCAGTCTAGCATAACATTATGACCACTTGGGTTTGACTGTGGTGGACATAATGTTTTGCTTGATAAATTACAGATGACTGAACTGACAATAAAAGTGTTAAGGGAATTCTTCACAACAAATTGCACACATGAATAGAAAAGTACAACCTCCATCTTTTCTGTACAGTTTATGATGTATACACCGAGGGGGAAAAAAATACAAATTATTTCCTCTTAAGCAACATAATATTAAGAAAAATGAGAGATGAATGCGTCTAAACTTTGGTCTCCTTTCCCCTGAGTTTAACCACTTTGACGAGAAAAGCAGGCCACAGTTTGGGTAATAAACAGTAAACAATAGAAGCAAAATCCTCTACAACACGGTTTGCCTCGGTAATTACCTGACAGAAGCATGGGAATTGGACAGCGGATGGTGGGCACAAATGAAACACTCAAGTAGCACGCACTGATTACTTAGAGAGTAAATAACATATACCTGTTGTAGATCTGTTTTATAGCATGCCAAGTAGAAGACATTACCTTGTAGTTTTTACAATTAATACTGGACTTACTGCACCTCAGTGGCCAGTAGCTAATGCACAATCTAGCTAGTGTCTCTCTAGCGATGCCATGTTACAGGCAAAACCCTTTATAAACAATGATGCCCTCTTCTTTGTGCATTTTATAACCACGCCTTTCCCACTTGTTCGGGCTTCACGTATCATCATCAACAATTCATCTTTTTTACCAGTTTTGCTCCAAGCCATATCTTTGCTGACCATAAGAACCCTTTACTGGAGGATATAGTGAGCATGGCTGTAAAGACATTTCCATTGTTTTTGGACTATACGAGGACACATTAAAACCTTATCTACCTGTTATATTTAATTTGATGTTTATTTTTGAGACTGGATTTGCGCTTGTGTCTCCGCGGGGGCTGGACGCACAGGTGAATGCACATTAAAGACTGGGAACATATCTTCAAGCGTGGCAGCATCTCCAAACATTTTCACTCATTTGTTACTGTCGACTAAGCACTCCCATCTACCCACAGAGAATAAATTACTTTTGTTTGACATTCTGAATAAATGGGTCTTGTCTTGTTTTATGGCAGGAATACAGAAAAGAGGAAATGTGAATGTGGCGAGAATTCAGTTGATAGTGGCTGGAGGCTGAAGTGGCAGGTCGTCAGATGACTCAAGGCTCATCTCCCAGGACTCTGGCTCCATTTAAGGCCATGCAGTAAAAACATGCTGCGTCTGCTTCGTTTGGCTGTAAGGAAATCTCAGGTCATAAATAGAAACAGTATAATATCAACTTCCCCAGTCTCACTTTCCTTACTGTAACAATGTTCTGTACATTAAAACATGAGTCAGTCTTTGTCCTAATTTACTAAAATAATGACTTACTTCAAGATGCGCGATCTAACTTATCCAGAGGGGTCCCAGCCATCTTCTTTGTCTTCATGGAAATGTTATGTAGTATAGCATTAAATGTGTTTATCTTGCCTTTATTCAATTGGAATTGTTTTTAATGCTAGAAAATACCATGACAACATGCATTCCTCATCTCCCACAGATCTGACCTGTAACTCGCCTCCTTAATTCAATACTGTGGACCATAGGCAAAGCAAAAATAATCTCCATAACAACAGATACAGGCATTGTGCCATTCACCACAAAAGTTACAAAGTGCATCTTTAAACAAACAAACAAATATATAGCTTATACAGCTAAACAGTTTGTGTCCAATTAAATGAAAATAGTTTTATGGAAACCTATACACCAAACAGTACAGCACTAATATAATAATACAAAATGTATGTATATTGAGTAACTGATCTGTAATGTTGTCAATATCAGGCAACAGGAAAACTGCAATATGAAGTTAAAGACGGTTTTGAATTAGAATAATCAAATAATGAATCATTGAAATTGTTGGGAAAGTTCTATAAAAGTAATATAAAACCTGTCTTTATGAACAATATTGCTGAAGATGACAACTATGTGTAGAGGTCCCTTTATGTTTAGGAAGAGCTAGTAGAAAGTAATGCATGATGTAATAATACGTAATAGAAACAAACACTAGAAGCTTGGTTTGAACATAAACAGAGCAATTATAACTAAAACAGTGCCTCTAGAGACATGCAATAGTGTGCAAAGCTGATGGATAGAAGAGAGTGTCCATAAAAGAGCACAGTTTAAAATGTGACTGTTGGGTTTGTGTAATTTCTGGAGGACATATTGAAAAATATGTAGTATTTTATATACAAGGTCAACTCAAGTGAGTCTGACAGTGTGTAAGCTTTAACTTTGTCAAGACTGTAGGAAAGAAAATTGCGCATAAACCATAGACATAACTAGAATTATTATGAGTTCTTCCATGTGAAGATGAGGGGTTCCCAGCACGTTGACTTAATAAAACCTGAACAAATGTTTACACATTTGAGCACTGACAAATTGTGATAGTTGGAATTCCTAAATTTACTGTGATGTGGTGATAGTCTGTTGTGGTTAGCAATTTGTCAATGTGGTATAAATATTTTGTTGTTGAAGCTAATGCTAATCTGTAAAAAATACATCCAGAGGTTTCCAGAGTTTGTGTTGTGTTCTTTTTGGTGAATGAAAACAGTTGCTGACACACCCTTGCTGTCTGTCCATCATTGCTTTGAGTAGAATAGTGAGAAACCCTCACTGATCCTCCTCTTGGGGTTGTGATTGGGGACATGGGAAGGCTCTGGAGAAAAAGGGGAACTGGCCGAGACACAGAGGGGAGAGATAGAGACGAGGACGAAGGATGCTTTGAGGAGCAATGGTTGCTGGGAGACTGTTGTCAAGGAGACGAGGAGTCCTAAAGTCCTTTGGCATCTCCACCAATGTCCTGTTTAGATTTTTTTTTTTTTACTGGAGGAGATTCTGTTTATCAGGCTATATTGTAGGAGCATAAATTACAAACCAATTATGAACCAGTGATGAACACAAAGATTAACATATGACTCTTTTGTTGCATACATAGAAACAAGACCCCCTAGAATATACTTTCAAAGCGAATTCAGGCATTAGATGGGGTGTAGCCCTAACTGTGAATTACAAGGAGGCCAGAGATACGAACATAAAAGCCACAATATGGAAAATAATACAGAGAAAATAAATTTTTACACACAAGATTTCTTCATATTTCAACTTGCCTTATATCACATTTACTCAACCACTCCACAAACAGTGCAGATTGTCAATAAACATTTTCCTTTCACCACCTCAATTCCGCCTGGATGAATGTAGCAATGTTATTTGACACGCTGTAATGATAATAATAATAAAAAAAAACTTTTGTTCAGTAAAGCCCTGTCGAAGTTTGCAGACAATGACAGTCTATTTTCAGCGCATAACTTAAGATATGCAGATTTCCCAGCTGTATTACTCAAAGTCTGCTATCTTGGAAGAAAATTTTAAAAGGTTTTTCAAGTGTATCTGTTGAGCCCTGAGCATGGGGAGGTCAGTGGACTCACCAATCACTGGCAGTGTCCTGATATTGAGTGGGAGAGAAGTAAGTGCTCGAATTCAGCAGGGATCCAATGTGATTCGTTATCAAGCAGCAAGTCTTATTGTAGCCTGAAGGTCATTGTTCCTCTGTTTGGTCTCTGGAGTGCACACTGCTATTATAATCCAAAGCATACAACAAAGGAAGAGGGAACAGCCTGCCTGGAAATCACACTCACAATGTTGCATATGTAATTAGTAACAGTTTGGTAAATGCTTTGAGTGGTAAACAGGCCAAGGGAACATATAATAATACCCTTATTTAAACCCTCTGTGCTTGGATGTGTTTCTGGTTGATAAATAAAGCTGAAAACTACAAAATAGACCTATAATAATGACATTTACTGTTTATTTAAAGGTGCACTATGTAACTGTTCTGTTTGGGGATTTGCCATTTGCTTTTCTCTGTGGAGAGTTTTGGTTTGATTTGAAGTTCCTCAATTTGGTGATTAACTTATAGCAATCTATTTTATTGCTCAAAAATACCTTGAAAAACATTAATTCTTACCGTGAGTTGGCATGTCTCTCCATAGATTTGCCCTGTAACTTGACCTGGTGGCAACGTGTGCTTGTTTTCATGAAAATAGATATGTTTACCAGCACTCTAGACTAAGCCCTAAATAAATTATGTGTTGGTACTTCCACCAGAAATGTTTGAAAATTCTGGAGCGCTACTTCTGTGCCTGTCCCCAAGTCTGCTTAAATTGCGCTTGTATAACTATTTGTGTAACTACTTTTTGTATAACTACTTTTTGTCCAAAAAGTATAGACACTGAGTCTATAAACCTCATAGTCAGCTTCTGCATGGATGGCTGATTTATTTAATATTCATGTTGACATGCCAAAATTAAAATACCTGGAACTAACCTCCCTGCAGCTTTTGTATATCCCTGGCTGGATTGTGGAGTCAGTGAAGCGCGTTGTGAAGCCAGATTGCGAGATCCTGCTGAGGTGAGTGAGTCATCGTTGCATCGCTCTAATATGTGAAAGAGCAAACCAATTTTAAATGTTTGGAAATCTAAGTTAACCTGGACAACTCCAAATTTCCTCCCACAATGCAGTTTGAAAGGCACCATTTATCACTAGAAAGACAGGCTATTAAAGGCACAGTATTTTTCATTCTAGAGCTGCATGTCACCTGCATGGTTCCATGGAAATAGAAAGTTAAAACCATATGTTGGAACATTCTCCATGGAGATAGATATGTTTTATGCCATACTGAGGAAGATTTTAGCCAAATGAACAGCATATGCATGGAGGCAAACAGGGGCCTTCCTCCAAATAAGATTCAGGTTTGTAGAGATTTTAACTAGCTAAGGCTAAAGCTAAAAGTAAAGATGCATCTTCATTTTTAAAAGACCTTACAGTTTAAAAAAAATCCATATCACTTTTACTAAAAAGTCACTTGGGGACCTGTTTCCGTTATGAGGACAGAAAAGTCCCCACAAGGTAAATCTTTCAATATTAAGTTACCGACATTGTTTAAATGAGTAACTACTAATGTGCTCTGTGACATGCCCTGTTTTCCTTCATGCAGGCATGGTGGCACTTGAGACCATGTTTATCTAAATGGCATTATGTTACATGACAGATTTGTAGAGATATTAACACAAAATGATCTTTTTATGAGGACAATCTCAAAGTGCAAACAAATTTCCTCTGGGCATGGCTCTTTGTTGTCTGTCTCTTGCTGACAGGAGACCAGCCCTGTGTCTGCTCCTCTGAGAAGCGGCTGCTGAGATAAAGGCTGTCCTCCTCTAATCGATCCATGATCAATGCTCTCCTTGGTGACTAGGCTGATGTGCCTCCAGCAGGTCTACTACAAAAGGTATGCCCGGAAAACACGCAAAATGTTTCCCCACAGCTTTAATTTGTTTATCTTCACTCAAATCTCCAATGAGAGAGGCAATTCTTTTGAAACAAGCCCTTTTTAGACACAAATTTAGTTGATTAGAACAAATGGCAGAGATTTTGTACACCTCATGCATCCTCTTATATTGAAGACAGAGAAAGAGAACAAATAAGCTGGAGTTAAAAATGCTTAAAGGTGCACTGCTTAACATTTCTATAGGAGGGCGCACCACCTCCATGGAAATATTATCGCTTTTGTCTCGAATGTTCCACAGTATAGATAAACAGGTCACAGCACCGTGCTACATTGCAGTTCAAATCTGTGGAAGGAAATATTCAACTTTTGAGCAATAGAAACACTTGTAATGAATAACTGCTTGATGGATTTGTTTAATGTCATACCATGTAACATTACAGGCAAAGCAATAACACTTCCAAGTAGGAAGTGGACCCTCCATTGGAAAAGTTGCACAGTGCCCCTTTAAGATATTGTAAACATTATGCACTATATGAAAATAGAATGATAGTTAGTAACGCTATTAGTAATAATAATAAAAAATGAAGTAAAGAAAACAAGAAAAGTTTCATTTTATATGGAATCTTTGTCAAAATGTATTCTGTACATTTTAAAATATAGAAATGACTGAATTATAGATATTTCAAAGAGCTAAAATAATAAAGTTACACTATATAAAAATGCAAATGCAAATTTATTCAAGTATATCGCTGAACATTTTGCGCTTCTTGGACTCTCCAGTCTGTATTTCCTGCCAATGGGCTCTTCTGTGGATGAAGTGGGAGAGGGCAAATTTCGCCCAGACGTGTCGAGCAAACTGATCAGACCTCAGCTGACTCTCACTTGGGGCTGAAGAATAAAAAAAAAACCAAAAACATAATTTTAAAGATAAAGATGTCTATTTTGTCAAGCAATATTTCTTAAAAAATAAAGATATGCCTTACCTAGTTCTTCTGCTATGTTTTGCCGATGTGTTACAGAAGCGCTGTTCCATATGGCCTCCAAAGCTCGACTGCCTGACCTAGAACAGGCCATTGGCACAAACTGACCCTGAAAGTACAACAACAAAAATATGAGAAAAGTTACATTTATGGGAACGGCAGAAGGCAAACTGAAATGTAAGCAAACACTATATAGCACACACTTTTTGTCAGTCAAGCCAAGGAAAGAAATAAAGGGCATCAAGGACAATTGTACTCAAAGTACTTTTGTTTACAAAAGTTTGCAAACTTTATAAGTACAGTGATGGTTGGGTATACTTTCATCTAACAAACGTGAATTTTACAAAAAGGAATATAAGATGCTTTAGGAACAAAACAAATCTTTCCTCAAGTTAATTTAAGTCAGATAAGTTCAAAGACACTTATACCATACCACATTTTACATGGCTCTTTAGCAACTAAGCTTAGGTAACAGTATAAAAGGTTTATCTGCTCCATGGTAAAATGTCAGTTAATAATAATAATAACAATAATGCATCAGTTTTATATAGTGTTCTTATGGACACTCAAAGACACTTCACAGAGCATTATTAATTCACTCCATACCCGGAGGTGGTAAGCTACTATTGTAGCCACAGCTGCCCTGCGGCAGCCTGACTGAAGCGAGGTTGACAATCTGCGACATCCGCCAACCACCACCATCATGCATGCACACACTTTCATACTAGGCAATGTAGGTGAAGTGCCTAGCCTGAGGACACAACAACACCCCACTGTGGCACCTGATTTTCCCAGTGGTCTCCCATCAAAGTACCTGGCCTTGCTTAGGGATCAGGCTTTGACAAGTTGGTATAGCCACAGTTAACTTTATGAAAGTGTTGAAACTTTCTATTAACTTTTATTTTTTTACCTCGAGTCTCTTAAGGATCTTGCCCCGGCCTTTGTCGCTGGAGGTGGTGATGAGTGCCTGAAGCACGTGGCTGCCCACAGAGTCAGTGGCCAGGGTCAAAAGGTCATCTGGGCTCAGTGTACGCAAGCTGCTGAGAAGGAGAGAGCGCTCCTTGAATTTCGAGAGGGCCTGGACTAGTCGAGATCCATGATAACAGATAACAGAGGATTTTAGTGGGACCTGGAACAAAGGAAAGAAAAGTTAAGTTTTATAATGTCAGTTTCTTTCCCCTTGAATAAACTTAAGGAAACATCAGATGAGTGGTTCGTGATAGATAACAGAGAAAATAGCAAAGGATATATTTTAGGACATTTCTTTGTACTATTCAACAGAGAAGTGATAGTGACGATATGAGCGCTGAGGGTTACTGATGTTAGAGGAAGATCAAACAGTAGATTTATGGATATCATGAATAGAACATTAGATTTGCTGAATAGTGATTTGAAGCGAGAGGGAGGGACATTTTTGCTGATATTGTGAAGAAAAGAATGTGGGGACTATATTTTCATGATTTTCTTAACAAGAAAAATGCAAACCATCTCTCCCCATTGACCTTAATATACTGATTGAAAAAAACATTTTAGAGGCATTAAAAATTCTATAATGTATAAACAGCTGAACATGCCAAGAGATAGAAGACCCAGTGTCTTTTTAAAGTTTGGAGAGGAAATATGTATAAGCTTTTGGATTCATTGATTCTTCTAAGGTTAATTCAATATTTATGCTGCAGGAAGCGTGTACTAAAAACTAATACATATAAAAAAATAAGCCTGGGTTGAAAACCACCACAAAATCTGTCGAGAATGAATCCTAAAATGTACCTGTGTGTCAATGCCGCCCTCTGCTGTGTCTGACTGGTAGTACACTTCATAAGTGAGCAGCGAGAGGAAAAGCGGGAGGCAGCTGGTGTGTCTGGAGCCCGGCTCTGCACAGTGGAACGCCTGAGGATGACAAGTAGCAGCTTTAAGCACAGAGGACATAATCAGTTGTAGTGAAAAAGAACAAGTTAATAAAGCTCTCGGGAGTTTACAATCAGGAGACAGCGCATCAGTTCCTCCTGCCTCTCTCCGCTCTCTGCACAGCTCTCGGCCATTTGAACTATCACGCCCATGTGACCAGCAGCCAGGATGGCCTCCACTCCCTCCAACAGCTCATCAAACAGCTTTAGGAACTAGGAAAAACACATTCGATCTCATAGTTAGTATTATAAATCAACAAAAGCATAGTAATTAATTAGAATTACAGTTAATTACAAAAATAATTAACCATAAAATTGATTTGTATTAACGTAACAGCTACTGCTTATACTATTGCTTTTATTAGTCTGCAGATTTATCTAACATTACATACTATAAACACAAGATATTGTGAGAACACACCCATTTGGATATTAAAATTACTGTCTACATACTGTCAACAATTGTCAATCACAAATAACTTTGATGTACCATTTTGTAATTTGCTGTAGCTGCTGTAAGTCTCTGAATGACAAAGTTGGCGATGGAATGGAGGGCAAGGTCAACAAGATGCCCCCTGAGGTGATTTTTATAGATATCTTGCAACAATGCTTTATGAGAGAGCTGTACAACTTTTTCAATAAGACGACTGGCGGCTTGGTCTTTTAGAAAAACTAGAAGAGGACTAAAAGAAAAGAAAAACACATTTAATAGATTGCAAGAGTATTTCATTGTCATCTTACATGACAGGAATAACTGACCTGACTCCTGGTGAAGAGCTGCAATTTGTCAGGTAAGCCATGATGCGTTTTAGGAGCTGTTTACAAAGTTTGGGCCGTTTTCTGTGACAAACTGTCAACATTGTCTGAAATACAGCACTGGCAACTGAGTCTGTTACACTCACTGGAAAATGAGAGAAAATGAAAATTAGTACCACTATTAAGAGAACAGCAGTATCAAAATCTGAAACCAAATACTCAAAATCAATGCTGAGCTGTCTGCCCCCGTGAGTATAATTAAAAGCCATTATATTTATTATATTAGGAGGAGAAAATATTGCGAACTCACAGTTAACATTGGCCATTAGACTTTCTGTGAGCTCCTTCAGTTCATACCAAAAAGAAGTAGGTATGTCAAAGTCTGTTAGCTGTGGGGTCATATGACGATCTTTGGCAGCTAGAAACAACAAAACACAAACCATTAGATTTGCTCATTTTATGTTTTCTTTGAATATTTACTCAAGTTCTTAAGCCATAAAACTGAAAAAGAAGATACTTTACTGATTCTGAGGGAAGTGTTATGCTCAAGAATAGTAAGCAATTTTAAACATTCCAAACTTTTTCAAGTAAAGGAAAGAAAATATGAGTAACACTGTGACTCTAAATATACCTGGTTGAGCAGTAGTTCGGGGAGGTCCAATGCAGCCGGACATTACGTGGAGAAGTGTGCGGACAACATGTGTGCCGTGAACTTGTTTGATAAACTCAGCACTGTGCTCTCGAACCACACGGCTGAGACATAACACCTGCATCTCCAGAGGGCTACTGCTATCATCCTCTTCTTCTGTTTGTGTAGACTCTGGGCAACATGTGAAAGATTGTGAAGAAATTGTGAAATACTGCATAGATATAGCTATATAAATTTTCTTTCTTTATTGCTATGTTACTCTGTATGCTTTGTGAAAAAAATTATTTAGAGTTCCTCAAACAGTTACAGACAAACAAATGGATGGATGTGTATATGAACATGCAGAAAAATAATGTGGTATTCTTTTCCGGTATACATTTTTGTCACGAAGGACCACAGATGTGATTATTTTAAAGGGTTGCACGAGGGATATATATGACTTGTTGTCAACAGTAAAAAAAAAAAAAAAACAAACACAAAAATGTTCACATATTTTATCCATCAATGTGTTTTTACTCCTCATTGCCAAAAGAAAACTAACTACCTCTGTAGCACTTTAAGGACCTGGGGATATATAAATTTATTATATAAATTTACCTGACCATCGAGACATCTGTCGAACTGCACTTTCCACCACATGGCTGCCACATTGGCTGCAAGCAACAGTCTTGATGTCTGATCCTGTTTCTCCAGCCATTTCTTTCAGTACATCTGCCACCTGATCCAGCCCAGAGAGAGGGAGCAGATGCTGCAGAGTGATACTGGCAGTGCGGTCCAAGGCCACGAGGGCAGCTTTTCCTTTGACTTCTGAAAGTACATTCTCCACAAACATCTCTGTGAAGAGGACAAAAAGTGGAGCTTTTTATTATATTATAAATGTAGGAGCAGAAAAAGCACATAACAAGCTAAAAGTAAATCTTGGATAGATGATCACTGATTCAAAGCTATAGTAAAAATAAACTTTTTTTTTTTTTTTATTATGATGAAGAGATTCTTGTCTAATATTTTAAAATAGGCCTAGCAGCTATAATTTATTGCCATTATATATTTTGTGTGATGCTCTGTATGTTGTTGATGATAACTTACCCTTCATTTCATCATCTTCAAAGCCCTCCTTCAGTCTGTCGTCCACTCTGCGAAAGTAGCCCACACTGGTTGGATCCAGGCGGTTCTTGCCTCCTTCTGCTCTCTCTTTGATTTCTCCATCCTTCCTTTCTTTCCTCTTCTTCAGCCCTCCATCTGTACTTTCACCAGCATGTTTTCGCTTTTTCTCACCGTTCTTCCACGTTTTCTTTTCTTTTTCCATTTCAACCATAATTACTATAAGGCCATGTGCGTAACTAAACACAGAACACAAACAGAAAGGTTATCTCCGTGATCATGTAAAATGTTATAAACTAGCTCTTGATCTCAATCGGCTTTCTTTGCTGTAGTTGAAATTTAAATCTATTTAGTAAAGACGTTTAATTAGGTAAATGATCTACAGCTATGTTACGCTAGGCTAAAAAAAACAAACAAAAACAAAACAAGCCTTCAAAATAAGGCAAGGATCACATTTTAAGAAAATACACAATATATTTTCTGTTTACTATATGGGTTACTCACATGTAAGCATGGGGGGAGCCATTGGGGGAGCCAAGAGCGGCGCAGAGTGATGACGTAGCACAATTTTGTTTCTTGTCAAAAAAATAAAAAATAAAGGAGACTCGTACTGTAAGGTTAGTATTGATTGCAAAATGCTCAGCGACACTCTCAATAGTTTAGCGATATGCTCTAATGTGCATTTACTATACTTAAACAACCACATGTACTCAGTCACGTGCTCTGACTCAGGGATGAAGTGATTAGAAACTCTCTGCCTTTGGTTTGATTATAATTTACCATCATGGATCTATACTTACCACACACAGAGTCCACAGTATGTTTGTGTTAAATATAAGTTATTTAAACTGAAAGGATAATTTCTAATCTTTCAGTTTGTATGCTTACTTGTTTCCCACTAGAGGGCACCATATTATTTCATTCAACTGCCACTATATGATTTCAAGGCTTGCTGTATTAACGTTAAATTTATAGTTAAGTCACAAAGTCAGTCAAAGATACGCTGAGGTTTGGGTGTATTTTGCTTGTATCTTGTCTTGTCAGATTTGGTCCATACATTGCTGTGGCTTGCAGAAACAGTTTAAAAAAAAATAAATATTCGGCCTATGTTTTGAACAATACAAACAATCTACGTCTCTCTCAATTATTAATATGTAGAATATCTTTGATACTTTCCAGGAAACCAGCTAAACAACATAAAACATTATCTTTTATACAAAGCACTTTTAGAATAAACAACTTTGCACCAGGCTGAATTTGGATGTAAGAGCAACAAATAAATTACTTTCTCTGGTTGCTCTTTCTTGGCATTGTCTGTTTGTGTTCATCTCCAGAGCAACAGCAGATCCTGACTTAACCCCTCGTGCAAGCCGCTGCTAATGCTGCTACTGGCATAATGAAGTCGGACGCATTTCATCACACACATTGATGTCACTGATCTGTGAATCACGATATTTCACTCCAAACACAAATATTCCACTCCCATCCCATTCTGGTAATGATTAAGAAAGACGTAAGGTAACAAGGTTACATTCTTTCTACTTTGTTGTAATTTAACTCAATCATGGACTTCAATAGACTAAACTATCTTTAAAGGTGCACTATATAACTTTCTGGTTAAAGTTCCATCACCTGCTTATTTCTCTAGAAATGATTTTGGAAATTGCTCTGCCTGAAATGTTACGCTGTATGATATTAATAAGTGCTCATCCTCACATTTATTAAACTACAGATGGTTTTACTACTGAAAAATACTTTGATAAACAAGTATTCTGGCTGTGAGTGGTTGTTGCCTGTCTACAGATCTGACCTGTATCTTGGCCTGGTTTGGTGTCAGTGATGATAGAAAGGTTTAATGCCATACTGTGAAACATTTGACTGACCCTCCACGAGAAAAGCTATACAATGCACTTTTAACACAAGGTCGCAGACATAAGTCATGCTTGTACATGTTTGTGACTACTCATTGTGCTTTCATAATCTTTCACAATATATGAAGGCAATTTTTTCCCTTCTAATATGTCTTTCTCTTTGGTTGACTGGGCTGTTTGGATTCCCACGTATTGAGGGGGATCTAGGACACAATCCCATCTGTTATGCTCTTTACTGTGTTGAACCCAAGTCACCTTTACATTTCCTCTTGTCCAGCGCTCTGCACAAGCTGCAAATGTGGTCTGTGTCATTTATCACAATGGTGTCAGGCCAGCAAGTTCAACAATAAATGGTCAGCGCTTTCAGAATACAAATAGTCCTGACAACCAAGAATTTAATGCATGTGCCAAACAACCATTTGAAATTATATCCCCAAATTATAACAAACTGACTTATATTTTATCTTTTTTTTTTGCAGCGATCGTTACCTACTACAGCAAGATGAATATAAGGAAACTGAGCCAGGTATGTTTTACACTATAACTCAGTGTTTCCCAAACGTTCTTTTGAGTACCCCCTAAATTTTGTCTCACGCTCCAAGTACCCCTCCCGTGTCTACTATAGGAAAATAAATCTGTTTACAAGTATATTGTCAGTTATTACGATTGCATTTTCTTATTTTAATGATATTGAGGTCCAAAATATAACATTTTAAAGATGTAAACATTACTACAAAGTACATGTTTTATTCAAATTTCATCTTTTAAGAGGGTTGTTAAGTGTGATGTCCAAAATGCACAAATGTTAAACCTTGTATTTTCAATTATTGTCTAAACCCAAGAACTGACTGTATTAGAATAGAATTTTGCATTTTAACAATATTCATTCTCACCACTGCATCTGTATTCCTTACTACTGGAATGCTGTGATGTCTTCTGAAACACAGCAATTTGGATAATATTTTTCTTTGTGAGGTTTATGACGTATGCCTCATGAAAAGAAGTACTTACAGTAATTTAAGTGATTGCAGAAGTCTTAAGTCACCACCACAAAGTGATTCAGAGTCATTGGAAAGTTCACTAGAATTTCCACAGCTCATGTATTTTTTATTTATTTACCATTTGCATAAAAATGTAACCTCATCTCGAGTCTAAACACATCTGTGCCCATTCTCTTCCTATCAGCCTCCCCCCACTCCCTTCCTGAATTGGAAAGAGAGGGCCAGAGGATTGCGTAATAATTATTTGCTAGTCTGTGATTCAGCCTTAACTCTAACTCACTTACGCTATGTGAGCTCTGTTACGCGGTAAGAGTCAAGCGCATGGAAGCTGTGTGGGAGTTAACATGAGGAAGTTTAAGGGTGGGGCAGAGAGAGGAAAGGGGCGTTTGTGGCAAGGCATTGCATTCTCGGACTGCTATATAAGAGGTATCAATATTCAAAGAACAGGCACTAAACAGTTTACAAGTTAACAAAAGAAGCATACTGTGATTTGGACAAGAGTAGAAGATTAAAGCCAAGTAAGTTTGGGATTTTGTTTTTATACTTTAGAGTTGAAAGTAGAAAGTAGAATGAAATAATTTAACCTTGTTATGTACTCATATCACTGTTTGAAAACCGGTCATTTGGTCTGTCAGTTGTGAGTTGTGAGCAGCTGTTGTACTAGGAGACTTTTTTGGTTAGCTTTGGTTTTGTAGCAACCCCTCAGTTATAATTATGTATTTCCACAAGGAAAATTACTGCCACTCTAATTATTATTTAGAAAAAGACTTATCTCAGGAAGTGCAGAAATTTAAAAAAGCAGAAGTTGTACATGTGGTACTGATAAAGATGTAGGGAGAAAGAAGAAAGATGAAGAAGCAACAATTTCAAGCCTCACTGGTGACTCCATTTAAGTTTGTGCATGAATGTGTGAGCAGGAACAGGAGGCACAGAGGTATTGTGGGGGAATGGCTTTTCTCAGGTTCAGTGGATGACACTAATTGGCAAATCTGAGGCCTCTCAAAGGTGTGTGTGGAAGATAACTAGACTTTAATAAAAAAGAAAAAAAAAAAGAATGAATAGTAAAAAGAATGGAATTTTTGAAGAAATATTTTTGCCAGTGTCTTCCATTATAAATACTTAATCCATGTACAATAAAGTGTTTTTCTTGAATAGTTTTGAGTTTTGAATATAGCCAAGTATAGCCAAAAAAGTATGCAATTTTGCTAGTCCCACCAGTCCCAAGTCCTTAATGGCAATTTAGGTTGGCATTGTGCACATTCTAGGAAGCAGGTGGTTCCTTACATGAAAACAATTTTAAGAAGCATATTTTTCCGCATTTTCTTACTGTTCATGTTAGGTTACGTTAATTGTCTGCTTAAAACAAATTATGTCATCAAACATTTTATACTTTTTTATTTGAAAGAGAAAGCATCTAGGTTGAGTGAAGTCAAATGGCATATGAATGGAGTAAACTGTTGATGCAACAGACTCAGCTCTTTCCAGCTGTTTGGATTGATACACTGACCGGGATTACTCAAAAATTTCACTTTATAGCAGTTAGGCTGATCTTAACTTCTCTCACCATGTTACGTAAGGTGTGCATACCAGTCCATGCTATATCATGAAATACCTTCCAAAAACATGCTGAAACCTAGAATATTTAATTGCACAATAAAATAGCATGTGTGTTTTTTAATATCTCCAGGATCTTGCTGACGTACCACCTCTTTCTGCAGCCCATTATAGCACACTGCTTAAACCACTCTTTATGGTGCTTTAATGTTGTTTTAATGAACATTTAATGGGGTGTACCACCCAAACAGTGGCCTTTTAGGGGAAAGGGTGTGTGTATGTAGACTTCATTATCATTGTTGATACAGTAGGTACTTAAGTTTTTTATAATAGTAGCTACTTAGGTATTTATCACTATAGAATGAAGTGAGCAGTAGCTTATCTTCCTTATCTTCAGAATGTTGAAAATACTTTTTTTTTTTTGCTAAATTACAATCTACATTTAAATTGTGTTGTTATAGTCCTGATTTGCCTTCATAGTTTGAGTTTCAACTTCTCCATGTTGACACATTTCACATGGGTGAAAGACAAGATATCCAAGAATGCTCTGAGAAAGTCTGTTGACCCACTTGAGTGCAAATCAGGAATGTGGTAATTGTGGGAGCAGGCAAAAGTAAAAGTAAATTGTTCTTTTCATTACAATTAGAAATAAAAGGAAGTGGGGTGTTTCGAAAGGGCAAAAAGTTCAGGTTTATTTCTGGAGCGTGACTTTGAACCTTAGGCAGAGTACTCTTTAGACAGTAACCAGCTAGTTGCATTTCATACAGACAGTTATACAGTTACTGTCAGTCAGCTACTGATATTTTCTTTCTCTGTGTTTCAAGTTGTTATAATTAATGGTATCCTAAAAGTAAAAAGACAAGTTTTATTGAACCATTTTAAGGTGAATGTAGCTGCAGGTATGGAAACATAAGCCATAACACATCTATGTAAATCATGATAACTCAAGTCAAGACAAGTTTAATTGAACCATTTTAAGGTGAATGTATCTGCAGGTATGGAAACATAAGCCATAACACATCTATGTAAGTCAAGATAACTCATTCAAGTATACAAGTATTTTCTTTTTGTATGTTTGTGCAGGATGCCAGGAGAGCGTCTGTCAGTGAGGAGCATGTCAGATGTGGGTCGGTTTCCTGGAGCGGCGCCCCCCACCCGCGTGCAGCTCACCATCCACAAAGAGGAGAAGAAGCCAGAGGAAGCAGGCTGCAAACGCTGGTTTAAGAAGATGTGCCCATGCTGTTTCAAAAGGCAGTCCAGCACTTCATATGACGTCACAGATAAAGTGGAGTTGGTCAAACCCCCTACCCCTGCCCCAATCACCCCTGAACCAGAAAAACTCAAGACTGAAAAAGTTGAAATGAAGGAAATGGATGGTACGTCACAGGAATAGACATGTAATGGCAAGAGTGCAAATCAGACTAGTTTACGTCATGTAGAATTATCCCTTTAAAACTCTGAATACAGATGTCTTGATGTGATTTATGATTAATATCTGTTTTTACTTGCTCACTAGGATATGATTCACTAAACTATAATTACTTTATGTAGGCCATAAATCCCACCTTCTAATTGACCTTGACTTATTGTTGCAGAATTTAAGTTGTCTGTGTGTTCCGTGGACCTGCTGAGCTCTCAAACAGATCCGAACAGGAAGGAACACCACACGGACTTGTTCCATGGAGATGAGCTGATCATCCGCAGAGGACAGACTTTCCAGATCCAAGTGGAGCTCAACCGGCCTTACTGCGCTGACACCGACAAACTGCACCTAGAACTCAAAACAGGTATTGAATATTGAGTGTATAGATTATAGATGCACAATGCAGTAATACTGTTAAAAATGTGGAGACAAGGTTGTTTAAAAGGCATTTTCCAGGTAAAAGGTGTTTAAGTTTAAATAGCTGGAAGTTATAGGAAATACGCAAATCAGAATATGGATATGAAAAAGATGATGAATAATTTATAATTGTCAATTGTCAGCTTGAGTATTTTTAATCAAGAGGTCTGCAGTGAACCCTCTGTCAGTAAAATCAGGTGGTTTGGAGCTCAGACTTGCATGTTTTTAGTTAAATGGTAATAATTAATAATAATTATTACCATTTAATTAAAAGTCTGTCATATAGGAAGATAATATAAAAAAATAATAATAATAAATGCACTTTTTAATGGAGTATTGGAAGACAAAATAAATCTATCAATATGACATTTTTGTCATATGGCAAAGGCCTACTTTACACAGCTTCATCTTACATAAAAGGAATATGGTTAGCAATAACAACATTAACTTATCAAAGTGGGAAAAAAATCATGTAAAGGCCATGGAATATTAACCAGGCTGACTGATCCCAATGCAATAAACTACTGCTAATGTAAACCATTTGAATAATTTACATAATACACCTTCCTATAACTTGTGTGGGAATTGAGGTTGAAATGCTTTGTGCAGTGGAGCTGTGGTCCGGCTGTAGCTGCTGCACAAGTTCTGGATTCCAGCCACAGTCCTGTGCTAATAGTTTCCAGACGTGCAGCACAGATACCTCCCTCTGGTATTTACAGAACCCCAACTACAAGTCCTCATGGGATTATGAAGTTATGGCGTCATCGTACAACAGATCCTTTTTCACTTCAGATTATTCACATAGGGTGGGGACATAGTACTGTACATTCATGCTCAGGAGAGAAAATTACAAGTGAAATGCACAGAGAATTAGTCAATAATTCATTGTTTCAAACGATAAGGCTTGCAGTCTCTCTGGAAATATCTTTGTTTTTATTTTGACAAACCATAAAAGACTGTTATGCTTTTGTGACTTACTGTTCACTATAAACTACAATTACTGTGTCACAAACAAACCACTTACTGCTATGTTAGTAAGTAGCTTCTCAATATTGAAAAATGATAAGTGCTACTTCTAGGCTGCGCTGTCACAATTTTCTTTTCAAAAACAAACTATGCACAAGCGTGTGTCAGTTCTCATTTGAATTCATTTTGTGTGGCTGGACAGGTTGTTAGTGATGAATGGCAATGTGAGAGAAGGTTCTTTTATTGACTTCGAAATATCTTCTAGCTCTATTCTGCAAATTTCTGTATTTTAATGTTTGACAATTGGGATACACAATCACTTTTTTCTTTTCTGTGTCACCTTGTAAGGCTGTCATAAATTTGAAATCCAATAAATGAAAGTGAATATCAATACTTAAACCCAGTTATCATGGTGATTACAACAAAACCAGTTAGTATTTGAGTTGTTACTAAAATCCACAGAATTTGATTTCATGGCAGCAGGTCAAACAGCAATTGTCATTTTGTTGTATCCATTGTTTTTGTTTGTACATGTAATACTGGTAGCAGAAGTAGCAATATTCACAATGATGTTAGTGGGAACAGAAAACTCTCCCTCTAGGTTCCCCTGAAATGCACTGCAGGCACTCACTCCTTCTGTCAAGTTGTAAGATTTTAACAATGTAGGACACATTTTCTTATGCAACCATACATTAAGACAGATAATACATTTCTCTTTCCATGTAAAATACTAATTTGTACTGACTAATTTTGAAAGTTTCAGCAGGCACTCCGCCTGTGTTACGCTTTATCTGTCTCTGTCCTGGTAGCTTTCACTTGACTTTATGACTGACCTCTGCTCTCTCTGATTTAGGGGGGCTGCCACTGGTGTCCAAAGGCACACATGTCATCATTCCTCTAGTAGATGACCTGGAGGATGAGTGCTGGGAAGCCAAAATTGTGGAGCAGACTGAAAACAAAATCAAGCTGTCAGTCAACTCTCCAGCCTCCGCAGTGGTGGGCCTGTATGGGGTCTCTGTGGTCACCAGCTCACTCAAAGGGAACAGCCCCACCACCTACAACTCACCCAAGCACATTGTGATGCTGTTTAACCCATGGTGTGAAGGTAAGACCAGCCACGAAGAAATTCATCCAAATGAGACGTGGTTGAAATACAGTTTGTCCAAAATGAAAGGATGACTTAAAGTTGCACCCTCCACCTTAAATGTTACATAGTGCACGTTTAACTAAATTAATCACTTATTTGCCCTGGGTTCTGTACTTTTACTGACAAACAGGCAGACAAACAATGATATCAAGCACTGGTGCTATAATGTGGTGCTTTGCTGGTATAATGACTTTCCCTTCTGCCATTTCCTGCAAAACATCCACTTCCTTTGGCACTTATATTCACAACTTTATTTTGGTTGTTCATTTACCTGGGTTTGGTTCTAGCACACAGAGTTTACCTATTGTGATTAGATGTAGTAGAGTAAAACTGTCAAATAGACTCTTAAGCTGTATTCTTTAGCAAAAACAATGTTACCAAATGCATTGAGAAGTCTTGGCATGATTTTCTCACAATTTTAGCACAAGAAGAAGCCTTCACAAAATGCAATCTGTGCGAGGACTCTTGAATAATATTTCACATGGATGAGAAATGCTAGCCCTGTCAGTGAGTGTGTTGCTGTCCATCACACGCCACCCCGTGACCCGAGAGCAGCTCTAAGGGTTATGTAACTGCTTTGGCAGAGATTCCCAGGGACTGGCTCCTGACTTGGACCAAAATTATTGACATTCTTGAGTAGGACATGATATCTGTTTCCCCAAGTGAGAGGAGGGTTCGTGTCTGGCCTTAACATTTTGGTGAGATTGTTACGTTTTTATCAATGTTTGCTCTGTACAAATACAGATGCTCATGATCAATTTTGTATGGATTTGCCCTTTCTCTTACCAGCACATCTCTCCAATATTAAACAGTGCCTGCTTCTTAGATGCCCTGATTTATGTTCTGAATGAACAACATAAGCAACAACTATTCAGTCATTTGATTAAGTTTTATTTTGATGTCCCAATCCCTACTAGATGAGACAGATTGTTTGCTGCAGAAAAGATTATATAAACAAACTAATGTACTACTAGTAAATGGCCTATGTAACTATATTATTCCATTTGATTCGGACCATTGAAAAAAAAAAGTCTTTTAGCCCTTTGTAACTTTCCTAGAGGGAGTCTGCTACTTTCTTGTTACCATAAACTTGTTATTGCATGGCCTGAAATGTTCCATAGTAATGCGATTAAACATATCTATCTTGCATCTATAAAGCTGAAAAACATGCATTCTTACTGTGAGCAAGGTTGCCTCTCCAGAGAACTGAATGGCAACTTGGGGATAGATACGTTTAATGGAAACAACCAGAAATGTTACACAGTACACCTTTAAATATAATCTATAGCCTTACTGGTAACTGGGGGAACTTGGTATTACTAATTAGCACTTTGCCAACATAGATGCAGCTGAAACCATACCATCTGTGCAGCAGGAACTATGCCATTTTATACGTGTTTTTTATTGCCCATGTACAAGGCAGCATTATGTTTTGATCATTTGTATCATGGATGTATGGTTGTTCTTTTATTCATGCTATTTAAGGTTTGCTGACCACTGCAGAAATGTCAGGTTATTTAAAAGAAGTGAATTTGCACATAAATAACTTCTGGCATGGATTTGGCACAGGAACCCCGTCTGTCTTTTATTGTAGTTTTTTGGCAGATAGCCCAACTCTTTGAATAATCCCTCTCAATCTTTTTCATCCTTCCCAAACTCTTATAAATTCCAAACTCACGATGACTGCATAAAAACGCTAACAGCTAATCCTGCAACTCCACCCTGCTTTACTGTTTCCAGCTGTATTTCCTCCCACAACAGCTATCTGTGGACCCAACCCTGCAGCCTCCTCTTACTTGTTTGACTCCCTATCCTCCCCTTCATTCTTATCACTGACTGGTGTGTGTTTTTCTGTCTGTAATCCTCTGTGTAAACATGAACAATCACAATTAACCTTTTTTTTTTATTATTGTTTATTACAGCACTGCATCATGTGCTATTTTAACATCAACAGACTTGATTTATATAAGAATAAATTCAATCTATAATAATGTAATTTCCTAGCTGGCATTTGAAAGGAAAAAAGTTTTCTTTAGCTCAATATTTAGGTGTGGGGTTTTCTTCTACAAGTCTCCTCATTTATGCAGGCTTTGGGCAGACACAGTATTGTAGTAGTAATTTCTTAAGCTGAATTTGCATTTTCTTTTCTCAAAACTTGAACTGAATATAAGTTTATCGTGCTTTTAATATGAACGAATGATGCAGTTGTGACAGAGTTATCAAACACTGATCGTTTATCCCTATTATAATTGACACAGTGTACTTCACTCTCTTCCCTTAACCCCACCCTCATCTCACAGCCTCCTAAGCAAAACTTCCCCTCTTTCTTCTTGCAGCTGTAAAAAATGTAAACTTCAGACTTCCCTTCTGTGTGAACTCTCTGACACTTTGTCTTCAGGTGGTCTACTTTGTTGCATACTGTGATTTCCGTATATACTTTTAATAACAAAGATACAAGTAGTGGAATAGTATTTTGCTTCACTCATGTCAGCACTGAACTTGAACGTGCAGTTGAAAGTGTGCACATCATAGATACATATAAATGAATGCACTGCCTCGGGCCCCACTGCAGGGTCTGGAGTCATTGTGTTTCTTAACAATTTCCTGGCCTTAGGGACCCTTTCATTGCTTTTTATGAATAGAAAAGACATTCCTCAGTGCTTTTGTCACTCAAGAGGTGAAATTCAGGGTCACTCTCACAGCCTGGAAATAAAACGACAATCCTAACCATTGTCCATTCCCAACCATCCCATCTTTGTTCAATCTTTTCTAAACTTGAGATAACTTAGAATCACTTTTTAACACCCAAATCTGCTTGTCTTATGCCAAAATCTGATTGTATTTCTCATTTTTACAGAGGACACAGTGTTCCTGGATGATGAGGATGAGAGGAAAGAATATGTGCTCAATGATACTGGGCGGATTTACTACGGAACAGAGAAACAAATCGGCGCCCGCACGTGGAATTTTGGGCAGGTACTATTGACTTTGATGACAAGATGTGACTTGAAATAAGAGTCTGCTCTAATACTACTCTCACGGGATAATTTTGAACTGGGGGAAATTGCTGGAATAATTTGATGACGCACACAGCCTTACATAGCCAAATGTTTTAGCAGCATTTCCGTTTTTCGTCATCAAACTTTATAAGAGCTATTGTCTTCATTGTGCCTAGGGTTAGATTGAAGACATGCGTAATAAATTGTGTGTAATTTGCAGTTTCATGAAGGGATGCTTGAGGCCTGCCTGTTCATTCTGGAGAAAAGTGACATGCCTCCCTCTGGTCGTGGTGATCCAGTCAATGTGGTCCGAGTTATATCTGCCATGGTGAGGATTGTTTTTTTGTTTTTTTTCCAAATAATGCATTATTTGTTGTGGTGATCCTGAGCCTAGAAAGAAGCAAAGGGATAGAAAATGGAGAGCTCTAAATAACTGCAGCTACACCCGAGTTCTAAACAGCTCTAAATATCCATTGTGTTATTTAACCACCTTGCTATGTAACATAATGCCAGGCATAGCATCCAGTTAGCTATTTCAGGAACACATAGCAATACGATTGGTGACACATAGTACTACTCTAATAATAATAATAATAATAATAATAATAATAATAATAATGCATTGGTTTTATATAGTGCATTTCTGGACACTCAAAGACTTATTCATTCACTCCACACTGGTGGTGGTAAGCTGCTATTGTAGCCACAGCTGCCCTGGGGCAACAGTTTTTGTGACTGGTGCCCCCCTGTGGTACCTGGTGTCTCCCATCCAAGTACTAACTAGGCCCGGCCCTGCTTAGCTTCTAAGATCTGATGGGATCAGGTTTTGACAAGCCAGTATGGTCACCAGTATGACAACATAATAACCTAACATACTCTTTACAGATAAATGCTCAGGACGACCATGGTGTTTTGGTGGGGAACTGGTCAGGGGACTATTCAGATGGTGTGTCCCCAGCTGCGTGGAGCAGCAGTGTTGAGATCCTGAAGAAATACCACTCTTCCTATGGCACACCTGTGTGTTATGGACAATGTTGGGTCTTTTCAGGGGTCACAACGACAGGTGCGTATCTAAAACCACGCACATATAGAAGGTGTGAAGGGTAATTGGACACAAAGAACAGTTATGTGCATGGACTTTGACAAAGGTTGTTCAGAGTTCACTTTCTGTTTAATATTTGTAACCAAACTGACCCGCAGTGTATCAGACCCTTTTCATTTAGCTTGCTGTAACAGTGCTCTTCATTCTTTGAACATGCAGGCAGTGTCTCTCACATGATAGCCCGCTGACCCCAGCACATAGTGTTTCCCCTGATAGCAGGCCATAGCTCATATACACCTAAAATACATTGGCATTCCTACCATTCCACTACTACTTTTGTCACTCGTAGAGCTGCATGTGTTGCTTTCAGTCAGCCTGGATAATAACTTCAAATACACTGCTGTGCTGTTTAGGCCAAACATTTTTATTGCTGGAAGTCATCACCATGCTCTATGGACCAAAGAATAGGGCCATCATAAAGAGATTTAGTAGGTGATTTCCTTACAAAAATACAAGACCAACCAATTTCACTGTCTCTGTCACACAATGTTTTTTTCCCAATTTGAATCAAAGAAAGCATTAAGTGAAAGTGTGATGGAGCTGATGTAAAGGAGTAAACGTTATATTAAAAATAAATTAAGCATATTTAAGAGCTACAGCATAGTACAACACATGCCAAATCAGCGTAGGAATAATATTGAATGTCACAATAATAATACTGTGGCATCTTAGTCGATAATTAGAGGTTGTTACTTCCTTGTGTACTTAATAGATTTTGTTTCTCCAGTGTTGCGTTGTCTTGGCATACCTGCCCGCAGTGTGACCAACTTCCAATCAGCTCATGATACAGATGTGTCACTCACCACAGATGTGTATTTTGATGAGAATCTGGAACCTATCGACTACCTCAACAAAGACTCTGTTTGGTAAGAAGATGTTCACTTTTTGCTGCTTGATGCTAAAAGTAGGATTGCAATATATATATTTAGAGCAGTTCTCATTAACTCCAACACCTAGGTGTCATGAAATGTCTTTGAACACAGAATGAACAAATGACAAAGATGCAGCTAAAAGATATAAAGAACATTTTGGAATATGTGGCTGTGACATAGTTTATGAAGCTACATTTAAAATGAGTCTATAACCGTATTAGCTTGTCCTTTCATGTTTATACTAATTAAAGGGCCACTTGCCATCTACTCCTTCAGTTTGACTTGCATATATATATAGTTCATATAAAATTATCTCTCAGAATTTATTTCTTAAATAATTCTGACTTTAGGAACTTCCATGTGTGGAACGACTGCTGGATGGCCAGACCAGACCTGCCTCCAGGTAATGGAGGCTGGCAGGCAGTGGACTCCACTCCCCAGGAGACCAGTCAGGGCACCTTCCGCTGTGGTCCAGCCTCTATCAACGCCATTCGCACAGGACATGTCTACCTCAAGCACGACACTCCCTTTGTGTTTGCAGAGGTAAAAGAGAGAGCTCTTCTTAATAGGATTCATTCTTAGACATTTAGCTGAATCATATTTTCCATTCAGGTCAACAGCGACAAGATCTACTGGCAGAGGAACTTGGACGGGACTTTCAGCCAAATTTACAGTGAGAAGAAAGCAGTGGGCCACTTCATCAGCACTAAAGCCGTGGGCTCAGACGAGCGTGCAGACATCACACACCTGTATAAACACCAGGAAGGTACTGCCTTTAATTACACTGTTTCTCCAACTATATTCTAATCCAATATTGAGATACCTTTCAGCAGTTATCATTGATTTAACTTGTACCTTTGAACTGCTCATTTCCATACTTTAGCCATGCTTTGTTTGGAAGAAATAAGTTCTTTAGTTTTAACCTTGTCAATAAATCCTGAAACTTTTGACAGAACAAATTGTGCTCTCTTTATTCTATCTCTCCTCCAGGTTCAGAAGAGGAACGCATTGCAGTGGAAACAGCCAGCCGCTATGGCAGCAAGCCAGATGTGTACTCTGCTCCAAGTGCTGAAGACGTGAGTGTGGAGGTCAAGATGGCCGGGGAAGGACCCAGGATGGGAGCGGACGCCCAGCTCACCATTGTAGTGAAGAACCTGAGTACAAAACCACGCCAGACCACGCTGCACAGCCAGGTGGCAGTCATGTACTACACTGGTGTGCTCAAGGGCACCATTAAGAAGGAGCAGATGTCAGTGGAGCTCCAGCCCAATGAAGGTGAGCTCTCACTGAGCTTTATTGGACAGGGCAGTGTAATTATGGCACACTTTATTGGCCAGGAGGCTGTCCTGTTTGCAAAAGTAATGAGCAATCATCAACAGTCATTTTTACTGTTATGCCTGCTCTGCTTGAGCCCCCCTTAAAGAAAAAGATTTGACTCTGTATTTTAATTTTACAGAGAAAACCATTGACTGGGTGCTCCCATACCAACAATACCAGAACCAGCTTGTGGACCAGGCGGCCCTGATGCTGACCCTCTCTGGACGAGTCAATGAAACTCAGCAGGTGTTGGCTAACCAGACCACCTTCAGGCTCCGCACACCTGACCTGACAATCACTGTACATATTTATATCATATTGTTAACATTTGATATCATATACATGGATTTAAATACCCTAATGCATGTCTTTTGTGTGCCTCATGTAGCCACTTGGTGAAGCTGTGGTTGGTAAGGAGATGGCAGCCAAAATCACATTCACCAACCCACTGCCAAAAACTCTGAAGGATGTGGTGTTCAGAGTGGAGGGCCTGGGTCTACAGAAGGGTCACGTGGTGGTTGTGGGGTAAGGCATTATGCTTTTCATTTGATTTCTTTTTCTATGGCTACATCATTTGAACCTTGAACTCTCCTTCATTGTTTGCAGGGATGTAGGAGGCCTTGCTACAGTGACACTGACAGAGCACTTCATCCCCACTCAGCCCGGACTCAAGAAGCTGGTGGCATCTCTGGATTGTAAACAGCTCACCCAGGTCCATGGAGTGGCTGATATTGTTGTCCTTGAACAATAGTAGTCTATGACATTAGACTATTTTCTTATAACCTATGTATTAATATACTTAGTTTCTATAACATAAATTCATAAATTATGTATTTTTTGTAAACTCACTTTTTGACTATGAAAATGATTAATTGAAGCTGTAGCGCCAACAGTATTATGCTTAAATTGAAGCTTTTTGAATGAAAAATGTGGTGCTCTGTTGTAACATGTTGTACAGAGCAGATGCAGACATGCCCTTTACTGTAAATGTGTTAAACCACTGTACACTGAATGCCGTAACACTAATATTTGAAGGCAAAACTTTATTTGGCAGTATTTCTTTTAACATTGCTTTATATGTATGCTTACTATGTGAATTTTGTTATCTACAAAATCAAGTTGCCACTAATGAAGGGTACTGTGAAAATTATAGAAATGTTAGCATTTAGAAATAAGTGACTGACTGTGTATATTTACAGAATTATCATTTAGAATTATTATTTACAGAAGTCATTGTGTTTTTGTTCCATGAAATGTATTTTAAATATCTCTTCATTGTTCATACACTGAAGATGCACTTCATCACTGTTTCACCATTTCATTTTTATAGTATGTCCTTAGAGTTACCAGGTCACAGTCAACACTTAGCTCTCAATAATGTGAATGGAATATCTATTCGTATAATAATATTTATGTAACTGTATTTTTGTATTGTTTGCAGTAATAAAATACTTTGGTATATAAAGTGGGTATGTATATGCCTTCCTTTGACAAAAATAAATGTATTCATTCACTATAGTAAAAGTTACTTTGGCACTGTCCAGTAAATCAACACCTTCATTTCAGAAACCTACAACAATGGCTTTATTATAGAGAATATACAGCTTTGTAAAATGACATATTTACCTAACAAAAGTACAACATGCATTTACTTTACAATCGTCAGCATAAATGATGTCAGTTTAAGTTTGAACAAAATACATTCAAAGAATATATCACAAACACCCAACAGCTATTATTGCAGAGTGCATGGTGACTGATGGCAGCATACTGATCATAGAGTGACTTGTTACTGACCTCTACTGGTTAGGTCATTACATAGGTGCATTACATGGGTTTTAAATACAAAAAAATACACTCTGAAGTTATTCCAGTAATAAAACACCACATACATAATATTAAAATATAACAAAAATACAGCACTCAATGAATTGTGTCAGGCACATATTATAAAATGAGAGTAAGATATTACATATTGAGGTCAAACAGATTCTAACAAAGATAAAAATGTGGATGCTATTAAATTACCTACTGTCAAATATTAACCAAAGGAATAGGTTTAAACAAAAAGATATTTGATTGTGTTGTTGAGAAGGTCATAAGTATAAATTAGTGTATAACTTGATACAAAACAATGCTTTAACATACAATACCAGAAGACACTGACATGCAGTTAGTCCACTGTATTACATATATTTTCTACTGCCTCGTTGAATAAATGTGGCTGATCAGCATACACGTGATGAGAAGCATCTTTTATTAACTGGAATCAAAGAGAAAAGATATAAATAATAAGAATACTCAAATTAGATATCATAGGTTTGTCTATACATAGAATCTACAATAAAATATTGAAACAGCACTAATTTAGAGTTTGGTTTAAGAAAAATATATATTAAATTACATTATTTTCTATTAATTTTGAGAATCATAGTTGTAAGGAAAACATGGTCATGGCTACAGTGATTAAGATATTCCTAATGTAAATGTATAGAGCAAATTTATATTAATTGTAAAATTGTTCCAAGCCTTACACCTGTTATGAAGCCAGTTATTCCTATTATTGCCTGGGTGGCCACCTGTGTCTCTCATTACTTTGTGTATAACTTAATTTTACTCACCGCCACTGTGGTATAAGCCTGATTCCTGATTTGGGCTACCTCTTCTCCAGATGAGCTGCTCACCCAAGACTGAGCGCCATACAGAATAGAGAGGGGCATTTTAGGAGGCAGCAACTGAACACGATGCAGCATAGGTCTCTTTGCCCAACCTAAACCCTCAGACATGGCCCGGAAGCCCACTTCACCACTGCACAAAAGAAAATGGCACATCGATGCAATTTATTAAATATAGCACAATGTTAAAATATTTTTGGTGGTAATTGTATAAACCTTGGGCTTTGTGCGTTGCAGTGGTAGATATACTTTGTGACAGTGTCATCATCAAAAAGGTCCTCATAACGCCTTTTAAAATCTAGCCGAAATCTGTTTACAAGTCCTGGACCTGAAATTGTGCAAACAGTGAAAATGATGAGAGAGCTGATGGAGTCCAGCTTTAGTTTAGATAAACATTTTTAAACACAGCTCACCCCAGGGCCCTGCTGCTCTGATGACAGCCAGAGGGTTAAAGTGAGAAAGCACTGATGCAACAGCCTTGACCCAGCGCGGAGGACCGGGCCGCTTTACCACCTCTTTACTTGAGGACTCATCTGTCTGCGGCTGTGGTCGCTCTGGGAAGCCCCAGGGGTCTACAAGGATGAGGTGTGACACTCTGCAATAACAATTATTTTAAAATTGTACTAAGACAGACATATTCATTTTTAAAATGTCTTTGAATCACTTAGTTTGTTATGGTAAGACTGGCTGATTTATACTGTGCAGTACCTTGATGGATGTTGGATTGCATATGAAGTGGCCAAGTAGCCCCCAAGACTATGACCCAACAAAATCATGTTTTCAAGGCCCACAGACTCTCTCCACTGTTCAATAGAGTTGACAAATTGCTCTTCAGCCTCAGCAGGACCTGAAGGAAAGTGTGGCCTGGAGCTTCTGCCAAAACCCAGAAGGTCAAAGGCGTAGACTGGCCGTGACTGGCTGAGTGCATCCAGGTTCCTGATCCAGAGCCCGACTCCTCCTCCAAAACCATGCACCATCACCAGGGGTGTTTTGGCCACTGTCAAAAATATATTAGTTATGTGACATTGATTTTGTGTATACAAAAAAAAAAAAAAATATATATATATATATATATATATATATATATATATATATATATATATATATATATATATATATATATATATATATATATATAAAACATAGCAGAAGTTCCAAACCTTGTTCTGGGGATTTACGAGCCATCTTGTTTGTGACAGTCAGAGTCCATATTCTGTCTTGGCTGGGTAAGGTTACAAATCTGGCCCATAAATCATTCTGTATGCCTGGTACAATATTGTAATATTGATCATTTAGAGCAAAAACTATAACTATAACATATTTCCTTCAATGTTCAGACAGTGCCATCTATCATGCAAACCATTCACACAATACATAAACAAGAAGAAATAACACAGTCTTACAAGCAAGGATTTTTGATTCTGTCGTTTTCAATAAAGACATTGAGGTTGGACGCCAAGAAGGCCACCAGCTACTCACAAAATTGGACCTACAAAGAACAAGGAAAGTAAAATTCTGTACAAAGAATTAGACAGTCAAGTTCATAATATACAATGTCTTTCTAATGGAGTCTAACACCTTTATCAAGCTACACTAAGATTCCCTTAGATCTACAATGACTGTGCTATTTAACAGTGAAAATGTAAATGTTTATGTCAAAGTGAAGCTGCTTTATCATTTGGGTGCAGCTAACCTCTGTGTAGGATCTGAGCAAGAATACTTTCATTAGCAAAATAAATATGCCACGCCTTCTTCCACCTGTTACATAATAATAAGACTATTAAGCTGAGTCACTCACTTCCCATTACAGTGCACTTCACTGTAGTATTCTGATGTAATCTATCCACAGCATAATATATTAAACATAAATACAGACAGAGTATTTGTAGAGCCACTGAAAGAAAAAGTTAGGACTCTATATTCAAGTTCGGGAAGGTTAAAGTTTTGTTTATTAGATACTGTTTCACACCGTAACACCTGTCCAGGTAGGTACAATTGTGTTTAACATTAGGTAAACATAAAATCACATTGCGAATTCATATCGCTACATATACAAAGGTAACAATAACTTATAATAAGTTATTGTTACCTGTTAACTATTAACTAAGTACAGTAACTAAGAACAGTAATGTTACCAAATATGTGACACAAGGCCATTTAAAAATGAGCACATGCCCACACAAACAGAGAAGCTGAAGAAATGACTTACTCTGATGTCTCACAGTCGTTCTGTACTGGCGCTATGGTTGTGCTTGTCTCCATTGGTAGCATCATTAGTTGCTGACATCCACATGAAAACCGAGATATTAGCTGAAAAAGACACGACCTGTGTTGTTTTGTAACACGGTCATACCTCATACTACGTATCCTCAGGTCAGCTGGTGTCTTACAGAGATCGTTTATGGCAACAGTATCATAACGTTTCATCATTGTTAGAGAAAGCAAGGCAACCCCACTCAGATAATCTTTTATATGTACTGATATTAACCACTACACTTATTATAATGCTGATAATAGTGTAGGCTGTTATAAATGTTAAAAAGTAGTCACAAGAAACAACAAAACGAATTTATAAGAGTCAGACATCTTCTTTCTGCGCTCTCATAGTCGGTACAAGTAACCTTTCGTTACTAAATAGGTTTTTATCAATAATTACAACATTATTTACAAAATATATTTCCAATACTTGTAACTAATACTTTCAACATTACGGATATAAGTGATGTGAACAAAAATTGTAGGGTTCCGCACGATGAAGTCGGAAAATATTCCTTGTTGCACTACAGTCGTTTCCGGTTGGTGGAGACACGTCACTTTTCCAATCGCCGAAGAAGTCGACTAGTGACAATTTCATATTTTTGACAGGTTTTGTAGACCATAAGCATGTCAAATTCAGTCATATCGGTTATTTCCCGGTTTCTGGAGGAGTACACCACCACAACCCCCAACAGACTAAAGGTGGTGGATGCATACTTGCTGTACATCTTGCTAACTGGAGCCCTGCAATTTCTCTACTGTCTGCTGGTCGGCACCTTCCCATTCAACAGTTTTCTCTCTGGATTCATCTCATGCGTGGGCTCTTTCATTCTGGCAGGTAATGGCAAGATAGATTTCAATGTGTTTGTGTTACTGTAAATGTAGGTCGTATTGTTCTGATTATATTATCTCATTAATATGCTAGTTCAGGCGAAGCTATCTGCTAGGAGGCTAACATTACTGTTACTGCTGCTGATTTCAGCGAATGCTGATCTGACAATGTTAACAGCTGCAGTCACAGCATCCATGTAAATTATAGTGTAAATCACATTTGAACTACTGAAATGGAATAATTCTGAATTATAGTGCACTATCCTTTCTCACATGAATTTCTGTATTTTTTACAGTGTGTCTCAGGATCCAGATCAATCCGCAAAACAAAGGGGATTTCTTGTCCGTCTCCCCGGAGAGGGCTTTTGCTGACTTTCTCTTCGCTCACACAGTTCTTCATCTGGTTGTGATGAACTTCATTGGTTAGAGCTGACACTTCTCCAGCTTACAAGGTTTGGATTGCACCTATACATTTTGTGCCTATACTACATGACTTTAACACAATGTATTCTTTTGTTTGTAATTAATGGCATTAATATCCATAAGGGGTGTGCATTTCCATATGACTGACGATACAATATGTACCATGAGATGCATGTCGTGATATGATAAATCACAATATATCTCAATACTAAAACAAAGGATAATATTTTGTGATTCATCAGTAACTGCTTTTAATTCCATTTATAAATCATGAGAACAGTGCATGTAACTAATGAATTTTAATAAAAAAGATTATTTAAAAAAAATTATTCGTATATTGTGCCATGAAATATCTCTGAATCTGTTGTTTTCTTACACCCCTCCATCCATCTTTTTCTGCCCAGATAAGCAGATGAAGATCGATTGTATTAACATTGTTAAATATTTATATTTAAATTTATATTTAAATTGCATATGAAAGAGAGAAATGACAATCAAAATAAATAGGATTTAAACAATAAAATGCAAAAATAAAAAAAGATCACATCACCTCACATCCTCCTCATTCCACAGCCGAGGGGCCCGTGTAGAGAAAGCACAGTATTAACACAGAAAGAACAAAATTATGTATAAACATGGACAGGATTTTAGGTTGTCTAAATGTAGTTAGCTGAATTAAATTTAAAAAAAGGAGCATTCATGCTCACACTCTTAATGGTATATTCCAGAAATATTTGCAACAAAGATTTTGTTGTTGGCAATGAAAATCTCAAAAATAAGGGAATCATATATTACTTCTCTTATACACAAAATCTCTGAAAAATGTATTTGAATTCATTTAGACTTAGATTTACTACTACTTGGACACCTGGGTACTTGGACACAGTAGCTCACTCTTCACAATATATTATAATAACAAAAAGCAAAAATATAAATGGTAATAATAAATTCTAAATAATCTGTTGTGTGGCATTCATGTATTTTTATTTTTATTTTACAGAAAACCATAAGGAGAGGTGCTTTGAAGACATCTGATTTGGAGCTCTACGTTTTGAATCTGTCAGACAAATTGCAGTTCAATTTTCTTACTGATGATGGTTGATTTGGTTTTTTTTTTATGTGAACATTTGTAAGGCATTCCCATCTGCACTTTTGACACAAATAAAAATGTATAACATGTAAGGAGTTAAATGTTTGGTTAAAAAAAAAAAAAAAAAAGGACCAATGCCTACCTTTAGACCAGATAAAAAGTTTGTGTGTAGCACTTTGATGGTTTTATGCTGAATGCCACTTTAGTGAGAAGATTAATAACTAGAAAAAGGCAAAGGTATGCATCATTCAGGTGCTCATAAAGGTCACGTATATCTGCTCCAGTGCAGTTTTATTATTGGTAATAAAACTAGCTCACACTTATGCAGGTGCTAGAATTTAAATAGTCTATATTTCAAAGGTCAAATGAATAAGCATTGTACTATAGTTTAAAGAACAATGTGATGATTTGGATACATGCAAAATACAGAATTTGATCAGACTTTGGTTACATAATTAGAGGGGACTGAGGCAGTCAATTCTGAGATGTGCCTGCTTAGCACTGACATTTATTTCTGGCCACACTTCCTACATTGTGTATTTATGGCCCAAACAGAAAGCAACAGACTGCAGGGACATCCTTGACTCACTGCACAGCGCGTTAGAATAATTGTTTGTTAAATGACTGGCTGAGGCTGTATGTGTGTAGCAAATTAATCCAGCAAATGAACACTGGACAAAATCCAAAGCGCCCAGGCATCAAAATCAAATAATTTTATTGTAGCTTGCCAAAAGCCTTCTCTGCTTGGATGAGAAGTGCAATGGGCAGCTTTGAAAAATGGAACGTTAAGTAAGGCTTGCACTCAAATCATGAGGAAAAAGTGGGACTAATGTACAGGACCTTTTTAGACCTTCCGTTGATTAAAATAAAGGTCTAAGATGTAAAACCTTTTCAATAATTTAAAAAAGCACAGTGGTGCGGTTTTAAATTACTGTATTAGTTAGACAGCCTTTAGAAATAAACTTATGACCAATAAACTTATAACATTAGGCAAAGAGCAATAAAGCTATACAGATTAATAAGTTCAATTTGATGCTATAACTTTGGTGACACTTCAGAGACTAGAACCAATCTAAGTGAATTGCTCTAACAGGGCTTAATTAGATGTGATGGAGCATTTTATCAGTGTGAAAACCTGGATGCAAAATAAAGTAGTCACTTATTACCCCCATTTGATTTTGGTTTGGTTTATTGCAGTTAAGCACTAGTTGCTACAATCCAGCTGGTATCTCAACAGTTAACATCTGGCACATCTGGACTCTATAAGTGGTCATGTGACTATAGGGAAGTCGAAACTCCAGCGGAACCTGCCTTCTGCAACCAGAGGATTTGGCCAGGAATTGCAGTTTTATTAACCATAATTTAGGCATGCACCAACATTTCATACTTACTTTTTTCTTTTTACAATGGATTCAAGGTAATGAAACACCAGACCAAATATAACTCCACTTGTTATTACTGAGTTATGACGCTTTCTAAGGGGGCTTAACTTTCACTTCTTGGGCGTACTTCCCACGCTGAATTCTAGTTTCTATAGAGTGCACATTTTGCTTCTGGCTAAAGTGATTTTTAAAATTTTGATTTATCCAAGCTTCCTAACTGAGCAACGCCTACTGGCAAGTCAAGTATGCATTTTGACAAGCCATCAAAGGTTTATGTTTGTTGTCTTCTACCCAGAACTCTATTGTGTGAACATAATCCATTTTCACCACTCTGTATAGAAGTCTGCATTTCCAGCATAGATAACATGTTTATCTCTCTGCTTCTCATTCTAACTTTCTTGATTAAACTTTGGATAGCTGTTACGTAAACTTACTATGGTCAATTATTTAACTGAACCTTACCTCATCAGTTCAACACTCATCTAAACTCGATATGTAACAGTTAGCAGTTTTCTCCGTTGTATCAGTTTGTCTGTGCAGGGTCACCACGGAGCAGGAGTTTGCTGTTCTGGAGGGCAGATCTCTCACTATACCATGCCATTATGAACCACAGTATGCTGGTTATGTGAAGTACTGGTGCCGTGGGCGTATGAAGGAATTCTGCACCAGCCTGGCCCGTACAGATGAACCCAGAACCCCTGAAATATCTGCTCAGAAAGTCATGATTTATGATGATCCAGTGCAGTTGGTCTTTTCTGTTACCATGACGCAACTGAAAGAGGATGACTCTGGCTGGTACATGTGTGGAGTGGAGATCGGCGGCATTTGGAGTGCAGATCTGTATGCATTCACTAACATAAAGGTCATTCATGGTGAGGGAAACTCCTTCCTCTGACATCTCACAGTGTCCCAATTATAACTAACGAGAGACCCACTTACTGGTCAAAATTAGGACTTAAGACAAAAATGTCTACTTTTATGACTGTATTGCATCTAATTTGGTGTGCACTATGCTTCTGTCCAAATATATAGTCTTTAGAGAAGTGGTGCCACATCAGTCAATAACAAATAACAAGAGTGCTTGAAATAAGAGTATTTAACTTGATTTGGGTAGATTTTGACTATTCAAGGGTTAAAGTGCCCATGAAACATCTCATATCACACAATAACATAAAAATAGCATGTTGCAATAAACCAAATTATTATTATTAGTAGTAGTATTAGTATTAGTATTAATATTTAAATAATATGAAAAAAAATATGAAAAAAAATATGAAAAAAGTGACTTAATATACTGATCATACTAATATATCCTATTTCTTGCACCAAAATTGCAACAAAATTGTGATTTCAAACATATTAACCTCATCATGTTATTTTGAATAACATTTTCCTGTAACAATATAACTGCAAACTGATTGAGGGTGTCTATGACCTCTCTCTGCAGAATTGTGTACATGGTAATAGTGAGTGACAGATAAGTTTTGAACACAAGTTACAGAGTTATATTGAGTTGGTGTACTGTGTGCAGGTATGTCGGTGCTCCACAGCAGACTGACTGGAGAAGAGGGAAGCAGTGTTATGGTCGAGTGCTTTTACAGTGAAAAATACAGGTATTTACTTAGAGATCCGTTATAAATTTACTGGTGCACTGAAACGAATTGGGCAGGCCTCAATAAGCAGCAGACACACAAAGGCATTTCAGACTGACAGCCTTCTTTGCCTCTGTTGTGACAGAGAGAGCCCAAAGAAGTGGTGCCGCAGCGGGGACTGGAGCTCCTGTCTGCTCACCGACTCTGAAGGAGCATACACAGACACCTCAGTGGACATACGGGACGACAGATCTGGGGCCTTCGCTGTGACCTATAAGAGGCTTCAGATGAGGGACACTGGCTGGTACTGGTGTGGAGCGGGACAGCAGCAGGTAGCCGTGCACCTGCAGGTTCTGCCTCGGATCATCACAAGTAAGTCTTCAGTTTTAATACGTTCATCAGTGAACAGCTTGTTATTCTTCTGCCAATCTTCCATCAGTAATAGTTTGGGGCAGAGTTCAAACTTTGAAAGATATCCTTGACTATATTTTGTCTTAAATGACTTGTCTTCTCTATGTTCATTAATTTAATATTGAAAAATAAATCTAAAACTGTAATGTATTAACATAAGCAAAACAAAACAAGCAAAACAAGTTATTCATTTAAATTTTTTATTTTTTTTTTAAATAAAATTTGTATGTGTGTGTTTTATTCATAGTAGATTGAGTTACATTCAGTCGTGGCATCAGCATCAGTCAGTGGGATTTTACTACTTTACTACGAAATAATTTTCTATCTTTATGAAAGGGATGTATTTCTTATTGTAACTTTGCATCAGCCAGAAGCACGGCTCAGACTGTGAGTACTCTGCCATACTAAAGTTGGCTTTACTTCTGACTCTCACATATTGTTTACTTCCAGTGTGGATAAACTCTAGCCACATTTTCAGCTGTGTGTACGTATGTGTTTCAGCAACAGTGATGCCTGTCACAACTTCATCCACTGAAAATGTGCCTCAGCCCATCACTAACAATGCCTGGAACACTCACAGGTAAATACACTCGCAAGTCTTGGACAATATTAACTCACAGGCATGCATAGCTTCTACCTTACGCTTAGTCAATTTTTTTTGTTATTGTTCAAATTTATGTTTGCTTTTGACCTATTGAGCTTCATTTCCCACCCAGTGCCATATGTGCTACAGAGCAATCTCTCCAAATCTCTCTAGTTACTCCAAAATGGTGACTCCTCTTCATTTTGTCAATTATTTGGAATGTCGTGTGTGCCTGTAAGTGTAAGCTTGGGTGGCTTGGGTCCAGTCAAACATAAATAAATAACTAAAGGGTAATTTAACTTGTTTAGAACAGAGGCCCTCCACTGCGAGCACCCCCATGAAAGACTTTAGCACTCCCTCAGACCCACCAAGAAAAATGTCCCTGCATTAAAATGTATTTATTATAACAGGCAATGAAGACCTCATCTTCTCATGGATTTAAAAATCATATCCAATGACTGAATATATACAGCAGTCAAATGCAGTTGTCCTTTCAAAGTTCATTTTCAACTTTGCCCGAGACAGTTAAGTTCATTTCAAGAGCAGTATAAGCTCCCACTGCTGCTGTTTACTATGGATGCTTGCTTATCTATCATTAAAATGGAGTTCAGGTGAAGTTCAGCTGTGTGGAGCGCACACATAATGATGCTGCCATCTCACCAAGGACTATCTATTTGTCATCATTTTGTGTTGCCGTGGAGTTAGACGTGAGCTGCTCTTAAACCTGGCCTCTGTGTTTCAGTTACATCCTGGGAGCTCTGCTGGTGTGCGCCGCTTTTCTGCTCATCCTGGGATTTGCCATATTTGCACGAAGGATGTGGAAACTGCACAGTAAGGATGTCTCTGTCTATTCTCACTGCATTTTAACCTTACAGGAGTAGAACCAACCCCACAGGGAATATTGAACAGAAAATAATGGAACAGTTGGGGCTGCACAGTAGAGCAATTTTACTGCAACATCAGCAAACTGCAATCTCTTTTAATTAAATGTATCAGAATATGTTATAGATGCCTGACAACGTCTTACACTGGCCACAATCCTTCAATATCCTTCAAATAAATTTAAACCATGGTAATATAAAAATGTCTCCATTTATTATGTAAATTGTGTTTTAAATGAACAATTATTTGTTTACTTGTGCATGTAAATATTTAGAAATCCCTTTACTGTCAGGCACCCCTACACTACAATATGATTATGCCTATTCAAAACACTTTACTGGGAGTAAGTGATTCAGCCTGTATGTGTCTGATACATAGTGTAAATGCATTTGACTTGTTTTACCAATGACATATATTTATACTCTGTATTTACAGAGAATGATACAGACCTAGGACATGAATCGGGATTGAAAGTCAGATTTAATGTAAGTTTGCTGCATCATTCTGTGTAATCTAAAACATGAGTCATCTCTTTTCATTTGGTCTTTCAGGACTATTCAGAGGAGATGGGGGAAATGCAGGCATCTGCTGTTGTTTTCCTCAACAAGAATTCCCAGAGTTCACATATGCTTTGAGCAGAAAATATATTTTACATTTGTTGTCACTGTATTTTTATACTTTTTTATCTCCTGCACATCCTTCATACGTGTTTGTTCTTGGCACCACACACAATACAGCACTTGAGTGTGATCCAAGGAACCGTATGAACAAAATTCCCAGTACCCTCCTCCATCTGCAGGATATTTTTGTAAACATATGTCTGTTGTCAAAATGCTACACAGAGTAACAGTCTGACTAAAGTGCCAAATATAAATAGTAATATAGGTAATGATCAGGCATACCAATATGACCTGACAGGTCAAGTGAACATGACAGTCCAACACTCATTAGTTGTACGTGGTACAAGTGCCTTTGTCGAGACAGCATCCCCATTTTCCTGCAGAATAACTCTATGTAAACTGTGGCCTACATCAGGCTTAAGTATCTCTCTTAAAGATGAACACATACAAATGAGTGCTGCTCTGAGATGTCCTATCCAGCAGATAGCACATTAGACTGATGTTCCTACTGACAGAAAAGCTTCGGTGTGCTCTCCGGTGGTGTAGTGGTTTAAGGCATGACACATGTGGTTATTACCTCAGCGCTGTAGCTCCACCTCTGGCTGTCTGAATGTCTCTACCTTTTCTCTCCTCATTTCATGCCACAAATAAAGCGTTCGAGCTGGAAAAACTCTTAAAAAAAAAAAATTATGTCTATAAAATGTAATATATGTTTGATTAAACAAATTGCAGTATGTACTAATGTGAACATGTTACCTTGTATTCAGACAGTAACTTTTTATTATTGTCTCTTATCACAAATGTTTTTGTTTTGTTTTTGTGTATGAATTGCAATGTTCTAACAATAAACCCAAATCTTAACTTAAAACATATTGCTGTATTAAGAAACTATTTAACAAATGAATTTTTTGTACAACCATTCATACCTGTATTGCTTCTGGCAAATATTTCAGAACCTAACTGAGTACTTTTTACTTTTTATTTGTACCAAAACCATTTTTAAAGAAGTTACAAATAAACCCAACAGCATTTTAATGGCATTACTGGTGGAAACCAGAAAATGTAATGTCCAGCACACAAAACAGTGAAAATGGCAATGTTTGGGGCTGTTCAGGAGTCAACACCACACAGCTCTATATTTCATGCTTGAAGTGCCCGGCCTCATTCTGAACCAAGTGGAGTGTTGGACTTGTAAATTGAATTGGCTAATGGGAGCGCTGTGTAGCCGTCACTCAACTTAAGCCTCCACATTTTTATAACTAAATCGTGTTTCTTCATTTCTCTGTGAAAACCACCTACACCCTCTTACAGCCAAAACTTTCACGGCAGATGGATTAATAGTGCATAATTTATGAGATGACATTTGGATTAATGCGATTTATAATACACAACCTTTTCCACTTGCAAAATGGTGCAAATAAAATCACAATGTCTATACACATTACCACAAAGACATACAAAAGAGACTGGGTTCCCTAGAATGTTGTCAAATTACTTAAGTGCTACATACTTAGTTCAAATGGACCTTTATGAGATTTTTACCATCTCATAACAGTATTCCCTCATCATTAACTTACTCAGATCTGTATTTTAATTATACATGTTTGTGTAATCATGACTGGACTGCTCAGATAATTGCTGTTTTCACCTAACCCCTATTTTCACCCACTGCTCTCTATGTCCTTATGAGTTTTTTTAAAGGTCCTGCTCAAAATGAGGATTAATGAGGATACAACATTATAACACAGATCAGAAAATAAAAACAAGAGCCACTCTGTACAGGATGGTGCTTCATGGTTGCATTATGGAACCAGCCATGGTCACTGAAAACATTGTCATGATTTATAAATATAATGAGGTGGTAGTCAGTGGTGCAAATGAACCATTAAAAGAAAAAGCATTTTTTCCCACTTTTTAAAATTTTTTTTAAACATATATTATTATTTATTTTCTATTTACACTTTACCAATTAATTAAAATCAAGTGACTGTAGCTGTGGATGAGACGTGAATTCAAGTTTTGACACTGAAACAATAAACATGAATAACTACCACAGACATTTAAGAGAACAACATAATGCAAAGGTTAAAGGGTAATGTTTGGATGTGCTTTTATGCAGGTAGTGCCCCGGTGCCCTCCTCTACTCTTCCATTACATCCTCTCCTTTAGGGCGGCTGGAGCGATGTGCTCTTTCACTTTCACAATGAAACTTCAGGAAATGCATTTCCTCTTGTGCTGAGAAGAGTGCAGAAGACAACTCCTGCATCTTCCTGGACAGTTTCTCATTATCTTTGTGAGTTGTATCTCCACCAACTCTAATATCAGTGGTTTGAGAGTCTCTGCAGGCTTCTGGATCTGAACCTGTTTGTGTTTCTCATTTCAGTCATTATATTGTCCTGTGCTTTAAGTTGTTCCTTCGTTGTTTCAAAGACTTTACTGGTGTTGGATAGCTCTTGTTTGAGCTGGACACTTTCTCTCATTGAACTGTTATACACATATCAGATCTTCTTGTATGCATTAATTTGAATCTTCAACTTTTTGCCTTTCTTCTGGAGAGAAGCTTTGAGTTTTTTCTTCTTTTTTTTCTTTCTTTTTTTTATAGCCAAATGAATTTCAGGTGTACAAAAATGTAAACTCTGTGTTATTATTATTATTATTATTATTATTATTATTATTATTATTATTATTATTATTATTATTATTATTTATTAGTTAAATAAATGTAAAAATGTAACTATGAAGAAGTGCTCATCCTTGCAGGTTTAAAAAGGAAATCAGTGGACCAGTTTGTAACATAATTTGTTTTCTTAAAGAAGCTCTGGATATAAACGATAATTTGGACCTCAAGATTTAGTGAAGTAGAATTAATGTCAATCTGAAAAAAAAAATGCATCTAACTCAAGCTATTTCACCCGTTCTGGTTCTTAAACACAGTGAAAACACACATTTCTTTGCTTCACAGTCAGCTGTATGGCCACATATTGTATAAGCTTATGCTGTGTCCACAGTTGTCCAGTTTAGCATCACCACTCCTGCCTGTGTTGTTGTGCCTCGGTCATTAATCTTCATGGATTTCGGGCGGTGTGGTTCTGCCACTAGATGGAGGTCAACCCTGTATGAAATATGTTCTTTTTACTATGAATAGTCAGCACTGTTGAACTTCATGCACATTGCATTATCTATCCACCTGGGGGTATAGAAAGAGCTTTTATTGGCTATTGTAGGATCATATATTATCATTGTTTTTATTTATTTTGCAGTAGAATTCTCCAGGTTATGCCATTTTAGCTGCTACCTTGCGTATGTTCCAATCACACAGAGTGGAGTTGAAGGATACATTATTAGTTTACCTGCTGCAAAATGTGACGTGAAGGACAACTCCAAAGTGCAGATAGTGGCCATTTAAGACCAGCTCCATTTGTCAAGAGTGTCAGGACAGGAGATACTTTTGCACATACAGATAACAATCCAGTGAGATATATATGATATAGTAATATAGGGTGGCTTACTGATGATTTTTCTTTTTTTTTTGTTTTGTTTTTTTTGTTTTTGTCTTTGTATTGTGCAGCTATTAGAATTAGTGCAATCTGAATTAGTGCATTCTGAGGCAACACTGTAATTCTCAACCCAAAACAATTTTGTTTTACAGCTGTGTTATTTTATTGAATTGCCAGGAAGGGCATCTGATATAAAACTAACAAATAAACGAAGCTACTGTATAGGCAAAATGTTATATTTGCTTTTAGATGATCTTTTTTTGAACTACAGTCTAACTGAAAAAGTAGTTTATAATGAAATTGGACTTTATTGCGTCAATAGAGCAGCTTATGCCAAAGTATTTTTCCCATGAGGCATAGGTAAATCTGTAAAATTCACTTTGACGCCTTGACACAATGGAACATCACATGAAAAAAAAAGGTTTCCTGAACAGTTTGCTGCAGGTGGGAGAGCTGGCGTCTTCAGCTGAGCCTATTATTATGTATTGTTTGTTTTGAAACCATACATTTTTTATATCACGAAGATTTTCTTTTTGGCAGCCCAAAAGGAGTCCATGCGGTAGTTATAAGAACACCAGAACAAACCCATTTCATTTGTACTCACTGATTCTTGCTAAACACATGATCATATTTTTCTCAAGTTTATTTTTTATACTTTTATGATTGGAAGTCTCACTTGTTGAAAAGGCCTTAACTGGCACACTACATCGAAGTCAGCACCCCTTGGTTGTAACTTAAATGTCAATGTCATTGTGGAGCAGGTTTAAGTTGGACCAAAGAGGTCAAGAAGCAATTTGTCCTCATCACCACCACAAATGCCACAACTATAACCACGGCAACCACATCAGACCAACACACACTCACACTGCATCAAAAAACAAATCTCTGCAAACTCTGAGCTTTTGAAGTATCACAAAGAAATAGTTTTCAATTTAAGCAAAAATAGTGAATCTTTAGAAAGTGTGATTAGAATGCAGTGTAATTAATTATTGAATGAGTGATGACCTGATATACATAAGCCTCTATTTATACCTGCAATTTGCCTTTGAATGTGTAGTTGATTGCATTTGCATTACAGTTCAAAAGATTCAATTTACTTGAAAAACGAAGAGTATGTTTGTATTCTGGCCAACACAGAGAAATAATTTATTCACTTGGTCATTATGTTTCCAAGTTCTTGTAGTTATTCAATAAAGATAAAGTTGTTATTGAATTTTTCACAATGTAAATAAAACAAAAGCAAATTTCAGTAGCTGTTTCCTGGTTTAGACTGTGAAAAATGTTTAATGATACAGCAATTACATCAGCTCCCCATTTAATAAAAAGGTGCTTTTAGGTTTCAGAATTATAAAATAATAATTAGGACTGTTGCCATGACAATTTAAAATGTTATGTTATATTTTCGATAAAAATGTTACTGACTGTATTGCTATTGGATATAGTTTTTTCAAATCTTCTGGTGACTTTAGACCACAGACCCTTTAAAAATGTGCAAACAAAAACATAAACATCTAAATTCTAGAATGGAGGCAACTGGAGGCAAAAGTGAAGTGGACATAATGAGATTTCAATGGGAAAACTGGAACTGCAACTGACTTATTATTATTACATTATATGTTTATTTAACATGAAATCATTAGACTCTTAACTTTTCTGACACTGGACAAATCCTTACAGAAACATTGAGCCATTACAGTTTGCCACTTCATCTTCAACTATACGACATTACATCACAAATTATACTTAAATACAATTTTGAGGTTACAATCTGTGACATGTTAGTGTCATATGAACCATCTCGCACTCTGAGGACCTCAGGGACTGGCCTCCTGCTGGTGCCCAGAGTCAGGACTAAACAAGGGGAGTCAGCGTTTCAGGTTCATGCAGCTAAAACCTGGAACAGTCTTCCTGAACATGTGAGACAGACTCTTCTGTGACGCTGTTTAAATCCAGGCTCAAAACATTTCTGTTTAACTGTGCATATAACTGAAAGGTTTTCATTCCACACTCTTCTCTCCAATTTATGTCTCTTTTTTTTTTATTTTAATCTTCATGATTATTTATGTTTTGATTTGTTTATTATGATTTTAATGTATTTCTTATTCTGTAAAGCACTTTGAATTACTTTGTGTACGAATTGTGCTATACAAATAAACTTGCCTTGCCTTGCCTTGCCTTACAAAATTGTATTTTTCCATACTTCTTAATAGAGGAGGAAGTTAGTTAATATCTGTGTCCTGGAAATTCAAAATTGTTGTTTATTTTTTATTATAATGTCTTAAAACCATCCGCATTTACAGCTGTTGATCAGGTAATCTTTGAAAATATATTATGTCTCCATTTCATTCATTCATTCATTTTGTCTTCAGTTGCCTCCTTTTCTTAATTTTGAACATTCTAATGGCACAGGATTTTGAAGGGTCCTTAAACCAAGAGTCCTTAAGATTCTTTTTGCACAGAGCCCCCATTAAGCCAAATACAGCCCTGATAAACAGGTTTACACGCCTATACAAGAGTATGCTACACATGGTACACGTGGTATGTGGGAAATGCTGATCTTTGGTTATATCTAATCTCTCTTTCACTGAACTGCAAATCCACACCTCCAGCATCTTTATTTGTTGGCACCATTATTGCATCAAAGTCCATTTAAATCCTTTCATGTGTTGCTGGGATAAGTTCATCTTGTGCTAGCTGTCATTTAATCAATAGCAATATGTGCCGTTTTCCAATACAGCAGAGCTTTAAGTTACGTTATATGCTATTTTTCACAAAAGAGAATAGAAAGTTGGATCAATATCCATTTCATGCTTCTATAGTGTAATTTACTAGTGCAACGACTCAATGCGTGTCTCCTCTGTAGCCACATCAGGGAGGATTAGATTGGGATTTGTCTGTTTTAGTGGCTTGATGATGTCCCCTGTGGATTTCTTATCAGTCACAAAAATACAAAATGATCTCCGAGACTTGAGTTGAGCACAGTGGGTGGTTAATGCTTTGTAGGGCAGACCACTTAGAGCAGTACTTACAGTATGGTGCACAGCTAAAGCCAGTCAGTGGATAATTAGCTGTAGTGAATGCAAGACTCCTACACAGTGTACAAAATCAGTGTCTGCTGGGACCCTTACCACCCACTCATCAAGACATACTGACAACGTATAGCAAAATATGGGAAAATGTATAAGTAAGATGTAATGCATTCATCTTTTGTTTGTTCAATGTCACCCAAAGTGAATTTCAAGGCTGGCCACTTTCCTTGCTAGTTTTTTGTACAGCTTTTAGTATTTAGTTCTAATACTGCCATTGTTGCTGGTCTCTTATACATGGGACAAAGCCAACTATGACTACAATATTTTTTGTATCCTCTCAAATGTTCACGCAGAACTTCATATTGATTATCAAGCAGCAAATACTCAAAACTGAAAGTGAGTTTGATCCCACTTTAATCCAAATCCTGACCATTGTGTTTTTGTGCAATTCATCCACCATTGAAAGAACTGATTGGAGGGTCGTATCATAGACTGTATATGTAAATATCCCTCATGCAACCCTTTAAAATAATCACATCTGTGATCCAACGTGACAAAAATATACACTGGAAAAGAATGCCATACCATATATAATATATCATATTTTGAAATTTTAACCCCTTAAAATGCCATTTTTGCCTGCTAATTACATGCATGAAAATAATTAAAATAGTTTTTTCTATATCTTCCAACTAACTTTAATTTATTTTTATTGGGGTTATCAGAGGCTGGGGTTATCACAAAATAGTGCCAATAATGATTTGGAAATTTTTTTTGTTTAGTTTTAAAACCCCATTGTCTTCCATTATAACTGCACATTTTTAGTTGTACTGACTTAACACAAGGAAATCTTAAATTGTGGATTTTTACAGGTTTCTCCTGTTAAGAAAAGGTAAATTAGTGACTTTTACAATTCAAATCCAACTCACCCCATAACACCTTCTGTAGGCCTGTATGCAAACACAGCTATAGTTTTCCTATGCTTTCCCACAGAGTTCTATAAAGGGATTGTGTACAGGATGGTTCGGGGGGCATATCTGGGGGAATCTACATGTCCCCAAAAAACAGTCAAATTGAACACATTTGAACACACTGACAGGAGAAAACAAATATCGAGTGAAATTAAATTGCAACTACTCTGCTTTAAAAAAAAAAAAATAGAACATTTTCAGTGTTTATCATTGGTGGACGGATATTTACACCAGAAAATGTACAATCCACATCATTTTAACCTCAAATATCTCTGTCTCTGACCTTCAGTGTGGACTAGTATGTACAAATGTTTTTCTATTGATATAACCTTGTAATGAAAGATACACAGTAAAAAGAAAAATATTTTAAAAAATTAAAAAGACACACACACACACACACAAAACAAATAAATAAACTGAAGGGTTTTCAACACCAAAGAATGAAAAATAAATCAAAAAGTAAAAATATATTGGCAAAGTTTGAATGGAAGTCAGTGGGTCAAAAATATACGTGGTGTGAGTATTTTGATTATAGACCATTCAATTAATGTGATATAAAAATATATATATATATATAAATAAAAAATAAGACAGAAAACATCACAAAATACACAAACTGGCAAATTTTTATGCTATTTGGTGCTATATAGCCAAAGCTATGCAAAAAAAGAAAAGTTGAGATAAACAAAAATGCACATATTGTCTATGGCTTTTTACATTATACATTCATCCTTCTATGTGTAGAAGGTGGAAAGATTAAATTATATTGCACTTGCCTGTGACAGTGTTGTGGAGATTACACATACATTTATGTTTATTACAGGTTTTTAAAATGTCAAGTGCAATCTACTTATTTTGGTCATGTTTTCCAAGCAACAGTCATGACTACTAACATAAACTGAAATTACACTGTCACCACTAATGTTAATATGTTGACCTCTTTAATTAAATTGAAATGACTTGGGCAATTTTATTACATTCAAATTAATAGCAGTGGCTTCAAAACTAATCTTTTTTATCTATTTTGCCCCAGTGTGAAAAGCTGTTTTAAAACAGTCTCTTTTGCATTTAGTTTGATTTACTAAATCATAAATAACACAGTGCTCTGGCATTTAACATACTATAAAACATGCAGTGGGAATAGTTGACCTTTTTAACAAACAGACAATTTTAAAATGTAGCAAGCTTGTAAAACATTCATTTAAATTCATCTTGGACCATTTCCAAAGTCCACTCTCCTTATGAGCTTCATACTTCATTGAAAAACACGAGTATGTTGAATCTGTGTGTCAATGATACAGGAGAAGATGCAGTTGTTTACATAACAGAAGAAGTCAGTAAATAAAGACATAGTTAGGTATGCAAAGGTATACATAATGCTGCTCATTTTGCTAGAAATTTGCATATTCCTTTGACTTTATGGAAACAATTTAATTTCCCTCCATAACTCATTTGTCAGAACCTGCCTCTTTCTTGCATAACAAAGCAATTGATTTCCTATTTAGCCTTTCGAAAGCCACACGCCTTTGTTTGCCTACATGAAATATTTATGTTGGGCGTCGAGCCGGCAAGACTGGTGAGGGCTCAGTGGCTTGATACTTAGCAGCCATCACCACCAAGGTCTGCAATCCTCTTTTACATTTCATTATGTGACAATCGGATGCCCAGGGATGAACGGAGAGCCAGGCAGCGTGACAGTGAGGCATGAAGGACAGGCGTCTGTGCTGAATATCATTTACATCCGTGTTCAAAGACACATTTACTTCTCTGTACAGCACCGGAAAATTGGTCATCAGTATTCTGCTCAAGTGTTTATATAGAAGGTGCTGCTGTAATACCTGTCGCATAGGTGAGCTACTGCTACACTGAACAGTGAGGCCATGCAACTGGTTCTGTTTACTCACGCAATTTTTTTTTTATTTGAAAGGGACTGTACCCGGAGTTTTCATATAATAAAGTCAAAATTATTTTTTGCCGCTGTATACATACATACTGTATATAGTGTATAGTTTAAAGGGGCACTGTGTAACTTTTCTGGTGGAGGGTCTGTCACCAGCTTCTCTCCATGGAGATGTTGTCTGGAAAGTTCCACAGTATGGTAATACACTTATTTATCTTTACAGAGACAGCCGGTGACAATATAGGGCCAAGTTAGATGTCAGATCTCTGGAGAGGTGAGCCAACTCACAGTAAGAAGTTCAAAACCCATGTTATTGAGTAAAGTTGGATACGTTTGATGCCATAGTGGGAGATTTCAGACAAAGCAGCATCATCTCCATGGAAACAAGCAGATGGTGGACCCTCCACCAGAAACGTTACACAGTGCACCTTTACTGAAGACTTCGTTGTTGTTTTTTTATTTTTAAGACAATAAAAATCAGGTAGGCCGACTGTGCATTTATTTTATCTTGGTGATAAAATTGGTTACAGAGTGACAATATAACAGATGTATGAATTTCATTTTATACTGAAGGGCATACTTGATTATCCAGAGAGGGAAGCATATTCTTTGTTTTTCCAGTCATCAGCTCACTTCACAAAGCTTCACTTTGACTTACTTGATCCTAAAACCCTTTTTTTAATCAGTAGAAGCACATGTGGCTCCCACTACCCATTTGTAATTTGATTCTTGTCTTTTTGATAAATATTTTAAATATTCTTCTTTCACCTTTTCACTATTTAGGCCAGCTTGAATAGGACAGAGGAGGTATTTGGCTGTCTGCTGCCTTATAACCTGTCACACGGTGAGCTACTGAGGCTGTTTTCAAGTGCCATTAGGAGAGACATCACAGGAGCAGAAAAAGAAGATTTTTAGGAAAAACTCAAGTGTGGCTCTCACATTTCCTTCTCCATGTATGCTGTTTATCAAGAACCAATTCTGTGATAGTCTGTGCTTTTATGTGATATGTTAAAACACACCTTTATAAGCTATTTCAATTTATATGTAGAAATATAAATATTAGCTTTTGTAGAAACAGTAGGCTTGATAGAGGTATAATTATCATTAATGCATGGTACTTAAAGATACATCATGTAACTTTTCTGGCTTTTTCTGGTGTCACAGTATGGCATTAAACCTTTCTATCTTCATGAAAACCAAATCAAGTGGAGTGTGGAGAGCCAACCCTGCCCACATGCCTGTTTTTCTCGGTATTTCTGAGCTATAAAACCACCCATAATTGAATGAATGTGAAGTAGTACTGTTAAATGTCATACTGTGGAACATTCCAGGCAAAGCAATGACATCGCTATGGAGACAACCAGGTGATGGACCCCCCCACCAAAATGTTACACAGTGCACCTTTAAAGTAGTAGTTGTTATTGCATTTCCTGTTCCATAGTACAGCATAAACTTTTCTGATCCACTCACAGTAAGAATGCCATAATAAACCTGTGATTGAATAAATGCATAATAAGTTAATTCTCATATAACATTCAGGGCAAAATAGCATTTTGGTGGAGGCAGACCCAAAAAGCTACATTGTGCACCTTTAATCAAGAAACTACAGTGTCTTCTATTTAGGTATAAACCTCATCACCTCATCATCAGTATTCAGCCTGACTGGGAATGTGCATATGAAGAATGTAGATGCTGTTGCCTGATAATCTGTCTCACAGGTGAGCTTTTATGGCTGTTTTCAGGTGCCATTAGCAGAGACATCATGAGAAGCTCGAGGATTTTAGGCTAAACTCAAGTGCGGCTCTTACATCTCCCTCCTCGGGCCTTCTCATGCTTGTCGAGAAGTATTTTTGTGATCTGCGTCTTAGCTGTTTGTCTTCAAGCCATATAAAAAAAAATAAATGCATGCTGTGAATTTGACTTCTTTAATGTACTGTTTTAGTTTTTCTCACAATCAGCCATAACCATATTTACGGAAATGGATGGCAAACACACTTGAGTGAAACGTGGCCCATGTCGCAATCAGCACATGGGGTGGTTGATTATTTCCATTCAAGTTGATGTGGCCCAGTCTGTATCCCACACACTCCGTTTAGCAACTTTTCTTTGTTTGAATCATCAGCAATATAATTTTTTGCGACAAGCATTTTCAGAAAAGAACCGGCCTTGCATCAATATTTCAGTCCTTGTTAGCTGCTGTTTGACCTCCTGCAGAAATCATTGCTTTTTCTCTGTCGTATATCTAGAAGAAAGTGGAATGAAAAAGAATCAAAATTCTTTCTCCTCTGTGCTGCATCCTAGCTGCTGATTGATGGGATCACACCCGACCTTCAGGAAAAAATAAAAAGCGTGAAATGATTGGTTTGGCATTGAGGTGAGATTGGAAACACATGCACTCTCACAACGGGGAAGTATTTGCATTATACTCTGCTGCAAACCAGTTTATAGAGTTGCTCAATCTCTGGTAGTGAAGGAAATGCCATTACTGGGTCGATTTGATTCTAAAGATATGTGTAATTGCACTATAGAGTAATCAGAGAGGGAACATTGTAAGTATACGTTATTCCATACACAAGGAATGTATGATGGTCAAATCTATCTACTTTAATGTTTGTGTATGAGTGACTGGTGGTGGTTGGAGGCGCAGATGGCTTCACTTCACTATAGACTCACTTGCATCAGTCTCCACCACTTTACAGTGTACCCCAGGGCAGTTGTGGCTACAAGAATCTTACCTCTGCCGAGTATTGAGTGAATGAATAATGCATCGTAAAGGGTTTTGAGTGTCATCAAAGGTGCTATATACACATCCATTACATTATTACTTCTCCTGCTACTGCTACTGCTACTACTACTACAGCTGTTGCACATTACTTTTAAAAGATACTTATTTTAGTGGGTTACTTAGACAAAGTGGGCTGTAACAAATACTCCTCACAGTTATCTACAGAATTGAATGCGACTATAATTATTATTTCCATATTTTTTCAGTCTGTTAAATCAATTATGTAGCTCTCTCATCAGCGAGCAGCCTGCAGGTACATGTGGTGGATCAGTGAAGATAATCAGCTGTGATTAGGCAAGGTTTGGACTGTGTGAATAATATGAAGGCACATTTATGAATACTGATGTGTTTTCAGACAGGGAAACATAAGATAGCTGCAAAAATATCTGAGCTTACTGGCTCAGGTGTGGGAAAGTATGACCTAAAAAGAATTATGTAAGAGTAGGCTAAGGTACATTTTATTGTCCTCTTAGAAAAAGTTGGGTAGCATTTACGCTGGTGAATAAACATTTAATGACAAATTATTATGAGGAGGTTTGCCAGGGTAATATCTTAAAATATTTCTATTCATTGTTAATATCATTACTGATTGTATTGTTGATACTAGCAGGCTATTAGTGATACTGTGTAAAATATGTATAAAGTGTAAAATGACACTGAAAGACACAAAAGTAGCTATATACCCTTAAAACCTTTCCTTCTATGCCATAATAAATATAATATGAACAACATACCTAATTAATGCATAAGATTTGTCTATTGATGTAGACTATATAATCAATTATTAAAAACACTAAGCTTTGTATCAACACTTGATTTAAAAATTATAGTCAAAAGTACTTTTTCTAACAATAAAAAAAAAGTAAAATAATCAGAAAGTTTTCCACTGACTCTCTGCTGAGATTTTAAACACAGTACCTATTCTTCTACTATTGACAAAACCCATTCATCCCATAAAAGCAGTGTGACAGGGCATGTAATGACACCAGCTTAAAATACTCTGACAATAGGCAGAAAGATAGAGGCCTCTTTGGATAGTGGAAATAATCGTCATGTTTGGATTGTGATAAGAAGGTGTGCAGAATAGCGTTAGTCACGTCACTTTTCTTTGCTTCATTTTGTTCTCAGCTCGATTTTGTCTCTGCTATTAGTTCAGCTGTTGGCGGTGAAGCAGCTTTTCCGCTCTGCAATATACAATTCAATGCAAGATTTCTTACAAAAATACCACAGCGAAATATTTTTTCTCTGCTGTCTGCCTGTGACTGTCTGATACCTGCCGTGATTCGCTTTTTTATTAGCTTTCTTGAGCAAAGCGTTCGATGCTCTACCATAACAACCAGTGCAACTTTCAATGCACAATAGTTTATAGCTGCACGGACGTTCTCTCCGTAGGAATCCATGTATTGTTGTTCAGTTTTACCTCCCACAGCAGGAAAACGTAGCATGCTGTGTGTGTATAGAGATAATTTTTATTTAAAAGTCTGTAACACAATAGCTCTACGCCTAAGCTAAGGAGAGATGTGGCTTTTTAAAATATTTGGGTACACTACTAGTCAAAAGTTTGTCCCTTTTTCAGTGCTTTTTTCTAAATGTTTACTTCTTTCTACATTTTAGATACATACAAAAGACATCACAATTTAAGAAACATGATGTATGGAATTATGTAGCAAAGAAGAAAAATGTAAATAGCTCTTCTGCATATGTTGTTTTATATTTTATATTTAAATCCTCAACATATACACTCTTTGCTTTGTCAAAAAATATTTAGTAGTGTAATTTAATTCATAGTTGGTGTATTATTTTTTATATTGTGTCTCTTTGTAATAAATCCATGGATACAAGCAGAAACCTGCTTTAGAAATAAAAAGTTACATAATGCTCCTTTAAGTGATAAAACAAATTTTACTTGTGTGCAAAACCCACCTCCGTAAATAAACAGCATTTACAAGGTTTGTCAGAAGGTTGTGTCTTTCTTGTCTCCCTATTCAGTATTCACAAGCCAATAAAATGGAATTGTTATTCGAAAAAACACAAAATTGGGTCTAATAGAACCAGTATTGATTGGTCATAACGAGTGTTTTATCCAAAGTGCCACTCAGAGCAGATCTCAAAAGAGTAACATTACTCCAACACTAAGTCCAAGGTCAAACTCTAGACATTTCAATCTTCCACAGACCAAACTCACAACACTGCCCTAAAAGTAGCCCATTGTTAGTACTAGATTTTGGCTTATATTTCCTGATGCCTCAGTGTAATGTTCCTCAGACTATATATAAAAATAAACAGAAAATCAATTTGTTTTGTTACAGGTTTGAAGCAGTCGTAAAAGTAGTGCCAACATAAGGCTTAGTGATCGAAGCGGTCAGTGAAGGGTTTAGAACGATGCATTCATATAGACAAATCCCTTTACTGCAAGCAAACAGCTCCCTGTAAGAAAGATGCACTCAAATCCTTGGGCCAGGAGGAAAATCAGCCTACTCTAGAGTAGGGCTTTTCTAACTGGCACCTATATGTTTACATAAAACGAGACCTGCTTCTTCAAAACGCACTTTATTACTCAATGTAAAAACAAAGAGATGTACATACATTTTACAACATGACTGACAATGAACAATGCCAACATAGTTAAACCACTTGAACAGTAAAGAAATGCAATATGTCCTTAATACAGTGTAGTGGTGGAAATAGAGGGAAAAAAAAAAAAAAAAACTAGAAAAATTGTACTCCGCTATTAATGCCACCCACACATGTTTGCACATACAGTATCATAATGACATTACTGATGCTGCGTTAGAATTAGGGCTATGCACAAAGCAACTGTACAATACAGTGAAATGGGTTTTCAGTATATTTATTTAGTACAGACAAATCAGACGAAAACTGTAGAAAACAATATAGAAGCTCTCTGAGTCATATGCCTCTCTTTGCCTGCCAAACAACCATTTTATCAAACCCCAAGTGCAAAAATGTTGCTGTGTAAAATGCTAACAACATTAATTAAATAGAATGGAACTCTTACAAACATTTTATCCAAAATAGTAAATTCAGCAGTTAAGAACATTTTGTCTTTTGTAACCATCAACCTAAAGTTTTAGTTTAGTGAGGTATAATATGGCTTTACATCATACCAACCTTTTTTGTAATTGGGGTTAGACTCATTTTTGAAATAGAGTTGTTAATTTTTTTTTTTTTTTCTTTTAAAATAAAGTCTTTACTTACTTCACACTCATTGCTATGTTATACCTATAAGGCTTTCCAAGAGGCTTTTGTAAACCATCCCTTACTCTCTCTTTCATAGATATGCTTCTAATTTCTGTCCATTTTGGTACTTCTCACTCCAAGCACATTGTCCCAGCTTTAGCAGTGAATCTCATAGGCCACCTGTGACCCGAACAGCAGGCTCTGACTGAGGAACAGCTCCTCTGGGTCTGTAGTTAAGGGTCCCTCTCCTCCATCACCCGGGTTTCTCCTCAGCCCAATCCCCCCAGACCTGCTCAGAGTCTGGACTACCTCATGATCCAGCAGCACCTCCTTTATCCCCTTCTGCTGGACAAACCCACTGACCATGTGGCACCTTGACGGCCCTGTCCCTAGATTGGACTTTGAGCGGTTGAAAACATACATCTCATGTCCGTCATCATCGCGATATTCTTCCAACTGAGCAAAGCTTGAAGGTCCTTCTGAGTAATCATTCATGTACAGAATCCCCTCCTCTTTTCCTGAACAACAACTCCCGCCCTCTTCTTTGCGGAACTGTTGGTGGCGAGTGTATATCATGATCAACAGGAGAACCGCGGTGAGAGCCAGTAAAGAGATACCAACAGCGATGGCAGTTTGCGTTGCAGGACCTAAAGCATTAAAATCCATACTGTCTTGCTCGTAAAGGGGTTCTTGGCTTATGTCCAAAACCTCAGGCTGAAAGAATGAATTTGATGAAGAGGAGATGAATGCGTTCGTGTTGAGACGTGGCCACAACTGAGAGGAATATGAGGAAGAGGACATATTGACCGCTAAGTGAAAGGTCACTTTAGCAATACCACCGGGATTCCACGCTTCGCATTCGTACCGACCTGCATGAGCCACTGTGACGTTGCTAAGGAACAGCATACCACTACCCGTATCAGGGTCAAAACTGTCTCTCTCTCCACCTTCTTCTGTCCCACGGATAAGCTGGACACTACTGACTTTAACTTTACTGCTGCTGGGTAAGGCAGTCACCACTCCGCCAGTCCCAGGCTTGAAGAAATCTCCGTTGGGTCCAATTTCTTGGACAAGACCTCGTGGTGATAGCTGCGCTTTGCCTTGGGATGCTTTCTTCCATGTAACTTGCGGTTGGGGGTATCCAGAAGCTTGGCAGGATACTCGCAGACTCTCCCCCAGGCGGACCGTCAAATGGCTGGGTTCGAGCTGGACCACAGGGGGGATGCAGACCAGACTGTTGGGGGCGACCTCTACTAAGCTGAGGTGAGAGAGCCGTGGGGGTTCAGAGCACATAAGACGCCGCTGTTCTGCAGAGCTGAGCAGGCGCTGTCCATCCTCACTGATCCAAGTACGCAACCAGCCCAGTGCACAGTCACAGCGCCATGGGTTCTCTGGAATAACAAAAATATAGATTTCAGCAAATAATAACAGACATTTCAAAGAGATGTTGAGGTAAAAGAAAGCTTCTTCTATGTAATTAACCTGCAATTTGTTCAATAATACAACAGCATGCACACAGGAATTAACAATGAGGTTTAAAAATATCTAGAGTGATTCATTTGGAAAGCGGAGGTAAGCTTGTAGTCAGAAATTGTTCTGTTCAAAATGATAGTATTTTCTGGAATAAATTGTTAAAAAACAGAAACGTTCAATAAAAAGATAAGAAGAAACAGGAAAAAGCTCTGAACTAAAGATGAAAGCTCAATTAAAAGTTAACGTGTATTTCTTTTTGGTGCTGTTCATATTTGACTTGAGATTTGTTTGATTGATGTGTTTAATTGACATTTCTTTTTAATAAAAACCTTGTAACTACACTTTGAGTAGTGTTGAAGACTTCCATTCTCCACACTAACAACATCTGTTTGTCTGTCTCATTTTTAATCATTTTCTTGTTCCTGTTTTTTAACAAAATGAAAACATACAGTACAGTATCTACATAAGGAGGAAACCATAGTGACCATAGTGAGAAATCAGTTTTATACCCCTTACCTGTGACTCGGAGCACCTGCAGACTGACCAGAGGGGTGAGGGAGGAGGAGCCCAGCGTGCGGAGGTGATTTCGACTCAGGTCCAGCAGAGCCAAAGAGGACAGACCAGTGAGAGCCCGCTCCGCCAGCAGCTCTATACTGTTCTCCTGGAGGTGGAGCTCCTGCAAACGCTGCACACACAAACAGTAAGCAATAAGAGAGAGGTTAATCTAATCTAATCTAAAATCTAATCTAATCTAAATATATGAAGAGTTAATGTATATGTTTGTATTAAGCTTGCAGGATGGTATATAAGAATTTCACTGCATATTGCAATGTGTGGTACATGTGATTTTGTGTATTTGACAAATACACTGAAACCTCAAAACAATGCAGCTTTAAAATAAATAAATCAATACATAAGCAAAGGTGCAGCGTCAGCAGTGATGCGGTCACTGTATCGGACCATTGTGGTGAAGGGGAAGCTGAGCTGATCAATCTACGTTTCTCCCCTCACCTATGGTTATGAGCTTTGGGTAATGACTGAAAGCACAAGATCGTGCATACAAGCAATTGAAATGAGTTTCCTCTGCAAAGTGGCTGGGCGCTCCCTTAGAGACAGGGTGAGAAGCTCAGTCACAAGGGAGGAGCTTGGAGTAGAGCCATTGCTCCTCCACGTTGAGAGGAGCCAGCTGATGTGGCTCGGGCATCGGTTTCAAATCAGTTCCGGGGCATGTCCCACCGGGAGGAGGCCCCGAGGAAGACCCAGGACATGCTGAGAGACTATGTCTCTCGGCTGGCCTGGGAATGCCTCGGGATCCCCCCGGAAGAGCTGGAGGGAGTGTGTGTAGAGGGTAGTCTGGGAGTCCCCGCTTAGACTGCTGCCCCCGCGACCCAGCCCCGGATAAGCAGAAGAAAATGGATGGATGGATGTGCAAAGGTATATAAGAAGAAACTGCATAAGAACTAAGACCTATAATTCCCCAGTCCCTGTCTAGTGAGACCAAAGCCAAGACTTAGATTTAGACAAACTTTATTGATCCACATGGTAAATTACTTGGACACAGTAGCTCACACATTATAATAGCAAAGTGTAAAAATATAAATGGTAATAATAAATTCAAAATAAGTAGCATATATAGCAAGAGACTGGTGTCAAATAAGGTATAATTATATAAATGTATATATACAAGTAAAAATAAAATATAGAAATATAGTAATACAAATATATCTCAGCTATATACAAGAGGTCGTAAGGAGAATACCAAAAGATTCGTGGTCCGACTGGAAGTTACTCAAACTGTCCCCAAATTGTGGCCTTAGTCCCTATAATTTCTTCTCTGTGTGAACACAAAAATGGGGCTGGTGCTAAAAAAAGTACCAGAAATTGCAAAAAGTTCCTACAGTATCAAATCTCCAATGATTCAATCTAACACAACCTTATATCTAACCATTCTTTCAGTGATTTAGGCTGGAAGTCTGCAGGGCACTGTTGGTTAGCAGCAATTTCACACCTCACAAAATCTTTGGAACACTACAGTAAGCAGTAGACAACTCTATTTCACCAGTCTGTGCCAAACCAGTTAATCATAAGAAATAAAACAGGTAACTCCTTTCGACATCGGAATAGTTAACATTGCATAGAGCATAGACTGTATATATATAAATGGACATAGCTAACCTGATAGCTGCCTCATTCCAAATAGGAAGTGAGCGTGGGGGCACTTCCAGCTCATCAACTCGGTTCTTTTCTTCTAATTGATTTTACGTTGAAAAATTGTCACCCTCTCTCTGTAACTGATGCAGTGAGCTTCGTCATTTTGGTCTTAAAATGTTCATATTAACCTGGTGTTTTTATTTAGTTATTTTATCCGTAAATACATTCCTAATATAGAGCTTGCTTCCAAATTCACCCTTATAACCCTTTGACGTCTAATTGTCAGAGTGGCGACATTTCCATTTTTTTATCAAAACCTCCCTGCACTCTGACATTTTTTTTTTTTTTCCTTGGTTGGAATTAGCTTTTTTTCCCCCAACATTCCATCATTCCGACACACAAGGTAATTATTAAGTTATGGTCGCGCTTTTTTCAGGACAATGTTTTCACGGACTGGTGGCGTAGGAGGTATTGGTACGTGTGGCCAGGTTTAGTCCTGGTTAAATCCTGGTTTAGTCCTGGTTTATACCTGGTTTTAGTCCTGGTTTAATCCTGGTTTAGATCTGGTTTTAGTCCTGGTTTAAGTTTTGGTTTTAGTCCTGGTTTAGTCCTGGTTTGGACCTGGTTTAGATCTGATTTTAGTTCTGGTTTAGTTCTGGTTTAGTCCTGGTTTTAATGCTTGTTTTAGTCGTGGTTTAGTACTAGTTTGAGTCCTGGTTTTAGTTCTGGTTTAGAGGTGAGGTATACAAGGCAAAAAGGTGACTCTCCAAACTATGAGGTTGTCAGAATGGCGATATTAAAGGTGCCAGAATGGAAGAATGTCGGAATGACGGAATGCCGGGATGGGGGTCTGTCGGAGTGGCAGTATGGTGGAATAAGGGTTGGATCCCCTATAACTGTTAGCCTTGTGAACTTAATTTGGAGCCAAAACTTTGGGTGATTTTGCGTTTTCTTTAAATAAGACAAATAATAAAAGGTAAAATTTGTCTTATTAGAAGAAAACAAAACATGGCATAGATAGACACATGTGTATACTAGTAGTACTTTCCATTTTTCTCACCTGTAGCCCCCTAAAGGTGTAGTCCTGCACTCTGGTGATCTGATTCCCGGCGAGGTAGAGGATACGGAGATGCTCCAAGCCACGGAACATATCTGGACTGACCAGGTGGATGAGATTTCCATTCAGGGCTAACTCCAGGAGCTGTCCCTGACTGGAGAAGGCCCCGGGCTCCAAAGCAGAGATACTGTTGTTCTGCAGGTAGAGGTAATGAAGTTGGCCCAGACGGGACATGTCCTGTAGCCGGATCTGCGTTATCGCATTGTCCTGGAGAAATATAGTCTTTGGAGAGGACAGGGGGAGATTGCGTCAGTCATTTAAGATAAACTAAACTGCTCAAGTACTTAGTGTTTCAGTGTGTATTGACTTTATGACAAAAGTTGAAGGGAAGATAACACACCACTGCTGCAGCTATTCATTTGTATTCAACAGGGCTTTAGCTTTGATCAAATTTAGCCTTGTTCATTACTTGTAGATGGGTAATATATGATGTGGCGACAGCATGTGCTTTGATGAGATTTACACCTTATAACAAAGTTGGAAGGACAATCTCGTTTTAAGGTGATTTCTGCCTTTTTCAAGACACTTTCAGCCGTTACACGTCTCGTAATGATGGCCTTCTCCTTTTGATAATGATTAATAGTGTCATGCTTTAGATGAAACCTTTTACAAATGACACCTTATATAGTGAATGTGCACTGAGCTTCACGCTTGTAATATTATTGGCGGAGACAATGCAAGCTGTGCCGTGCTATTGCTCTTTTGTCTCACATTTTGTCTGCACTTGATGAATGCTGCAGAGACAACAGACCTGCCACATGTGCTCTGAGTCTGCTCCACAATGAAAAGTTGTTTGGTTGACTGCTAATGTTCCTAATGTTAGAGCTGAAGCACGCCCCGGTCATGAGGTATCAGGCGTGATGATGGGCCATATAAACCTGCTGATTGAGGTTAATGGAAGAATTTATGCGTGACATAATTTTCATTAATATTTATAAGCGGCAATAATGTTGGGGCCCTGAACTTGTGCAGGAGAAAAAAGACATGGGTGTAATGTCGAACATCTTCTCTATAGATGATCACTGGGAGAGTGTGAGAGTCCTATTTGGAGGGAGAATGAATAATTACACAGCCAGTAGAGCGGCCCCTCCCTCCAGCGCACATCAAAGAGGGTCATGGAGGATTGATTAACCACAATCATTTCAGGCTAATAAGAATGGATCAGAAAGGAAGTAAAGTCATGGACGCTGTGTTGCCAGGTCAGAAGAAGTTGGGTCCAACTTACAGTAAATGCATTTTCTTTTTGAGTTGAGAAATAATTTCAATCATATATTTTACATCTACACTATTTAAGTTCACAGTCTCGTTACTGAAAACCGTAGTAAAAGAAGCCTGCTGTTATGCCTCTGTTGCTGCCTGGTAATTATAAGGCTACTCAGCATGTGTTTTATGTGGTACACTGAACATGCCACATTATGATAGACAGGAATATTGCAGTTGTTTGCTTTAGACATCTACTGCAACAGCAACTAAACACCATAGGCAAGAAACATAAATACATATTTTTGCGCAGGCTTTTAGTATCATTACTAATTTAGTGCTCTATTGATTATGTTTAAAGCAAACCAGTGAACCCTTTATATTGAAGCCAGTTTGGCATTTGACTAAATAGATATCTACTTGTAATGACTATGGACAATAGTGGTGGCTGTGGGCTTTTTATGGGTCCACTAATTGAACACATAATAATTACAAACAATAATCATTCAAAATAATGTGTTTGGGCTTTCCCGTAGCTTTAATAGTTTGAAAAACATTTAAAAGCACTACATTACAAGAAAAGCTGATCTGGGTGTAGACTGACTGAAATGTGACTTCAATTGTGAGCCAGCAGCCTCTCCTACCTCCAGCAATCTTTCCCACACCAATTTCACAGGCACAGTGGGTTTGGTGTCTTGCCCAAGGACACAACCAAAGTATGCTTTGGTCAGACCTGGCATTAAACCATCAACTTCTGGTCTGCTGCCTGAGGCCCTGCACTTCAAATGGCACCAATATTATTATATTCTCAAATATTGACTTGTGACTCTAATACAACAGGCATATGGTACATCATGCCCCACTCAAGGTTGCCTGTATACCTCTACGGGCGATTCACTTTTTTGAAAGAGATATTCAATATGAAAATTAATTTTCAATGGAGTTGGTTCCACAAACTTGCTTTTTTAAACTTGTGGCTTTAGGTATTTTCATCTGAAATATGTCAACACATTTATTTCGAAACTACAGTGTAAATATTTCCACCTTCCACCATTTGATTGATAAACCAGGCCAAAACCTTAATATTTGACAGTTCTAAAGGAAAATACTACCATCTGACCTTTTCTTACATTGAAACTATAGACAGTTTTCAATGTTAACATGTCACATGGACCCAACCTTCCTGTTTCTCTCTAACCCCACAAGTCTATGCTGAGACATGCCACTCTCAACACAAGGACTGACCTCTGTCACCATGGGAACGCCCTGTGGGATTTCTTTGATCCCGATGGAGCCACACTCCACAGTGAGACTGTAGCATCGACAGCCGGCCGGACAGCCCAGCACGGGTTTGAGTAGGCAGGACCCTCCAACCAGCAGAAGGGCCACGATTGGAGGGAACATGGTGTTTTTCCTCTGCAGTATTTCCTAAACACAACCTGATGAGACAAAAGCAGAGGAGAGACAAGTAAGCATGAATCCCTTGGTGTATTTGTGCCACGGTAACAAGCTGTTTTTCTTATGGAAATGCCTCCGCCGCCCGCCTCAAAGACTGACAAGCTCTGCAGATGTTTTGTCCATTGGCGGATGTCTGGGAAATGACAAGGGAAGATTGATAAAAGAAAAGGAGAAGAAGAAGAAAAAAAATGGTGAGACACATAAGGCTATCTCATGCCTCATTCCTGGCTGTTTTCAATTCAAGTGTGTCTGCTCGAAGTGCAATTGCAGAGGCTTCTATTATGGGCTTCAATTAATTAAAGATGTGATAAAAGATGTGCAGGTTGCCTCAAGGACCTCTCTCTTGTCAGTTTAATGCATGCACAAACACACACACACACAGCCTCTCCTCCTTCTTATTCTTCTCCTGCCTTTGTTTCCTGTGACACACACTCACACACGCACACGCGCTCGTACACATGCACTCACACACATACACACATGCACACACGCTAACTCACTTCTATTACTTGTGGGGGGCATGACACACTTACATTTATTTCCGGGAGACATAACCCAGACCTAACCTTCTCAACAAGTCTTCATCCCAGTCGTTAAGGAGATTGTTCAAAATGTCAGAAACAGGGCAAAACAAGATTCCTATAGAGATATATATATATTGCTAGATAAGTCATAAATATAAACTGTGGGGTTTCAGGCAACAAAAAAGGCACAGACATCATACTAAGCAGCATAGTAATACTTGATAATGAGCTATGTTTGTGCAAGTCCCTGTGGCTTTTTCGCTATTCTAGAGATATATTATAGAGCACAGATTAAGCTGCAAAAGAGGTTTAATGGTTTGAGTCATTCAGTATGTAGTCCTTTGGCGTATTTACAATGCTTTCAGAAACACAGTTTGCACATACTTTTTTTTTATTTTTATTTTTTATCTCAATCAAGATTACAATTGCAAGTTGTTGTTTTTACAGAAATATACACAACTGTTTTTTGGGGCAGCATTTCCAGTTTCTGTTATCCTCTGAAATAACTTCTGCAATTAAAGACCTGGGCAGCACCTAATCTACCACCTGCTTTCTCCCCCACATTGTCGTTCTCTGATTAGTTGACTAACTCCTGATATTATATTTAACTGGCAGGACCTGACTAATTTCTCTGTCCAATACCAGGTGAAAATTGTGTAGTCAGACCAAGATTGTCCTCTCCAGTCACAATAAGAAACCAAATATTGAGTTGATTTCATGGATTCATTTCCATTTTTGGCTATATAAATAGATTCTTCAAACCTAGCTGGAAAAAGTCAAGATTTATTTATTGCATTTGCATCTGACCCTCCTTGAATGCCGCCTGGGCATCTTGTCAGAAGCAATGGGCGCAACAGTGCAACACCAGGAGCTTGGTGAGGACTACCTTAGCTGTAGGACTTTTATATTGTGTATAGTGGGTTCATGGGGACATCTGTCTGGAGAAAACCTGTCCAGACACAGAGAGAAACATGTAAACTCTGCACAGAAAGGCTTGAGTGAACCAAGAATGGAACCTGGAACCTTATAATTCAGTCTTACATGATCTGTTTTCTCTGATCTTTACAGTTACACAAATTTAGTCTCCATTTGGCTTGATGGATCTTAAGAAACCAATCTGAGATCTGCAGACCTTCAGTTGTGACCAGTAGCTCATTTTAATAATCTAATCAGATACATTGGCTTGCTCCACCACACTGCTGCCTCTGATATCAAGTCGTCGCAGAGCCATGTGTGTTTGTCCCATAGTGCCTGTAGGGATTCAGCGTTCTGCTTGACTGTCCACATCCGGGAAGCCACTTGTTCAATAAGCCATCAGTGTTGTTTATTAGGCTACAGATATTGGATTTTGGAAATAATATGTGTTGGGATGTCAGGCTGAGCCATTGTGCTGTTTCTTGCCTATACATTATTCCAGAGAAGTCTTCATGTGGCACAAAGAGAAAGCATACGCTGCATTGATCCAATTTCTGGAGCCACATTGTGATGAAACATTCATGTGTGCCATGCCTGTGGATCCTATTAAGCATGTCGGAAATTCTTTTGTTGAATTGTCTTTATTGCTTTTTTCACAGGCAAGAACAGGGACCCAAGACAGAGAGTAGCACTGGGGTTGAACCACCAATTGGTATCGGGGCAGCTTGTTATATGTTCTATCTCATACAAAGCATTCAGTAACTTCCCTGACCTGTGTATTTGAACAGTACAGATTTTGTATTATTAGATAAATAGGACCAAAGATACAAGGTAAAGTCACAATGGACTGGAAGAATAATAGAAACAATAAATAACATAGCTGTCATAGTTTTGTGAGGGGTGAATTTGCTATAGACTGGAAGATGAGTGTTTAAGTCCATGTCAGGTATTGCGAGATAGTATCTAGGCTATACTTTATATTCATGTTTCCTTTTGAGATACAAATTGCTAGCCAAAATAAATAAAATGAAGGGGGTTGCATTTAAAACACTGCAGTGCACACCCCCGGGGGCATAATTATTTGTTGTGTTGACCCCTGTCTCTTGAATATTTTAAATATAATGAGTTACTAATATTAGAACAGATAAAAAATGATTTTTCCAACCAGTGTAGCCAAAGTTTCTGCTTCTTCACAAATGTGTTCTCAAATTTCACACAAAATTGATGACATTTACAGAGGAAACTGCTGCGATCATCTTGTTTATTAATTACTCCAAATGCATACAGATTTCATTACTGCCTGGTGACAAATAGACACTGCCCTGAAAATAAAGCGCGTCTCATAAATATTAATTTGGCACATGTCTGACTCCTTGTGTGTCAGATTGATACCGTACATTTATTATTGTAGATTTATAATCCCAGAGCTGTAATTTCATGGCTAAGGGCAAAACTGGCATGATGACCACAATGCACCACCAGGGGAGTTCTCTCCCATATATTATTTAAAAACAGGAAATGAGCCATTTTAAATATTGCATTTTGAATCAGTGCATTTACTTGGCAGAACGGCTAACTAGATTAATACAATGTGACCTACATAAGCCGCTCAATCACATTCTAACACTAAAAAAAAAAAAGGAAAAAAAGAAAAGAAAAAGAGAGAAAAAACTCTAGCTTTTATTAACAGAAGCATACCATTTCCTTTTCAGAGCTCCCCAAACAAGCATGGAAAGGAAATTAATTATATTTCTATTGTGGGCAAATGAAAGCACAGAAATTGAATTTTAAATAAGGCCTTGGTCTGTCATTGGGCTTTTGTTCCAGCTGAGAGAGAGGACTTTTAAAGAGCTGGGAGTGTTGGAGCAGTGTGACAGAGGGAACAGGGATGAAGACACTTGATGCCTGAGGCTAAGAATACACACACGCGCGCACACACGCACACACACACACACACACACACAAACACACACACTGTGCAGGTGCTGTTAGCGACACGCGACACACCACGGGACCTCTTGCCAGTTGCAAGCATCACTAATGTATTGTACTGATTAAGGCTGGTAAGCTCAGGGCTGCACAACATCACTGACAGTCTGTCATATATTCTGACATCAGCAAATGTAGATTTCTATCCAAATGCACTGTAATAATACGATGGGTAAGCCCTGTGTGTGTACATGTATAGTTCAGTATTGTAGACAGGTGCTCGTTGGAGAGGGCTTCTTTTTAACTTGAAAATATTTATTTATATTAAGTGATGTCTGTAGGGTAACATCTCAAAAATGCAACAAAAACAACCACAAAAAACCCAAGGCACTCCATGTGGTTAGAAAAGTGAAAAAGCCTTTATTGCAGCTTGGCTATTAAGGTTAAAAACATACGCTCCAATGCATTTCGGTCAACATAACCTTCATCAGGGTGCAAGGACCTTTGAGACTTTACCCTACAGGCAGCTACTTAAATATTTTCAAGTACTGCAATAGATTCTTTGTTCTAGATTTTGAAACATTTTGACAGTGACGATAATGTCTGTGTATTAGACCTGTCACGATAATTACTATATCGACTTATTGTTCAATACAGGACAAATGGATTTATTTTGGGGGGTCAGTATTTACTGTGGGTAATTTTTCTTTGTACTAGAGGAAAGATTGTGGTTATTTCTTTGCACTTTGATGAGGTTTGAGCTGTAGATGGTTGAATTATGAACCTATATGATTCATAGATACCAACTAACAACTTATAGTGTTTCATTCTGCTATTGACTTATTGCAGCTCATATTTTTTTTAACACTATTCTAGCTTTAGAATACTTTTTGGGGGATACTTCTGTTTTATGGTTTGGTTTCAGTATTATAGTCTATCATCAATATTTTACTACAGAAATATATCACCCTTCAAAATGTATTAGCTTGACAGGCCTGTTTATGCCTATAGGAATTCTCCACATGTTTCCACTTCAGTTCTGAATAGTGAAAAGAAACATTGCATGATTTGAACCCATGGTTTGTATGTTGTTTTCCTCTGTACTCTGTAGTTTGCACAGTACGCTAACCCTCTAGATTGGTACACCTGACTGTGGTCCAGGCTGGTCTTGTATAGTCAAAAAGCGTTAAATCATTATTTGACATTTTGTTCATTGTAATTGTAAAACTATTGACTTGTAATCAATCTAAAACAGCTTCATTAAAGAAAAGGATCCATCAACATCCTGTTCCAAACTGCAGAACTGACAGGCCCTACCTCTTTCACACTATTACAAAGCAGATTTTTATGAGTTTTTAACTTATTGAAAAGGAGCTAAAAGGTATTTCTGAACCCAGATTCTGATTTTTGGATTATCACAAGTAAGCACAGAAAAGTAAGAGGCGATAAGGGGTGTAAATCGATTTTTATTTTTATTTTTAGCATTCAAGCCCTTGGTTATTATGATAATCTGTCTCCTATAAATTGTGCAGCACCTTTATCGCAAAGAACATGCATGTCCTCCATGTAAATGTGTTTGATTTAGCTTAATAGAAGCGCATTATTGAAGTACATTTAGTTCCTTGTGAAATACATGTTACATTTGATGTTTTTTTGTATGTGAGAGATTTGTGGATTTGTCAATTTAGCAAGAAAGCTGACAAAACATATGGTGAGACAAAGGATCAGTGGACCTGCTATGTTTGCAATGCCAAGTCATTTAGCATCATTTTGTGTTATTTACAAAGCCTACAAAATCCCATCTGTCTGTCTCAATGGTCATTGTACTCTAAAAGAAAGAGAAATGATCAAAAGTAAACTTATAGGACAACAAGACTTTTAGTGGACAATGATTCATCACAAAATGTTTTCAAAGGAGAAATAATCTCCAGATGGCCCCTTGAAAAGCCCCAGTGATGACAACAGAATAAAAACTGTTTATACATGTGAAAATACTGCTGGACATTTTGACAGGATGTCGATGGCTGAGGTCAAAGAAAACTTGAGCAAGGGACTCCCTGTCAGCAATAGTCCCTGAGTCCCTTCACTTCTACTGTCTCTTCAAAAACACACTCAGGAATATGTGTAGAACAACATTTGAACTAAATTAGATTCATTTATGAATGAAGAAGCCACACTAACAATAATTTGCAAAAAAGAGCAAAGAAGAGTTAGCTAGAATATAAGAAAAAAAGATGAATGGCAGGTGTAATCAAAAACTTTCTCAATAGGCCTTCAGCTAGCTCAGCTCAAAAATTGGAGGTCCCTTGGTGCTGCACTTTGGTCACCAGCAGGCAGGATCCCAGCTGCATTACAGGATAGAACACATTTCCTTATAAAATTTATCTTATCTGCTTTAGCTCAAGAAGTTGTGGTAATTTAAAACTTTTCATTTGAGTTGACACATCTGTATTTTACACAGCATCTTTGCTGAATGATTATTTGTTTTTCAAAACATAGTTCAATTGCTTCGAGTAAGTTATTGCTTTGAAAACAACATTTGCTTTCATCAAACTGGGACTATGACAGGTATATCAGGTTGTCTAGCTTTAAAAGGTCCTCTGTTATGCAAAATTGACTCTTGTGAGCTTTAAGCCATGTTATAATGTTACCTCCTCCAAATGTGCCAGGGGTTTGTTTTGTTTCATTTGCACTTTTTAGCGTAATCCTGTATTATTAGTCTGTCTGCATACTAAGTTAACAGCTACCTTTTACCTTTTGTTTTGTAGAGATTTACAATTTCAGGGCTGAAAAATTATTCTAGTGAAGGTGTATAGCAGGGGTCTCTAACCTGTAGCTCAGGACCTACTGGTACCTCTCCACCCCCTTCCTAGTAGCTCTTCAAGGGATTTCTGAATTATACATATTGCACTGAATAACTCAAAATTTGATTGATTAAATGCCTATTTCCATTGTAAATGTATCATTTTGATGTCTGTTTTTGTGCACTGATAACTGGATAATAGGTTATGTTTTATAGACACCTAACTGCACCCCATCTATGGCCTACCATGGGTCTTATACTTACAAAATTTCTGGCAACCGCTAAAATTTGTAGCTTTCTCACATTTCCTTTTTACAAAAAGTAGCTCAGGTTGGAGAAAGGTTGGAGACTCCTGGGGTATAGAGTTTAAAAACACAGTCAAGCAATTCTGTATTACCACATGACATCACAAGGTGGAACAGAATGTTTTCTGTTCTGCAGTACGCGTGTGTTTAACATGTGTGAATGAAACAAAACACAACTCCAGGTATGTTTGTGATGATGAGGACACATATAAAACAGATCATAGTGTAATACAGGCCCTTTAAAGTGCAGTCTCTTCAGAGTTCGATTGTCTCCAATAAGATTTGCTCTCGTCCTTTGTCATGCTGATGCTGGATTTGAGTCGCAAGAGGTCAATTTGTTCATTTCAGTCGCCGTAATCCTCAGTGGGACATACGTAATCTACACAATCAGATGCTTGTTAGCTAAGCCCCTCTCTCACTGCTCTAGAGGATTCACAAAGAGGAGGGGTGTGCTTTATTCTGTATGGAAAATGAGGTCAGAGATACAATATATTTCTGTTGATTGTGTGGTGTAAATGTGTAAATGGGATGATTAGGGCTTAATTTTTGTGGACATATTGAAGGCCAGGGGATTTAGCCTGGACCAGCACAGCTCACGTCAGTCAACAAATGCCAAAGGGAATCCTAATAATTGCAGATCACACAAAGCAACGCGATGCATACAGAGGAGGGGACTGTTTAAGGCTATGCACAATCGGAGCCACTCCACAAAGCATTGTTAAGCCCTTTGCCTGCGTGGTATTATTGTTTATTTGGGCATTTTGGAAGAGACTGTATCCTCTTTGTTCTTCACTGAGTGTGCTTTTCACTGGATTTGTTTGTGCCGTGAAAACAGTCAAAGCTGGACCTGTGTGTGCAAACATTATTAGCACACTGCCAGAATGTTAATATTTCTACAAAAAAATATAAATGGATATGTCTGTGAGTACGCATGTAAGGTCAATATCATCCATCATATTGTCATATTTGTGTATTTTCTTATATTGTGAATTTCTTGCCTGGAATCTAGAGTAACCACTTCTTCAATACTTTACAAAGATGTACGTCTGAGTCTGGTCACCGGCGAGCGTGATTGACAGGTGGATTAGCCAAATAGGGACATACATGGTCCGTCCATATCAAAACAAATATGACTGCTTTGTGGCACTAAAATCTGTTAATCTGGTGTGGGAGAAATTGGATTCTATTTGTAAATAGGCCGTGGTAACAAGACAGATCCCTTTGTATGAAAAATACAGAGAGATTTCATTCTTGATTTACAACATATCCAAATGTCAACACAATAAAACAGAATAATCATGGTTTCAGCCAAGTTTGACGATTGCCGTTTGGTATCCAGACTGATTCTTTCGTAAATTCTGTGCATAAAATGTCTCTGCCTGGTCTCTGTATGGTCACCATCTCTGTGTCCCAGGCAGAACTCTGACAAAGCAGTCAAGTTTGTTTATTCCAGTGATGCATGGGAAACAGAAAATCCTTTGTTTTTTCAGTTTTTTCCCCCTCCCTTCATAAACAGGCATGCTTGTTTGGATACTGATGGACCTTGAGTGTATATGACTGACTATTAACACTCATCAAAAGTATCAGTACTCATAGTCATACTAATACATTTTTAATCTAGTATCAGAACTATTCAAACTGAAAAAAATCACATGCATGAAACAAATTGTGTTTTAAATCTTGTGGCATTGAAATAAGTATTGAGTATTGAGCCTTTTCCTCAATATCAGAATAGAATTTAGCATCATGACTAAATCACAGAGGAGGGGCTCACTTTCACACTTGCTCAATCACCACATCAAATTTAAGAATAAACTGGGAATAAGCCTGGAATGAACTAGGACCAAACCAGAATAAATGTGAGCGTGACCTAATCTTCATCTAAATCATTTAAATCAGACACAATAATGACTAAAAAACAGATCTAAACCAGGAGTAACCCAAGTCAGCCCAAGGATAAAAATAACTACCTGTAAATGACTTCATAACCTTAACAAACTCTATCACAGAGTTCAAGTTGAAGTCTGATCCTGTTAAAACCTGGATTATTCCTGTTACATCTTTCAAACATTTTTCCACGGGGTTGGTATTGATGTGCTAGCCGTACAGAGTGCTAGAGGCAGCTGCAAAGTTCACCTCCCAAAGCCTTCTTCGGTCCAGGTCGGCCTTATCCGTTGTTATGGAAACGAAGGTCTGCTTAGGGACCCCAAGGCCATGCACACTTCCTGCACAGTTAGAGTAAGGCAAACAAGTCCACAGAAATAGAAGGTGCCATTTCCTGCAGGGGAAAGACGCCAGCTGAGTCTGAGCGATTTGATAAGCCTGCGGTAATTCATAAATTCAGTTTAAAGCTCAGTCTCTCTACCTATACAACGCTGCAGGCCATTCTTTAGGAGGACTATGTGACCAAACTGTTATAGAAAATAAACAAAACTATGAAGAGATAAGAGGAATAATTTAACTACAAACCCATGCAGACCTCATCGGCAACTTTGGCAGGTAAAAGCTGGCTAACATTTTGAATTTTAGGAAATATTCACCAAAAACTGTTGTAAACACAAAACACATGAGCACCCTAACCTTTCAGTACACCTGGGTAATTAGACACAGGAAATATTCCAATTATAACTTCCCAACAGGAGGCGAATAATTATGAATTTTAAATGAACTGGATGTTTTGAATCAGTCTGGAAAAAGATGTGTGCGCACAGTCATGAGGCTGTCCTAAAAACCTCCTAACATCACTTTTGGAGAACTGTACAAGTCTGGGTCAGAGGTCTCCAAAACTACAAAATGGATAGAGCTAATTTGATCGGTTCCACAGTGCTGGTGGAGTGGAGGCAGCTATAGAAATGGTAAAAAGAACTGCCAGTGCACACGTTAGTTCTATATCCTGATTTAGAGATGTTAAAGTGGCCACTATATGAAGTAAAAGTAGTCAAGTACTTTAATTAAGTATACATTTTATTTATCTGTACTTTACTTTATGTTACTTTAGATTTTAAAGTGGATACTTTCTGATTTTACTTCACTACTTTTAAGAACTTCTCTGTTTCTATTCTACTACATTTTTGAAAAGGACTGAAAGGTAAAAGTATATTTAGCTGGAGACCTGCTGAAAGGGCAAAGGAGTTTATTTTTAACAGGTTTATAGGTTGAGCAAACTAAAATCTACAAAGAAAAACTGTTCCCGTAGAACAAAATTCAGCACAGATTTCAAGCTTTATTAGACTTAATAATCTGCACAACATACTGTTACTTTCTACTCCTTAAGTGCATTTTTAAACAAGTGCGTTAACACTTTTACTTGAATAGAATTTTCATGTTATACTTGAATATTTTTTGCCTCAGTATCTGTACTTTTAACACATTTGAGTACTTCTTCCACCACTGGTTAAAGGTGCATTATGGTGGAGAGTCTGCCATGTTTCCTCTACCCTCATCTGACCAGTAAATTTCATGGTGGTGTCATCTGCTTGTCTCCATGGAGATAGATAAATTTAGTGCCATGCTGTGGAACATCCAAGTCAAAGCAGTAACAATTTCACAGAGACAAGCAGGTGGGATATCTTTTAAGAAAATACTGCACTTCACCACAACCAAAGATGTGTTATTTTAGGAAATGAATTCATGATTTGTTAAACCTTGGCATAAAAATATTTTGAACAGCTGTATCAAAAGTGTGATCTGGAGTCACATCAAAATCACCATTCATGTTGTCCTTGGCCCTTTACTGACTTATCCTTGAATTTTCACGAGCAAAAGAAAACATGAGGTTCACTACTCCTTCTAATAAAACCCTCTCTTTCCTGGTTAAGCATTTCTCCAAACCTCCATAACTGTTGCACGCCACAGAACAGAATGCGTCTGTCTCCAAGTTGGCGTGAGCTTTAGTCTATATCTCCTATTTCACACCCACACGAATCCTCTCAAAGACTCCATCATATTTCACTGGTTCGTCTCTGACCTCTTTCTCGTCTCATCTCGTGTCCTTCTGCGCTGACTGACAGGTGCTAAATCATTTGTCTCAGTGCACCCCTTTTGTCCGCAAATAGAGTGGAGGTTGAGACACTGGGAAGAGGGAAACCATGGCTCCCACCCAACAGTAACAGGCCGACTTTGAGCGATAGTCCAGGGCCAAACCACACTGTATACTGTTTATAAATATGCAGGGCACGGAGAGTGGAGAAGTAGCACTCGTAGCACAAGCACCTAGCCACCAAGAGGGAGGCATGGATGACACACGGATGTTTATGCACCCGCACACCCTGAATAGACAAGCAGCAGCCATCACTCATGGCACTCAGGAGAGAGCTACTTGGTTTAAGGGAGCTAAAGGAGATTGTCTGGTTAATTGGATTGTGCTGATTTTGATCTTGATTTTATTTAATTTGTTTAACAATCGTTTAACCAGGAAAGTCCCACTGAGCTTTGAGGTTCTTTATTTATAGGTTCTATATTATGCAAAATGAACACTAGTAAGGTTATGCTATGCTATAATGCTGTTACCTCATCAAAAACATACCAGGAATTGTGTTTTGTTTAGTAGTTTTCAGGTTAACAGCTACCATTTACCTAGTAGAGTTAGTTCAGTAGAGACTGGCAATTCCAGGGGTGAAATAATCCAAATTATTCTAATGTTAAGCTTAGTGGAGTTTAAAGCACTTCCTGTTCTATGCACGGCTTGTGTGTTAAACATGTACGAATGAAACACAACACAGCTCACATTATAACATAGATCAATATTTTATGTAATATGGGTCTTTTAAGTCCAAGTCTAGAGGCAATCTGCAAAACATCTCATCTTATTTCATAACCAACACTGTTAGAGGTGTAAAGATATCCAAGTCTCACCATACAATATCATCACGGTATGAACCTCACGGTATGATACGTATTGCGATATCATGGGAAAGCTCACGATATGGTGGAGAGGCTCATGATTAGGGATGTAACAATATCCAAATCTTTCGGTATGATATTTTCACAATATACATCTCACAGTATGATACTTGTTGCGATATTTTGTGGAGGCAAACAAAACTGTGCTACTTTTTCCTCTCATTAAAATGCCTTGACAAGACTTAATCCATAGAACTAAGACTTAAAAGTGCTTAGAACTGTTATTTCTACTTGTAGTCTACACTGAAATGGAGCAAAGGATCATGGTCCATGTAGTTCCCTCTGTCTTTTTTTAGCTATTGCTGCACCATAACTCTTAATATAAGCAAAGAGACTTGTAATTCAATATATTGTGATGTTCCACAATATTATTGTGAGAACTTTGACGAAATGATATCATGATATTTCAGTTATTCTTACATCCCTAGACATTCTACAATAAATAATTTCCCCTACTATTGCAGCCAAGGAAGGTTCACACCAAAGGTTTACAACAGCTACAGCAAAACCAGGAATAAGCAACAAACTGCCAACATCACCTCACTCGTGAAATCAGATTATTTTATTGGAAAAGCACTTGGGCACCTTGAGTGTAAAGGGCTCTATAAATAAAGACTGATGGATTGATTCATTGACACAGCCATTGTATCTATATATCCATGGGTTTCATGAGTAACTGAAAAATAAAACACAAACAAACAAACAAAAAACAATTAAATTCAAACCACTGTATGATTTAAATTGGTCCTCAAAAGTCCTATTCATTTTCCTGTTATATGCAACATTTAGAGAATTTTTTGACAGATTCAAAAGACTTAATAATTAGTTTTAAATTATTATTAGCTGGGGACAGTCAATTTCTCATCATTCTGAAACCCATGGAGAAGAGGGAGTTGAAAGAAACACAGTAATAGTCTGTGTGAATGTGGTACGTGTGGTTTGGTTGTGGTCAGAGTTGCTGTTTGCTCTCTGCCCCACAACACTTTTGTTGTTTTCAGAGGTGGTTAACCATAATCAACTGAGAGACTGAAGGATGAATGAAGCCAGGAACCAATAAACCAGGGCTGAACCAGGCTACATCAAAACTAAATGAACCCTAAACCAGGACTTAACCAAATATTAAAGCAGGTGTTTTGTAAACCTGCAGGAGCTCAGATAAGCAGTAGAATTGTTTATTGACACAAAGAAGAGGAAGACACACTCTCCCCTGTTTTGTGTGAAGGCTTGAAGGCTACAGGAAGCCCTGGTTAATAGGCTTGCATTGACTTTATTTTTCTCTCTATCAGCTCGTCCAGCCAGGCCCCACTCATATTGATTTTTTCCCATGAAAGCGCATATGTATGTTTGTGGAGGACAGATTTGTAACTGTCTGGGCCTAGGAGAATCACATGTGTCTTGTTACTGAAATACATTGGTCTGTTTGTCAAAACTACAGCATTGTTTTCTCCCACTGGGTCAGAGCCTTTGGTACATTCCTCAGAGCAGTGTTTGGTTCTCAAACTGGAAAACTCAATAAATCTGAGCTTTTTAAGAGCAGAGATAATAAAGTGTAAGAGGGGTGACTGCCATGTAGGCGCTGTTGGGGAGATGTTCTACGATCGGAAAAAGACAAGATTTAAGGCACAATCTCAAACCATGGACATAACCAGAAAAAATACTCCCAACTGGAAGTAATAAGTATTTATAATGCAAAAGGCGTGATAATGAAACACAATTACCTTTCCATTTGGCTTTCTGTTTTGCAACTTATGCCTCCTAGCACCTAGTGATTTACTGACTCAGAACATCTATCAATAAAAGTGCACTACCTGGACCTATATTTATATTAACTATAATACTTGATACTTTATTTGAGAAATAAAATAACTGTAATAGAAGGGAAGGGTAGTGTAGATAGATAAGGGTAATGCCATACTGAGGAACATTCCAGATAAAGCAACAGCAGACTAGGAAGTAGACCTCATGCCAGTACCAATATCAAAGTTTAATGTGTCATCTATGGTCATATTGCTATAGGTTTTTGTAATAGACAATAATGTAATAAATTCTGGTTGTTGTATAATATTTACAAATTTAAATTGTTAAATGCATGGTCACAATGCAGTAAGACAGACTTAAAGCAGACCTATAACCATCTTATAGTTGTTTCCCTCTTCTCATTCACCCTCTCCAAGTTGTATTTGGAGTGATTTGCATGTTGGACCAATCTTTAATCATTTATTGTAGAGATGCCGTATATGTCCTCTACTTTGTATTTACTTTGTTGTCCAATTTTATTTTCTTAATATTTGATATGCATGTTATTCAGCAACATCATGAAGTCCTTTTGGTAAAAAGTCTGCTGCTCACTAGTGTGATCTGCAGCTATCCATGAAAGGCACTCACAGATACATGGCTCTTTGGTGTGATGAGGTTTACAGTGATACCACCTCCCATTGGCCACCGCAGGTTTTAAAGTAGAAATGCGCTGACTTGTTTCTTTTATTAAGTCATTTTAGATTAATGTTGCAATGTGCAAAGTATAACATAATGATCTACAAGTGTCATATATAGCAAACACAAGCACAATAGGTCTTCTTTAAACACATACAATTTTCTTTTTCTCTTATTTGTGTTTGTCTGCATCCTTGTCATAGTTGGCATTGTCCATTTGTTGTAATTTAACTGTTCCGTACAGTGACATGACAGTTTATTTATTATCCAGAACCAGTGGATCTATTCTTTTTCTGTGTTGAAATATTATAATTTTTGAACATAATTTAATTTTATTATATTTTTGGGCAGAGAGTAAAAGGAGGGAAGCTTTTTCTGTCATGTTTCCTTCATCTTAGTTGAATAATGACATTACATGCTTTTTATTTTCCTTCTGTTGATTGAATTCATTGACTTGTAAATTAAACGTTACTGTAAATGAACTTGCCATACAAACAAATGAAGAGAAAGTAAATGCACTCTGTTTGGTTGTCCACAGTAATTAATGGGTTTATAAACTAAAATAGCCCCTTTGGATAATTGCACTCTGGCCATTTGTTATCACAACAGGCAGAATCAGGACTAAAGCCAATTTATAAACACTAATTAACAATTGATTAATAGCTCACAAACACAAATACGCCTTTGCTGTGAAGTTCAATATTTATCACAGTAATTCATAAACAAAAAATAATTCCTCTTGACATGTTTAAATGTGTCAGAACCAGTGGGAAATATTCTTGGTGAATTATTTGTAGCATGAAAGGTTGTTAAAAGGTCCATTGGAATCAAAAGGTCTTTTTTTCAATTTCCGATCTTGAATCTTATTTGCCTGTAAAATGTGCTGGTAATTAAAATATGGCATTTGCGAAGCTTCTTAGACAGACTGGCAATGACCAGAGAGAGAGCTTTTGAGTGCTGCTTAAGAGTGAAATTATGTGCACAAGATAGAAATATAGTAAAAGACCTGCTCTATATCCACTTATGGTACACTTACCAATATCACATTGCTCAAGGGTCATCAAAGCAGTGAAATGATTTCTTACAGTTCAACTGTGAATATAAAAGATAATCAAATCAAATACTATGCTAACCTCATAGACCCTGGGTTTGGGCTCACTGGAAGGGTAAATTCTATTACTAATATGACACAGGTAAAATAAAAAAATAAATAAAAAAAAATACTTTGTTGCTTTGCTCTTTAAGTGATTATCTGGGCAGCCAAGTCCTGTTTCATTAGAACTGGATGAGGCCATTCTTTGTGGAGTTTGCATGTTCTTCCTATGTCTGTGCCTTTACTCTTCAGTTTACCAGTCAAATTAGAATCATCAACAAACAGCTTCAGGAATATTTGGTGCTTTGACAAATGTTTAAAGATGCACGGTGCAATTTTTCTGGTCTTTTTGTACCTGTTTATTTCCCTAGAGATGTACATTGCTTTCTTTATAATGTTCCATGACATTAAACATATCCATCTTGAGTTTATTCATTATGCTTGTTTCTTTTGCTCAAAAATACATCAATTCCTTCTGTGAATAGGACTGAATTGTAATGTAGCGTAGTGCACCTTTAAAACTTTGCATGTTTTTATATTTTGTTGATTTTATTGGAAAGCACTTTGATCACCTTGTGTGTTGTAAAAAGTTCTATAAATAAAGACTGACTGAAATAAATAAAGATTGATTGATTATATTGTATTATTATACTGCGTACTGACTAACAGACTACAATTACCATAGTCTCCTGTTCGTCGCGATAAACTACATCTTTAGCCAGCTGGCCTGGAGCTGGCTGAGAGGAAATATGGATTCAAATCTCCAACTTCTCTCACCCACTACATTCAAGTGTGTAAATTGTCTTGCCCAAGGACACAACACCGGTAGGAACTTTTCAAATTAAACCAACGTCTGCTTCTAAGACAAATGCTCTTCCACCTGATTGGGAGATAAGCCAAGAAGAAAGCATTATAGCATTATTTCTTGTTCACTTCCTTCTATATGCCATTGCGTGGATTTACACTGAGGCACATGTCGCAGTGGGGCCATTCTAATTGTCAAGGTTGGTAGACGCAATCGATCACAGCAACTTTATTCACAGCAGCTTCAAGTGTCAGGCCTGGAGATTTATGAGTCAGTGGATTATGCCAAAGAAACATGACGGCTTTCATTTGATATTTTGGCTCCATTTTCATCCATCAAGTTGAAAACCCACTAATCTTTGCTCTTTCTTATGACTTGCCAGAGCCTGGAGCGTACTTGACAAACAACCGACTTTAGACCATAGAAGTCACAGCTATTTCCTTTGTAATGCAAAACACTCAATTCTAATACTTTCCCCAAACGCGTATTTATATTCGTAGCTTCATTGTACATGCCCCGGTCTTCTATGTGAACGCATCTAAATAGTAAATACTCATCTTTTCTTTATGACAGTTCAAATGAGAGTGCAGGTAGTGATGATAGTGTTTAGATGTCAGTAAATAATATGAAAACCACTCTTCCATATTATTATTCCCCCATATTGTTGTCAGTTAATATCCACACTGTAATGAAAGCGAACTTGGTGAAAAAGTGTTGAATTTTTACGGAAGTGATTTTTGATGGCGGGGCTGCACTGTGAGCGGTAGATGTCAAATTAATGTCATACACACATCGAGCGGCACCCTGTGGTTCCTTCGTGCAATGTGACTATTCAACAGGAATTTCAAGCAGTATAGAGCCATAGCAATTTTTCTCCCTGTCTGTCTGTAAGGAGCACAGGAGGCCTAGATACGAGATTCTGTACAATTTACCGTCAGGGGTGATTTTAGTCATTTTCCAAGCAGACGGTAGCTGATGAAAAATTAAAGAAGCTCAACTTGTCAGCGAAGATCTTTCTAACACGCGACAGGGCGCTCCATCCTCAGAGTTAAACAAAAGGCTTTCTATCCTGGGGCATGGTGTTTGGGTCCGCACGGGCTTATGGGCAGAATAGCAATTACGCAGAGCTCGGCATCCTTACAAAGCAGTTACAAATTGTTGACATTTTTCGCGAATAGAAAGTTCTACCCCCAGTAATGATCAGATTTTTTAGCTGGACATAAAAACAAAGACCCAAACCTCCCCAAAATAATGCAAACAAACTCAGACTAGCAAATGGTATGCCCATTTCTATGCACAGTTGTAGTATAGAAACACACTGCAAGATTTGACAATAAAAGCATGCCCAAACAAGAACACTTTACTCATTTCAGTTAGCTGGATGTCCATAATCTGTTGGACAGATTTCATTATAATCTGTTAACTTGCCCCAACCCTCCCAAACTTTTGTTTGTTTCTTTGTTGTGTGTTGCTGTTATCAGATTCAAACATAAATCCCCTTTTGGTAAACTTTAGGGTATCCTTATTAGACCTTGAACTGCATAGTTGTTTTTTTATTATTTCATCTCAAATTGATCACAGCAATAGCTTTTCATACTCCTCTGAGGTTTGAATACACTGGCCACTCTGCACACAAATTGGAGCAATTTGTTTCTAAAAAATCTATTCAGAAAGAGCCATAATGCAGCATGGTAATCTCTGCAAAATAAGATGACCTGGATCCTCGCATTGGTTTTTGTGATGTGCTAATAATAATTTATAATAACAAAGGTGCTGCAGTATCCTCAGTCTGAACAGTAAGATGTCTCTCAGTAGGTGCACTGGCTAAATCTATGGAGCATTTTGCAACTCTATTGTTTCTGCACAGGCAATGGATGTGCCTGCTCAGCATTAGAGCCTTTTAATAATGATCCCAGAGAGTTCACTATAGGGGTTCATGCACAATATATACACTCATTTATATCTATTTACTCCACAGTGCAGATAATAGCCTTTTAGCAAAGTCCATTCCAATGAATAGCAAATTGCTGGTTGTTGGTTATTATGTATGTATGTGTATGAGACATGTTTGAAAAGTATTTGTCCAAATGTTTTTTATTTGTTTCATTGACCATTGACTCAACTTTCACTACCCCAAATTCAGACAGGCTTTAGATAATGAGGTGAAATTTATTCATCATTAAATTATTTTACACAGCACTGTTATAAACTACACAATTATACCTCAACATCTGAATTCACTTGTACATTTTGTTAAACCTCCAATCCACCAGTGCAACCTGACTGTTAACTTAACACCATTTGTTAACGTCTCGCCATGCACGTACACAATAAATCACAATCATTGAAAAAGCATGGCTTGGAGTGGCATAAGTTCAGTAGTAGCAGATCACTGACTAAACTAAGAAGTTAATCTTACTATAGCCATCTAAAATCAATGCAGCCTCCATCAAGGCATAGCCTGCGGAAGTCCACATCACTGACCCTTTTAGCGCAGCTCTGGGAGAGCTTTATGCTTATCATTATTAATGACGTTTCCACTTTATTGTTCGAGGTAGATAAAGACATGGCATAATTCTTCGTACAGCACAATTCTGTACACATAAGGTCCAAAAAGCACTTCACAAAGCCCACAAAAGCCGTCTTAAAACTTAAACATCTACGCAGCACGTTAACTAGACTTTACGTGGAGTGAATCTAGAAACGCTCCTTTACCACATGACGCGAAAACCTCTTCTTTTCAACAGATTCATACAGCTTACCTTGATATTTCGCAGCTATCCGTGTCTTCTGAAGCAAGCCAAGTAAGAACAAAATCACTCTAAATCACTGCTGCCAGCTCATGCCCCGTGCGCATTGTAGCCTATTGTCGCTCCTCTGCCGCTGCCTCACAGTGCGATGTAGTGTGTGTATACGGGCGCGTTAGTCGGCTCCACACCGTCCATTGTAATTGGATGGAATCGCATCTGCCAGCGCCGGACGTCAGAGCTGATGAGGGTCGCTCCGTGCGCGGTCTCTCTCTGGCTCTGCGTGACTTCTCTGTGGTCTACAGTCAGTTCTTCGTCTCTGCTACGCGCCTTTACTGCGCCGTCTTATCTTCCTCCTGGTCTAATTATCTCTCTCTCTCTCTCTCTCTCTCTCTCTCTCTCTCTCTCTCTCTCTCTCTCTCACTCTCTCTCCCTGTCTCTCTCTCTCTCTCTCTCTCTCTTTCTCCTTCTCTCTGTGTCTTTCTCCCCCTGTCTCTCTCTCTCTCTCTCTGTATTTGCGCATAAGCGACACGCGCACGGACAGCAGGGGTTGTTGTTTCTTGTTCTGTTACTTCAGGCGCGCTGGTGAGATGTTATCACATAAGAACAGAACATGTTTTGAGGTTGATGACTAACTGAGTGAGAAGGCAGCAAAATAAGTCTGATACACCGTTATTTCCTTTCATTAGACCAAAAGCTAAATGGAATGCACTTTGACTCGAGTGTAATCGACCGATTTTTATCACTATAAGCTTATGAGAAGATCAATGTAATCCTTACACAAGGAATGCCTGCAGTCCATACGCAACAGTATATTAAATATTATTTATGACCTTTTAGTTTAAATCTGTGTAAACGTTACACAGTTGAAAACAAGATTGCATGGAGACATATGAAAACACAATTTATAATCACATGTGACAGACCTGACCAAGCCAAGATCTGGAGATTGGTCCCTGGGCGCTCCACTGTGTTGCCTACTGCTCCTGACAGGTCAAAAATGGGGACAAGTGCACCTTAACTTTAACAGTCCTTATTCCTTTTGGCTCTTCCCTTTGAGAGTTACCACAGAAAATCCTGTATGGAATACGTCTTGCCTTTTAAATTCTGTATAGACTTCATGACCCCACCTCCGTTATATATAATAACTGAGCTTTACACAGGCATAACCCTTTTTAGTGAGATCTCACATACTTTCTAATATCTTACAACTGTGGAAGATTCAAGATGTCAAAAGTTTTTGCTGTCATGGCCAGGTTTTATTGTCAAATATACTAAGGCAAAGAAAAATACTGTAAGACTCTATACACAAGTCAGATTTAACCACCAACGTAATATTCTCAAGTGGGAATATGGCTGTCAAAAGAAACTGAAACCCAGACACCAATCAATGCTAAAACAAATATCACCATTACTTATCTGACCCAAGAATTGAATTTTAACTAATAAAAATAAGACAAAACTGGAACTTTTCTGAACAGTAGGCTAATTATCATTATTTATTACCAAGTTCAAGCATCAGGTGTAAACTTTTAGCACTGTGACAGCACTAGTGTGAATACAGCATGTTTTCAAATGTACTTCTATGTGTGCTGTTGTAAAGGTTGCTTTGAAATGCAAGAAAGAGGAATTCAGCACCATGGACAGTTCCTCACCCTAACTGTTCTTATAGAGGTCCCTGCTCTCTCCCTCTCCCTGCTCCTACAATGAGTGAGTGTGCAGCAGTTTTAGCAACAGAGGAGAAAACGTCCCTTGTGTTTGTCCAAGGCCAAGTGAATTCAAGTCGAAGCCGCGCACTTCAATATCCTCCAGACCCATATTGCACAGTCACACGGGCTGCAGTCCATTACTCTACCGTGCCTCCACTATTTCCAGCAGCACTTCTCCGGGTTATTGTTCACCATCACTCATGAGAACTCACAAGAATTACAGTGCACGTGGAAGTGGGAGCGTGCACAGTGGCGCCGATAATCCCACACTAATCACGCATTCGTCGCAGAAATCCACGCTGACCCACATTAAACGACTTGATTAACAGACGAGCGAGCAAATGTTTTCAGGGCTTACATCACCAGCACTGTATGTGTACTACCAGCTGAATGGAATAGTAGCTTTTCAGAGTGCATGTGCTGAAATGGATGAAATCTGAAATGTAAAATCCAAATCACTGTACTCTTTTGAGAAATAAGCCTAATTTTCAGCAGGAAGGACAAAAAATGTTCCATCCATTTTTCATTTAGAAGAATTTCAATCTTTTTCCCCCAACCTTTTACTGTTAGAGAATTTGCATTGTAACATCATTCCACCAGACAGCCTGTCAGTAGCTGTGTGCACGGTGTAGAGCCCATTTCCAGATCTGGAACCAGGATCTTAGTGCCTATCTGAATATCTTAGAGTATAAACTAGTTTTCCTGAATAAGTTTTCCTGAACGCAATTAAAAAAGCATTTCAATACAAAACTGTACCATGGCAATAAACAATCCAAAATCAATCTTTGACCATCTTTGAATGCTCAAAACTCACACACAAAACAAGATAAAAGACCCATGAATATAGTCTGAAATCATATGTCAAAAACTGTATGTTACTTGCAAGATGTGCCAAACACCCATAGAGATGCATTAGCAAAACATTACACAAACAATACAATACAATACAATGGAAAAGGATAAACAAAACAGCTGTGGGACAATTCGATAAACTCCTACAGCTCTAATTGTAAACGCATTCATCATCACACTATAGAGCCAGTAGACCATTTAAAGAACACTAAATTAAGTGTTTAACATCTTAAAAGCTCCATTGGTCTAAAGGGCCCATATTACACTATTTTCTCATCTATGTTATAATGTTGTTTCCTCAAAACAGACCAGGAGTGTTGCTCTATTTAACAAAATGTAAAAGGTAGCTGTTAACTTGAAAACTACTGCTTCATAACATTGCAAGGTGGAACAGAACATTTTGAGCTTTGGAGATGTAGACAGACTATTAATAAGGGTTACTACTCAAATATGTGTGAATGAAACAAAGCACAACTCCAGGTCTGTTTTTTATTCTAAAATGACTTAAAGCTCACAGGAGTCCATTTTTTGTAATATAGAACCTTTAACAATAGCCAGGCTGGTGCCACCTAGTGCCTCTCCTCATTTTCATATCTCTCAGGAATCAGAATACACAAGACTGTAAAAACTGCAAAAACCCTGGAAGTGCGAGTTCAGGCACCAGCCAATCAGCGAAAAGCAATATATTCTGTGTTGTCAACAGTTCCCGAGATCGAGGATTTAAAGCTGGAATAAAGAGAATGTTTGGTGTATTTTATCAAGAGGAAAGACTGATAGGTTCACCTTTACCTATACTCAATATTCAACAAGAGAGAAGACAAGAGATTAATATCTTTTACACGCGTGGAGGGAGTACCGAGAGAAGAACTCTAGTTACATGAAACTAGCTGTTATTCACCCCAATACTCTCTAAAGCCTTCTCTCGTTTCTCCACGCCTTTTATTGAAAATTAGGACCCCTAGTTACACTGGGAACTACTCCTCTCAGAGCGGGAGGGGGAACATGCAAAACATTAAACATTAAAGGAGTAGTTCCTCTTTGCTTACAGGAAACACAAAAATAACACTTCAATACAGTATTCAGGCCAGAGTTAAGGTCAGTCTGTCCTCCTCATTTCATCCTCCTTAGTTTTATCCTCCTCAAGCAATGGTCGCCCAAGATGTTTCCTGTTATTGAATTTGATAGGACTTCGTGACCTTCTGCAAACACATGAAATCTGCAATACTCAGAAACAGAATCGTTTAAGTGCACATATTGATATATATTGATTACAATATGATTGAATAAACAAAAGTGAAGATTACATTACCATTACACACACAGTGAGATTAATATAAATGTTGAATCCATCAAAGACTTTATTGCCCTTCGTCCTAAGGAATTTGGGAAAAGCTTACTATAGAAGTTAGCCCATTTAGCGGCGCATTACATATGTCATGTCATAATTTGAGGTGAGATGATGACACCACCTCTATATCTTTACATAACATGATCTCTCTGTCGTGTTACTGTAAGGAGGACTTGACTCTCATTAGAATATTTAGGCTGCTGAGATTGGTACAACCCCCCTTCATGTCTCTTCATAACACGCTGTAAAGTGGCTGCATGGGCTCTGGTCTTAGCTGGTGCATGGCTGGTGTTCCTGCGGAGTGTTTTGGAGTCTAATGATGCCCGCCTTGTATCCCCTCTGGCCTTCTGCACCCCCACATCAGGATAATTACCATCACACTCAGATGTCTGCAAACTACACGGCTCTCATCGCACATCCCATTGCACTATAAGCTCCCCTCTGCCATATTATGAAACAACTGCAACCAACGCTAAATGAGAGCCCCGCGGTATATTTGTATGCAAGAAGTGTCCCCTCTACTTTTATTTGCACATAAATTGGACTATAAACTTTGCTAACAAGTTGTGTTTTCCTGCCATAAAAAGCAAAAGTGCCTTATTAAACAGGCAGACAAATGGACTTTACGGTTGCCAGTTTTGTTCCCAGATGAGAGTGGAAATGGTTAGCCCAGCACTGTCCAGCAACTAAGTGCACTCCAAACACTGGAGGGTCAATTAGGGGTTCTCAGGCTGTGGTAGTGGTAGAGCAGGTATACATCAGGTTATACAGTTATATTTTTGTTTCAGACTGGCTCTAGTTAATATATGACATGATTAGTATCCTGGTTCAGTCGTGGTTTAGCCTCACTATAAGATCAGGTTTAGACATTTAAAACCTGCTTATGTCTTGGTTTACACTTAACACTCATTTAGTTTTGTCCTTGTATTGGGTCAAACTCTTGTTCAATCCTGCATTAGCCCTGGTTGTGTTCGGCTTTAGACACCACTTAACATTATACACCTTTCCATATTTCGTTAGCACCCTTTTGTAAGTTATAAACCATAATAATGAATGTCTTGTTTTATTTATTCTGAACACTGTGTGGTTTTCAGATGAAATTAGATACTGTATGGAAAAGACACAAATATCTTTCGGGGGACAGTGGGGGTGCTTTAGCCAGTCAAGCCTCTCCCTGGCGCTGTCCCTGTTAATTAGTCCCGGTTTAGTTCTGTCTTGGAGCTGGTTCAGTTTCTGAGTTTATTTATTTGATCACTGACAAAGCACAAAACCATTGATCTTATAAAATGGTTCAAGTTTAGTCCTGGCTGTAATAATGATTTAAATAGTCTTCTGACCTTTATTTATTATTTCATTTTGCTTTGCTCTTATAACAAAATTAAAAAACATTTTACTTGATACTTTATGTAAAAAGTAGAATCCCCCGGCACTGGTGTTGGGCACTACCTGATACTGCATTGAGCTGATCCGCTGGCCTGATTCCAGTTCTTATATAATGCACTGTGTGTGTGTGTGTGTGTGTGTGTGTGTGCGCATGTGTGTGTGCGTGTGTGTGAGTGTGTGTGCATGTGTGTGTGTGTGAGTGTGTGTGTGTGTGTGTGTGGGTGTGCGCGCGTGTGTGTGTGTGCGTGTGTGCGTGTGAGTGTGTGTGTGTATGTGTGTGTGTATGTGTGTGTGCGTGCGTGCGTGCATGTGTGCACGTGCATGAGTATTTGTGGGTGGGTATTGATCACACTATGGGGACCAAATTGTGTAAACACTGCCAATTGGGGACTTTTTAGGTTTGTGGGGACCAGAAATCAGGTCCTCATGAGGAAATAATTCATTAGATTATGGCATAAATTAAGGTATGGGTTAATTTAGGTTAAGATTAGGGTTTAGAAGCCAAGTAGTAATTATGATTAAGGTTAGAATTAGTCTCCAGGAAAGGAATGTAAGTCATTGTCCCCACAGATCATGGAATCCTAGTGAGTGAGTGTGTGTGTGTGTTAAAAACCAACCTTTTCGCTGTGATTCCCATCGGATGTGACTGTAATTAGGAGTGTTGGCTCTAACTCTCGCCTCACTGTGCTAATGAAAACACCTCCATATCAAAGTGGAACACTCTGACTGTTGGCCCATACTCTCTTCTCACCTCCACTATTTATGTCATGTCTTTATACTGGCACTTACTCTCCTCACTAAAAGTAATTAAAATGGCAAAGTAATTGTTGAGTGGCATAAATGTGGTGTTTATTTCCCATAGTATAGAAAGAGCAGTATGAAACAGTATGAAGAATATGACAGTGAAAGTGAAAGAGAAAAATATGTGTTCAAAGCCCCCTTCTCTGCAATACTTTTTCTACTGAACAAGGTTCTACACAAGTCTGACAAGAGTGTGATATATATCTGATTTATTGAAATATTAACTGCGTTTTCTTCTTGGTTTTTCTTTCTGGAGTAGCCACATAGAATCCTTCCATTTTGCGTTATATTCTCCTCTCTCATACGTAAAAAAAACTAATGTCACTGTGTTTTGTTTTGTTTTTATTACAAATCTGGTGGTCTCAAATCTGTTCAACTTTTAGTTATTTAGACAAGTGGAGCTACAGCGATGCTATGCATGTCTCTCATACAATAACATACATTCTCTTATCATATTGTTTCACTGTGAACAGGTCAGATTCTCCATTTCAGCTAATCAGAGAATGTGGACGCTTACAGCTACGATCACGGGAGGAAGTTGGAGAAAACACTTAGGTGACACCGCTCATGGCTTCCATACATACTCTACATCTTGGAATAATTCAAGTATAAATGTTTCTGCAGTCTCATAATACCATGAAGAACATATATTCTTTATGTAAGCTGCGTTACCTCCCCACTGATCTGACCTGTAACAAGCCCTGTTGCATCACCTGCTTGTCTCCATGGAGATAGAACAATTATATTACAATTATTATAAGCATACAGAATGTTCTTATGTCTGTAAACCAGTTATTCTTGGGTTTCAGCTTCCTGTGATACCCAACATTTTGAGGACTTTTCCAGTAAAAAAATGCAGTTGTTGTAAATGATTCATTGTTATGCCAACCAGCCAAATTTTTTATAAGTCTAAAATTCCCTCCTCTACAAACATTTCAGTTCCACCTGTCTGTTTACTTCCAGCATTACCTTTCCTGGTGACATGTGACATTAAGTAAATGGCGTTATGAGGCGATCCGACTGTTGTGACATTTATGTGAATCTGCTGCAGAGCTGTGATGTCACTTCTGTCGCTGTGATTAATGACATCTTTCATCTGATGTTTGAACAAAGCTGCAGTGTACGGACTGCCTTCTCTTTTGCTTCTTGTAATATTGTTTTTGCAGAATCACGACTCTTTAGCAGAACACAACTTGTGATAAGAGATCAGATGCACAGACAGATGGGAGTTAGAAAGAAATGAAATACTGCTGTGCTGTGTTTTTCAAACTAAGGGACAGGTGATGATGGATGGTGTATGGACTTTTATTTTATTTTGTTTATTTGAGCATTCAAAAACATTTTTACTGTTTTTTTTTTTTTACTCAGCCTTATTTCAATAATAAAACAAAGCCCAAAAGGGTAGGGTGATGCAAAACAAATGTAATTATCTGCAACTATCCCCAAACCAGTCTGAACTAATACTGACAGTTATGTATATAGAAAACGTAGACTTTTTATGGCATGGATGTGATTATTATGTAACTTTGGTCACAGTAACTTTTCTGTTTATGTAACAATGTAACTTAAAAGCCCTGTATTATGCAAAATTGACTCTTGTGAGCTTTTAACCTTGTTGGAATGGTGTTACCTCATCAAAAACAAACCTGGAGTTGTATTTTGTTTCCTTCACACGTGTTCAAGTAACCCTTTTATTACATTTCCAAAGCTCAAAATGCTCTGTTCTACCTTGTGAAGTCATGAAGCGGAGGTTTTCAAGTTAACTTTTTACTTTTTGTTCAGTAGAGAAAGGCAATTTCATGGGCAATTCCAGGGCTGAAAATATCCAAATGATTTTAGTGAAGGTGTATGGAGTTTAAAAACATGGTGGAACACTTCCAGTACATCCACATGATATCAACAGTATTTTCTGTGTAAGAGAAGTACACAGCCTAAATTGTGTAGCAGGATTTGTGTGTTAAACATGCGTGAATGGAACAAATCACAACTCCAAGTATGTTTTTGATGAGGAAATAACATTATAACATAGATAATAGTGTAATAATATTATCTCAGTATCAACAAAGTGACAATTAATCTCAGAGTCTGAACAATCATATTTACCATGTTACATTCACTGAAATTTAGTTTTGGTGTGGGTGGAACCTGCATTTGAGTTTCTAGCTTTCTAGTTTTGTCCTGGTTTAGTTAAGAAAATGCCAATCCTTAATCCTCCAGTTCAATATTTGCCTAATCTTCTCCTCTAGAAACCAGGGCACTCACACGTCAAATATAGAGACATCTGCCGAGGTGTGAGGCCTTAAACAAAGATGACGGACTTTAATTTGTGGTTTTTATCTGTTGCCATAAGTCTCCCCTGGCCCTATCTGACAATCCGTCCGTGATTAGTGGCTGCAGTGTGTTTTACAGCTGTAGTTTGGGACATTTGTAAAGCTGTCTCGTGCTCGTGCTTTTCTCTGGGACATGATCGCATTACTTGGCCTGTCTGTGAATGTGTGCTAAGTCGTTGTTATCTCCGCAGCATCTGTTATGGATTCAGCCCAGATTTTGACAAATAAAATGCGTTTCCCTTATCTGGAGGATAAACATTAGTATGGTAATGGGGCTCAATAGAATGTTGTCGGTGATTTGCGTTCTTCGTTGGTGCTGCAAATGAGTAAAATCAGACCTGTCATCTTTATAGGAAATGATATACTATAATGGATTGCCATATCATTTTCATTATAGAGATATGTATAGTTTTATGCCATATTTTGATCCAACTATTCAAAGTCTAATATACCTAAGTTTAGATTTTGTGTAGGCAATAAGGACAAATGTGTGGTTATAGTAGTAGTAGTTTATTCTATGCCAACAACATAAATCCTGGTACTTTATCAGGTCATTTTTGAATAACACCAAAAGAGAGCCCTGTTCCATGTAGTATTTTTATCTATATCAAAATCAAAAATGGGTAGTACTGTTCTTGTTTATCCAAGTGTACTTATTTGTGTATCGTTTTAGTGAAATTATTCTTTTTGGAATAGTTTTCAGACACCATACTTCTCCAACTTATATCTTTTCACTTTCTAAATCCAAGACAATAAGTGACAAAAGCTTTATTTTATTACATGATTTGAGCATTTGTGTTTTTGCTCCAGTCTGTCAGTTATGATTACATTTGTTGTTCTTACTTGAGTATTTCTTTTTTTTTTTTAATCTTGTACTTCTACTTGAGTAATTAGTATTATTTTTATTATTTTGAAGAAATACTCTTATCTGAGTACACTTTTTCTCTGCTCTACCAATGGGTGAAAATACTATTGATCTGGTTCCTCCACCTACCAAGCAATGGTAGGTAATGTTTTATGGAGATATATGAATATATGTGAATGCGTAATGAAAACAAAAAGTGAGATTTGGTGTATTTCATGAACTTCTTTTATCACTAATATGAGCAAGCTGTTTCATCATTTGTGCATTTTCTGTGAGGATATGAAACTACAATGAGGAAATAATACAGCCATTCTAAACACTAAAATGTGCTGTTGCCATTTTCTCTTTCATGCATAACAGATGTGCCCAGGTAAACGCAGAAATGTAGTTCCATCTGATCATATCAAACCTTTATGTAGTCTCTGTCATATGGTGTTGCTGTCCACAGTGTTGAGATGAGTGTCAACAGGTGTAGTTTCCCTGTCTCTTCTCTCCTCACAGTCTCCTGATGCGTTTCATCTCAGATCTCTGTTCCATTACTATTGCAGGGGCCTATCATGCCTCTGCACCGCGATCAATACCCCTCCATTACGGTGATGAACGGCCAGATTCCCCGAGCGACAGTGCGAGCTGCTCATCTGAATCCGTCAGTGTTGGCAAGACTGGCAGAGCGCTGGACATGGAGCTTAAATAGGACATTGATATTTATACCGCAGACTGAGACAGAGTAATAAAGTTTTCAAGACAAGAAACTGGTTTTATCTTTGTTTTTGAAGGAGCTCTGTCTGGATAAAAAATGGGACATTCGAAGTGGGAATTGAAATGTTTTTATTTCTGTACAAGTGAGAGTTGAGAGTTGCATATTTTGTTGCATATTATTTAACACCAGATGCCCTACCAAATGTGTTCATCCAGGCTTGGGACCTGTACCAAGGGACTGGAGAATTAAGCTCACTTCAGACAAATGTGCAGCCTGTAGACCCAAATAACAATACGTTTGTAACACAGAATTGTTTGGTTGTAAATTACATAAAACATTTAATAAAAGTTGTGAGAAAAATGTGACAAACTGAACCTTCTGTGCTTACACACACAAGAAAGAACTCAACAACTTTGAAAAGAATGCCATACATAGCATTAAATGCAAGAGAAACTGTTTTCATACTTATACTTCCTACTGAGATCCAGACAGACAAACTTGTATGTCACTCACACATAATTTCATTGGCCTTCAGCTTCACACACTATTTTCTCAAGCTGCTTTAGTGCAAAGGGCTTCTCAGACCTATTGTGGTAAAACAGTTTGAGGTATTAGTCTGGCCTATGCAGAGGTTTAGTTTCAGTTGAAATAAATATCATCCTTTGCAAGTAAGATAGTGTGCAGGAATTTCTCTTCTACTTTTTAGGTCAAGTGGTGCCACTCTGTAATAATGAAAAGACATTTGTAGTAAAACATATACCAATGACTGTAAATAGGTCTAAATGAAAATGTTTAGGTCCTATATGTATGCACCAAAGGACATACCAGCTTTTCCATCACCCTGGTTCTTTAAAATATTGTTTCTAACAATATAAAGGGTAGTATTCTTTTCTCCATTCTGTCAGGGCATCTCAGAGGAGACTGCTGTTGTAATCTCTCAAGTGGTGGCAATACCCAGTGCTGTCAATCTGGACCAGGTCATTTCCTCCTGTCTGAGCAACCCCCGCTCACAAACCCAATCTAGAGTGTTTTACTGCAACTGAGAACACTGTAAACATATAAACACCCATATCTGATCTGGTTTCATCTGATTCATAGGACATCATTCCTATATTATTTTAGGACATCGTTTCACTTTCCATTCCTTATGATTGTATTGTATATTTGTTTGATGTATATTTTTATTTTTTATATATTAAAAACAAACAAACAAACAAACAAATTTATGACCTATGGGTTTAGCAATAGTTTTAGCAACTTACAGAAAAGAAACCAATAAGAATAGATCAATAATTTTTGGGGACAAAATGATCTTTACAAAGAACACAACCAAATTCAGTTTTCCATAGCCAGATTTCCCACAAAAGATGTAAAAAATGCACATGCATCAAAACAATAGGCAAACAGTTATATTGTAATAGTACTGTAAACACATTTTAATAAATTTGTCTCATTTTGATATTTCATAAATGAACAAGCTGTTGCTCATTAAAATGATTTTCCCCCTTGTAATTTTCATAAAACATCTGTATCTCAAAGTATAAGAGTTAGAAACTTCAAATAACTTGTATCTGGCTTGAAAAAAAAAAAAAAAAATTTTAGTCATTGATATATATATATACAGTCGTGGACAAAATTGTTAGTACCCCTCTGGCAATGAAAGAAAAATCATCACTGAAATAACCTGAAACTTGTAAAAGCAATAATAAATAAACATTTTATGAAAATTGTCCAATGAAAATCAAACATTGCTTTTCACCTGTGGTTAAACAGAATTATAAAAAAAAAACAAAAAAACAACAACAACTAATGAAACTGGCCTGGACAAAAATGATTGTGCCCCTACAAAAGATTGTAAGTAATAGGGACATGTTAAACTTAGGTGTGTCCTTTAATTTGCATCACAGGTGTCTTCAAACTTGTCCTCAGTCAGTCTGCCTATTTTAAGGGGGACATGTGTCATTGTACAGTTCGGAGACATGATGGACACAACACTGAACATGAACCAGAGAAAGTGAAGAAGAAAACTTTGTCAGAAGACTAAAAAGAAAATGATAGACAAGCAGCAGTAACAGTAAGTGCTTTTATTCATATAGTCTGAAAAATGTATATCATTGTTTTTTCCCAACTTGCACTGTATTACAGCTTATGTAGCTTTGTTTACAATGCTACTGAGCTAGTCCAAGTGCTCCCTCTACAAAACTCCACTTGAGTTATAAAGCTTTTCAATAACACCATATAATGTGAGTCATATTTTTTCCCCCAATGTGGGCAAATGGGAAATAAAAATGCAATAAATAAGGTATAAAAAAAGACTGCAATTGTCAGTTTCTGTCTCTTGTGTGGTTTAAAGTAATAGCAAGCAAAATATCAATACAAAAAAAAAGTGTTACTTTTCGTCAAATACAGGCTATTTGCATACAGGCTGTTCAATCATTTTACTTTCACTGTGGCTTTTTTTTTTTTTTTTTTTTTTTTTTTTGAAAGTTCTGTGTGACCCTTTGGTATGATGTTGTTCAACTTGCTCAGTCTTCTTTCCTAGGACCCGGGTCACCTCTGGATAAAATACTATAATGCTGCTGCCACTTGCTGCTAAATTGTTTTCAGTGCCACGAGGAAATGCCCTTCTTGTCCTTCCACGCGGTTACACTGCAGAGTTGACCAGCCTCAGCCTGCGATGTAGGAACAAACTGGACAATGATAAACTGGCTCTGTGTCTGCTCCCTCAAAATACAGAAACCATACAAATGCATATGGCTTTCTACTACAATTGATCTAATACGTAGTGACATCTGGTACGTGCGGTAAATTTGAGTTAAACCAGCCCTGGGTGCATTATAATGTAAACCGTCAGAATTTCAAAATAGAGTTGCAGAGATAATTGTAGTCAGAGTTGGACAACTGCCTCACTGGTGCTCAGTGTGATAAAAAATGTTACGTTCTTATTACGTGAGAAAAATCTTTTTGGTAACTGAGAAGTAGTCTGGAGTATTTGCAGCATGGTTTGCACTTAATTGTTTCTGACACCATTATGTTACATTTGGAGCTACACTGCCCCCTCGTGTCTCATTTGGAAATGGCCGTAATGAGACCCAAAAACTAGACCCAAAAACACATTGAAAAGGACTACAGTTTATGTGGACAAATTTGTAGGATACATGCCGGGGAAAATATATAATATAATGCACAAAATTGATTATTTTTGTGTGTAACAGATGCATAGTAAAGTTATGTTATGTCCAAGTCAAAAAGGTTTTATTTTTACGGCCATTTAATTTCAATTCATATTTATTTTTCAGATTTCTTCAAAATAATAGTTTTCAGACGTAAGCCTGGTTGCGTTTGAATAATGGTTACTGTATTTTGAAGCAGTATTCAGTATGAATTGCTGTTTCCCTCTAGTGGTAGAATAGTATCATAACATCCCACTTGGTCCAACTAAGTTCTTCAATCTTGCGTTTGATATTCTTTAATTGTGCTGACATTCAAGAAGACATACAAAGCGTTTTCTGGTATTTAGGACTATATATTTTTCAGTAATAATCACAACCTCTGAACACTCAAAACTATTGAATATTGTTGTTGTTGGTGTTATTATTCTACTATTCTACATTTTGTTCAAACCGCAATATTGATACTACTAAAACTATTTTATCTTGTTCAGAATTGCAAAACCATTTGATAAATGGCCATATATAATTATAACACAAATAATTATAAGGTTGTGGGCGGGGATAAGGAGTAGGTGCAAAAAAAAATATTTTGTGAGAACTTAAGCCTCAAATGGAAGAAAAAACAGGATTAGTCAAGTCCAGAATGATAACTCTCTGTAAGGTCTTGGAGAAGTGGGTATTCTGGGTCCCACGCTGCATGCATAAACTGATCAAAATACAACTTTGAGTAAGATAATCTAAGACAATTTTTTCCCCCCAAGACAATAAAGAAAGGTCAGATGATCTTTAAAATACATTTTATTTATCATTTTGTAATTCAACAGTTTACGATATACATGACAGGACTAAGACATTTCAATGGATTTTGGCCCTAAAGGTTGAAGAACAGACGTGTTAGATACAGATATGATAGAATCATTGCATTCTCTCTTTCATTTGTGCTTTTTCTCTGCCTAAACAATTTACAGTGGCATAGGAACATCACAGTGTTTGTTGAGCGCTTAAATCAGCAACACAACTGAAAAAGAAATTCAGTCATTTCATTGTACAAGTGTATTTCCATATCGGCTGTAAATCTAACATGATTAAAGTGCTGAGGATGAGAATTGTGCTACATGAGCCATACTAACAATATAAGAAGAGGTAATGTTTGGTAGCTTGTGGAGAATCAGGTCAAGTCACAGTTTATAAGTACAGTGTTAACGGTTGTGCTTTGAAACATCAGTGCAGACTGCGTAATTCAACAACAAGCAAGCTATAAGCATTTAGTGAAGCGGCCTGTTAGCAAATGCTAACACATTCTTGAGCAACGTATCAGAGCTTTAAATGTGCACTATGTAACTTTTCTGAAGGGGGCCCCACCACCTTGTTCATGTGCCTTGGTTGGAATGTCCCACAGTATAGCATTAAAATGATGTATCTCAATGATGCAAGCTGGTGATGCCACCAGACAATAGAAACACTTGTAACTGAATAAAAATTGATTGATATGTTTAATGCCAAATTGTTGAACACTACTGAAAAAGCAATAACATCTCCATGGAGAAAGGCAGGCAGCAACCACCCCACCAGAAATGTTGCGTAGTTCACCTTTAACCAGGGGACAGTTTTGAGTGGTGCACCTCTATCACAGAAGTACATTTAGACAAAATGAACATCGATGCAATAACACATGTGAATGGAGAAATGATTGAGTAAACCTGGTAGCAGTCATTTGGTGTTTTCTTTTGACATATCCATCTGTTTCATCACAAGTCAGACAACTGTACAATTGTGAGGCAACAGCATCAAAACTTTGTCATGTATCTGTACTTCTGTCCACTGGGAGTTCACAGTAAAAACATCCCATTTTTGTAGTTCAAGTTTTCATCCAAGTGTTTGGCAATGCCTTTTATATCAACTGGCTTTGTCTTTTTACTTTTGATATAGCTTTAAAAAGGAAAAAAAAATAAAACAGCAACCAAACGTAGTGTCCTAAACATGGATGAACAATTAAAATCTAAAGATAAAATATGTACTTTCTCCCCTTTAGTACAAAATACACTGAACATGTTAGTAGAATACAACTTCTCTAGTTCCTGGCATTATTAGATACATTGACATCAATACTGACTCTACGCCTGCACTACAAGCAGGCTACACAGCTAAACTACTTCACAGTGATCGCATAGTACAAGACATCTAGGTTACACTACATGAAGCACAAATGAAAATAAAAGTCAAAAATAAAACAACACTCTGGCACCTCCTTTGGGTCATCCTCTTCAACTCCAAAAAGAAAAGTACACAGCAACATACAGTCTGAATATATATATTTTTTACATTACTGTACAAAGGGCAGCCACAACTGTAAAGGTGAGATAATAAGACATACCATGACTGCACAACGTTAAAATCCACTTACTACAGCAGCAACACATAGGTAAACTGGACGCACTCAAGCTCTCATCACAAAACACTGTAATGCTCTAAATGCAAGTATGTTAGAAACCATTGTACTCAGATGCAGTGGACACTAAAGAGGAGGCATAGATGCTGCAGTTTGCCAGATACGGTTGCCGTGTTTTGGAATGCTTACTAACTTATTAACTAACTTGTTGTTTTATTATTGTTGCATTATAAACTCTTGTGCTTATTTGTATTTTGTAGCTTTTCGTTATTTATTCCAGATTTAAAATATTTAGCTCGCACTGCAAACTGATTGTTGCTTAACTGCCCTGAGAGTTAGCAGGGGGTCTCTTGTAGTCTGACAAAGAAACTGCACAGTTTAGTTCTGGCCAATACTGTCAATGCGTCAACAAACTGAATACTAATTTTGTACAGATAGTTTCATGTTCATAAAAACTAAAATGCCAACCCACATTTGACCACAACAGGAAGCATGGTACAGCATGGAAGCCAGCTTCTACAGGCATCAGCTCCCCACATGAGCAAACATCTCCCCGAGCATTACTACAAACAGCTCCTTCAGATCAGAGACACACAGTGATTGGCCTGCTGTGAGTGAGCACTCAGTTATTCTGTGCTAAGCCCCACCAGCTTCTCCCTACAGAAGTAGCCACACCAACCACCAAGAAAACAACAAATGGTGTCACCGGAAATAAATGGTGAACATTTTTTGTGTGATTTTATTTTCTTACAAAATAAACTTTTATGATCATTCACTAAGTTAGTTGCAAGAGAGACTACTGAGACATTATTATAGTAAACAATAAACCTATATTCAAAGTTATTCGATATTCACGCGTTCGGTGATGTTGCTGTTGACAACCCACATTGGGTTCTACTTTAAAGGTTCTGACTGTAGGAGACTGGATCAGTCTCTGTAGACCAAACATTTACGCTTTTTAGTAAAACATGTACAGTACTCAGGTAATATAAACTACTGATTTGGTCACATGTCCCAAAGGGCCACAGTTTTGCTCTGCACATAAGAAACTGTATTACAAGTTATGGCTGTGCAATCTTCAACAAGCAACTAAAGCATCATAAAATGCTTTTACTTCATCATCTCATGAAACCATGAAAAGGAAGACTGGGACTGCACATAGGCAGAAGGCAGGTATTGATGCCATTTGTGTACTCTTGCATATGGCCCAGTGTTAGCTACAGTTGACATAAGATGATGTAAGCAAAAATGTGTCCCTTTAACATGACCTATGACCTGTACCTTAAACAACAACAGCAAAACACACACGGCGCCTCTCATCTCCTGTTCTCTTCAACACATTTGATTGAAACAAATATTGGAAGACTTTAAATCGAGTTTAGTAAGTAAACTAAAGTTGACGACTGCAGTATAGGTAGAGAAGCAGCCTCTAATCCAACACTGGTTAGATCATCACCACTGGTGATGCATACTGCTTTTGTGCCCTTAAATTTCACATTTCACGCACCATGCTTAACATATACAAATGTGACTGTGGCTGCAGGTGGGAAAGAATCGCAGTTACACTTCCGTCAGTCTGCCCAGGGCAGCTTTGGCTAAAGAAATAGTTTACTAGACCACCAAGAATGACAGAAGAACAGTTAAGTGTCTAAAACAGTTCTATAAAGGAACACGATTTTGATTAAAAATACATGATCAATTTGAATGTTTCTTTGCAATGTTTTTGTTCCCTAAAATATAATACATGACTTAAAACAGGACAAGGTTTCCACAGGTGAAAAAACAGTTCATGTGGACCCTGAGAAATTGGCTGTGATGTCCTGTCATGATTGGCTTACTTTAGAGTACTATTGTTAAATTCAAAAGCAGATGATTTGAAATATCTGAAGTCATCAGTTGAAGCAGCTTTAGTTAAATTGTGGAAGTACCTCCCACTAAGCATCATACCACTCCGTGTCTGGTTAGTTAAACATGTGCTCTTAATTTAATACATTTACTGAAGAGGCAGCAGCAAAAAACAACACACTTAAGATTTAGTTGGAAACTAAATTTGAGGTCACCATGTGCTGTAAAAATGTATAATAGTTTGAATATGAACAAGAGTAACTGTGTTTCTCCATTTCATCTTCCTGCTCATCAATGTGCACAAGTACAGCCAGTGCAGGCTCTTGTCAATCCGTTCTGCCTGATAACGCACCACTATGTCACACGCCACACACACGGCACACGGCAAACACAAGTGAGCTGTCTCTATGTCAAAGAATATGCATGCAGCAACGCTCCACCCTACACTGACTGCATAAAGATGACATGTACATGCACAAGTTTGACAGAAAAATAGAAACAAAACTGCATTATTAAATTATGTGGAACAAATTAAAAACTCACTCATGCTCACTCACAAAACACACAAACACACAATTCATTTTGGAAGTTGATCCAATTTTTTCTTCCTTTTTTAAAACTTGACTCTACAGACGACACACAGATAGATAGATGGTTAGGATAGATATAATAAGCCTTTACAATATGTAAAGGTCTCCAGCAAATGGGATCTCCCCCACAAAGGCTTGTGGGAAAGTGGCTTGGATGGGTCGGGCAGGGGGCAGGCGAGCGAGGAGCTGGCGTTGGGCTGATGGCACATGGCGTCTATGCACTGGGGTTGGGGCTGTTGTGTGTGTTGGTGGAGCCGTTGCTTCCCTGAATGGTGAGACTGATCTCCTCCTTCTTCTCCTCCTTAGGCTCCTCTTTGAGCTCCTCCTTTTCCTTCAGAGGGCGTGCCTCCACTGTGTCTTCAGGGGCTGTGGCCATGGGTGCATAGCGGCCTGTCCGGTGCTCTTGGAGTGCTGGGCCCCACTTTGGATGTGCACGGCAGGCATACCTTAATCGCTGTTGATAAAAGCACAAAGACACTAATAGAGCAGGAAAGGGCCAATATAGATTTAAGACAATAGGCTCGATAAAACAAGCTATCCAGACACCCCTTGAATAGAGGGGACTACTGAGCCATAACGTCTTTCTTACTTTCGGTTCAAACATTACTTAAGGTGCAGTCACGTTTCCTCTGTAGAAGTAAAAAAAAAACTCAGGAAACTTGCCTGCCTCAGCGTGATTTTATCACATTTTAGTTGGCAATAATGCAATAGCTGCTTGTACCATAGCTCTTATTTATAGTTACACATTAACTGTTTTCATAGCATATCTGGGATTTTAATTAACTACATCAAACACGCCTACATCACGCATTCCTTTGCACAGCTTGTGTAACATTGGTTGAAAACATGTAAAATGCTACAAACTGTTTTAATGAAATGCAATTAAGTTACATATGCACTATGCATACCTCTTTGAAGGTAGCTCCTGGAGATCTGGAAATCTTGTAGAGGGCATAGATGGGTATGCAAATCACAGAGGACAAGGCCATGCAAAAACCAATGGCCAAAGACCAGCCTGGATACACGTAGTCGTTGTAGGTTATAGGTTTGTACTGGATCACGGTGAATATCAGGATGAACTATACAAGACAAAAAATAAAAATATAAGTGGCTTGTATTTCAAAGATATGAAAGTGGATTCCATTTATTTTGCTTTAGATGCATAATGCTGTTCCCAAGTTAGTGCTGGAGTATTACCACTATCACTAGACAAATAGAGCTCTTAATCTCTGATTGACAAATGAAAGAGGAAACAACAACAGTGATTGAAATTTGACCACTTATCCACAACAATAGTTGACTTGGTCAGTCCCGCCTCTTATTGGGCTACTGCCCCGGGACATGGGACAGCTAACAGCCATATGTCTGTATTCCACTCAAGTACATGTTCTTGCATTACAGACACACTCAAATATTAGTTATTTAACTGCAAATGTATTTGCACTGTGTTTGCTTACACTAATAATGACAGGAGAAATGAATCTCCAGCAGATCCTGAAGAACAGTGGAGGAGGGAAGCCCAGCATCATCTCGACATCTTTAAAGTAGTTCCTGTGACCTGTAACAGAAATATTGTTTAAACAAACAAAAACATCTGTTTGTTTAAATTAAGACTCTCTATTTGGTGATAGAATGATTACCGTAAATGTACATGACGCAAATGCACATAATACAGGAGATTATGACCAAGGAAAAACTAGCAGCATAGTTGTCCATGAGCAGCAGCCAGTAGATTCCCGCCTGCACACAGAAGCAAGTTAAACAACGAGTTCTGAACAACAAAATGAGACTTTCAAACATTCTTGGCACACACCTGTGTTGTCAGAGGCACTCCTAATAAAAAGCCAAGGATGGCCACTGACAGAGTGACCACAGTCTTGTTCCTGATGATCCAGTCTGTCCCAATCTCATCCACAATGGCCGTCACCAGGGTTTCTAAGAGGCAGAACTACAAGAACAAAACAGTATAACAAAACTAGCATTATCTGTGATATATTCAGTAATTTATCTAGACTACAGACTTAAACACATAAACACAGTGGCTTTGAATACATGAATGAATCACAGGATTATGTTTTATGAACATAATTTTTTTTTTTAAGACTAAAAGTGTATACTTCTGCTCTTTAATGAACTTTTATGGACTTTAAAATGTTTGTTATACTGTTTGTTTTCTATATGCTGCAACTAATGGTTATTTTAGTAGTCAACTACATTTAGAATTATAATACTCTTTTTTTTTTAAACAAATAAAGGTTGAAATATGCTAACTGAAGGGTTCTAGGTATAGAATACATGTAGGGCATTATTGATGAAAATCAAACATACACTGTGTGTATTAGGCAAGTTGTATTTATAAGGATTAATTTAATAATTGAACAACTACAGTGCTCTTGGTCAATCCAAAATGTTAATAAACCTCAAATCTGAATATTTAAGAAAGTAAAAGTGAAATTTATGCTTTCTTAGGAGAAAATTTGTGTGCACAATGTGCAAGATTACTATGCAACTAAATGAAAAATGAACATTTTCCATTCTCATTTTCATGAGAATAGAATAGTAGACAACTTAAAATTTACAACAGACTTCTTCCTATATCACTGCATGAAGGGTCTTCTGAAACTAGTAGTAGGTTTTGGAGTTCATTTTGAGTCCATCTTCATCCCAAAAAAGACAAACAAACTCATCTTTAATTATATCAGCCCATACCCATAACACCTCCACCTTGCTGGAGTCGAAGTGGAGCTCTGTGCCCATTACTGATCGAGTCATGGGCCCATTAATCTGGTTTGCCAACAGTAACTCTTTTCTCATTAATCCATAAAACCTTTAAAAAATCTGTCTTCAGATATTTCTTGGCCACCACACTTTGGCCATGTTTTTGAGCACTGAACACCTTGTACTTCTGGACTCTTCAGGTGGGCTGCAGTTCTGGAATCTGACAGAGCTGGAGGATGATGGTTCCTGGTAGTTTCATGTTTGATTCTTCTCAAATCTCTTGCATTTGTGTCTTTTTTTCCTCAACACATTTCTTGTGACACTGTTGACTATTTGCAACAAACACTTGATGGTTCTGTGATCACGCCCCAATATCTTTGTTATTTTAAGACTGCTGAAATACTTTTTAAAATTTTTGACTTTTCAGAGTCATTTAAATCTCTTTTTAGGCCCATTTTGCCTGAGGAAAAGAAGCTGCCTAATAATTCTGCATACCTTGATATAGGGTGTTGATCTTTGGTCATACCCTCCCTCATTAGACAAATACAAATACATATCACCAGAGTCGAAGTTTATGCAGCTTGGAGTTGGAAAATATGTATATAAACATGGTCAAAATACCCACTTGCCTAATACTTGTGCACACAGTGTAGTTTATTATATTTCAACATTTTGATTTAATAATGGTGCTGTCTAGTTATAAAATCAATTTTGGCATGTGTTGTTGAGCCGGTATAATCCTTAATACAATAACTATTATTTAAATACTTGATTAATTCAGCTGCAGATAATTGTTGCAGCCCCAGTCATATGTCTCTTTTAGATTGGCTTTTTTCTGAAAACTAAAGCTTGATTCTTGAACACTAATTTCAGTGTTTTGTTTATTTACCTGTGTTCCGAGTCCAAGAAGGATAAGCATGAAAAAGAAGAGCAGTGACCATAGAGGAGAAATGGGCAGCAGAGTGAGGGCTTCTGGGTAAGCCACAAAGGCCAGACCTGGGCCATGGTCGGCCACTTCTGACACAGGGACATTCAGGTGGTGAGCCATAAAGCCCAAGATGGAGAAGATGACAAAACCAGCATACACACTAGTGGCACAGTTGGTAACACTGATGATGATGCTGTCTCTGTTTAGAAAAAGACACAATAAAACAAGTTGAATAAACAATAAATTGAAGGCATTTCTTTTTTGATGACAGACTGTAGTTGGAAACTTGAAGTGAAAAATTAACTTAAACTTTGAAGTGTAAGTTTTTATAAAGTGTAAGTTTTGATAATACATTTTAAATGTATGTCACAAAGTTGTATGTGTTATGTGTGAACTTAATAACTCTGAATTATATCTTTAGCATACCTGAGCAAACTTTTTCTCTCTGTGACTCAGAGCGGATTTAGTGTAGTGCTTGAACACGGGAGCTGTGTGCACTTATCACAAAGGATGTCTTGGAGGACAGACTTTGATGCCAACCTTTCTGTTCTTGGACCAGTGACGGGCGTTTGGTGCTGACTGCTTGTGTTTATCAATGGGCTGTTGGTGGAGAGCTGAGAGCCACTCCATGGGGACAGTGCAGCAAAACACTGGCTGATTAGGTGCTGTACAGCTGTGTGTGCAGATAGTATGACCCTGAAGTACTGGCAAAAGGCACAAATTATATCTTTCTTTTCTGTCCTCCTGCTGTGTCGTGTCCTCACTGAGTCTGAGTGGATGTGCTCAAGAGAGAAGGGGACTTCTTATCTACCTCTCCCTCTTTAACAACGAACTAACCTTTTCTGCACTTCTTCACTTCTTTCGTGTACAAAGCCTGCAATCAGCTTCTAAAAGCTCCTAAACAGTATCTGCATTTCTGCCAGCTCTGCATTAACTAACCTTTACTCACAATTCTCTTGAAACAGGAATGACTTGTCTTACAGATCAATTCAACACATACTTCTTAATTTATAACTACTTTCACTGTCACTATTTTCTGTGTCCATTTTGCAATAAGGGAAAGTACACTCAACACAGAAAATGTGTATGTGTGTTTTAAAAAACAATTGCAAATAATCCTTTGTACCAACCTGAAACAGTTATTGTGGAACTTGTTATAGGATGCCATGGTTATCAGGCCACCCCAGGCACAGCCGAGTGAGTAAAAAATCTGAGATGCAGCATCTCCCCAAACCTGCAATACAAAATAGTTTAATTACGTTATAGCCGTCCATTCTGTTTCTCCATTCATTATTATCACCTTGGCATCCAAGACTTTCTGCCACTGAGGGGTCAGGTAGTATTTGATGCCGTTGAAGGCTCCTTCCAAAGTAATGCCTCGAATGAAGAGGATGGTCAGAACCACATAGGGAAAGGTTGCAGTAAAGTATACAACCTACAAAAACGTAGGGGTTAACAAGTACTGTGTTATGTTAAGGAAGCAATCATGTTACTTGTGTATCATAAAACAGTATTGAGCCAGACCTTTCCAGATGATTTGACTCCCCTGATGAGGCAGAGGAAGACCACAAACCAGGACACAGCCAGGCAGCCCAGGATGGGGAGGCGCACCTCACCAAAGTTCCCAATGTCATCGGAAATGTTCAATACATAATGCCTGATCAACAAAGAGTGCATCAGAGTCAAGTGATGGTTAGATTTCCAGTAAATAGCTTGGTGTATATTAAACACTGATGTTTGCAGTTAATTTTTATCAGACACAGTGTAGGTTTAAGAAGAAGATTTAGTTGAAGAGAGTGACTGTAATAAGATAATGCATGTTACTGGATTCAATAAAGTATTTCTGTAAAACACCAGCCATTTACTGTTTAGTAAAGTTGTTGGCAATTTGACAGATGATAGTAAATCCTCTAACTTACTACAAACCTGTATTTTTCTCTTCCTGTCCTTGTTAATGTAATCCCACACAAATCAGTAACTGCAGTTCAGTCAAATCTAGTTCAAATATTGAAGGAGTGCTTTCCTCAAATACATGGCTTGTTTGAAGTGAGTTTATCCAACAGGTGCAAGTCAATTTTGAACTCTGTGTCAACTGTGATAAGGGGTTACTTGTATAACACGGAAAACAACACACGACACACAACTCTACATTATAAAACTTGGCCACAAGAACCAAAAAGTGGTGTTCTGTAGGTTTGATGATAACCACTCCACTTGGACCTAATAATGTTGAAATGCACTGTAAATATCCACAAATAACTGATCCTTCCATCAAAAGCACTTACTTCCAGTACTCCTCACTGGGGCTGGTTCTCTTTGTGCGGTTCACTGCTGTTAGCAGGCTGCTAGTAGCATTAGCCAAGCTGGAATTAACATAGGAGCTGGAGTCTACGACACCAGAACAGTCTGGTGTGTTCCAGGGATTATTGCAGTAAGTCCATGGTAGCAAGTTTGTCATAGACATAAAAAAGTAGTAGAAGGCAATACAGATGACCACGTTGTAATAAATCCCAATGTAGGTGGACACTACCATCATGCCATAACCCACACCTGTTAAAAAAGGAAGAAAAATTTAAGATCATTCAGCTGTGCATTTACACATAATGGCTTTTACCTTTGAACATGGGGCTTATTTTCCAGACACCCAAGCATCCCAGACTGGCAAACTGACCAAAGGAGAGCTCCAGGAAGAAAAGAGGGATGCCACAAAAAACAAGCATGATAAAATATGGCAGCATGAAGGCACCTGCATTTGAAGACACAACATATTATGTTAAGAAAGCAAGGTATAGCAACACAAAACACAGTTGAGTCATACACTGTTGGTATGCTGCAAACACTACTGTAATGGCCTACATCCCGGAACTTAAGTGATATGCAAAGGTCATGAAAGTTCTAGTCCAAAAAGTGCGGTACCAATAATTCTCACCCCATGGGAAATGTGTGTGGTTTGAAAAAACAAAGTTTGTCTCTGTGGGATGTGAACTAGGTCAGTCCAGTCAGGTGAGAGTGTGCAAAACAAAATGTGGTTATGACATAACTGAAGTAATGTGTATACATTATTTATTTAGATTTTTGACCACTAAGGTAGAGTATTTTTACCTATTCTGTTTCTAGTGAGTGAAAACATGTCTATGCATGTCATTTTGTCAGCCCTTTAACTAGCTAAGAATCTCTGGTGTGAACTCCACCCTGACCCCCTGAGACATTAGAAGACTACGCACCTCCTCCATTTCTATAGCAGAGGTATGGAAACCTCCAGACGTTACCCAGGCCTACAGCATAGCCCACGCTGGTGAGCACAAACTCAATCTGGTTTCCCCAGTTGCCCCTGCGGGAGTTTTCATCTTTCTTCACTGGCTCGCCGGGAACCGCTCCATTCTGCAAAACAATAAAAAGAAAGATATAGAGTATGCCTTAAGATGCACACAAAAACCATACACACATATACATACAAGAGTTTTTGTCATCTGCTCATCTGTCTAGGTACAGAGGGCAGTGGAGCTGAGAGGATGAAAAGAAAACTAGTGCCTTAAGAACGTTGTTAAAGCATTTGGTCTTGTCATCCTGATTAGCAGTTCTTCCTCACCTCTCTGCTTCTACTCTTCACTCCATCTGCTAGCATCAGATGGGTGCACTCTCCTTCACCTCTGTGCTCAGATGAAGAGATTTAGGCCTTTACTGGAGAATATGTTGAACATTTCTCTTTTTTGCATTAGCATGTCAATCCATGTAATGTTTTAGATAGTTATCTATAAGCATCAGAGGCTTTAAAAACTTCTCGTTACAGAAATCTAATTTGTTATTTCACACAACAGACTATCCATAGGGAAGCGCAAAAGCATGAGACACAAGAGCAGATGTAATCATAGAGCACTAAACTTGCATTGCTACATAATTGTACACATGGCTGCAGGTTACTACATCGAGGCAATGTTTTTTTTTTCAATTTGTTTTTTTTTCCTTTCACACAATCCAATCTTGACAGCAACACAAACCCCTCATTCTCCATGAAACCAATGGATGCTGTTCATCAGCAAAAAGACAGTGCGGTCATAAGTACTAAATGATGTAAAAATGCTCTGCACATTTTAGCCCCGAGGTGCTGGCGATCAACATTAAGCCCTGGCCAAGCGTGACTAATGAGACAGAAGGTTAAGCAGCAACAAGTACAGAAAACAAACGCCATTTTCTCCCAAAGCCTGGACCTGTGTCTGTGAGTCTGAACATGCACTCGTATTATAACACTGAAACAGAGATGAAGAATTCTCCTACATCCGTGACCTTTTTGAGTGGGAGTGTAGGATGCAGGTGGGACAGAATGAAAAATCAGCAAACATGGATGTTGTTGGTACAAAAAGAGTGGTAGTGAAGTGCTATCACAGCAGGTGTCTGTAGAGGACTCCAGCTGAGTGTCCACAGCCACAGCATGTCTCCAGTCCAGAGTCCCTTTCTCAAGTTGACTTTGGACAGAGCGCTCTGCAGCTGTGTGTTTCGGTATGCTGCTAAGACACATCCGGTCCAATCATGAGCACAGCTTAAATAACCAATCATTTAACATATTACTAATAAGAAATAAAACAATAATTAATTTCACACAATTTATCAGTATAATGGAGCATTATAATCTTAAATAAAATGATGCCCAGATACTAGTATCAAATCTGCATAGTAATTTGAATTAGTAGTGATAATGATGAAACAACAACAGATGGCTAGGACCAAATTATACTATTCCATCATAATTTTAGGCCCAAACCTGAGATCATCCATTATTATGGTGGTATAGCTATATAAACCATGATTTTTTTTAACCATATATCGTGAAAGTATAGTATGCTTATTTCTAAACTAACTGCAAAAAATCTGCATGGTACTGTGTTTGATGGTGCAGGGCAAGCTGCCTTGATGTGATGGGTTAAAGTCCAATCAGTCTGGTGCAAATCATAAGTCATCACAGCACTTCAGTGCAACATGGTGCAAATTTGAGGAAGAAAGGCATGTGTGTGGAAACCACAAATGGGTTTACTCAAGACATTGACAGACTCTCTTTAAACCAACTTAAAACCAACACAGGTCAGGCAAGTTTACTGGACTTGTCTGCAGGTTCGGCCATGTTGTGGTGTTGAGCCTCCAGGAAGGAGGCAAACTTTGTGTTTCCTCTCCCCTGGCTGACCCTGCTGCTGCCCAGGTGTTATAGCCCATAGCACTGGCTTCTGGGAGCCTCCTGGTCACTCAGTCAGACAGACACAAACACAGAGACCTCCCTGCATCACATGTGTCACAGGGACCATCTGGGCCTTATATAAGACCACACATGCCCCCACCCGTCCACCCTTTTACTATGTGACTTTCCCTTGTTGAAAGGTCTCTTCAGAGCCAAATTATAACTAAATAAACTAGTTGTGTTCCATGTGTGTTTATAAGTTAAGAAATCAATATAAAAATAATATAAACAATATGCATGTGTTGGGGTTGAGTCTGGCTCGAGGTGCAACAGAGGGAGTGGGGTCCAAACTGATCAATCAATCTATCCATCTATATACAAAACACAGAGAAATATTATTCTGAACTGAATCTGAAAGATTTGCCTAAGAACATATTACTCATGATTATATGAGACATGTGAGATAAAGTCTGAAAATACTCAGTTTAGGATTATGCCTTAGCTTACCTCACCAAAAAATATCAGGAAACAGAAATTGACCATCATTAGACCACTGGGACCATGGACGGATCTTTTAGAATAATCAGACAGCTGCACCCAGGTCGGTCAGTGTCCACTGGAGTGTGTTCTTTTCAACACTCCAGTGATTTTATGGACAGGTTTGGTAAGGTGAGCACAGAATCATTTCCATGCCATTTGGTATCACCCAAATGCAGCATCGTTTTTAATTAAAGTGACCAAAGAAATGGGATGTGTGCACGGCCTGATAATTTCTGCAGCTGAATGAGATTGTGTTATATTGTGCAAACTTGTGCTGACTGGGTGTGCTGACATTCTTTATCTGGGAGATTTTTTTTAGCAGCACTTTCTATAGAGCACTGGCATTTCACTGACAGCTCACTGCTTCACTGCTCACCAATGTACACAACTGCAAATACCATACACACAAAGGAGCAGGGAGCAAACTATTAAGTAAGACAGGAATTTAAGAAAAGTGTATGTTTTGTTGGCGTGAGTCAAGTATTTTAATGAATGTTCTGGATGTATTTAGCGCTACTTCCTCTACATTTCAATTTGCATCTGAAATAAATAAATCAAATCCATTTTCTAAACGCTTGTGCTAACAGCTCTAAAATAGAATGGTAATGAGCCGGATGTGTATGTAAAGGGCCAATAGTAAAAGAAAAATGTCAGTATTTACATTTAATGTTTAAAACTGGCACAACAGGTACATTTGAAGTTCCTGTAGCTAGGTTACGGGAATGTTATACTTTAGAAATTAAACAAGAAAATGGACACACACAGCAGCTAATATGAACAGTTATTTTTAGCTGATTAAGTTAATATGTGAAAGTCTTTTTATACAAGGTTTTAGACAGGAAATGTCTGGCCAGGACATGCGGGAGACATCTGTCCAAACACCGAATGCCATGGGTCAAATCACTTAATGTACATATCTCTGAGGGCTTATTTAAGCACCCTGGTCTGTTAAAATGAGTGTCTTACGTTTTCAAGCAACAGTGAAAAAAATACTAGAAGTACTAATATAAAGTGAGAGTACAGGCATAAACATCTCCACTTAAACAATACTGCTCTTGAAGACATCCAAACCGCGCTGTTAGCCCTTGCCAATATGTAGGGTATGTTTATTCAATGTGGCACACGTAATCTCCCCCACTCCAGCAGTGCCCAGTTTAGTAAACACCTCTGTCTGCACGCGGGACTGGATCTAGTCTGCTTTTACAAGACAAAAGGCCCACCGGATCCCCTCAAAAACAGGCAGCTCAAAGCTCTTTTATGTGTGGGCTCTGAGGTGAGAGTAATGGGCCTAAAGACAGTGTCGACGGTGGCTTCTCAACCTGCCGCTGCTGGGGCCACATACCACAGGATCTGCTCCGGCAGTAGCTGAATAAATCGTACTCCATGGCTGATTAATCGAGACCAATGGGAATATCAGGAGGAGGAGAGTGAGAGTAGCGTTCTGTCAGATGACGGGGTGAAGCCTACCAAGACTCTGGGTCACCCACAGGTTGCCCCACTGGGTGCCCTGACAAGACTAGGTGCACTCCATGTGTAGGGCTTGTTATTGGTGACACACGACACCAAAATACTTATTGGGGTGCTGACATACATAATTTTAATGAAGCACCCTCAACCATCTCAAGTGACATTGTGAAAAAGTCACACTAGAGTAATGTTATATAACCTCTTAAAGATGCTTTTGTCTTTGAATTGGGTTTCAGTTGATGATCAGCAGAATTACATTCTATTACCCCCCTAAAAATGTGAAGCAAACAAACTGTATAGATATATTTTTACTATGATTATTGTAATGGATCAGGTTTAAGAATACTTCAAAATGCATTTTTTCCAGTTATCTAATGTGATTGCCCCTATATATGCAATCAATGTTGTCACAGTGAATTAACAAATTAACGATTGCTCAGATATGTTCAGGTGTATTTTAAGATTTTACAGTTATAAATACATATATATACATATATATATATATATATATATATATATATACACACACACACATATACATAGAAAGTTATATATACACACAGTTAAAATACTATGATGAAAGAATACTTTGTTCTCTGCCATCCATCAGTAAAAAGTGCAGAAGTGTATCACTTTGAATCACTGTGTTAAATAATTCAATATTTCTGCTCAGGCAAACTGTCACTCTAATCACACATAAGTTTGATCCCATCTTTGTCTTACCTCTAAGTAATTCTTCATGATGAAGGAACACAGGTAGCATCAACAGAGCCAAATAATCTAAAGACGCATCGTTTTTAAGACTGTCCTATATGCAGGAGTCCTTTTAGGAGGGGAGTAAGGACATGAGAAGGCTGTGGGAAAAAAGATAGCGGGGGTAGGGCCACAGAGAGGTGAGAAAGGCCAAAGCAGTGACTGTTAGGGGCAAGGGGGAATAGGGCAAGTATGTGATGCTAAGAAACAGTCCGGCAGCTCAGCATGCTTGAGTGTAAAGCTGGATGTAAAAATGGACTGAAAGAACAAAATGCAATGTGCATCATCTGTGTTCATAGTATGGAGCTTGGGCGATATTTTTGTCCCTTTCTGTTTATTGTCCATGAATCAAACATGTTTGACTAGGTTGTCAAAAGCTATTTGGGGTTTGATTTCAAATAGGATTATATGATTAGAAGGAAACAGGCAGAGAATTGTATGTCACTTGATATTAAAAGCCATCAAAGACAGTGGGAGGACAGAAGATAGTGGCTGATGTGTTGAACAGAATTCAATGCACATGGCCGTGTGTCCATTCCACTCCTCCACACTCTCGTTGATTGTTCACTCATTTGCTTAACAAGTTCATTTGTGCATAGGCCGTTATCGAGTATGGCTGTCAAGTGATGCGCAAGACTGGCCCGCGGAGCTGTTGGCCCTTGCAAGCTGTTCACCTGCATCCGTTCATCCCCCCATGTAGAAATACGCATATACTATTATAATAATGGCGACTAATAAGAACACTGACACAATTAAACTAAACAAAATAAACATAAAGTTATCTTAATTACAACAAAATAAAACCTGCAAGTCTGTATTAAACCTTCTCCATCATGTAACAATAAATATCAGTCCCCTGTTTGCCCTGCTTATTGTTTCTCCATTCATCTCGGAGGAGTTGCCCTCAATCCTTGTGTATGGCTGTGCTGCCATGACAACAGAGCATAAATGCAGTTTTCTTTGGATTGAGTCGATGTTACATCAGCTTAGGCTGGCGATGGACCAAACTACAGTATAGAACAACAGTTTCCCTTTAAACTTTCCTTCTACGAATCATTGCCCTTCCAGTATGCATTGACATATAGTGAACTTGTTGGAGACAGAGAAAAAAAACATAAAAATATAATTTTAAAGATGAAATTGATTCTGACCTGCACAAATTGTAAGGCAAATTATTAATGATAAATTACAGGCAGGTAAAGTGCCTCAAGTATATTTTCATCGTTTGTCTGAAGGATAATACCCCTGGGTAAATCACCGGTCACCCAGAGAACACTAATTTGGATCAGCGACCCGTGTTGTCTTGAAAAACAATTACTAGCTACTACACAGTACATTCATATGATCGCCTCTTCATTATTTGTTGTCCTATTATTACTAAGAAGGTTGTAAGATCTTTAAGGAAAACAGATTTTATTTTCACAACAAACACCCAATTTTGGCACCACTCGTGCTTAGAGGTCAAAAGGTGTTGTTGTTATTACTCAGGACAGAAGAAATCATAAACACATACAGAGCTGCAACAAGCATTCCAATTTTCCTCCAAACAGAGAGCCTACAGCCTCATCCCACACGATCATAAGCCCTTTACTGTTTTTTCTACTTCAAATCCTCCACAAAGCCCATGAATAAGCCTCATCAGCCTTTTCCCGACACCTCATCTTAGAATTTTGCATAGCTTCCTTGAGCTCCAACATTGGTGTGCAGAAATTGAAAGAAGGAAAATATTGTCAGAACATAAAAATGATGCTGGATCTCTTAAATCCAAATTAAATTATGGATTTTCGCCAATGCTCAATTAATCTTCTAAGTGTTGAATTATAAACAAAAGAGGAATTTCTTAATTAGTTAGTTAATGTTACTTTGAAAACCCTGTTATAATGTGTATCAAATCGTGAATTCAATTGACAGTACTTACAGAAATATAAATAGCAATAGTATTTTCTGATTAAATAGAAACCAGGTATTAATCATCTTTGGTTGGTGAGAAAAGAAAAGAAACAACAAAAAACTACCATCCAAAGACAAACATCAATATTTTTGTACCAAAATGGCTTATTAAATAGTCATTTCCAGACACGGACATAACAGTTGTGGTTAGACACATACTCATATTATGGAAATGATACAGATTCAAAATACTTACATGACAGGAACAGTAAAAAGAAACTGCTATGGCCACGGTCAATTAAGAATGCTTATGTTTTGTGGACATAATAGGATTTGACCATGACTACAAGCTTTAATGCCATAGGTGAACCCCACCATATAATCTATTTTCGACTAACACTCTTTCATGGATAAAGCAGCCAATTTTCTTATGATGATGAAAACTGGTGTACACCATAGACAAAATCCCAACAGAAAAACTTAAAATCAGTGATAATGGACCAATGTATGATCACATCATGGACTGGAGTCATTTAGTATAAATAGGTCAATCGTGTCTTAGTCAACAACATATTTTGATAAGCGACTCATTATTTATATTTGGAAAATAAAATAATTAGCTGAATGTCAAAACAGATTTTTGATTTTGATGTGATTAATATAGACAACACCAGAATGGAGATAGCATGAAGTGAATAAGCAGGAGTTGCTGGCTAGACAGATCTGCTTATTCATTTATGAAAAAGCTGTTTTTTCTAGTACATCTCTGAAAACATTATACAACCCCTTTTAATCGATTAAATGATGCACAGAGCATGTTTCTGTGTTGATCAAGAATTTCTAAAGTCAACTACCGCCCTAAAGAAGTAATCGGGATAAGGAAGCAGGACAGAGTTACAATCATCTGTGATAAAGAGATTTTCTTGTTGTCATACAGTGACACAGTCCTAGGCATTGACTGACCACACAGGTTGAACATGAGCTGATAAACTGACAAGACTGAAAATCGCAGCCACTACCCTCTGTCATCATTTGCAGGCTTTGGCGAAGCTAAAAATCTATATCTATCTACCTATATCTATCTATCTATCTATCTATCGAGAGAGAGAGAGAGAGAGAGAGACAGAGAGAGAGAGAGATGAATGATAGATAGATATATAGATAGATAGATTTTTATACTGTAACTGCCAAATTGTGACTGGTTGCATGCCCCATGTGAGGAAACACTAGGGGAAGTGAAGAGATGAGCTGACTCACCGGCAGTGTTAAGATATGAAACCACATTTAAACATCACATGTTGTAATGAAGAAATCTAAAAGAATTGGCTGCTGAGTAAAAAAAAATAATAATAAAAATATGTGTATATAGCCTTTCACTACTGTATGTTGGCCTCTCCCTCTTCAAGTGAACAGGGTTTTGATTCCATATTAACAGTCTTGATTGTTTTCTTTGCCTGGGTCATAACTTAAGGGCTGCCAATTTCACAACACATTAGTAAGTAGAGCAACATCCATTTCCGCTGTCTGGGCCTGTCAAAAGGTTAGAGCCAGTGGCATCAGTGTAAATGCTGGCCCAAGGCCTCTAAAGACCTTGGACAGTAAACTTTACAACTCACAAAACAACTAAGTTTTTCCATAAGGGTGACTCCATTTTCCAGTGCATATTATATTACAACACAGCTGCATCACGATGTTCATTCCTCCCACAGTAGCTTATTTTCTATTCAAAACCACACGTGGGGTTGACATCAAGTTTAGGTGTCCTGTATCATATGAATATCTGTTTAACTTCCTGATGCAACACATCAATTACTATTACATTGCAGTGTGATCAGTGAACTGTCCCAAGTAAGAAGAGTGCAGTCATATTTAGGGCAAATGAGGTCATAGCACATATATATGTATGTATGTATGTATATATATATATATATATATATATATATATATATATATATATATATATATATATATATATATATATATATATATACTCAAAACAAGAACAGTTAAAATAAAAAAAAAATAAAAAAAAAACTGTACTAATAAAGGTTCGGGAGAACATGTTTGAATGTTTTACCAACTTTTTCATTTGTATTTGGACAGTGGCATTACTCCAAACATTGGCACAGAAGAAGAAATAAACGACACTAAATAAAACACACTTAGCAGTGAGCCATGTTGTCAATCTATGTTTAATTACAACGCAGCTGTTAAACATCATAATTCCTCTTTAGGAGCTCCAGGCATTGATGGGTTAATTGAGACAGCATGGCTTTTACAGTGTCAACATCAACCTCAAGCAACTTGGTCAGCTTTTCATCTGCTGCACAATCCAATTAACCATTGTTATCTTCTCAGCACAATTCTCATCTATTTGCTCATTCAATCGTGCATACATAGTCAAATTCCTGCTAGCCAGCTGTGAGCCTGGAAGCCTAGCAAAATAAAGAGAAGACCAAAGGTTGAGGCCACGATTAGGGAAAGGACAGGAGCAACACATATCTACAAATACACTCTAAATATATTTGTGTCTCCCTTTTTCACATGTGTCCATTCCCTGGCTCACTAAGAAGCCTTGCTGCGATGAGTAAACATGGCTGCTTTGCACTTCTGCTCCATAAACCGCCACACCTGCCCCTAGTCAAGAGGCCCCTGCTGCACAGCTTCTGCACTTGCGATGAAATATGTCATATTAGTAGAATTTTATTTATTTATTTATTTCATTCATAAAGCATAAAAAGACATCGACAGTGTCACAACATCAAACACACAAGAAATTAATGAAAAGGAGCAGAAAGAAGAAAAAATCTTATGTTATCTGCCCCCCTTTCCTTTTTCAAGACAAAACATCAACACCGATGGTTACTAAACATTCCATATCAGTTCAGGCACAATTACTGATCAATTGCAAACAGTAAATATAAATAAATATATAAAGTATATAAAGTACAGTGATGGGTTAGATGAACAATATTTGGGGATATTGACTTCATGGCATATAATAAAAGTGAATGCTATATGAAATGGCGCTTTGGCTCAGAGCCCAATACAGCAGAGGAATTTTCATAACAACAAGCCTCGTTAGTTTTTTGGCAAGTCATGGTACCACCCAGGCAATCGGTTGGTAACATTTTTAGGTATGGTCTACTTCATTTGCTTATTTCACAGCTATCAGCTAGATATAGGCAAAGAAGTGAGCTACAATGTCATTGTCACAAAAAATCTATTAATGAATTTTCAGGTGTGGCTTCCTCTTGTTAATGCCATTATTGTTGACACATATGACCCAGAACTATTGTCTCAACAGTGAGACAGAACTCCTGCTGAGACAAAGTATGTGACACATGTAATCAAATAAAAAAAAAAAAAGTTGTCGTTTCTAACCCATTTCTGTGTGGCTAATTATTCTCCTTACAATATTGCTTTCACGTGATTCTCAAATAGAGTGCTGAGCACTTTGAGGTGAAAGCAACACATACTAGAGGAAAATTCTAGTGACACTGAAATTAGCACATGGCTAATTTACATAAACTAACAAGATGTTGGGTGAATTGTTTTACAAGTACTGTCACTTCAGTAATTCAGATTTCAAGTGAAATATATATTAAAATGTGTTTGTGACAGTGATCAATGTGTAGAGTTATTATAATTAGTTTCTACAATTTAAAAACTCATAATTTCCATATAGTAAAATTTGCATCGGTTTGAAAGACTGACAGCAGCATTGGAAACAAGCGACATGACTTGGCTTAAAGTGCAATGCCAGTACGAGATCAAACACACACACAAAGAGCCACCGACTTATTCTCTTGTCCTCCTGTAAATGAAGTAACTGTAAAACATCACTTTTGAGGCAGACTATGTGCCAAAGAGTGCGATTAGGGCGAGGTGGTGGGGCTGTAGAGGAGCATAAATATTGGTCTTTTCTGGACACTTGTGCTTTTCTCCTCTGACACTCTCTTTCACACACGGCGGACCAGCCCACTTCCTTACCAACCCCATCTCTCACAGAGCAGCCCCAACTTCCCACTGCAATTACTTATAAAAACTTTTCAGGGCTGCTACACGTGGTTAGGTTTTTAAAAAGCTCTGCCCCCCTCTTCTTGTGGTACGGGGGGTATTGAGTCGTCACAGACCCCCTGAATGATCACCGAAAAATAAGGCGGTAGAGACAATAGCTCGTCTTGATGAATTCAATTCTTTCAGGACCCTGTACCGTTGTCCAGGCAGCTCTAGGCAAAACAATGGTTGCTTTGATAGTTCAAGAAACACACACTCTTAGTCGCTCTTACAAAGTCTTTCTAACTACTTCCGAAAGCTAAAGATGATATACATCAAACCGGAACTTGGGAAGTTGCATCTATTGTAATCCCCCAAATTTGTCTTATCTCGATAAAGAACAATCATCAGGTAGGACACAACCCCTTGCTGCTAGTATGTTTAATAAAATGAACAAAATTAATGAAATGTGAAACTGACCTGGTCAGCAGTGGAAGCGGCAGTGGTGTTGGACTCCGACATGATTTGATGCTGTGACCCAGTGGTGCTGCTCGGCTGGCCACTCTAGACTCCTTCATTCACACCTTGCCTTTCAGTTCCGCAGCAAAAGAGGGGGTCGCAAACAAAGTATACCTCCCTTTTGCCCTGGCTTGATTAATGCCTGAATTACTTTCACCTCATTTCATCTGATGGAGCTCTGCTTCCTCTCCGCCTCTCTTCCTCATTCGGCATGGTAGCCCACTCTCTCCCTCTATCCCCTCCCTTTGCACTGAAATCCCCCTCCCGTCCCACCTCCCCTCTCCTCACTACACTAACTTTTCCTGTCTCTCTTCTTCCTTCACACCACATTCTACATTTGAGGATCTTTTAATCTTAGATTTCTAGCGTAAATCACTATTTTAGCATTTTTCACCTCCCTTTTTCCTCAGCAGATAAGACCCAGGAGAGGTCCACAGGGATTTTCCTCTCTTTTCCTTTAACTCCACAATGAATTGCTTGTTGTCACTCCAGCACCTTGGCTGAATACAGAGCGGGAGAGTTGGTTCGAGTTGGAAAGAGAGCTAGGGGGGCCTTAAACTTTCTAGCTAGCCAGAGTAAAGAGGGGGGCTCTCATTGGCTGTGCCCAAGCATTCTCCCTCTCACTGATTTGTACTAACAGATTAAAGTGCAAGGAAGTTAGGAGCCCACAAGTGAGGAGTCCCCTGTCTGTCGCTCTTATTTCTTCCATTTGTTTTCAGAGGCAGCTGCTGCAACTCTGCAGACCACCAACAACTTCCCATTCAGAAGTACTTGACTCTTGCAAATCCTCATCCGTCTCTACAGCCTGACATTGCCAATGCCCCCTTTAAAACTGCAATGACAGCCAAGACCCTCCTTCAATACGTCGTCTACAGCACGTTCACAGAGTTACACCCTTTTCGATTCAGGCTCTTAGTTAGCTGCACATATTGTTGTGCTGGTTTGTTACCATATGGCTAATGGCTGCTCACTACAGAAGAAGCTTAGACAGGAAGTCCAGCTCGAAGACAAAATGATATAAGGGCATCACAATTCATGTCAATTGTCTGAGCCCCCCAAACAATAGAGATGTCTTTCAGTTTGTCACTCAGTGTCAGAAGTCTGACAGAAGTGCGTTTCACAAAAAACGTCAAAAGTCGACAGGCAATTGGCACTTTGCCTAATGGTTGTTTGATAGCAGTGGACAATGGCCCCTGCTGCTTGAGTGGGGGCCCTTCACTTATGTCGAACACGAGACAACCTATGCAGACAGGATGCTATTCATTTGTCTATCAATTCAAAGGATTAGAATCTCTGAGGGGATCTCATAAAAGGATCATTACCATATAGCCACTCTATTCAATGTGCTGAGAGGAAGCACCAGGCCACAGAAAACAAGTGCCCCCCTTAAATACACACGTTGTCACTTTTGCACAAACACTCTATTGTCCTCAGACTTTCTATGCATTTCTGGTGACTTAATAATCACAATTAAACAGTTAAGAACAATCTGTTTATGGTAAGTTAAGTGTTACAAATGCCATTAAATAACGTATCCAAGTTAACCTGCGATTAATTTGTATAACTGTTATGTACTATTGCTACTAATACATGTAGTATTGTAATAGGGTTGCTACTGCAAAACTTCCTCTATAAATCTAATTTCCACATCCTCCTTAAGAAAAACAGATTTCAAGATCAGATACAGCATAGCGTCAGGGAGAAAAAATCTAATATATAAGGGATTAAAACTGATCTGTAGATGTCTGGACAACTACATTAAGCAACTGTTTTATAGTAATTAGGAGTTTGGTCTCCTCTAGTTTTGAACTGAACTTTCAATTATAGTAAAAGTTGTCAAAGAACACACTGATTATTCACATTAATTGAAACTGATAAGATTCATATTGGTGTACATACCAGCTGCAGTCAAAATGCAGTTCTGCTTTAATGTACAGACAAATACATTTTTAAATAAATACAAGTTTATGACAATACCCATAACCAGGCCCACTTCAAACATTCATGCCTCTCTATGCAGAGGGGTAGAGGTACAACCCACATACACCTCAATATGCCCGCCTCAGTGTTGTGAGTTTGCGTCCCAGTTGTCTCTTTGTGCTCTGTTGCCTTTTCACAATATTCTACCATGGTGTGCTAGAGCAATGGCATTAGCCCCTTAAAATAATCTTGAGACAAACAGTTCAAAAAAGAATTTGTTAATAAAATTCTATTTTCTTAAATTTGATTTCAGCTGTAATTGTTAAGTCTACTATCAGACTTAAAGGATAATGCAAAATCAACTTTTTAGAGTTGTTAATGATATTGTAACGGTTTCTCTTCACCATTAACCCACTTGAAGTTGGACTTGGAGCGATTCATGCATCCTTCTTCTTTTGATTTTAAGATGGAATTGCACTGAAACTTCCCATTTGCCCTTATCCCCCATACATGCCCGCTACTCTTCCAATATATATTTTTATAACTAAGATTGATATTGCAACAAAAATCTACTTGACATGAAGGAGCATAACCCATGGGTTTCAAATGAAGAAGTACAATCACTGAAAGTTATGAATGGTACTTTGGACACAGTATATTAAAGTATATAAAAGGAGGGATGGATTTCCCTCTGCGCATAATTCCACACACACTTTCTAAACAGGGGCTTTTCTATTTTTGTCAAGCAAAAAATTACAAACTTAAGTCTTAACTTTAGGTACATTTTATCATACAAAGCACACGCAGCCCATTAATGCACTAGTCCAAGATTCATGCTTATCCCCCAGCATGACTCCATGTTCTTTAATGGCCATGAATCAACTTGCTTTTACAATGAAAGGCTAATTTCACAGGAGGACAGGGAACAGGTCTTAGGCTTTTACGTCATTTTCAATCTATGTTTCTGTCCCTTTTAGCAATTAAACTAATATGTGTTCCCCTCTCATTAGCACAGCAGGCCTATGATGGGGCTCCTGACTGTGACCAAGGTTGTGGGGCTCGCGGCATCAATGAGTCTTTCTCTGAAATATTCACAAGTAGCAGAAATGGACAGTGCCGGCTCCGAGAGAAATAACGGGCGGAGGGTTCACAATAGTTCACAATGGGACAGTCGCCACAGGAGCAGCACAAGTGAGCGAAGGGAGGATGCACAAAAAGCTCAGTTTTGCAACAGCAGGTTGGCTTTGTGCGGTGCAACAAAAGGACAAAATGTGTTGAATTGCTGTTGGAGGGAAAATCAGGCTTTCTTGTAGAGTTGTATGAAGGCCAGCTCTTTAATTGGAGCTGGAAAGATGAAGTGTGTTCAAGAGGGGTAGAAAGTGACAGTTGCCAACAAAGATCTAAGAAAAGCAGGATGCCACACAGGATTCAAATTGGTGAGTAATGTTTTGTCCGCGGCTTAGTTTGACCTGACCTGGCCGCTCTTCACACTCAGGGGAGATGAGACGGATGACGTAAAGAAGACAAGAGAGTAAAAAAAAGAAATGAACAGAGAGAGATTTCAACCGCTTGGTTTAACCTGAAGTTCTAGGATGATTTCTCTCCCCTTCCCCCGATCTGCTCCATCCCTCACTGCTTTGGCTGGGAGGGCCCCAGCTGTTGGGTCTGTATAAATAGCGTGAGGCTTGGGCTCAGACCCCCGGGGAGAGTGGGGCTCATTGGAGAGAAGGCATGGGAACAAATCGGGCTGGAAAAAGCACACAACATACACATTTTGACAAACATATGGGACCTTGCTAGGGATGAAAGTGAGGGACATGTGACTGAAGTTAGCCTCACGTGGCTTAAGTAGCTATTCATGAGATAAGAGAGTAAGGGTAAAAAAGGTAAAGATACACCAACATATTTTTTTTTTTTAAGTGGTCAGTATTATCTAAAAGATAACATTAGAATTGCTGACATGTAGAATACAGATATTGAGCTTCTAATTCTAGTAACCAACCATGAAGTTGGAGAAATAAATTTTTCCTTCCTATAATTAAAAATATTTACAGCACAATTTGACAAACAAATCAGGCAGTTTTGTTGGATTTGGGCCACTGAAGAGAGGAGGAACCATAATAAATAACACCAAGGAGGTGTGTATCCGGCCCTGAGAATAGCAGACCCCCCCACCCACCTCCTCCCCGGTCCCCAGCTTATAACTGCCATTCAACAATCAGATCACACAAGCTGAGTTCAAGCGCAACAAATGACCTAAATATAATTCTGAAAGGCCTTTGGAAAGTCTTCACTTGAAAAGCACACAAAATGATACGACCAGAAGAAAATAGAGAAGATTTAAGGGGTGCAAAGTGTTAAATAAGTGTCTGAATCCTGTCTATAATTTCACTTACTTCAGAGGACAGGAGAGGAAGTCTGCATGTCTTATTTGTCAAGGTGTAAAAAAGGGGAGCCATTAAACCATAAAAAGAGAGGAAAAATTTCTGACAAAAACCCTACATTTTCAGCTTGAGTGGTTTTTCCAAATGAAATCTAAAGATCCAGAACACAGTGTGGTGGTGTGTGCATAAACATACACAGGGGGTGGGCAAGTGGTGGGTTACCTTTTAAAGAGTGCCCAGCAGTGGACGTGTTTGGCATTTGTGGCCCTTGTCCCTCAATTGTACATTCGCCACAGTGGCTGCAGTTAAACTGACATTTATTTTTGCTCTTTCTTTTCACTCAACTGACCAGAAAGGGAGAGCAGAAAAAGTCTAACTTCTTATGCACCAGTCATTACAGCAGATTCTCTACTCCACATCTGTTGGTCTGTCTCCCCAAAGGCAGCAGACAGCAGGCATACTGAACAATGTAGTAACTCGACTGGACACTCACTCCCTATATTTGCTCACCTTTAATAAAAACTATGTGCAATGTCAAAGGATTTCTTCAAATGAAAAATGCTTAAAATTGATATTGATGAGTAAGTGTTAGCAATATAATACTTTAACTGTTAGTAAAATAGAATGAATTTAGCCATTTGGGGGAAAAGGGTCAGACTAAACAGTGGAATGTATGTTGTACTTATATCAGTGGTAGTGTACACTAATTGCTTTACACAGAATGACGATGTATGCATGCACACCTGTCTGTGCATTCTAATGTAGTATGTATGAGTATGTATTTGAACATATGCCATAATGAGTGCTGCCCCCAGTTATGTTTCGGTGTGTCCTGATCTCAGGCACACTGTGCACTCACTATTTCTTTCTATTTATTTTTGTTCCACTTCACAGCCTGTAGCACACATTAGCAGCACAGCCCTGGGACATGCACAGTCACACACACACACACACACACTGTATACACAACTGATCCCACCTCATGAACAACTTGCATTTCTACATGCCTTTCATGTCAGTATATCATCATTTGCTTTTGGGCAGTTTTAAAATTTGATATGTTGAAATATCAGTCAGAGTTCCTCTCAGTTGTGAGGGGACGCAGACAGAGAATGCGGCTAACTGCGAACATTAACGCCTGGAGGCACATTAACACGGACTGGAGACTCAGCAGAGCCTAAAACAGTAATAAAGTAGTAGTAAAAGTTCTTTGAGAAGATGAAGTTGAACTTCTAGGTACCACTTTAAGCAAGTTTCATATTACAGATGCAAGTATTAAGTCTAGTGTCAGTAATATTTTCAAGTATGTGCTGTAGTAGGAAATGTTCTATATATCACATGTGTCAACTCATATATTAACATTATATATTATAATGTTTATCAGCTAGCACAAGACACATCTTCTAACTAATTTTGGATTAAAAGGCAACTTGACATAGGCCAGATCAAAAGCAAGTATTCAACCACCTCCATATGGTCTGCGACTAAAAGCCAACCCTCCTCTCCTTCCACCTCCATGGCTCTTACACCCCTAAACATATATCCTGGTACAGACAGGCCCAGCAAACATATTGTGGTGAGCAGACAAAAAGACAACGCTGGGTCCAGTTCGGCTTGTGCCAGAGCACCATCTGCTCATCTGTTGAGGGGAAGCAGTGCACCAAGAGCAGGCGTGACACGCAGAACGATTAACGGGATAGAACTCCATTTGAAAACTGTAAATGAGCTCAAGAATTAAGTTTGAACAGAATCGTTCTGGCAGAAGGTTACCAGTCAGGCCAAACAGTAGCAAGAAGGAAGAGCTTTGTGTTTCAAAGATTTAGGGTGATGGCTCCATCCACTTGGCCAGCATAAATAAGTTCAAGTATAGAGGAGGAAGTTAGGAGAATGTGCAGGAAAACCTACAATCTGGAGCGTTTCTACGTAACTCAATAAATCAACTAATACCAACAATCAAAGTGGCAACAGATCTAACAGTTTCTCATTGTTTTTCACAATGACTTGGTGCCATCACTACGAGTCACCATCAAGACAAAGGTCCCAGCTATGAGCACAGCACAGCAGCTGTGTGTGTCCCCACAGCACAGCTTTACACAGCCTAGCACTTCGACCCATGTTTACCTTGACTACAGATAAAAATGTGAGCATGTTACTCTTTTACCACTGTCCTACTTTTTCCAACTTAAAAAAGTAAAAAATCCCTTTCCATCTTCCTTCTAACCCAACTAAAATGCGCTCTTTATTCATGATTGGATAATGTTAATATTATAATTGGGCAGATATGTGGTTATATTTATAAACTGCAGGCATTTGGCTTCCCTCTAGTTATTTGACAAATTCAGTTTCGATATAATTGAAGATAATACACACTTTCTAAATTTGGTGTACTCTGAAACTGCAGTTAATGCATAATGTGTCCCTCTAGTGCCTGGATATTGAAATAACAACTGCACAGCTTAAGCCTGGCTGCTCATCAATTAAATCAATTAAACAATTAACAATTAAACTTAATAAATTTACATCCATTACAGCTGTTTACATTATACAATGTTCAAACTGCTGTGGTGTTGTGCAAAAGCTGAATGGCACTCCTACACTTACTCAAAAAAACAGATAACAGAAAAAAGACAGAATAGTAATTTCATCCCAGATCTTCAAATGGCTAAGTCTTGAGCAAAGAGAGATGGCTGAAAATGTCTCCTTTTTGATGAGGCACTGCTTTCTAACAAGGAAAGGACATTGTGGAAAATACCATTGAAAAGAGTGGAGGCGACTTCAATCAGGCAAGAATGTCAAGGAACAACAAGACTTTAGAGTCTGTCTGAAGGACAGAATATGTGAGGAGCAGGGAGAGTGAGCAGTGACCTGACTGCCAATGACACCGGACCCCTATTGAAAAGTTCACCCACGGCCCAGGACGGACACTGACACATTTACCTCTAGGCTCGGCCTTTCCCAAAACATTATGAAAAGTTTAGAGCTCCAGCCACTACTCTGGCAGATTGAGAGCAAAGCTTTTGTTTCTATTATATATAACATTATAAAAGATGAAGTCAGTGCGAGAAGCTGTGCACTTGGCACTGCCAGAGAAAACTGGCAGACTGAGCCAGCTTTAGGTCAAGGCATTATACGGTTAGTTTGAAAAAGGGGAGAAGAGGACATGCTGTTACTCATCATGTGGCCTTGTAGGTTTGATAGCAATGTATATCAATATCAATATCAATGATTATGAGCTGCAGACTTACCAGTATCCCAGGACATTGCTTCTGTTCCATCCTTCAGGACCTGGTCACCACAGATCCTGGTTGTCTGTGCCGGTGGTGAGGAGGATGGTGCCGCCTGTCTGTGCACTGTGGACTTCTGGGAGATGTTGCGGAGCACTTGAGTGTCTTGAGCCGGCCGTGTCACAGTCCTCCTCTGCCTCGCCTCTGTTGTTGGGAGTGGAGCTGGAGTGGCGTCGCTGCTTTGTGTTAATTCTGCCCTAATCCAGGAACTTTTCTATGCTGTGAAAGGAACATGTGACAAGCAGAGAGGGGTGGAGGGAAAGAGTGGGGGTGGGATGGAGGGTTAGGCAACAGTTTTAGTTATTTGTGCTATTCAGACACATTCTGGGGTTCACATTCTGAATCTCAGGAATCTCAAATAAATATGACAATCTCTTATTAAGGTGCAAAACTTCTGTATGAATCTGATTGGGAGAAACATTCCTCCCAGATTTGCATTTTGTAGCAAAGCAGTTGCAATAACAAAGTGGCCTTTTGTGTAAAGAGATTAACTGTTAGGGGAACGTTTAGACTTCCCATTGACCACGGCTGTATGGAAGCCAAACTGGAAAAGAACACTCAAAAACATCACAAATTCAGCAAAATGAATTGGAAAAATTTTAAAATAGCGTATTTTACATTTAGTCGCAAATGGATGATCCTACTGATAGACGACGGATTTGAGGTCTTGTATAAGGGCAAAAGCAATAGGAGAGAGTGGTCAAATATAGCTCCTTTCAGTAATCACACACACTAACACAGGAGGAAAGTCCTTTGGCCTCATCAATCACAGCAATCTGCACAGTGACAAAAACAAGACAAGAAACAACACTAGGTTAAAAACTCCTCTTCCACACACTGAGGTCTGATACATGTGGATAACAAGAGACACAGATCAAACAATGACCAGTTATATCGGCAGTTAACTGTGTACTACTCTACCACTATTAGGGACACAACAATACAGTTTTCTCATGATTCAATATGTACCTCAATACATATGTCACAATATCAATTTGATTTCGATATGTTGTGCTGCAGATAAAAAAAAAAATTTAAAAACAACTCTTAAGTTTCTACTACTTAAATAATTACTGATGACATTAACATGAAACATCAGTTAGTACAACCACTGTAAAAGATACTAGCTGCTAACGTTCTGTTCGTATCAGGGGTTTTATAGCAAATTTCACCATGAATGTGAAGTTTAATTTATATTCTGAAATCTGTCAGTTTCCTATGGAATGATCCCATATGCATTTTATGGCCAAAAGACTGAGAATTCTATCTCTAGGTTTGGGATGTGGAAAATCCATCCATTTTCTTCCGCTTATCCAGGGCAGGTCGCCGGGGCAGCAGTCTAAGAAGGGACTCCCAGACTTCCTTCACCCCAGACCTGCCCTCCAGCTCCTCCGGGGGAACCCCGAGGTGTTCCCAGGCCAGCCGAGAGACATAGTCCCTCCAGTGTGTCCTGGGTCTTCCCTGGAGCGTCCTCCTGGTGGGACATGCCCGGAACACCTCCCGAGGGAGGCGCCCAGGAGGCACCCAGAACAGATGCCCGAGCCACCTCAACTGGCTCCTCTCGACGTGGAGGAGCAGCGGCTTTACTCCGAGCTCCTCCCCTGTGACTGAGCTCCTCACCCTATCTCTAAGGGAGTGCCCAGCCACCCTGCGGAGGAAACTCATGGCCGTTAAATCAAGAGCTTTGCCTTTCGACTCAGCTCCCCCTTCACTACAGCGGTCCGTTACAGCGACCACATTATTGCAGACGCTGGATGTGGAACATTTTTTCTGTTATTTATAGCAGGTGATCTGTTGGTGACACAGAGCTCATCTTGGGTTAATTTGAAGCTGGCAATTTTTATTTTATTTTTTTTACATATAAAACTGTAATTCAATTCAGTTCAGAGGTTTCATCCTGGAGAATGGCATTTTCGTATTTATTTACATAAATTGTCTAATAATAGTAAAATGAAATGTATAAACCTCTGTAAGGTTATATTGTTGTATTCTTCATCAAGTATGCATTCTTTGTTCCTAATTTCACGACTGTGTGATACTGTATTTGACTACAGCACCACTTAAAACCCCAAACTCATAATGTCCCAAGGTGTGCACTAATGAAAAATAATACTAAGGGAAATGTAGCAAAATAATCATGGTGGAGGGTTCTGGCTTCCTGACTAACAATAGTTAATAGTTTTACAGCCGTACCTTCAGTAAAAAAGTAAACAATTAATGTCGTAGGAGATTCAAGGTACGCACAGTGCGTACAGGACTACCCCTGCAGGGGCCACTGACTCGCTGCATCTGGGGAGGACAGTTTTCCTTCTGGAACAAAATAAATAACACAGTGCGAAAGGAAGGACATGTGCCCATCTAGAGAACATGTATCAAATCGTGACACCAGTACTGAAAGATTCAATATTAAATAAAATATCCAATATTTCTCAAATATAACAATATGTATTAAGCCTGACTCGAGTTAACTCTATGTATATGTGTCTCTGGTCCCTGGACAGTCTAGGCTCTTGCTGGAGGAGACCTTGTCTCCATGGAGATACAATTGATCTATCTTATATTTGTTCAATTGCAGGTGTTTCTATTTAAAAAAAAAAAAAAACAGCAAACTTGAAAAACTCCAAAAGAAATGTTACATAGTGCACCTTTAAGGTCAGGAGAGGTCAAAACTACAGCTTCTCAAAGAGTCTAGCTATTTGTTTATACTTCAAAGGGTTCAGAAAAAGCTTCTGTTTTAATTGGGGATAATTATGGTCAGGCGTTCAAGGGAAAATCAGCTGGAATGATAATGAAAACTCAAACCTAACTGGCTGAAACCCACTACTCTATAATTCTAGGTCAGGTGTCCTGTCTCTATCAGGTCACAGGTCATAAATAACAAGAAAATCTTGTTACATAACAAGGAAACCTTGTTTTATATCAACTGCAAACATTTATTGCTATCTGGGAACATAATAGTTTTACAGAAGTGCCTTAAGTAAAAAAGTTTTTAAAAAGTTAATAATTTGGTCATTAATCACTATTGCACACCTCCATGCGTAAAGTTGTAGGACATTCAAGGTACACACAGTGTGTACCAGAGTACCCCTGTAGGTGCCACCTACTTGCTGCATCTGGGGGAGTCACCACGTTAACTGTTTCCCTTCCAGACCAAAAAAAATTACAAAACAGCACACACAGAGAGTCATGTGTATCGAATCGTGCCACCCCTATCGAACGATTTCATATTATACTGAATATTGTTGTATCCTTAACCAATATGTATTAAGCATAAATCGAGTTAATTTAATCCCAGTGTCTGGCAGAAGAGACAGATGCAAGTTTACTAACCACCTAGGCACAGATTGTGTAAAAATTGTGTTTGCCACATATTGATCTATTTTAGGGCCAGTACCTGTTAATTAACATTTCTGTAAATATGACAGAATTATCCCAAAAGGATATTTTGTCTCTAGTCTCTGGACAGACTAAAGGCTCTTTCTGGAGGAGACCTTGTCTCCATGGAAATACAACTAGTCTATCTTATATTTGTTCAATTACAGGTGTTTCCATTGCAAAAAGCAGCAAACTTGAAAATCGCTCTCCAAAATAAATGTTACATAGCGACAAGGTCAAGAGAGGTCAAACTATAAGCTTCTCGAAGAGCCTAGCCATTTGTTTATACTCCAAAGAGTTCAGAAACAGCTTCAGTTTAATTTGGGGGTAATTTTAGTCAGGTGGTAATTTTAGTCAGGGGAAAATCAGCTGGAATGATAATGAAAACCTAACTGGCTGAAACCCACCAGTCTATATGTCAAGGTCAGGTGTCCTGTCACTTGTCAGGTCATAGGTCATAAATAACAAGGAAACCTTTTTATATTAACCATTTCCTTTTTGGTCACTATGTCTGAGTTACTGCAGCAAAAATGATGGATCAGTCTATTTTAGATTAAAAAACAAAATGGCTGCTACTGAATTCATGTTTGCTGTTCTTAAGGCTGTGTTGAAAAGCTGCTTATTATCAGTGATGACAATATGCTGGAGAATGATTAGGACAGAAGCACTGTCTGTGGTGATAGCAAACCTCCACACTGGCAAAGATAACTACCTATGAAAGTAGTGAAAGCCTCACATAACCAGACAATAGCTTTTGTTCAAACAAATTCAGAAAACCACAGCCAAAAATATACTTTACATGAGCAGTAGCAGGCAGAAGAAAAAAACAATGTCTAGAGGTATATCCAATGAGACCCTTAGGACATCTAAAAAGCTTGATATGGGTTTTTCATTTTGAGGTCAATATGAAATCATATAAAATTACAATAATTACAAAAGTATAATATGAGTTACATGACTTCTTGAAATGTATTCATCTGATCTTATTCAGTTGAATAAATTTGATTTATTCAGCTTTCAGATTAATTTATCAGCTTGGGAATTATTTTCTTTTTTACATTTTTTTTATGGTGAAGACATCAACATCAACCAACCATCAATCAATCAATCAAACCATAAAAATATGATTAAGATGATCTAACTGCTGCTAAACCCACAAGTGTTTTAAAATTGATATAATCTGCCACTTTCAGGAAAACATCATCATTATCTTTGGACTTCATTTGATGAATATACAAAGAAGCATGTTCACAACCCAGTCTTTAATATGGCTTGGAACAACTTGGGGAAAAAACAGTGTAGCCGATAATGCATGGATGCCTAAATATAGAATTATTTTTGGTAAAGTTTGCTCCTCGAACTACAGCAAATTTTGCATTGAAAGAGAGTCTTGTTCATGATTTAGTGATGGGGGTAGTGTGAATGTGTAAAACCAGTAGTACATTCATGGCTTAAGTTTACATACCCTACATACTGAAACTACAAACATTTATCCAGATTGAATAGGCTATTCCCTCAGTCAAACTGTTACCTTGTAGTAAAAAAAGTATTAGGCTTGTAGTAATGGCCTGAATGTAAGGTTTAAGTTTAAATTGTTGCCATCTGATAAACTGCGCATCTTTGCAACAGTCCCAAACTCAAAGAAACAAACAAGGTTGTGTCAGACTCTAGGGAAAAGAAATGGGCCTCTACACAAGGGCTATAGAATAATCAAAAAACCTATAACCGCAATAATTACACGAGTTTGTTGGTTTAAAAAGGACATGGAAGCTCTTTCCGCGAATATTTCTCTTTACGCAACCCATCTCAAGTCAATCAAAGAAAAGTTCAGGCGGCAGAGTGGCATTAACGAAAAGCCCGTCTTTTTTCCACCCCTCCCCTCTCTTGCGCGGCTGCTCACAACAAGGAGACCGCTACAACTGCTGCCACGTGTTTCACCCATCAGCCCAGGTCAAATAACCGCACAACATCCTTCGCTAATTTCTCTGCGAACTGGGTCTGTACCGTCCAGTGATTTTAGACCGAGTATCGATAAATATTTCATAATTACAGAACAGTGGTCCATTGGCTTTCTTTCAAGTAAAAGCGCGTTGTCAAAGCCTGGTGACGCAAGAAATGGTTAACTCAAAATAATTTCAACACTTAATTCCAATTACCATCCTGCCCCTGGAGATGATTTCATGAAAAAAAAGAAAAAGAAAAAAAACTTACCGCAAAGTTGAGTTTTCGCGTTTAAGCTTTTCTACAAATATTAGGTTACTCAGGGTCGCAACAATTGAGTCCCTTTCCGTCTTCGGTCGAGCGGACAGCGCTTGGCTCCTCCTAAGCTCTTGAAGGCGGGGGGTAGCTGCAGCATGCGCGCTCTTCCCCGAGTTCGACCTGTCTCCCACACTTGTGCCTGCCTGACACTCTAGTAGACCAACTTATCCAAATAAGCGAACCTCAGCCCAATCCACGACAAAAACAATGACATGATAATTCGACTATTGCAGCATAATTATTATGTCATTTCACACTAATTAAATAATGGATTCGTGTTTAGAAAATTTATAGCAGGCAATAGGCTACCACGTGAGCAGCCGGTCCACCACTGTGTTCCTTTGGCACAGCACATAAACCATTAAGCGGTGTTAAGCCTGTACCGCATCACACTTCTAACACAAAGAGGAGTTGATCGTTGATTTTAAACAGTGTAGCACATACTGTAGCCTATGCATACGACAAAAACACGCAGTCTAGACAGGTGTGGTTACAAAGGTTTGTGGCGCAGGATGAATGGCATAATCGTGTAGTCAGTCACTGGGCTTATGAAAGGTGAATGGCACATGAAGCCAGGGGATGGATGATCCTGATTTGGTTTGCTTTGGCATGCATAAGTGGTTTACCTTGCATGTGAGGCGAGGTCTGAACTGTGGGGAACACACAGGAGCTGGCGGGGATGCAGGCGCAGTGATGGGGAGCTGCACTGGGTATCTGCTGAAAAGGCGACAGGGAATTACCGATTTTAGAAAGTTTATAGGATATCCTGAAACTAAAAGCAAACTAATTGTAAACTATGAAGTTATGAACATTTTGATTATGTCAGATTTAGATAAGGAAACCTAAAGTGAGATAAAACAGATAAATTCTTCGATATGGTTGGCTACATGGTGAACAACAGAATTTCGATTTTATGTGTAAAAAAGCAGGCATAAAATATGAAAACAGAAGATCATGTCGACTAATACTTTATTGATCCATGGGTGAAATTAGGTCTATATGGTTTATATGGCTTTCAGTTTAAGGCTAACCTTATACAAAGTATTCTTTTGTCTTGATATTATATCTCATATTATTGTTGCTTGTTGGCCTTCTATACAGCATAACAACAACTTTTTTTAAACATGCATGTAAATATATGCATTCTTGGTGACTTTTAACCCAGTGACAAGTGATAAGACCCAGAATCCTTTGGGTTAAGTAAACATCAGTGCACAGAGCACACATAGTTTTCACTCCCTGGAAACACATCCACAAGATGTACAAATCCGTCACTTTACTGGAAAATCACTGCTGTTCAGCCATCCTGGAAAGTAAGTGGGTGCAATACAATCTAAAGCCCACTGACCTGTAATAATGAGTATACGTAATGTCAATAGATATGGTAATTGCCACAAAAGGTTGTAGCCAACAAGTGTGCATAAATAGGCCTTTATATGCAACTGTTGTTGAGGCGTAAGATACAAATGGAATCTCCGGGGAGGTATTTACAAAATGTCATTTTAATCAAGTTAACACATTGTTTTGACTACATCTTGTAAAACATGTTTTCGAACTTACTCATACTGTATGTCTTACCCTGGCCCATCATACCTAAAGATGCTGTAGTCTTTCCCTTCTTTAATGAGACGCTACAGCTCGTGTCCCAATAAATGAGTTAAAGGGGACATCTAGTGGGCAATTTGTACTATGACAGGTAAAAGGATGGGATACAACGCTATTGAAATTTCATGTTAAAACATTATTCTTAAAGCCAATTTATATAGGCTCCATATTGTTGTATATAATATAACAACACATGTTGAATCACAGGGACGCTCAACAATGTTCTAACTAGCCTAATGTCTAGACAATAGGTCCTTAAAAAAAGAGAGAGATAAAACAATGCAATGTGGATTATTAACATTGAATTGTTCAATTGCAATGCGTTAAGGCGTTATATCACCTATTTCAGACCAGACGGCTCATAAACTGAGGATGTGATCTCTCGTTCTAACGCTAGAGGGCGCCTTCTTCCAAGTAACTTAGTCCAAGTACTTTAGTCATAGAGGACACGACTCTGTCACGTCTGCGTGTAATTAGACTTAGACTTATAATTCAGTGCTTTAGTAAGTAAAACATACTTCATACACATTTTCAGCAGCATTTTGACATTTTGTTTTTGATGTGTGTATTTCTGCTACTCAAATAAAATTTGATTATTTTACGATCCCCGCTGATTTTCCTGAAAACACCCGACAAAAGCAAAGATAAAATGGAATTGAATATATTTTAGAACCCTTTGGCGTAGGACTGTACAAAAGATCTTACTGATTTACTCAAAGTGGAAATAAGTTTTAACTCGTGCTAGTGTAACCTCAAAGCACAAATGGGCAACTGTTTTGGACAGCACTGTGACTACGTTATATGATATTATACTCACTATACCAAAGAAAGAAATGTATATACAGAGTGTGTCATTTAAGAAAAAAAAGGACTTTTATTTTTTGACAAACATATTCAGTTCAAGTAGTTTGGCATGTCATGTATCTGTCTTCATTTTAAAACCAAAGGCACATTGAGTAGACTATTTTAAACACAATGTTTGTCTCCTTAGGCAAAAAAATAAAATTGAAACAAGAATGATTGTCTGGTTGGAATGAATGCATAATCTACATAAACCCTGATGTCAAGAATATCAAAGTGTAAACAATATAAAAATATACAATATTTACACACAAACATTTTGGGTCCAGCCCACTATGAGCTTGTCCATATTAAAAGGCACGGCTAATAATTTATATCGCCCAGAGAGCAGTATGTGGTTTAAATACAAACTATAATTTAAAATGGCAAGTGTCATGTACAGTTTTTCTACAGACATAGGCACTTGACACAGCTGATGACATTGTAACAGAATTGTAGTGCTTCAGCCATTGAGCTGAAATGTCATTAATTGTCCACCACAGTCAGTGACCATCAGCCTCCAGTGGAACAGACACAAACTGTCCAGTAGTGCTTGACTCCCCATTGGGGATGCTGTGTTGGGCCCTGTGATCTACATGTGTCGCTTCATGTGCAGAGCCAGGTGGTCAGAACGGGAAAAGGCACGTTCACACAAATGGCACTGAAATGGACGATGCCCAGTGTGCTTTCTGAAGTGACGCGTGAGCTCGTCCGACCTGGCAAACTTCCAGCCGCATCCTTCCCAGTTACAGTGGTATGGCTTTTCACCTGAAAAAACAAAGCAAAACATAGATTTAGACTGTGCCCACTCAATGAATAAGGTATTACACAAAGCATTTGGTACACATGCAAAATAATAGGCCAATTCTGTACCTGTATGTGTTCTCATGTGAGCCTTTAAGTGGGAGCTTTTTGTATATGTCTTTCCACATCCAGGGAACTCACAGTTGTGAGTAGCAGCACGTTTTCTGGCCCAAGACCTGCGCCCCCTCTTTTGCTTAATTGGACCCGCTCCTTCCTCCTGTGTGTAGAACTCAATCATAGACGGGGATGAGGGTGGAGTAAGTATGGCACCAGTCTGATGGTCCCTGTGCATGTACTGTCCGGGATAGTGAGGTATGGTCTGGGGGTGGAACTGTGTGGTGTAGTGTGCATTCACAAATTGGCTTTGGTAATGCTGCTGATGCTGGGGAATATGGCTCATCTGTTGTACGTGACAGTCACTGCGCCCATGCATTGGGTGGAAAGGCACTTGAACTGGAGTTTGATGGAAAGGTGTTGGTCGCATTTGACACTGTTCCATATAATCCTCTTCGGAAGCCATCATACAAGACTGCCCAATAGGCTCCGTTTTCACTTTGTATCCAAGTGGGTACGTGGTAGAAGCGTGCAATTCAGTGTACTCCCTTGTTTTACCAGGTGAGGGCTCTCCTGGCACTGCGTAATTTACTTCTGGTGCTAGTAACTCGGCCATCAGACTACGCACAGGAGCATCAGAGAAACACTGGTAATTTTGCGCGCCGAGAGGAGACGTGGAGTGGTCGTTGCAGTCGGGGAGTGAGGCACTACTGCAGCTGTCTGGAGAGTCGGGCAGTGCATATGCGCACTGAGGTGGAGAAAGGCTTCCATCGTTTTGGTTGTTGTTGTTCATTACTACGGAACCAATCGTGTTTGACAAAATAAACTCGAAATCCAATAACTTTCCCAGATCATCATCTTCTTTGGGCGCCACAGCAGGAGACTGTACAATGCTAAACTCCACTTCGATTAGCGAGTTGTCACCTCTTGAGCGGCTGTGCGCACGACCATCCATTTTTGCCGCCTGCAAATTGAACAATAGGTATTCGGTTAAAATATTTGTACACGTAAAAATCATTAAGTTTGTAACATTTTATTGTGTACATGTAGCCTATACCAAAATAAATCTACTTACGTTGTCAAACTGCGCAACGTCCATAGTTTGAACACCGGAGAAAGATACGGGCATCAGGGCATCAGCCGCAGCCATGCTCAAAGTTGATCAAAAAGTCGAAAACGTGCGTCTTCTACCTGCTGAAACCGCGCAGAGCCTAGGTCCTCTCAGTCCATAAAAAAAACCTTCTTGGCCACAGTGGAGACTTCCAGGATTCAGGATGTGAGTATAAACAGTGACTGGAGACTTTTATATACCTCTGAAGCACTGGAGGCGTGGCCAGCCCAACGTACCCGCAACATCCCCCAAGGTGATCAACAAAAATAAACATGCCTATGCTTCGAACAGAAAGGTAAATTATTCAGTTTCTCGTTAGTCCACCTGCCACAAGCTGCATACTCTGCTTAATTGTGCGATCTTCTGTAGGTTGCTTTAAACCTACTATAGGCTTACTATCCTGGAAACATGCTTCCCAACTGTTTCCCAAAATTATGCAGAATATAATGTTAGAAAGCTTGCAGTAAGTCTACATTGTCTTTACTATTTTGGGGATCTGTTCAAAGGTGAACATTGACATTTCTCCTAAAGCAGATAGGGGGCGACACTAACCGGACTTGACTGAAGGAATGTGGCTACTGTACACGTCTAGCGCACCCCAAATCTCAACGGGTTATATATATTATTATATATGCAAGAAAGCTGATATGTTGGATTCTTGGTTTCCAATGACCCTACAAAAGCTTTACGCTTTGTCTTGCCTGGTTTAGTTTAGTTTTCAAAGAAGCATAGAAATGCACGGTCATTAATTGTCTCATCTTGAGCCTAACGCACAAACAAAAAAGTGTGAAGTGATGGGCCATTCCCAAACCCATCGAAACAACCTGATAATCTTGGTGTCAACAAAGAACTACATGCTTACTAATGAGCCCCGTTGTCCTCTCACAACCATTGCTATGTTAATGTCCAGGTGGATGGACGATCACTTGTGGCATGCTACGTGTCTGTACGTGACTGAGAATCAGAATTGATCAAGATCAGTATTTCAGTAGGCTATAAAAATGTACATACAAACAGAATTATACATGCTTTAATATCACGTTTACTTTGGATGTAGTCATTATAAGTTATGATATCTTGAGATAAATCTCAAGAGATAAATTGGACGCTGAGTGTTCCACCTTTAGGGCTGAATTAACCAAATAGAAGCTACAGGTAACTGTATCTGTCTGACAAAGAGGCTTTAGTGTAAAACAGGCCTATGTACTTGCTTGCTATTAATAATCAGGTGTTATTCTTAATGTAGGGACAATCTTTACAATATAGTCTGAGGACTAGATCTGCTTTAAATCTACAAGACTAAAGTCTACAGTCTGACTGCCTGGCTCAAGTTTGGATGAAAAAGGCACTGTAAAAATATAATAAATCTTCACATTTTTCTAAAGTTTTGTTCCTGAGCTACATAAGTAAAATACACAACTGAAATTTAAAACTTAATGAGTATTATGCAAGATAATAGTGAATAGAACTCTTTATAATGGGTCAGTGCATTTGACTTCACTGTGGGCCTGTGCACTCCAGCAGGTGTTGTGAGCACCACTGTTCAGGCTGTCCCTCTTTATATACTCTGTTATTTTTAACCATCGCTGCTTACGCAAAAATTAAATGCCTCGTGTCTATGAGCCAAGTGGAAATGGACCCAGCTTCCTGAGGAAAAACTGGACACTTGCTTCCTCTACTTTCACCCTAAAACGCATGCAGATTCATAGGAGGTCAACAGTTTGCTTTCCTGTCAATTTATAACCTGATGGCTGCCTGTTCGTCAGACTTTTCCTTGAAATAAAAGTACAGTATGTTTGACATTAGAACACGGGAAAGAGAAGGCTAGTGATTATCTCGTTCAATCACAAGCAATATCAAACATAAGTCATGTACTGTAAAAAAAGCTACAATGAACAAAGAATATAGGAACAGATAAAGAATTGCCCAGGGCTCTGGTTTCCTTCTTTGTCTGTGTCTTAAAGGGAGGAAGTCTTCCAGCTCCAGTGTTTTCTAAACACAATTACTTAAGATTATAGTGAAAAGATGGTATGAGCCAAGGCACCCGGGACACAATCAAAGAATATACTATACTGTACCCACTTTTTACTGTCATTTATTATACAGATTTATTGTGGACAGCAATGTTAGAAAGATTAAATAATAGAAGTCATATTACGAAGTTACAGTGGTAATTATTTTAATTGGGGTGGTAACTATGTTATTTGTGATTAGAAGCACTTTCATTTTTAGTAAATGCACACACATTTGGTATTTAAAGTAGTAATATTTTCTCCAAATTAAGGTTTTGCTCAGTTTCAGATTGTAATGGTGAGAGATCTATTGCACACAGTAAACAAACACAAGTAAGAAATCTTGCACAAACATACATTTTAAAACATTTGTAAAAAACACCTCATACATAGATTGTATGACCCAGGACATAGGGAGATGTTAGGCTTACTGCAGTCTATGTGTAAGTCAATGCATTAAAGTTTTTTAAGTATTGCAACAATATGTTTCTGTAAACTTTTTTGTATTTTTTAAATTAAAATCACAACAAATCAACTATAAGTTACCAATAAAATGCAATAAAACTCCTAATCATGTTTTATGTGAATGTACTGTATATGTAACAAGCAAATAATCTATTCACATAATATTACAGACCTTTGTGCTGGTATTTAAATGTCTATAGTCATATTACTTGTACCATGTTGGAGAGACACTCACATCCTGTATACAGACTGTTTGTGTTCCACTCCAGCTCCAACCAGAACAGCCAGGAACTACTTAGGGAGCTGTGAGGACAAACTCATAAACACACTCTCACACACACTACTGCGCAATTATCCCCCATCAGCCACAAAGCTAGGGGAAACCCAACTGTTATCTCGAATAAATATGCCGCCTTGCATGGCATGAAAAATCAACAAGTGATTAAAAGAAGAAGAAAAGAAAGTAGAATGGGCTGGTTACCTACAATGAGTGAAACAAGAGGTGAAGGGAAAGATATGCAGACAGACTAAATGAATTGTGAGTAAAGGCAATAACATGGTCTTGAGGCTTTGTAATCAGTAATTCAGCTCTTCCTGAAGCCAGACTCTGACGCCTCTTTGCTCAAACAGTCTGCTGCAGCACTGTGCTGTCTGACCACCATCACACTAAGCCACCTGAAAAATAGGTTCAGTAGAAAACAAGGGAGATGCAAGAAATTGTTCATATGTACACTGTAAAAGAATACTTTTCCAAATTGCAAACTGACTTTTTTTTGAAGGTTAGGTGAAAGATCACAGGCTTTGTAACCTACAAGTAAACCACTTTACACAACGTATCTGTTTACTTTTCAGCTCTGAATTTGTACTGTGATAGGTAAATTGAGAAGATATCTTGGAGCTAATGAAGTCAACAGTGAGCTGGGTGAATGCTTTAGTAAAGCAGACACTTCATGGTGAGTAAATGGTTTAGTGGTGATAGTGATAATGAATCATTAGCAGTTTGCCTAATAAGATCAGGAAGCATGTAGTAGCATCCTTTAGCAGCACATTTGCTGCAGGTGGGATCAGCTCCCAGCTGAATCAAACTCTTTGGAAGTTTTAGTGTTTAGTAAAATGATTTCCAGACACATCTCCACTGCCCAGAGACACCATTAAGAATATTGTTAAACATAAAAAGGCATATACAAAAACATGAAAAAAGGAAAGATTAGATTGATTTGAGCATTAGTAACAGGGAAGAGACAGAAGGACAGTTAAGCTTGATCCCGTAATAAAAGATAAATATTTAGTTCTTTGCAGAGGATGTCATATCACTTTAATAAGTGTCATAGTAAGAAGTAATTTGAGCCAAAACTCTGTCAAAAATCTAATTTATATTTTTTTACACTTCTTGTTCACAGAATCAGATAACTTGAATGTCATGAACTTGAGTCTAGATAATATTAAACACCTGTGAAACAAAAAGCAGAACAGATTAGAATACTGGTCTGGAAGCAGCTCTAGATCTGCAACTCTCCTCCAGGACCAGAGAGAACCAGTACAGCCTCTTTGTGAATTGGTTTCATCTGTACAACTTACAGCCTTACAGCCATCCTGTCAGCCACCGCCTCCAGGCTTCACTACCTGTTCTACCTGTTGAGTCTACTCTAAGTGTCAAATTTTCACAACTCTCCCTGTCACTGCATATGTATGGCGTGTGTCCCATACAGGATGTCAATAGTACTGACATTATTTGTTTCAACAGTTTGTTCATTATTTGGTACCAAGTAATCCTTTATTATTGTTTTTTTGTTTTGTTTTGTTTTTGGAAATATTAAGAGATTCAGGCTGGTAAGGAACTGGTTCACATTTTTTTTCTACTTTAGAGGTGGTTAAAAACTGCTTTGATAATACCTTATTCTTAAATATTGTGATATTCATTTATTTGCTGTAATTTTGGTTAGACCAGCTCATTTATTTCATCACAATACTCTATGTAAAAAAATATTTGGTTGTATGTGACATACAAACTTTGAGGATAACTTTTTTAAGTGAAAAAAAAAACAGCAAAAAAACCCCCACAAAAGACACAATTAGAAACAAATGTTAATTAAGATTGTAAACATAGATTCTAATAGAGATTCTCTAGGCTTGAATTCACTAGGCTTTGATATACATGCACAAGTCCACAAAGCATTAACATTGCAGGCAATTAAAAAAAAACAACAACAACAAACAAAAAAAAAAAAAAAAAAAAAGATAATTTAGTGTCTCTGTGTATTCAGTGAAAAACATAAATGTGTTGTTAAAAAAGTTGTGTCTTGCAGCATTTTAAATAGTTTTAATAGACATTCACTGTAGTACAAAGGATTTAGTGGAATGTTAAGATAATGCTGACAGGGATAAAAGCATACACATTTCTTTCTAAACATAAGCTTTATTAAAACACAATTAGAGTGAAGGTTTTGAACAACATTATGAAAACCTTGACCTCAAACACACTGTTGTGCATTGTATCCTAAAAAGCTGACAAAACACAAGAGCTGAACAAAATCAGGGAAGACAGGAAGCTGACACCCAAGTGCAACAATCATAGTAACCAAGTATCATTACAAGTAGGATACTATTGACCAAAATAGAGGACAATGGAAGCACCAATAAAAAGGTAATAGGAAGAGACTTTTGTGCTAAAAGCAGTAGTTGGATAGTGTTACGATGGTGCATATTGTCCATATGATCTGTATAGGAGCAATCCTTGTGCTCTTGGGCAATAATCTTAGCTGCTCCACTTAGCTCATTTTTCATTGGCTGAGCTACTTTACTCTCCTAACCTACCGTGATACTCTAGATAGATACATGACAAAAGGACTAAACATCTATTGTATGGCCTTTGTCCAGGGCATAGGACAGCATACGATGCTTGACATTTTAGCTCATTATTTAACGTATAATAGTGTCCAAGACTGGGAGCATTGTGTTGCAAATGGCTCCAGCTAAGTCGATTGAAACTAAACATCTCCTGACAAGTTTTATGGTGACAGGTCATGTAATTCACTGCACCTGTACAACCAAAGGAAGCAGTGAATGCACCAATCACAAAACGTTTATCTAACCAGGATTTATGCTAAATTACGTAGCTAGTGTTAGAATAGCTCATTTCTTTGCGTTGAGTCATGGGCCATCAACAGTCTAAAGAGAGGGTGCCGTGCAATGCGGGTGACTGAGAGGCCAAGGGGTGATGTATTGTGCACAACATGTAATGCATTCTGTGTCAATAAGGTGTCTCATGCTGGGGTTAGTTAGATATATTCCATTGGGGCCACCCAAGCAGTACTCCAACCTGTGGGATTTTAAGTGATATCAGGTAACCTTTACAGAGGACATGGAAATACCATTTTGCAGTAAATTAACAAAGATGTATAAACCGCTAACATAGACATAGTATGATACTGATATTGAGATGTTTTTCACTTTAGAGACAGGGCGCTGACACCAAGTGCACGCCACAGTCATAGTAACCAAGTAACATTACAAGTGGGATATTGTTAACCAAAATAGCAGACAATGGGAGCACCAATAATAACAGTAATAGGAAGAGACTTATTGTCCATATGATCTGTATAGGAGCAATCCTTGTGCTCTTGGGCAATTATCTTAGCTGCTCCACTTACCTCATTTCTCATTGACTGAGCTACCAAAACTGTAAACTAAAATAAGTAACATATTGTATATATTGCATTTCCACAAAATACTGGCTTGACTGCTTGACTTTTTAACTTGACTACTTTTTGTAACTGTAGATGAAATGTATTAAAAGGAAGGTCTTAGTCAGTTGGTCTACACTAGATAATGCAGAGATCCAAAGCATTTGGCTATGGAAGTTCAGGCAAGCACTATAGGTGATAGTAAGTTCATGTATGAGAGACACAGAGAGCTGGCTGCAAACCAATTTCCCTCTGTTTTTTCAAGAGCTGGTAAGTCAAAGGACTGAAAGGCTAGAAGACAGACAGGAGAGCAAATAATTACCTTTCCCAGGTAGCTGTGCTGATTGTTGAGGGCTGCAGGATGAGTGAAGAGGGCTCTGTCTCTATGTCACTGGATGTATGTGTCCAACATGAGCGTGTCCTTTTGACCTGGCAGTGGGGCAGACACACATAAACACGCAGTTTTGTGTCCCCAGACAAGAGGGCTGCTTTCACCTGAGTCCAACACCACACACACACGCACACACACACACGTACACGCACACACACATACACACACACAAACGTCCTCATCTGATGGAACAAAGAGGGCAGGAGTAATGGGGATTGCACCAGAGCAAAGGTAGCGGGGTCATCCAATGCTTTGAATATTTATATACATTTTTAAAAATATAGTTTTAGTTGACATATATGCCTATATTTAATTAGTGTATCTATGTGTGGATACCATTCTCAGATAAGAGGTGTACATTGTAATTCAGTAATCAAATAAATACACATGATTTGCTGTGGAAACCAAAATAAATGAACTAATAAATTGCAGTAATAGGACTTTAGGATATATAAGATATAGTTTGAATGAAAATAAAATAAAATAAAACAAAATGAAAATTGAAATGGTTCATGACAGTTCAGTATGGTATGAGAGGCCTAACTTGTGCAGGTTTGGGCATGGTCTCTAACACTTCCAATGCAAGGTGTTCCACATAACTATTTGGTAATTTGGCATTGAGCTGGTGTCATCTGGCATCAGATCACATTGTGATTTCATAAACTCCACCTTTCAGTAACTGCTTTTTTGTGGCAAAGGCATGCCAGTGGCAGTGACATACTATTTTTAAAATCAATAAAAAGAGCAGGTACAAAATCTGCCCTGTATTATGAGGAAGTTCACAATGAACAAGACAAATAGCATTTAAATGATACTCCTATGTGCATAGAAATATCTGTGGTATTTTAAGATGGGATATGTGAAGAAACACTCTGATGTCACGTATCACCAAACACCCAAATGTCATGATAATTATTAGTAACTACTTCAACATAGACATAAATATAATTCTAGGACCCAGACTTTGTTACAAAAAAGTTTTGTTCTGTGCTAAAGTGGTCTGTTTTTTATCGGTTTACTCTGGAGTACATTCAAACAGCCAAAATGTCTGCCACAAAGATATGCATATGTGTTATTAAAGGCATTATTAAGAGATTCAGGCCTGAACCTCAGCCGGCTCTCCTAACTACATCCTCAGTGATGCAACTCCACACAGGCATGCACATTGCAATGACATTGCATAACTTCATAAATATTTTTGGTTGGAGTTACCAACTGAATATTTCTAAGAACACACATACCTGAGGCAATCACTATGCTTGTACATTGTTTCACTGAAGAACATATAAGAAAAAAATGTTAAAAAGAAGCTATGACTACAAAAAATACTTTTCAATAGGTTCTTAAAGTTATTATATCATTAGAATTTACTCTGGCTAATAATAAGAAATTGTATGTTGATTTGATGAGCAAGTCATGCTATCTGAAATTGTATTTGCAAACCTAAATAAAGCTTTTTTTTCACTGATCTAGAGATAAGCATGTGTCAGCTGAAGTCAAAGCATTTTTCTGAACATTTATCACATCTTAATGCTAATTTGTCACTGCACAGAGGTAATGAAGTCATTTTGTGCGGAGCAGGAACAGACAGACTAAATCTGCACTGCTGTGCAAACTGCACTGATCCCTGAGGTGGTCTTGAGTGTTTTGCACAGAGCTTAACGGCTGCACATTCATCATAGTGCTTTACAAATCTTGACAAGTTTTCACACTCGTAATTTGTCATCATACATGTGTGTATGCGAGCTAATTTGACTGAGCCCCCTCGTCTGTCACAGGTAAGAGGCTAATGGAGCCCACTTCAGATAACCACTGTTTGACCAAGTCTGTCTCCAACCTTTAATAGTTTGTCTCAACAAGCAGGCATGCAAAAACAAACATGAGCACTAGACCTCCCCTGCATCACACTCATTCAGCTTATTAGGAGGTATTCTCTAGAGACTAGAAATATTGAACAAATATTGAACAACAACTTTTCCAAAATTCTGCATCGCTTAAATATTAGTATGATCATGGGGTTGTGATATATCACGACCCCTTTCACAATTTAGTCTCCGTTGCTTGCCCAGACTCTTATCAGTGTTCTGACATTTACATTTCCGTTAGTTAGAGGCTTTATCTCCACCAGCGCTGTCCAACCTGTTAACAATAGATTACTGAAAAAAAAATTGTCAATAGTTTTTACTGTGCTGTGGTTTGGGCAGAGCTAAAAGTGCAAACATTTTCCCTAGTGAAATGAATTAACACAATAATATTTTTAGGTGTAGACAAATAAACTACACCACATAAAAAAGCTTACTGATAACACTGTAGTTGCAATGGGTAAGGTGCTTCACTGAAACACTAAAGAACATGACCTACTCTTTGTAATGCATTCTTATTTTGCCTTGTTATGTATACAACTTAAGAAACTGGTTTGATTTGATGACCCAGTCAGTCTCTTTGACAGGTCCAACCACTGTGGCTGTGTTTGTACCACTCATGAATTATGGTAATTCATTATTCTGCGTTTTAACTCACAGCTCCCAGACTAACAGTTAAAGAGAGGTAGTGATCTCTGTTATATATGTACAGAGTGATCTCTGTTTTGTAAGTAAATGATAAATGTGTTTAAAACAAAGACTGAGAGGACTTTGCTAAGAAGGTCACATATATCTATCATTATATATAATTCAATGATTGCACGTCTAATGCTGAGTGTAAAAAAGGCAGCATTTTGGCAAGGACATCAGTTAGATATAGATTGGTGTTTTCCAGAACTTCTGATAAACTGTAAATTTCAATAGTTAAGGGATTTGATGTAGTTGTTGTTTTAAATATACTCCCGATAACATGTTACCTTGCCTTAATCTTGGTGTTAAATGTGTGCAGTCTTCGTTATGCTACTGCATTCCCAACCGCAGCTACTTAAGATATCTGATGTATCATACTCACTTCATTAATGGACCACACATTTTGCCAACAAGCAAGCTGCCGGTATTTTCCCCCTCTCTCTCTTCTCCATTGAGCTAGTCGGGTCCAGAAATGGCGCCTGTGGTTTTGTGATAGCATCGCCCTCCTGTAACCACATGAAGAGCAAAAACCAACAGTCAATTACACCATTAGTACAGCACAGATCAGGAGATGACTTTGTTCACAAGCTTTGAATAAATTGTGGGTGGAAGCAACACACACAAAATAACAAAAAAATCTCTAATTTAACCTACTGAGAATATCTGTTGTAAGTGTACTCTATTCATTTTTTTTTTTTCTCTCGTTTTGTTTAAAGGCACTATGTAACCTGCTTGTCTTCTTTGAGCTGTTATTGCTTTGCCTGTAATGTTCCACAGTATGGCATTAAATGTATCCATCTCCAGGGAGACAAGAAACCAGTCTGAAACACACCTCTGTGGAGAGGTGACCCTCCTCACAATGAGAATATATGTTTTTTCAGTGTTTGAGCTATTAAACCAACTGGAATAAAAAAAAAAAAAATCAAATAAGTGCTATACTATGAAGGCAGTATATTCATGGAGGCAATCTTAACCTGAAAAGTTACACAGTGGACCTTTAATGCTTAGAGTCAACATCTCCAGTAGCTTTGTAAGCTTTTGGTGTGTGGGATATCTGTCATACTACATACTACATTTATACATGCATAAAACAGTACATAATTCATAGTCCTTCTGTGATAAAGCCCTGGTTGGTGAAAGTATCTGAGAGACATAAACTTCTCTTTTACTTTTAACATAACTTATTTTAGAAGGCTTGGTATTAATGGCTGTCCTTGTCAGTACCTTCAAAAATATGATGCAAGAACCTCTTACATTTTACAATAACAATAACAGATCATTCACAAGCCAAAAATAAACAGAAAAAGTACACAGTAAAGAAAGAGAAATGCTATGACTTTAAATAGCTTTCTTTTCAGTAGAAATATGGTAGAAATATAGTCAAAAGTATCATAGAAGATCAGTGGCATAAGACAGATGTTGAACTATGACAGAATGCACAAGAAAAGTGACTTTGTTTATTGTTGTTTGTTACCCCTGTGTAAGAAAATTGTATTGCAGTGATTGCAATGACAATTTGATTTTAAATTACAACAAAACAATAACTAGTTCAAGTTTCAGTAATTAAAAATGAAAGTTGTGAAAGTAGGCATTATGGGACCCCGATCCCATAAATGCCACAACGGTCAATGGTTCACTCATATTTTTACTGAGAGAAAGGCCTTGGATTCATAATGGATCTGTTACTTTTCCTCATTTTGAGCACAGCTTTATTGTACTATAAATTGCAAATTGAAATGTCTTATATGCATTTTCTTATATACATCTGAAGTAACAGTGCTCTTACATATTTCAGCTAATGATCTCCTGAGAAAACCCAAAAATGTTGAAATCAGGGTTTCCAAATAGTTTTCACAATGTCTTGGTATTAAGATATATTCCTTGCAGTCAGATTGAAACCATACAAATAAATAAATTAGATGTTGCATCAGTTGATCTGTACTTGAATTGTTTCCCTTTTGCCATTAATATATTTTTGAATGGCTACATTTTACTTCTACTTCTACCTATTGTGCTTGTTTCTGCTGTAGAGTTATAATCTATGATACCTGTGGATCATTTTTAATTGTAGCAATCATATAAAAATACTTAATAAAAGAAACAAGGCTGCTGACTTCCGGGTTAGAAAACTGCAGTGCCCAGTGGGAGCTGACACCACCATAAACATCATCACAACAAAGAGTCAGCACCTCTGATGGATAGCTGTACATCACACTAGCAAGCAGCAGATTTTTTTTTATTTCTATCAAAATTATTATGCGACGCTGGCGGATCCTATGTGGATCACCAATGAAGAAAATAAAACTGAAGAGCAGAGCAGAGGATGTTTGTCAGTGGCGGTGAAAATGGGGATTGATTGGCGATATGGCGTCTTGAAATTAAGCTATTAAAAATTGCTCAAACATACACAAATCAAAATATAACTTTGGGTGAATAAGTGGGGCACAACTCTAACATGGTTAAAAGCTCTAAAAAGTTGATTTTACATAATAGGTCTGCTTTAAACATAATTACTATAAAGACTTAGTTGTGAAACACTCAGTTCCACATGCTTTCAGTGTGCTTATAGATAATTTTGTATAAAAAAAATATCATAAAACTCATTTGCATAATTAGAGCACAATTTGTTTAACCTACACCAATTGAGCCAAGCGGGGCTAACTGAAACTCAAATGACAGGGAGATAGCACAGGTGATACAGGCCCGAGGTGGCTGCAGCGTCATTAATCCTCCCTAGAGGCTGAGAGGAGCTGTTGTGGCTAGCACCGTGCTCTGGTTTGATGCCTCGGGCTGTCCCAGGACAGATGGGATTCACTGGTTTCCTACGGGAGCTGCTCCACACTGGAAATCATACACCTCCAGAGCCAGATCTGTAGCACCAGATAACACACACAGTAACACTAACCTGCTGCCTTTCACTGCTGTTGTTTTTAAATTTGTGGAGCAGGTAACAGGAGATGAGACATTTTATAAGAAAAGCATGGATCGAAATTGTATTAAATATGCAAGGTGAATGCGCATTAGGGAGCAGGGGCTTAAATGGAACTGCTTGAAAATGTACGCTTGGATGTCCTCTAATTTATTTCTACTGATGATCACAACCAAAACAGAAGCACTTTTTGATTTGGGGTGCATGTTAAAAATAATTATGAATAAATAATTATTAAATATGTAAGCTTTTTGGGTATGTTTTGGGTTATACTAACAGTGTAAAAAATCATGTTTCAAAGAGGGCATTTTACAAAGAAATTTGCCTTCAAATAATAGGACTATCACTTGGTTGTCTGGTTTTTCATCACACACCTGACGTAATACTTAAAGTTTAATATTCCATTCCAGTGTGCATAAAAATGAAATATCTGGTGTGGGTGCAGTAGTTCTCAAAAAGCATAAAGTTCGTAAAATAATAACCAGGCATTCGACAGACAGAGGTGAGTGAGTGGGTTTGAGGTTGACAGATCACAGTCTGGACCTTTAGCCTCGTAACACCTCTCCCATCCCTCCAGGACATCAGCCATTACTCACCAAACACCAACGGACTGCTCTGGACTGCACATCCACCTGTTTGGAGCTCCTTTTATCTGTGTGCAGCTGGATTAAGGGTTGAGAATTTAAAGTAGATTCAAAGTAGATTGTAGTAGTAGTGGTAGAAAAAATTGCTTAATTTGTTTGCATTTCTATCATAAAAAGGTGTACTTTATAGACACTTTTTAACATGTACTTACAGGTACACCTCTTTTCGACAATGAGATGCAATTTTATATTATTGGCCTGGAATGTTCCACAGTATGGTATTAAGTCTATCCAACTAAAATTAAAGTTTGTTTTTTTTTCGTCAAGTTTAATTCCATACTGTGGACCATTCCGAAGCAACATTTCCATAGAGACAAGCAACTGGTGAAACCTCATCTTACATAGTTCACCTTTAAACACTTCCACACATGTACTAGTAGATCCATACTCATACAAAACACACTGACAGCTAAAGGTTATGACCCGCTCTTGTCTGTTCAGAGTTCAACACCTCGTGACATCTTTCATGGTTGGTACAGTTCTTCTTGACTCACTTGTCACCTGCTATCTTAAAGCACACCTCTTCACATGCTCTGACCTCTCTCTCGCCTGATACTTCCAACAATGTCACCAAAAACCTCCAGGATATAACCCCTTCTTCCTTAATCCTGGGACCCCTCCTTTTTCATCATTAGTCTCTTTCAGCACTCTGATCTCTCACACTCTCCCCTTACAGGCCTTTGTTTCAGGATTGCACAGTGCACTCTGTCAGTGTCAGTGGCCGTCAGGCTGGATTCTCACAGGTGAGGCCTATAGGATCAAAGAAAGAGAGGGACAAATTATGGCATCCGTACATCTCAGACACTGTTGCTTTCATGGTTACTAGCTAATATATCATTTTTATATTGGGTTAGAATAAAAAAATCAAGGTGAAGGGTCAACCACATGATTATTTTCATGGATATGAGATCATTTTGCCACCTATGTTCCACAGTATGATATTAAACTTAAATCTGGATAACATACAAGAACATTCACACAGACAGTGGCTCCCTCTTTTCTGCATCACTCGAGGAAAAAAATAAAACACACCACTACCCACGCCAGTTATCTTGCTAAACTAAATAATAGACTGAAAACAAGCCTCTCACCTCTCAACAGGTCTAACTCTGTCACTTTTTTTTTTATTTTTATGCCAGTTATGAAAAATTCCAGGCAAAGCAAAAACATCTCTATGGACGCACAGTGCAGAGAAATAAGTAAACTAAATTAACCAAAGAAACATGAGAACATATAAACATTATATCAAAGACACGTTTAAAAGATAAAACTAAAATAATTGTTACTGTGTTTTAGTTGAACCATGCAAGGTTTAACAACATAATTTTCAAGGCTGTTTGAGTGTGACTGACAATTAAAACATTGACAAAACCACAGTTTGAGCCAAATGCAATCCCTATTTAACCAATCCACTTGTCCTCCATAGAGCAATTTTCCTAACAAAACATGCTTCATTATTTTACATTCATCATTCATTTGGATACAGCCCATCATCAACAAAAGCTATTCATATTTCACAATGTATTCATAATGCAATTTGCTATTTGGACTTTTAAGGGCTTTCAACATAAACGGGTTACAGTGTTGCAAATAAACTGAACCATGACAATCGTGATAAGATAAACAGTAGTACACCTCAAATTTATCATGCAGGCTATATGGAAAATGTAAACACAGGATACATCTGCACTTACATATCACTTAATTTTTTTTTTTTTTACACTCCTAAGCTGCAACAATTTAAATATGTTTAATTAATATTCCACAGAACGTGCTATACAATGTGGCGACATATTCACTGACCTTTCACTGTGCAATATTTGGGCTGACTCAGTAACTTTCATTACTAAAGTATGCTTATGTACAAAGTGAATATTGTGTAAACTATATGTCAAAATAGTAGTGGTATTAATAGAGGCGCTTCCATGGAAAAATATTAGACATATGCATACTAATGGAAAGAGGAAGCTCTCCAGTTTACTCCCAGGGTCACCGGTGCTAAATGTAATATTATAAACAACCAATGGAACGGGCTCCTACACCTGCAACTGAAGTCAAAGGTCAGTCTGCACATGCTCAGTCAAGGACAAAAACAGAATGCAAATTACATTTTACTATATTGACCAACTGAACCCTAATTTACTTTAATTTACTAATTTCTAAGTTAATAATGTATAGAATATGTGATGTGGGTGGATTCTCTTTCCTGGTTACTCATCTTCAAACATGATTCCAGTAAAACTGTAATTCAGGCTATGTACACATTTTACCCTTAAGCAATTTCACAGGAAATATACCATGAAGCAAGCATGTGTCTCACTGAGTTCATAAGAAGTACGGCAGTATGGAATATAAGATAATATGATTCAGTGCTTCTCTGTTTAATGCAACTCAGTTTTCCCCACTCACTGCACATATTGGTCAATAATTTTCAAAGTGAGTGATAGATGGGATTTAATCAGAATCAGCTAGTGATAATATCAGAATTGTAATCAAGGCACTAGAAAATTGTGATGTGTGTTTTATTTTTATTTTTTTACATACTATCAACCCCACATACGAACAGTATGACTGCACTGTATGCATAACTCTCCTCTATTCTTTATTCTGTTACAAGGTCCAATTAGAGTACTGTATTCTGAACATTTTGAAGTTTTATTACATTTTAATATTATAGTGTAAAGAAATGTAAAAACATATGTTAAAGATGTAAAATGTAAGAAGGAAAAAAAAAAACACACACACATTCACACCACTTAATATTTTCTATTTTTCCTACTAATACCATAACGTTCAAAGCATAAATTGCACAATGACAAAATTAACTGTACTGGAATACGATATACTGGATTCTGGAAGGGTGTGAGAAAGGCAACATAATTTAAGGAGTTCTTTGGTCACACAGGGGGTCCGGATGCTGTCCACCCAACCTGGACACACCTGACTCCAGCAGAGAGCCAGCCCCCTGTCTTACCTGCTCCACCGAGAGGAAGTCCACTCCAAACACAGCAGGATGCTTTTTATGTGCCTAGAGGTGTCCACTTAGGGCACAGGTTCTCATGGATACCAGCAGATTTACCAGGCAAGACCCAACAAGTCCTGGGATGCAGCTATTTACAACCTGCATCATTTTAATCAGTGCAACACATAGTCATTATCTATGCGGCAGGTTTAGGGTGGTAAAAAAAAAATACTAATTTTAGCACACATTGACATGGACATTTGGCCATTACTGCAAAGTTTTGGAATATCTAAACTGTCTATAACTAGTATAAGGTCATGGGAAAATAAAATAAAAAATCTATTATAATTTGATGTCTGTGTCTGGACAGACGGTGTCTTAATTTTCACTACAAAATCAAAATCAATATTGAGTAGTTTAGAATTGTGAGGAGACAAAAATAATTATGCAGAATTTGCTGAACAAAAATAATTAAATAAAACATATAAGCATGCAACTCCTTTGAATAAACTCAAACTGTCTCTTATTAAAGCAGCAGTCGCTGAGTCTCTTCTAATACTCACAAATACAAATAGTGAGTTTACAATGGGATTACTACAGGGTTTGTTCATCCTCATTACAAGGGCTATTCAAATACAAATGTGCTCCACTGCAGTAAAAACAGGCGAGGCTTCAAGTGGAAGTCCTTCAAACAAGCACGGCAATAACACCGCTACGTTCTACGAGAGCAGAGCATACCACTTTAATGTCCCATAAACCAAAGGGTCTCAGCTGGTGGGTTAAGATCCTAAAGAGGATTGCATTGGCTAGAAGGTAAAATTGGCTCTCATAAGTTCATTAGTTTTCATAAGTTAAACACTTAATAAAGTATTAAAGATACACAATGGCTACTCTGAGCTTTTGTCATAACTTGAATATTTTGGTTATACTCTACCTTAAGATTTACTTTATCAAATCTGCAACTAAAATCTGATCTTACAACAAATGTGTGCTATCAGCAGTTTACTAGTGCATTTACTCCAGCACACTGTTGCCAATGTCCCTTGATTCCTAGCATCACTAAATATGCATGTTTTCAGTTTATAACACGCAGTTCCACTGATAAGACTTCAGAGGGATTTTAATTGCTGAACTGAATTCTTGGAAAAGAGGAAGAGCTACTATAACTAGAGCACCAGTGCCAGGGGTCAGACGGCATCTGGGGCAATGATCACAGACTAAAAACAACAAGTTACAAACACCAAAGTAATGTCCACTAAAATACATCCACCATTAGTTACTGAGCAGAAGTTGAGCAAATGGAGTTTTTGGGAAAGAACATTTCTTAAGATATTGGTGCCACAAGTCTTAAATAAATAAAAAAAATGTTGAAATGAAAAAGTTATGTGCTTGATACCAGGTAAGTTCCATTGAGTCATAATTGTACCAAGAGTATGAGAAAATGTTGTATGCTGCACAGCAGGAGCTACTACACCTGTATTTCCTCTTTGCCCCATAAGGTCCCACCCTAAAATCCTAAACATCTCAAATTACTGCCCTGAGTTTAAGAAGATGTGTGGATGAGAATGACTATATAAGACAGGTACCATATGTGCTAGCTTAATGAAAGAGAAATATGATAAAATATTTCTTGTTCATTTATGACTTTGTGAACAATGGTTTGTTTTGCTTCCACCGCTGTTCCTTACTTATGGGGATGCCTAGTGGGGTTCACAGCAGGGGCAACATTACCCTTTCCTGGAGGTCCACCTACCATAAAAACACCATTATTTATGGACGGCCCACAGCTCCATTTACAATCCAGTGTTTGTTTTAAATGAGCTGTGAAATCAAAGGAACAATGGTGATTCTACAGTTTGGATAAGTAATGGCACCAGTTAGATAGATATTACAGAATGTGTTTGGAGGAACCATATATGTGGATCCAGCTCAGCTCTGTTTGAATTCACCCTACCATATTGCTTAACCATAAGTATAAGTACAGACTATAAAATAACTAAGTAACAAGTGAGTGTCATGTATGGTGCTATTTCTGAAAAGCCAGTCATGTTCATGACAATTGGTGTACACAGTCATTTGACTAAAGGCATGTTGAAATGTCTGAGCAGTTGTGTATAGCATGCCAGCCATAACCGCAGCATATGACCAAACCTAGGTCTTTATGAAACTAATTGCACTTGTTGTCTAACCTGATCCTGTCATTACTGGAAGATAATTAATAGTCACCAAACAATTTTCATTATTCATACCTGCATTTTTAAGACTTTTTAAATGTGACAGTACAGCTATAGGAAGTTGGTCCATTCAGTGCAATCATCATAAAAGCATATGAATGGCTGCATTATGTAATACACGTGTAACAGAAAACCACATAGTTAAATAGCCGACACAGGGCTCATATGTTAGAATGTACTTGTGCAGACATGCTCCTTGCCCTATTCAGCTCCAGCCCTCGCCTGCTGCCAGCCTGGTCTCCTGCAGTCGGAGGAGGCTTCACACTGAGGAATGCCTGTTGCCATTTAAGCACCATTACTACCTGCCGCTGTCCCATTCTGCTCGTCTTCTATTGCCTGGGGTTCATATTGGATAAGAGCCGTAAAGCCCCACGTTTCATGGGGCAGGGCCAGGGTGTAATTGAAAGGGGGCAGGCGCTTATTCCCAACACCGCGGGGGGCTACAATCACAGGCTTGCCCTAGCCTTTGGGCCATCCCAACAGGCACTAAAGAGGGCCTAAAGAGGGCATGGCAGGGGACCATATCAAACTCAACCAGGGTCCCAGGATAACAGCACTGGGCTCAGCTGGAGAGGACTCACACACACTCACAGCCACTCTGTCTGTCAGAGCTTGTTTATTGGTCTGAATAAAGCTTTGTGGTCACTAAAGTGGCAAAGAAAAAGAAAAAACATTAGAAATTAAATTAGCCCCCTAAGAGAATTTGGGTTTTATAAATGTTTGTTTAACAGGTGATGTTGAAAAATGTTGAGTTTAACTTTGAAGCTTGCCTAACCTTTTCACCAAACACACTGTCACCAGTCTTGGGTATGAAGTCCTTACTATCAATATTGTCTCAGAAATATACCTTATACTTGATTTCTTGTCATGTATTTGAGCAAAATTTGTCTTGCCCTAGCACAAATATTCTGTAAGCTGAATGTATTGAGGTCTTGAGGTACTAACTGCATCTAATTATAAAGCATTTGATTGTTAGATAATCAGAAAGTGCAGTGTTAGTATGCTTGTTTTTGCTAGCATTGCCGTGATGGCAAAACTCCATTCTACCTCCAATTGTGTATCTACAAATGATTATGAATTTTAACTGAAATGGCAATCCTTTATAGTACACTATGTAAATTTTCTGGTGAAGGGTCGGCATCTACTTGTCTTTAAAGGCTAAAAAAAAACTTGCATGCCAGATTCTTTCATTTGCATCACTGAAAATTTTGAAAGATGTTATTTAAATACAGATTGCTGACAATCTGCATTTAGTAAACCCATGAAAGCCACAGAAAATGTATGTGCAAATATCTGAATTAATGCCATATTGCTAACCTGCAGTGACAGACATCCTAAAGTTGCTCATCCACCTGCACAGGCCTCCTTGTATTTACACAGCCAATGAAAACAAAGGGCTTACAGCGCAGGATGTGTTAGTCGACTTATTGAATCAACAGAAACAATCTCTCGTGTGAGGATCAAGGCGTGAGGAGAAGCGCTAAAGTAACAGTGAGACAGGGGAAGACACAACTTACAGACATATAGCACATATAGGCATGTCAATATGAGAGTGCAGGGTCCCCAAGGTTTACACAGGTAGGCTTTGGTATGAAGGACATGTATACGGAAAGAACATTAATACTGCAATCAGATAAAGTACAGTTTATTTAATTATACCATGGTCAGTGAGAATTCTAAGGCAAACTGCTGTACATAATTTTTGTATCGTTGCATAGGTAGTTCGGTAACAGTTAATCACTCTTCTATATCACTACACCATGAGAATCACCATATAGTACTGCGTAAACAAATTAACTACTGTTAGAAGGGACTAACTAATGCTTTGAGTATCCATGGACATCCGAAAGATTGTCAGATTTAAAAGTATTTTCAGTTTATGGGACCATGTTATAAGTGGACTTAACTCAGAGCAGAGCCTAAGACAGTTTTAAAATGTTCAGTTGCAAGTCAACAAGCAAACAATGTACCAAGTCTCTTGGAGGCTTTAAAAAGGCTTTGTAGTAAATAAAGAACTTATTTGCTGTTAAGATCTACAGCCCCGTGCAAAATAATGCAACCTAAATGACAATGGTGGTGACCATGGCAATGTCCAGAATAAAATTAATTGGAAACACAATTAATGGTCTAATTACAGCTTGTACCACATGTTTAAGTCCTGATTCTATTCACATTTTTAGTGTATATTTTTTTGTGAGTCATGTCGAAGTTTGCCTAATAACTCGAACATTGTTAAGTACAACAGTTACACCCTTATGTACCTACTATGGCTACAGTGGATGGCACATACATGATTTATTGTTGGTGTAACATTATTGTGTCATGACTGAGGAGTGGGAGGGTTTTTAAGCCTAGTGGAATCCATACATGACAGAACAAAGCTGCGCTTGGGAGTCCAGTAGGTCATGTTGAGTTTGCACTGAGAACCTGATGAAAATCACAACTCTAGTTTTCTATATTCTCACGAACTAAACATTTGATGAACTCTTGCAGAGAGTTCAGTACAATAACTGTACAAAAATTAAGCATTTATTTATATTTCAGTGCAATACAAGGTCAAATATGCATACTGAATTATTTGGCCAATCATAAGACAACACTTCTATGTTATTGACATTGTGGAGGCTTACAGTCATTGCAGCTAATGTAAACTAGGCCTATTGTGTGTACTTATGATATTAGATTAAGGGCTGTTCATGTCTGTATTCATCTCATCTCTCATCCCTATGGCAACCCTTCCCTTTTCCTTCCTCAATAGAGTGGAAATGTGTTCAACCAACTGTCAAAACAGATTGCTACAAACCTGAGAACATTATTATATTCAGAAATAAGAAATACTTTAGAATCTTCAAAAGAAAAGTCTAAATTGCTCACCAAATGCTAAAGATAAATTTATCTCAGATTCATGTGTTGCAATGATAAAATCAAACCAGCTAATCCACTGCTTTGGAAGGGACATTTCTCACCATTCACCGGCAGAGCTGGTGTCTTTAAGTGAACAATTCGTGAGAATAAATAAATATAATCAACACTACCTCATGGTAGGGTTGATTTTATCAACACACTGTCATCTTGATATATGTCTGTAGGGAAGAATAATCATTCACAATATTTGGGAATACAACATTGTTGAACCATAGACCTGAGCAACTTCAGCAACCACTGGATAATAAAACATTAATAATAAACAACATTTGGCATTTTCAATGGGTCCATGACAAAAAAATTGAAAAAGTAAATCATATCTGATGGTGTGGGGCAAGAAACACAGATAATTACAAATAATTTAATTATTATTATGTAATTGTTACTCATTGTACTCACAGGTGAAGAGTAACCAAATCTCTTAATCAAGGAAGGATACTGTTACACTGAAAAATATATTAGTGAAGTAGGAGTAAAAGTATAGAGTGTTTAATATGTTTTATTAGAAGAACCATTTGATTAAAGAGTACGTAAGTAAATATAACTACCACCTTAGTGTATATCGAACATACAGCCCACACCCAACCCCTGCTGAGACAGTTGGAATTCCTTTTAGCTTTCTCGGTCACATTCAGATTTTGAGCAGTACCTGCAAGTGAGTTCCCAGTGCCTCAGTCCTTGATCATGTCCTGAATGGCAGTAATGACAGCGTTTAGTTCTAATGAGCCACAGAAGTTTGTTGCATAGATCTTAGGAATGTAGCCACAGGGAGAATTAACTTTTCAAATGACACAAGAGCAATTAATGTGTTCACAGACTGAGAAGAGATCCGTGTGAATTAGGGGCTCAAGCAGCTCGAAGGAACGCTGTGAGCTCTGGTCAATAAACCAAAGCAAAACAAATCAGGCAGTAGAAATTAACCACACTCAAAGAGCATCTATCTCTATTAACTAAACTTCATTAAATTATATGTTTAAAAAAATAGGGTCCAAATTAAGTTCTGACTAAAATATTTCTTGATCTTGAAGTTGTTACTTTACAGAAATCTGTAAAAAGGACCTCGGTAAGGGAGGACTGGTATGATAATGTACAGGGGGCAAATCATTTGGTGATTTCAGAAAGAAAAAGCCAGACAAAAGTCTGAAGAATGGCTTTCTTCATGTGGTTGAGGATGCCATTCTAACCACCAATCCATTTCCTCTGCCTTTTCCAATTTACTTTAAGATAACTTTATTTCAGTCTCCACACTTCATGTCAACCATACAAATAGATATGGTCAGGGAAATTCCCTTTCTCTAGGTGGCCCTGACATTTAGTGATGATATGAACGCAGAACCATACGCATTTACTGCCATGCCAGTTTAAACACTTCAAAGTACAAAGCAAAAAGATAAAATAAGCTAAATACATTTTCACCAATTTGTAAAAGCCACTCTGAGAAACGAAATAATTGACTAACAACTCTGGCCCCACTAGTTCTTAGTAATTGCTGGAGGGCTTGATGGAAACAAACCAGAGACACATGGGACAAGATCAAGATGGTAGTTTTCTGTTAGTACTCAAAAGTGTGTGTTTTGCAGCTCAACTAAAGAAGTGCTAAATATCCAGAGGTTTCGATCATATGTGAGCATTAGTGTGAAGAGACTGAACTGTCCTGACTGACTAACTGCCACTTTGGGACTTTATGAAAATATCGGTCCTTAAAGCATTCACAAAGTCTTAAGGCAAACTTGATGAGTTGTTGCCTGTGACTATAAACCTACAAACGTTAAAACATAATTTCGCCGAAAGCGCACTGGGCTGGGATATACAAGCAATATACAGTCTAAATACTGGCAATTAATAATGGTAGACTACTTTATTTTGATTTGTGGACCTTCATTAAAAAGTGGATAGTAACTAGGGGTGGGATATATGTAATATTTTATTCAGACAATATTTTAGCAAACCATTACAAATGTGCTACAACATGCCTGTAATATGTCTTCAGTTTAACCACAAAATATGTGGATGGTGAATTAAATGAATGCATAATGAAATGCAGTTTCAGCATGTGTCCAGTGTGCAATCAGCAAGTATTAGATAAAAAATTCCATATGATAGAATATTATAGGACAGAGCATATTTCCAAGTATACGTTATACATTTACATTACTAAAGTGCATGTTAAAGTGCTTATCTATCTATTAAATGTGTTTATTTTGTATTTATTAATCTCTAATAGTGACATACAGCGCACAAAAAACATATTCAAACAACACTTAAAGCATCATTAATAATTGCCTCCTCAAACTGAACTAGCGTGGCCTGTCATTTTCTCAGACAAGCGGGAGCCTTGCCAAGCTCTAGGAGGATTCTAACAGGTGTTGAATGAAGTGTGGGAGGTATCAGAAGTGCAGATATGAGCATGGGCAGGTTTCCAAGTCTAATCCCAGAGCTCCTGTCACTGTCCTGTGGCACCTGCACAATGTGGAGCAAAACAAACAGACCGAATCCTGGTGGTGAGCAGTGAGACGCTAACAAGACGACAAAGACAAACACAGGTAATGGGAAATGATACAACTGTCAGAGGCATCACAAGTTCAATACAGCAACTTCAGGCTCATGAAAATGAAAGTGCTGCATGTGGGTTTTGCTTTGTATTCCATTATATGTATGTATATATATGTATATTCTAGTGTTGTCACGATACTACAATTTTAAACTCAATGGATACCTCTTCAGATGAGTGTCTAGTTTCAATACTAGTTTTCATATTGATTAATCAATAATAATATTCAGGAAATATGTGTGTTTTTAACTGTGTGATTTAAAAAGCTTATTTTTTAGCAATATGGTTTACTTAGAAAAGGGTTTTCTTGAATTACTTTCGGGTTATTGTGTGATATTTTCTCTAGCAATATATCACTCTCCAAAATTGGTTACCATGACAGGTTTTGCTATGTGTTTATTATTAATTTAATTTAATTTAATTTAAGCTAATTTAACTCTCCCTATATACAGAAACATATTATCAATATCTCAAAGTGTTAACTGCATCAAATTGCAAAAATGACTTTTTTTTTTATTTTATTTTGGAGGGTCAAACTAAAACATGCAAAATATAGGTATTAAAATGCTTACTGTGGATGCTTTCCTTTTTTGTTTCAGTTATGCAATATTTAAATAACAACAACTTAATATGCAAAACTAGGTATAATACGTGTATAAATTAGTACATTCAACTCTACTAATGAGAATAACAGCAGCTGCTGTAACAGTGTCTGTGTACAGTAGCTGGGCTGGTACAAACACACACACACAGAGCAGAGTCCACATGGCTAAGGGCACGTTGAGGCTCCCCACGGGCTACACCACAATCGGACTCAGTAATGTAAAGAGGAAGCGCAGGTCTGATGCAGAGGAACTTCAAAGCCCTGATGGGACCCTCATTTGCCTCACACAGATTTTTATTTAGATGCTGCTGCTGTAACGGCACCAGCGCCAACCGATAAAGATTCTTTGAATGTGCAACCATTTCAACATAGCAAACCTCTCTTTGCCTCTCTCCCTCCACTTTCCCACAAAGTCGTTCTCTGTGCTGATTGATGTCCTGTAAGCATGACTGACTAAAGTACACAACTATTCATGCTTGACAAAAATGTCCACATCAAACTGTGTAAACAATAACTTCAAGAGAAAATGAGTTTGTCCTGAATGTTGATATGAATCGCTCTGTTATTTCAAAAATGTCTCTGTGAATCATGTCCTTTGAGATTTTCACCATCTCCACTCAACTATAGCGCAAGGCAGAATCCAATTACGCTAAATGATATTACAATTTTGTTCCAAACTTTTCAACATGCGCTAGTCAAGAGGACTAACTACTGTCATTATGGTCAACAGACAACTCATAAACATGTGTGTGATAAGGCAGAGGAGACGTGCTCTTTTCAGCAGTCCCATGACACAAAACACACTCATAGATCATCATAGGTCACAGTATGGCAAACATCCATGTGATAATTCTTTAGACTTCATTGGAATTCAAGTTCATTACCAAAAGGAGTTTGTGTAATGCTGCCATTTAAGTTGGTCTTTTGTTAGTCTGATATACACACAGAAAACAGGGTTAAGCCTATAGTAATTCAAGAGTGTATACCAGGGAAGAAAAGTAGTACAAAACATCTACTCTTTTATAAAAATCATGTTTTTATACATGGTTCTAGACAATTAAATAACAGGCTAAACAAAACTAAACATAACTAATAAAACATACTTAGAAAATAAATTTGTAATTGTTCATCCACAACCAGTGTGGTGTGACTGAGATTATAAAAATGCATCTTTTATGACTCACTCCCATACCATCTCTTTGTCTCTCTGTAGGATATTTAACACTGTTTTCATGCTCAAAAGCTCTAGGACAAATCCTCAATGACACATCCAGAGTCTCTTTGGTCTTTCCCATAACCAAATCCCAGAAGACTCACTCCTCAAACCTGTTCATCCAGGAGAACTTCCACAACAGGAACTATTTCCAGGAAGACGGACAAGGAAAAGGGCAATATGTTCTGTAGTTGTTATCTTTTTTTTTTTTTTTCCAATGAATGCTTCAGAGTATTAGATGTCAAAAGTATGGCGTTGGACTAAAAATCTAATTCAGCAATTACAAAAGGATAACTGTGAAATGGCTATAAAATATTGTGAAAACGAATATATCATTTATTACATCTATATTGCCTATAGAATTTGTCCTTAAATAAATTTGTCCTATTTCCACATTCATATCATTGTAATACTTTCTCTTGTAGCCCCAGGACAGGTGCATGCTGGGACACAACACATTGCAGCAGCATTTCCTGATTAAATTGATTTCCACTATCCCTGTCAGTCCTGTTTAGCCAATGGTATGTCATCTTTGTAAACTCTTTGTCAATTCAACTTAATTCACTTAATATGCACACACTTCTAACAACATTTTTACTTTCTAAGTGAAAATTAGCACCATTACCGCAGCAATTAACAATTAAAAAAATATTTATTCTATCTTTTGAATGGTCAAAGTTCTCAAAATGCTGTCTATAAAAAGGATGCTGAAACACACGAACATTCCCACAGAGAAATCAAAGTAAAGGAAGTTCATAATTTTGTCTAAATCTATTTCTCTAAAACCATCTAATCGCCAAGGCAACATGAATACCCTCTGTGAAACCTTTTCCATTATCCAAGTTAACAAAAGCTATTGTCTCCCACAATGCACTTGTCTTATGTAGAGAGACTATCCCTGTGAAAAGCTGGCTGCTGGTATCAAATACACAAGTTAACACTGCACGTCAAACTTGGGTCATTGGATCCATTGGGTAAATCACTAAATCACGCCACAATAGCTGCGGACTTGGCCCTTTCACAGCAGCCACATGAAACGGGAGCAGAGAAAGAGGGAAGTCGGACATCCATGGATCAGGACGAGCTCACAAAAGACTCTGAAACGCCACAGCCTCAGGACACATTCATACGACACTGGTGAGCAGGAAATCGCCCAAATTGTCCATTGTCTCCAACAACATCAAAATCCAAGGCCTGTACATTGACAACCAAGAGTGATAGGAGACAGAGCAGAGAGGCTGAGACACTTTGCCATGGGGCGTTCACACAGAGTAAGAAACTTGACAAATAGGAAACATTTGTTTACAAGAACAGGGGTAACACTGGGGATAAGGGTAAAATATTACTGTTCTCAAATAGAAAATAATCATTGTTAAATTAAGTAAGTAAGAGCTCAGTAAAATATTCTTGAAGCACTATGTAACTTTTCTGGAAGAGAAAACTGTCTCATGGAGATGTTATAGTTTTGCCTGGAATGTTTCACACTATGGCATTAAACACTGTTATGACAGAAAACTTAATTTGACTTAAAACTGACTTGGGCAGTTATGTGGGATCACTCCTTCAACAGATTTTACCTGTAAATTGATTTGGTGGGCTCACTTGCTTGTCTCCATGGATATATATGTTAAATGTCATACTATGGGAAAAGGAATCACTGCCCAAGTAGAAAAACAGGTATTTAAATTATCCAGGTTTCTAATATATTACTATATGCATTGCTTGGGTTGAATGTTTTTTGTTCGGTATCCTGAAGAATTTTTCGGACGATGTATTTGAACAGGTGAGTTCAGTCAATGAGCTGGAGCTGTCAGGATGAGCCCGGGGCCACATTCATTCACAGCTCAGACTCCATTACTCTCTCTCCTCTAGCTCCTTATTCAAACCAGCAACCCAACATACTAATCAAACGTCCATAATGAATAGATATTGTAGTATGCATTTAGTTCAGCAAGTGTCATCAATAGGTTCTTATTGAAAATGGTTAGAGACACGAAATAAATTTACATTGTAATAATCTGAAGCCATCAGTTATTTTGCAAACCACCAATAAACAAGGGCAACACAGGTTCTTTGTTCTCAATCAGCCAATTCTCAAGATCAGAGAGAAATGGTCAGTAACAGATAAGAGGCCAGACATAAACAACTGATCAACAGCTCAGTCAGTCATTCATTTCATCACTATCTGACAAGGAATATAAGAGCTATAGGATGAGACTATACCAAATTCAAATTTAAAAAAATTATTGTGAATGTCATTTTGAGGATAAGAAGGTTAAATTAAATACCAAGCAAAAAATCTAAAAGATTTAGCAAACTATGTTGTCATCTTTCAAACACAGCTATATATTAATATTCCTGAACTTTTGTAGGGAATTTGACGGTCCTTTCATACATTTAAAAACATCTTATAGCTATTTTATGTTGGATTGTCAAAACATCTTCTGTCTGATATCCGCTTATGCTGCCTGATTTTCAGGATATGCAAAATACATTTTATAAATATTGCCCACTCCTGAGCATAGTAGTTCGAGTATGCAAAATATGTAACACAATCAAAGATCTAGAAATAGCAGCAGTAGTATTACACTCATATTAATACATCAGCTATAGCACTGGCAGAAATATTAGTAATATACTGTAAATATTTTAATAAATGTTGTTTTAGCTCTTGCTAAATGCTCAAAGAAATTATCTGAATTTATGCATAAAGAATTTATGTTTCTGTGTACTTCTGAGTTTTTTTGTCTAGTCCTTCATCTGGTGCAGACGTCTTTAACTACTTAATTAGTTTATATCTACCTTAGTGTGACTATACTGTGTACATAGGTTAAAATGGCACTACTGGTCTCCTGGTCAGTGTTAATCTCTTGACAAATTGCTCATTGTTCTGCTGTTTGTCTGTGTATGATGGAGTTTACACATATACTTTGAAAAATCCTAACCCCAAAGACTTCACAGAGGACCGTCCCCTTTGACAAACTCACATCTGTGCTTTTGGGATTACGCCGTAGATTAGCCCGTGTCCGTTATGAGTGTTAGCAGCTGATTAGCACAGGATCACAGAGGGGAGTCTTTTCTAGAGCCTTCTCAGGGTGCTATGCAAACCAAGAGCTCTATCAGTCTGTCATCTAACAGTACAGGAATAATGCTTCATTTATAAGAGAAAAACAATGTTGCTTCATTCTGCAGTTTTTTTTTTTTTTCCCCCACTTCCAGATCAGAGCGACATTACAAACAGACTAAATAACATGCAATTACATTCTCTTCCTGGTTATCTTTTGTTGATCAAGAGTCAGACTTTTTTAGGCTTACATTGCTTTATGTTTAGTATGTTTAATATTGTTTTTTGTTTTTTTTTTGTTTAATTTTATGAAAAAACTCTCCACATAGTTTAGACATGTTCTGAAATGCATCGGATTGTTGTATAAGTTTGACAGTTAATCAGTCTTTCCTTAAAATGTGAGCTGTGGACTGTGGGATCCAGGTTCAAATGCATTTTAAATTATGCAGACGTCTATTTACATATTAATTTTGCAAGTAATTCTATAATTTTATAAACTTCTGGTCATATGCTTGTTCTATAGTGCATGTTTAACTTGAGATTTTCAAAAATCCCTACATGAACCTGCACAACACAATTCAATTCTACTGGCAGCTTCCTAACCTTATGTCAACACTGTACCTCATGGCACAGAGAAAGGATTAATTCTAGAAACAGTTTTAGGAACAAGTTGAAAACACAGGTCATGCTTGTCTTATTTTGTTTTATAATAGAGCAGGATGTGAGATTCACTTCACATAATTTACCTAATGTTTTTATATGATGTGGTCAAAATAAGTGCTCATATAATCTACAAACCTAATGCATTTCTCTTTCTTCTGCCTTTTCTAAAATCACTTTTTTCAATTATTTCTCTCATAGAAAATGCATTTGAATTAAAATACATAAGTCAAATGAAAGTAGTGTTGAAGAAATTATCCATTTAGTTGAATGAGGTGATGGCCAGCACATGACCTGGGGGTCTCCTGTAGATAAGACCTGACTGCATATAAAACAAATTTGCATGAGAGTCAGTTTGTTAAAAGATGGCAATCAGGGTCTAGTCAGTGCAAGTCTTAACAAAGCAGGCATTGATAGCGTATTAAAATATGGTGAGGATTGTGGATCATAGCTGTATTAAATAGGCAGTAAATATAGACTAGAAAGTAATATACAAGAATACATGTTTTACTTTTCAGTTGGCTTATTCAGTCCCAGTTCACTGATCACCTATGCTCTATACATTACACTATAGACTCGAAGTAGCACAGACACCCTGTTATACCTTCTCCCCATTATCACATGTTGTCATCTCCCACTTTCAAGATCTGGAGATCCAGTGGCAAAGCCAGGACCCCCCTCACCCCTCGTTGTCCCACACACTCACACACACACAGTCACAGAGGGCCAGTGTTCTCCCCTGGGGGCTCAGGAGATGAAAGGAGGGAGCAGATGAAACACATGAAAATGACCTGCTCTTCATCCACTCTAGAGCATTGAGTTTCTCTCAGGCAAATTCTAACCGTCAGTTGATGACTCTGAGATAACAATAAGATAAAATACAAAATCTTCAGAACAATCCAGTCTTATTTTACTACGTATGCCATTTAGAGAACAACTTATTTAGTTCATGCCCAATCCACAGTCAAAAGATCCTAGTCACACACCGCCACCTTGTGGCTTTTGTGTCATTAGCAGCTACACAATAATTGAGCAGACTAAAGGTAATCTCGGGCAGCATCTAGTGGCCACATAGCATAACATTTCGGATATGTAAGCTGCAAAAACGAAAGAAAGGGGACTATATATAAATATATATATATATACACACACTGCAGGTTAAATCAATACCCAAATATCCCTTTTTAAAATTATACTTGGATGTGGGGATTTTAAGTTGCAGCCTCACATCTGTGTCCATATCTCACAGCTTCCAAAAGGGAAGGCTGTTTCTGTTTCATTTCAGCATCACTTCTAAACCATTTGTAATGTCAGTACTATTCAGGAGATTCCCCTCACTCTCAGCACTGTTATTAGTGTCAAATACAGTCACTTACAGGATGGAGTCTTGGGAACATCATTAGGACTGGCCAAAGATGGTACAAGTGTTTCAGTTTCCTGTCTCTTTCTGTAAACTTCACTCTGGTTTGGTCCTGGGACAGTCTAGAGGTCAACACAACAAATCAGTAGTTTTGGACAGAAAGATATTGGGCATCAAAGCTATAATTATTGTTATGAATAAGCAATTGCAATTTAAGATAACCTACAATTATTTATTACTTAAAATATTTTCTTTTTTCTACAAAGATTTGGTAGGACCACTGTGGAAGTGTACTAGTAGAGTTTTATGAAGCACTAATAGGCCTACAGTTTTTTAGTTCTATTATATGGTCATTATCATTCATTGACTGGTTGTGATAATCAGATACAGTATAAGTGTTTGTTATTTACTTTTTTCAGAACTAATTCACATTTTTTACTTAGTTTAGTCATAATTTATGTGTGATTTAGTCCATTAATAAACGCACAATAAAATAAAATCTGCACTGCATTAAGAACAGGAGTTGTTTGGCTCAGGTAAGGGGCTAGTAGAGGCAAATCATTATTATACAGTAACTGTACACTTAGAAATGTAGCAAATTACTTCTCTGATTTCTCCATTCAGACTCCATTCATACCAAATGCAGATCTCCTGCTGAGTCCACCTCTGCTTTATTGACATCTGACAGCACTTACAGGAGCGCTTACTGGGCAGGGCACAGTCTAACAAGCGCTCGCCTCTGTGTTACTGCTTTTATTTAACGCTTGGACACAGATCTGAGCGGAGAATAGTGGTAGTAGAGATTGTACTGTTGTAATTCCAGCTAATTAACGTAACAGGCAGTAGCTAAATGAGCTCTGATATTTGGCAGTGCTGGTTTCTATAACACAGTTTAACAGGAGTATACAAGGAACACACAGAGAAGTACGCACCCAGGAGCATGCTGACACATCTGGTGAACTGCTGATGGCTGCATGACGCTTGGATTATATGGGGTTTTATTAAAAGTTTTATGAACACGATCACTTACCGCTAGATGTCACTGTTGTCCTCCGAAACAGTCTTCCACATGAACACCCTGGAAAAAAGTAACCATGACCAACCACTTCACGGTGAGGTTAGAAATAGGTTTCTGCTTTAACGTTAACTAATTTGTTATTTACGTCTATCTTAAAATACAAAACTGTAAAAAGTAATTCCAAAATAATGTAACTAAGACAATTTGTTGAGGCAGAATCTAAGTAGTGTAATAACCTAGTAATTCCCATACAACAAAGTAACTTCCCCAACACTGACGGTCTACCACTTGTTTGCCTAGAAGAAAATGATTGTATAGTAAAGAATATTCCATGGTATGGCATTTCTTGATGAGGACAACCAGGCCAAGTTTCAGGTCAGATGTGTGGCCAACAAGGAGATGACCCCACTCAGAGTTAGAATTCATGTGTTTCAGGGTATTTTTGAGCAGTTAAACAGTACAATAATACAATAAATGCAAGAAAGAGATGATGCCATACTGTGAAACAATCCGGGCAATGAAAATCTACTGGAAGCAGGAAAAGGCAGATTTAAAAAAAAAAACACAGCTTGAAGGAGCAGTCACCTCATCTTTTACATTACAGACCTTTTTCAGACAGTCAGCAAAATGTATGGCAACCAACAGTCATCATTATCTGGTTAAACTAGAACGGAATTATCTATATTTAATCATTAAAATTAAAGTGATTTATCTTGCAACTTACAACCATAACCTTTGACCTTTTTGGTGCTATGATTGCTGTCATCAATGCAATAGCGCCACCCAGTGCCAAATGTGATTGCGGCAGTGGAAATGATTATTTCGTAACTGGAATGACCATTTAAAGCTAAAAAAAATATTACAGAACAGAGCCATCAGTAGTTAATATTTTGCACTTTTTATTTTAATTCAACCAGCTTTGTAATGATTACGTAGGGGAGATTTGTTTTAGACTGTAACTAGTGTAACAAACATAAGTGCAAAAGTACACGTATAATCATGTAATAGTATGCTAATAGATGTCAGATTATTTTTAGATATTTACAAAGCAACTGAACTGATTTGTCATTCACTCTACAGAGGGTGAAGGCTCAATTTGAACCACTTACATGAATAAAGGCACTAAAAAGCTGAACCTAAATACCTAAATGCTTATTATTTAAACATTTTTTTGCAGTTTATGTTTCTCATATACACTGTGAAGAGACTACTCACGGTATTTGAGAAGTTTTATTTTTGTCTTTTTTCAGCATTTTTTACAACAATACAGACATCACAGAATACAGTTTTACAAACACAAGCACACCACCACCTGGGCTGCTGCTGCCACTGTAGATTTCGGGGGGGTTGCCATTACATCCACTTTATAGCTAGAAAGAAGCTGCCTTTCCAGATTCAACATTTGGGATTTTTGCAGCAATGCGGTATTAGAAGAATTATGGAAAATCCTTGGGAGACATTTAAGGGCAAAGCAAAAGAGTAAGACTATGGTTCTGAGTGCATTCTTCCAAATTAGAAGCAAGAAATGGTGGCGTGATATAACAAAGCAGTTCGATTATTTTCTTGTTTTGGGCGACAGTTATTGTTACAAATCTTCTGACATCATCTGACCGAGAGGCCGAAAAGTACATTGCGTCTCCCATCAATTACTGAAATCTTTTAAATTTCTGTACAGTGAAATAAAACTTGACAAATAATCTTTTTAAAAAATACAGAAGGCTTTATTCTAGCCATTTTTTCCCAAATATTATTCCCAAACCCATTCACCTACAGGTAAAAACAGGGCCTAAAGATTATAAGTCTGATGATGGTACAGTAACTTGTGGTACTTTCTTTATTAACAAGTGTGTATGCTTGAACTCTATGTCATTTACACCCAACATTGTAAACATACATAGAACTATAATACATGTGCTTGCATTTCAGAGGGGCGACATTTTGGTTTTTACTTCACTAGAACACCACAAAATGAGAGGGAAAGAAAAGATTTGAAGGAGGTACAAGGGGAGATAGAAGATGAACATCAAAACTCCTTTTTGAGGTGACATTTTTCTCAGTTCAGTTTAGATTGAGTAGCATTTTTTAAATTTCAGTTCTTGCTTATTAAACAGAAAGGCATTCCAGCACCACTCAAATGTTGATAGTCTTTAGGTCCTGGTCCTGGTGTGGTATCACTTTATAAAAAATGCACAAAATCCAATCCTCTGTGGATAGACACAGCCTGGTGGCATCGCAAGTCTTTTTCTTGAGTTTTTGCACAGTTTAACCACCCGCTGAGAGAGCCTCCATATTAATGTCTACTAGTCTCTGCACTCTTGTCTTGAGGGGGTCTTTTGCTACCAGTGCAGGCCGTGGAAAAAGACAAACAAATGAGGAGCATCAGGAAGTGGCGATGAAATCCAAGATGGTGGGTGGAAAGTGAAGGGAAAGGGCAGGAGGCGGGGTGTGCTTTTTACAAATAGACACGCCTTAGGTCTCCAGGTGAGGTGATGGTGTTGCACTGTGGACAAAGCTTCTTATTACCCTGCAAAGAAACAAGATAGTTTCAGTACTAAATCATTGAAGATCCACTCACACAGAAACTGATGGTAGAGCAATGCACTCGTAAAATGATTCAAAGTAATGTTAAACATCCTTTATAGCACTTTGATCATGGGCCATCCGTAGTAAACCATCAGGTGATAATCAGTAACAAAAGGGTAATTTTGTTTGATCTGGGTGGTCTTTGCTGCTGCCATAACCACATCCAGGGTTGGGAGTATATTCCTGGAACCACATATTAATGCCTCCACCTAGGACTCTAACCATCTCCAGTAATGTTGGTTGGTTTGTGCGTCTGTTGTCAAGTTATTGATTAGGCAAGCTACCCATTTCATTTTCAGCAGATGATAGACTAACAATGGAGCTATAAATACTTGCAAGGTTCAATTCTGTTCTCCATTTGCATAATATGTGAGATGGGATGAGTATCTTGTTGTAAGTCAGCATATATAACATGTAATATTGTTTCTATAAATTTGTTTAAATTTTCCCTAAAAACCTGGCATTCACATGACATGGCTGAGTGGAATTTGTACAATTTCTCCAGTTAACTGCAACATGAACAGAATGTCCGTAAATCTGCTTTCTTCCCATGTGGAGCTATAAAGTGTGATATTTAGCACAAAGGAGGAGAATTTAGGGCACTTCAGAGGGTGGAACATACGAGTACATCTTCACTTCAAATATTTAAAGTGCCATTTTTGAGTAAACACACAAAATCAGTTAGTAGAAACATTCTGCCTTTTGCTGTACCAGCTGGCCAACAACAGAACTTTAAATGTGTAAAGAAAAAAATGAAAGAGGTATGACTGAGTGAAAACTGTTTGTATATGTGTAATATGTGTGTTTCTGGTTATGCATCACACATTTGCACACAAATAGCAGCCCATCAGTATATTTTCCAAACAATGCCCCAGCTTTCATTTCTCCTAAAAGTTTAGATCAAGACTTGTACATTTGTTTACCCACACATCTTTGTACTGTTGTTCAGCGCGTGTGGGTGTGTGCCCGTCACGCTGTGCTCCAGATGCAGCGCTCGTTAAAGTGCGAGGGGCAGGACTCATGTTAACTAGATTGCCTGGCATTTACTTTGATCAGCCTGGCCCACTGTTTTAATAGCTGTCTCCGGGCTATGAGTTTAATGCACCATACATTAAACCTGTAAGTGAAGCATGCAGGTACACAGCACACTCAAACTGTTCTAATAATATATTCACGCTGAGCTAATAGCAAGGTAATAGGGATTTTGTTGTGTTTAACTTTGTTGCAAAAAAAAAAAAAACTTGCAACAGTGGAAATAAGATGTAACAAAATAAGGTGACGAACAATAAAGGAAAAACACCCACAGTCAAAGCTACTGTAATTAGGCTACTGTTTATCCTCCCAGCAGCAACCAAACACTATTTCTTCAGTGCTCCATTAACTGCTTTAGCACCAGCTAATTACACACTACTGAATATATTAGGCTAACTAATAACCAACAATACCTCTGTACATGTGTGTATGAACCCGGGGCGCAGGGGTGCTCATTGGAGGCTACACTGGCCACTTTATTCCAGCATTTTAACAAGCCTTTTGGGTGCTATTTCAACCGAGCCTATTGAGAAGAGGAAGTGTGTGCATTAGGCTGTGTGTGTGCAAGTGCGTGCGCGTGTGTGTGTGCGTGAGCGGAGAACAGGTCATCTGAGGAATATTCCATTTTAGTTTGTCCCAATGGGCACGACTCCTCATGGAAACGTACTAGGTATGAAATGAGACTGCAATAACTGTGTGTGGTGACCAAGAGCCCTGCAAGCAGAGTACTCTGGATGTGTACTAGTGTGTCATTGTATGCTAGTAGTTTGTGTGTAGTATGTACTGTAGTAGTATGTATTGTAGTAGTATGTTAGTGCGTACCAGAGTCCTGAGCCAACACTCTTCACAGTGGACATGCCAGCACTGGATGGAGGTGAGCGGCATCGTATAGGAGTCCTGAAATGACAAATGTGAATTGTTATTGTAAATGTTTACTTATAGCACACATGCAAAAACAATTAAGCAGGCGGCACAACACAGCCCCACTGACCACAGGAGCCAAGTCACGCACTGACCACACAGCCAGAACCACGGCGTACAGCAGCATCAAACAAGCAACCTGTGAGGCACGCACAAGCAGACATTTGGCAGGCAGCAGGCAGGTGAGAGACAGGGGGAAGAGGAGAACGATGACTGGACCCACACAGATGGGTACACTTTTCTTTTCCTCTCAGAAAAGAAGCAGGCATGAGGTGAGGGGGGAGGGTGGAGGAGGGAGGAGTGCCTTACCCTCCTTAAAGGCTGTGGGAGGAGCCTCTTTATGCCGCTGCCGTAGCCACCAATCACAAGGCCTCTGTACAGGCAGTACAGGCCGAGGGGAAGGGACTTAGGCGGCCTCTCTCCAACCTCATTGGTCAGTGGCCGGGGCCCTGGCCACGCCCCTACGCTCTTGATCTCCACACCTGACTGGACAGCAGGCTTCCTCTGCTGCAGGAGGGGTGAGGGCGGGAGAGGAGAGCGGGCTAAAGGTGGCATCTATTCATAACGGCTCGCTCAAGTCATTTTACATTCAGCACTGAGCAGTAGCAGTACAAGACGTGTAAACAGAAACACGCAGACAGACAAAGCCTCTAGACAACACAGCCAACAGGAAATGAAACAACACATGAAATGATTGATTTGACTTTACTTTATGTACAATTTGGATGAGGGTTATCAATAAAGGTCAATAAAAGAAAAACTTCAGTAGTAGTAATATCTTCCACTGTTATTCACTGTAAAATCGTAAAAGTATTTCTCTCTGTTCAGATGACCACGGCAAAAAAAGCTACTGAAACAAAGCCCCAGGAAAGACAGAAAAGCTTGAGTAAACTTGAAAGAAAAAAGCAATCTTACCTAACAAAAAGGGTAAGAGCATTTCTCCAAAAAGATTATTTCAAATTTATTTCCTTCATTAACTAAAACCCTTGTTCTGGAATAACACTAGCGGCTTTTGGAGGGGCTGTGCTGACAGGTTGGTGGACACTGATTGGGTGCGTGTGAGAGGGACAGTGACAGATGAGGCGCAAGGAGCCCGGTGAGCACGGGGCAGTGAGTGATCGATCGCGGTGCCTTGCCCTCCGTGTCACCTCGGGCGCCTGCCGACCTTTAGGAAGTGCAGCCGTCGGTAATTACCCGCTTAACTGACGCACACACGGGTCCAGGATGCCGACGCTGCACTGTCTATAGGATTCAAGTGTGACAGGACGTGCGCGTGACAGAAAGAAGACCACACAAACACAGATGGGTAGAGAGGGGTGCTGGGGCCAGGGGCTGAATTGTATGCATCCGAAGTGCATGAATATTGACTATGTCCCTCACACTGTCTGCTCTTGTCAAGGTTAAACATGTGGCTCAGGATATTGATCAGTGTGCCCAATCAATCATCAATACAAGCAGAGAGAATCACCCAAGCACCGGGCTTTGGGTTAACCTTCACGTGTGCTGGATTGTCGTGATATTTCAAATTGGCGAAAAAGGTTGGGTTTGTGCATGCCTTCACAAATAGACCACTTGAATGGGAGGGGGTTGTGTACAAGAGCCAAGAGGGAAGTCTGGGTGCAAAGCAAGTCATCTTTGCAAAGCCGTGCAAAAAACATTACATCATGAGAACTACCAACTCAACTCCCAGTTCATTCACACTCAAATCAAAGATGACATGAGCAACATGCAGACAGGAAATACATAGAGTATATTTCATCAAGAGTGTTATAAGACTGTTCTGCCAATTATTCATGGGTTCCATAAATGCGCTTTCTCTTGATAAAACATGGAATAATCATGACATAATCAAAAACATTTGGTCTTTGTTTGCTCACCATGCAGATCAAGCACTTGTATCTGTCCCCTCTGAGGATCTGCTTTTCCAACTCTCTGATCCGGGCCTTCAGAGCCTCCATGGTGGTCGCTGTGGACTCCTCCTCCGTTACCCTGCACAACATGACAGAAAGAATGGTCAATGCTGATATTTCAAACCAATTATCAATAACTTAATTCAGTGTTTCCCCAACCACTGAATTGGCAGGGCGACCTGCCTTGCCAACAGTTCTCCCTGCCCTGTCAATCAAATGATGTGGCGCTAATCACTTTTCCCTCATATTTTGCCAGTCCAATCCAGTCTGTCATTCAAAGTGATTTTGCACCATGCCATAGTGGGCTCCGCTCAGGCTCTGCTCACAGGCAGCAGCAGCAACTTGACAGAGATGCAGAGACTGTCCCAGCTCAGGAGTAAGTTATAGAAGAGTATGTATATAATAATGCAAGGCAAGTCTACTAGTTCAAATAACATCATGAATAACTGTATTAGGCCAAAACTTAAGAAATAATTACAGCAAATGATAAAGGCTTTAATTATATTAAACAAACTAAGATAATTGAGAAAAAACACCCAAACTTGAGAAAGTAGGTTTATAAAGTGTTTTACAGCAATTAACTCCTTGGACATACTTTGACATTTAAATATAACAGTGAGATAAATGACAATATAATCTATATAAAAAGCAGGTCTATATTTTACTCCTCCAATGTTCACTGTAATTTAAAAACTTTAAAAAGTGCAAGAGAAATTAATGCACAACTTGTATTTGTAGTATGTTTTTGTTGTAAATTTGTGCAAAATGCAGTGTTAATCTAATCGCTGCCAGATGTTTATAAATTCATGTGTAATCTTCTCTTATTGTACTGTCCTGGTTGTACCTCAAAGCAGTCGTTGACTAATGTGCAGCATAATAAGAGAAAATGTGCATTTAACAGTGTGCACCAGCATATGAAGCAGCCATAAGTGAATCAATAAAGTCTATAGGCAGACCACAGGACTGCTGCTACTGCTCATCATTTGTGTTCACAGAGATACAGCCATCTTCTCCTAGGCTGAGTCTGTGTGGTGTGTTTATGGTGATATGGTCATTTTGCAGCCTGATAGCTCTGTGATCTATGATATTGATCCATAAGTGGAAAGAGAGGAGGGGTGCACTGGTGACTGAGGATATGGCTTTATCCAAGAAGCACAAGGAAAGCATCTTGTTCCAGAATATGGTAAAAATCTAATATGAAGATGTTTTTCTCTAAAATAGTAATGATGTATCATCAATAAGGTAATTATCAATGGGCTTATCATTTAAACACTAGGAGCCTTTGAAAACATTGCATTAGCAAAATATAAGGATTCCATGAGAAAGTCAGTTTTGTTAATGCCTTTTGTCTATAAAGACTAGTTGGGACTCCTACCTTCAGTCCATGCCCAATAAACATCTTATTAGAACTGAGCTAGTAAAAAGCCATTTAGGCTTGATTAGCCTGCTAGCTTATAAAGCACTGGACTCTGGTCTGAACAGGACAAGACAGGACTCTCCCTCAACTGGGCTGTCCCATTTTTAACAAGAACAATAAAATATGTGTACCACTCAAGAGGTTTTCTGCTTACAATATCAACACTGGCAAAAGCAGATGAAAGACTTTTTCATTCAAATCACATATTCTGGATTCATATTCCAAATAAGGAACAATAACAGAGTACAAAAAATAGATACAGATTAAATGTGATACATTGGGATGGAGTGTGTGAAACAAGCAACAAATGCTAAAGGAAAAACCTTGAGTTCAAGACAGAAACACAATTTACCTTGCTCCTATTTTAACAGCTCTAAACCAGGAGCCACAAAAACAGCATTAATATCCCTCTGGGAAGCAAAGTTACAGCGCTTACACTGTGCAGTGCTGAAACTTTAAATTTAAGGCAGAGGAGTACACTTCTTATTCCTACTTACAGAAGCAATAAGTTTCGCTGAAGGAAGTCCCTACAGTCTGGTAAATATTAGAAAACATTACGAAAAGCTGCAAAAATGTAAATAAATGATGGCTGCTCTATGTGATTTGTGAAGTTGCATGCCTTCCTTTTCCCTCAGCACCCATCTCTGTAAAAACAGATCTTCTCAAACTTATCAACATGAATATAAGGGGAATACAAGTAATTTTATTTACTATTTAGGAATTAATTTTACCCCTTTAAGTCAGACGCACTGGGAATGTTTATGACATTACTGCACTGATGCTGTGACCTCTACCATTTCCAACATATCTTCTCAGGCCTTGGCTTATTTTTAATCCGTATTTGTGTGAAAAATATAGATAACAAATTTATATAAAGTGAAATTTGTATTTCCTATGACCACAGCTGCCCCAGGTGCTGGACAGAGACAGATAGATTGCTTTAGCTTCTTGTATTTAGCGCTGTGTGCGAGGCCATTTCTCATTTCATTAGCACAGGTCTATGCGTACATGGGCAGAAGACCTCTGCCATTTGTCTTTATCAGCCATGTGTCTTAATCTACTGTCTACTCACATTTCTGCTGCCTTTTACTTCTTACTTTTAAAACAAAACTACACATTAATTTCAAAATATCTTTTTCTACAATTAGTGCTAAAACATACATCTTTGAAGGTGACTCTCAAATGTATGGGCTTTGAAATATCTTTTAAGGAATGGTTGTGTGCACCCAGTTAACTGACGCCTTAACTACACTGACATCCCATGATAAAACATTTAAGTCACTATTGATTTCATGCCTCCCACCGCTCTGTGAGCTGGTTCCAGAAAACAGGGGCGGAGGGGGTGGTTCAGAAAGTGGCTAAAAAAATCCAGGAGGAGGATTTGAAGAGTTTCAAGAAGAAAGAGGATAAGAGGCATTTGCAACACAACAGTGAAGCAGGGACCAGCCAGAGCGTTAGCCTCGGTGTGTGCGCTATGCGTGGCCGGGTTCAAATCTAGCTTCATCACTTCCAAATTGAGGACAGATTCAATTATTTGCAGAAACCACATGGAAATCTCTTTGCATTGTTCCAGCTGGCGCACCAAATTTGGCAGCAATCGCATTGGTGGCATTGGAGGGCCATTTATCTTGGAGGGAAAGAGCGCTTGTTGTACATGTATTTGTGTGTGCGTGTGTGTATGAGCTCATTTATCTTGCAGGGGAATGAGCAGGGGAACGAGGATGCCCCGGGAGGCGACCAGATCATTACCCATCTGGGATCAGAGGCAGAGATTTCACTAACGCTGCCATGTGCAGAGCCACACACACGCACAATGTATCAATGTAACCAAAGGAGACAAATCTCATTTTCATTTGGGGACGGAGGGGCACACAAGCTCTACAAATGCATGCATTTATAGGGAGCGGAGAAGAGCAGGGCAGGGAATTGTTCTAGCCAGCCAGCTGACGGCTTGTTCCAGTGCAATCATTCTCCATCGAGGTGGGCATCTTTAAATGGATGTCTATATTAAGGCATGGTTAGCTCAGGATGCCCACTAAAACCTCCACTTTTTATGTAACAAAGGCATTTTATTGAAATTTATTTATATTTAATATATAAATAGCAGCGTTTCATTTATTTGTGAAAATAACATATTTTCGATGTCAACTCCAATATGACCGTAAAAGCTAACCAGGGCTGGGGTCTGGGCCTCTTATTTTAATTTGGTATATTATTCTTATACAATAAGATACAACTGTATGACTGAAGACTACAGGGTTTAAATGAAAAAAGGAAAAACATCACTTTAAAAAGAACAAAGACAACAAAGAAAAACACTTTAAGAAATAAAGAGATGAGAGGAGAGGCGTGTGACCCTGGCTGAGTCGAGCTGTGCTTGTATGGGGCAAAAGGACAGAGGAATATGCCAGACATGCAGAAGCAACCAATCAACCAAATCCCCTTTTCTCTTCTCTGTGTCGGATGCCAGGACTACTCTGTTGCAATGAGCTGACCTCTATTACCTATGCAGCAGGCCCAGTCTCCCCATGTTAGATTGTTTACTCCAGGTGGAATATGGATGAGGAGATGGAAATGAGGAAATTCCAGAGTGCAGGCCTTTGACACAGACGAAGGACTAATGGATAGGACAGGGTGTTAAGGGGTATGTCAAACAGGTGAAGGACTTGAATACGGCAACTTTGTGGTGTAATGCATAAGGAAATAGAACACTGCCATTTTTGTACATTATGATCTAAAGCATGAAAGATGAATTTGGAGTCCACAGTTTGATTAGATGTGATTGTAAGTAAACACAAATAAACTACATTTCAAATAGGGATGCACTGATTCAATACTGGATCGGATATCGGCATTGATAGTAGAATTTAACTGGATAGGATTTCAGCTTCTTAATATCAGTTCCGCAGATATCCTGGTTGGACATATAAATTGATATAATAAGAGTATTTACTGGTCGTAGTCGATCCAGAAAGTCTCATTATGTTTGAACTTTTATTTCCATAAAGTTGTTGTTACTTGTTGGATTAATCATAGCTCCATAACATGTTTGGATCTGTGTTGTCTTATTTTGTTTTCGTTTTAAGGAACTATATGCTGGTTTCGGGTATTGAGTATTGGTATATAATTGAAGATATAGTAACGAAATCAGTATCCGAACTGCAAAAGCTGGATCAGTGCATCTCTAATTTCAAATTAAAAATGTAAAACAGGAAAGAGTCTTCATTCCACCATTTAAATGTACAACTGAACATACACTGTAATAGAGACCAGTACTTAGAAAACCGCCATGTAGTTGTGTTGTGGTAGACATGTATGAGAAACCTACTTTTCAATTTCGCTGTTTTTACAAGTTCGTGGGACATTTGAGGCAGAGGAGGAAGAAGAGGGGGTATTGGCGTCTGTCTTGCTGCTTTCCCCGTTGCTCGTTGAAGGCATTTCTACACACAAGACAATTCAAGTATTAGTAGGGGTCATCAAAAATTGTGCTATAATAAATGAATGCATGAAACCTTACCGTCACTAGCCCATTTTGAAAACTCAGGAGTTATTCTATTAGAAGGCACCCCACCACTAGAAAAAACAAACAAAAGTCTTACAATAGTCTCATAATTAGCTATTGTCCACAATGAACCCGTGAGGTCTCATACTTGAGTACTGCTCCACGTAGCGCCTCTCGTTCCCGAGCTTCTCCCTGGTCCTCGCCTGCCCCGGAGCAGGGGATGATGTCAGCCTCTGTGTACTGAGCCTTGCCATACTCCAAAGTGTCATCTCCGTCTACGTCCAGGTCTGCGTCACTGTCCGCACCGCTCTCCTTGATACTGCAAGTGGCGAAACCTGTTCCTGTGGAGAGAAGATATCATATTGTTATTTTCAAAAAGTCGTAAAGTAGTGAAATAAGTGAAGTTGTACAAGTCAAAGTAAATATAAAAACGGAGGAATTAATAGTATTGCATTATGTGAGTTAGACTATCTTAACTTGTCACATTATTAGTGTTACCATCTTTATGAAAAAACAGATCATGCTCTTTATCCAATGCGAATAGGTTTGATAGATAGCCCAGCAAACAGCTAAAGAGTTACTATTCAAGACTTCAACTTTCTCACAATTTAGTTCTCCCAATAATGGATGACAATCGCTCAGACAAGCTTTGGGCTGAGACAGAATTTAGACTTCTGATTAAGCCCAACGTTTTACCCGTCAATCTCCTCCAGCTCCTCGCACACACACTATATCTATATGTGCTCGCATTTGATTGGCATTTCTATAAACCCAGTGATGAACGCTCAGACAAACCCGGTAGCGCGCCCTGACTTCTCCCTTCAGCTCCACTTATCTGGCTGTGCACCCCGTCACTTACAGCCGTCTCCTCGGAGTTTGTTTGAAGGCGCCTGTCCCTGTGTCACTTAGGGCCGTGTCTCCCACTCCTTAAAGGTGCGTGTCTGTCTTCTTGTCACTTAAACCACATCTTTCCAACAGCTCCAGACCAGGGCCGTGCCTGTGTGTGCATGCGTGTGACACTTAAAGGTGAATGAGTGCGTGTCGGCTGGTGACAGGGCCTGACAGCAGTCTTATTTACACCTATCCCAATTGCTACGGCTCTCCACTGGACTAGAGAAGAGTGGGAGTGGGGCCACGCAGGAGCCGGGCAGCGCTGACAGCTATCTGCTTCTACCCCCTGTCGAAGTGTGTGTCTGAAACTTCAACTTCCCTCAACAGTATGTTTACTACAGTATCTGCACTGAAAATGTACTACATTTCAGATTGAACAGGCAAGAAAGTTTGTATTAAAACGAAATAAAAAATGATAATTTTAAATGTATGTGTTAATGTTGGCCCAGTCTGGCCTGGTAGTTTAGACGGATAGTATGACAAGTTAGAAATAATATAGACAATGTAGAGTTCATCTGTTCAATTCAACTTAATAAGTCTGCAGAAAATATTGTGACTTTGTGTTTGCACTTTGAGTAGTTTGATCTGGACAGGACAAGAGCACCAAAATCAACTTTCCACTACACTTTTTTTTTCACTCACATCAGCTAGGACAGTTTCTCTTTGTGGGATTTCAAACACCTGTCTGTACTCCAGCTTCTGTAATTCATTCCACTCTCTTTCACACTAAGAGAGTACGTGATAAAACACAGCACCTATGCAAAGCCCTTTTACAACAGGGCCGTGGTTTTTAGTGATCGAATAAAAAAGAGCTTTTAACTTTTATATGCTCACGACAGCTGAACTAAACATATGGAAACTTGCATGATTCAATCTGTTAAGAGGATTATAGCTTTTAGTGAACTGTTGAATTTTATACTTTATCAGTGCAGCTTGACTAACTTTTCCACTTATTTTGTAAAGGTACACAATGTAACTTTTCTGGTGAGAAAAATGCCACTATGGAGATGTTTATGCTTTGCCTGTAATATACTGTGGCATTAAAACTTTTTTTTTTGCAATTACTCAGTTATAGGTGTTTAATTCCTCAAAGACACTTTGAAATTGAAAGCATGTATTCTTACCAAAAGCTGGGTCTGGGTAATGTAATAAGTGAATCATCCATCAGAAAGGTAAATTAGTGTACGTTTAACTATTATTATTTGTATATAGTATTATGTGTGATGGTTGAATTACAGTTTTTAACTCCATGATGAGCAAGTTTCTGTTAAGCTCTGCATACATGTACGCCGATTGCTATGAGCTCATGTGTGTTGCCGTGGTGCCTCTATCTGTCCCTCTAAGCAGTCTTGGCAGGCCAATCTAATCTGGCCAGGGAAAGGTCAGAGCCACTCCAAGTGGCTTTCACTCACATTAAGAAACCCCCTCCTCTACTCTACCTCTTTGCAGCCGCAATGTGCAGTGTTTAAAATTATTACAACATTATTTTGGTATTTATCTTTTTAAATATTTTTGCTTATTTATGTGTATAAATTCCTAAAAAACTTGATTGAAATATGATTTCTCTGCAAAATGTGTTAAGATAAGCAGTAGGATCTAGGGATCAATAGACACCTACACACATTTATACAATGACATTTTGGCTCAGTATTTATCTAACAGTTCATGACTTGTGCAAAAGCAATGGAACTGTAATGTGCCTCATCTGCATACCCTAAACATGTTCATGACAAAGTGCAAGGTTCAGATCTGAGGCAGCAGTCAACATCGCTGAACTTACAAGCGCAATTGACAGCTCAGATCAACCATTTGAGCGACCTTGGTGACTTCTTGTTACCATAGCAATTATCAGGCTTGCTTAAAAACGAAGAGGAAAAGGTCAAAGGTCGCTGCACTATCTTTATGCCATATACAGGTCAGATGGGGAGCGCAAGATGAGGAGAGGGACACAGACACAAAGGCATGAGACGGCCATGTTTGAAGTGTGTTTACAAAGAGAGAGATTTCTGCTCGACTCAGTCCCCCCTGGGACGTCTCCACCTGCAGTAATCCTCATCTTCAACTGCTCTGTCTCCAAGGACAGCTGGATATCAAGTCTAAAGATTTGCTCACCAGTCTGACTATGGCTCTAACTCAAGATTTAATTCATACATTTGTGTACAGTTTGATTTACTACAACTTTAATAATGAAATTGGAAAAGTCTGCAAGAAAAGATCTAAGCAAGTGAAAAAGTAAATCGCATGCTAATATTCTTCTATAGGTCCAAGAAGACAAGAAGTTGAGCTTAAAGTCTAGTTTCACTTGACAGAGCAGACATAGAGACAGACAGTCTGCTTGAGAGATAAAGCAGTCTGCGTCTGTGTTATTATGTTCTTTGAAGCGGGCTAAGCTGCTGCGAGACACAGGGAAGTGTCCTCAGACAGAGTTGAATCATAAACTGATCTTGTTCGATTTTGCTGCTTGGCCCCTCCCCTCTCCACTGGCCCTTAAGAGGCTTGTTCTCTGCCTTTCTTCTTAGCGCTCTCAAAGGGGGAGACGGATGGTGGCACTTCACAGAGGGATCTCTCCAGCTGAGGAGACCCCCCATGCTACATCTATCTGTCTTGCTGCCCACCCGTCCAAAGCCTCTAGGATTCAAGCGCATCTGTGAGAGACACCAAGAGCTTTCAACGCGAAATCCACCTTCAGAGCCCAGAGTTGTGTGTGTGTATGTGTGCTGCTGCAGTGCGCGCATGTGTGTGTTTCATGTGGGTCTCTCCAAGCCACCTCCGTTATCTGAGTCACATCACAGAAAGCCCCATTAGTGCACAGCAGAAGGGTCCAGTGTCTGCTCCTTTAACAACGCTAAGAGTGTGGACAGGTGACAAAAGCACCTCCACCCCAAAGCTGGGTCTGGTATAGCTGAGATTTCAGCATTGATCTGCCTTGTCTCCTCTCTGTCTCAGGCTGAGAGATGGAGGGGGAGTCAGGTGGAGCGCAGCAGGGCTCTTTATAACAATGTGTTTAACTAAAAGGAATAATCTATCGCCTGAGGAAAGAGTGATCAAAGACAATCTGCATAGCTTTCATTTTTACTTATAAAGCTTCAATGGAATTAATCAAGAGTTATAAAAGTATGCTGCCCTTCAGAGACAATGCTAAAACTTTTTTTAATCAGAGAATTTCTTCATATTCTTTTCAATTTAAAAGAAATTACTGAACATATATTGTAGTAAAAAGTTAATGTGGACACTACAACAGGAAGTTGTATACGCCTCTGACAGTGACTGAGTTTACAGGAGGATTGTACTGGCTCTGCTCCCTGGTGACCAGCTCTCCATCCAGTTCTATAATTGCATTTCTGGGCACACATACAAGCACAGAGTGGTGACCAGTGGGTCAATTGCACAGCTAAATGTGTTTTCCTTCCCTGTGCAAAGAGGGCTGAGGAGGGCCGAGCCAAGGCTGAGCTGGCTTGACCCAGACCCCCCTCCCACACTGCCACCAGACCACTGGCACCATTAGGCTCCCTGGACAGATTCACAAACTGTAGATCAGGGCAAACATGCATGCAGAGGACAGAAGTAAAGGAGAGATGGGTGCACAAAGACCAAGAAGGTAATTGAGCCAGTGTAGATTTAAAGCTAACATTGATCTTTATAGTAGAATCAGTGATATATCATCCAAGGTCATTAAAAATAGGATTAATAGAAATGTGTACCTCTGAAACCTCCTTCCAACAAAGCTGTAGCTCTGATCCTTTTCTGTCCTGCCCACTCGTATTCTTCAAAGCCTCTGCCGTTTTCACCGTCCATGTCAACGGAGTCATCATCTAATGCACCCTCACGCTGAGAAAGAGCCACATTTCACAATAAATACAGGCAAAAACATAAAAACATATCACTGCAAGAACATTTCCAAAAAAAGTAGTTACTACATAATGTTGTTTTAGGTGTATCTACTTCTTGAAAGGAGGAAAAGAATAATGATTATTAGTTGTAATGGTCAGGTATTTGAGGTGCAGAAAGCTAAGAAAGTATCTAAAAACTGACACAAGATCCAGATAGACAATGAATCCACAATATATGGTTTGACCCATTTACGTCAGTGTGTATACTGAGGCATTGTGTGTTATTATTGCTAAACTCTTTCACATACATTTCATATAATGTGGATGCATAGCCTGGATTTGGTGGAAAGGTCATTATAGAGTCTTAAAGAGGAGAAAAAGGAGAAAGCAATGAGCTGATTGGTCTACAAGAGGAAGGACTGAAGAACTGTCCGGGGGGTCCAGGCCCAGAAAGTACTACCTGGATGAGGCATTGTTCCACATGTCTACTCATCTCCTCCTCGCTCCCAGTCAAAGGGGCACTGCAGAGAGGACATACCTGGCCCCCATCCTCCGGCTTCCTCCTCTTCATTTTGCCTATACGAGCTGACACAGAAAAAAAAAACACATCATATTAAAACTCAGATACTATATATTCATGAAAACTCTCTCCTTCCCTTTCCAAGTAATTTCCCTTGTGAGTCAAAAAAGTATGTCTAAGTCGAAGTCTGTGCTTAACATGCCACTCCATGTATACAGACACTTAGTTTAACAGAATGGCTTTCTTTGCCCCCTTCTTTTTTCTTACTGTTAACAGCAGGAATGGACTGACACAAGGGGGTCAGAACGCTAAAAATGTAAGAATGAAAATAGCAAAAAGCAAGCTATTCAGGACAGGTATGTATACCCCCCAGGCAAATAATATAACCACTAAATATAATTAATTACAGACTAACAATCTAATATCAGTGTAAACTCTACACTATATGTGAAGTCCACATTGATTTCAGGATAACATGCAGTTTTAACCCACAGAAACTGTGACTTTTATAGTTTCCACAGTTCTTACCAACTAAAATAACTATGCCATCTACCAGCTGAACATTATATAAACTCTAAATCTATGCAATTTGCCAAGGCCTTTGAGGAAAAAAAACTTATTCAAAATAAAGTTAGTAATGCTGTAAGTATTTCACTATGTTAAAGAAAGCTAAAAGGTGGCCTTTCCTTCCGTTATTAAGTGCATTAAATAGTGCACAAAATGATCATCCTAATCAATCGATAGATGTGTATACATACCATTCAATCTCGTTTGTCTGTTCGCCCGAACCCGTAAAAACGTCTGCAAAACAAGTAAAGAAGAAACAGAAAATAAGCATGGGGTAATAGAGACTCTTTATAACCTGGTAACAAGGGAAAACATCACTTTTTTGCTATGAGATTACACTGGATTGTGCTCTGTAAACAATTGGACCTACTTCTCTCGTCTTCTGCACCTCCTCCATGTCTGTTAGCTTTCACTCACAGCCGCATTTACTGCCGCTCAAGCTCTTTGCGCCAAATTAATCCAATGCTTCCATAGATATTACGCATAAAAGCAAAAGTGTGCGGCATTAAGACTATAAATGGATGGAAAAGGATTGAAAGTAGCGCTCGACTGAGCTAACAGGAATCATAAAGTACGCCATATTGGCTTGTTTTGGTCATGTGACCGAATGCAGCCGGAAATGTACAAAACCATCACGTGCATGTCCCGGTTTGGCCACTAGGGGGAAGCATCGCGTTTTAGGAGCTGCCTCTCATACACGCTCTCATACTTTCACATAAAAATTTCTCATTTCCTTCACAAGCTAGGAGCGTGTACGTTGCATGGTACGTTGTAGATCCTTAAATGTATTTAGAATACTAACGTATTTATTATATCTGTATTTCTAGTTTCATATCTTGGATACATTTATGTAAGCCCAATTTCCCTGTATTTGGATATACCATCTACTATTTCAAATTATTAAAATGAAATTCAGATAAACATGATATAAGTTCTGTTATTCCTAATACTTCCAATTATTATCCAAACAGTTACTCTTACTGTTTTACTCTTTCTTTACATTACTTGGATATCTCTGCCTACTTTGTACTTCAACATGAATCACATTATTTAGAAGAATTTGAACTACCAAAAGGAAAAAAAAAAATCTTATAGTTATAGGATATAGTATGCTATTTTAGTTATAGTTATTGGATATATGCTATGCTGCTGACTGAAGTGCATCACTTCTTCAAGTCTATGCTATTGTCTCATTGAAAAAAAAAAAATGCAGTTTTGAAGAGATGACAAAATTATGCCAGTGTGTCCCTAAGACACACTGGCAAAGACATAAAAGGTGCGTGTTGGCATTCATGCTTCATTTGGAGGGTGGTAAAAAGAGTGACCATTGACTTTATCATTTGTAAAATATAAGGTGGTTTCAGCAGTTTCACTTAATGAGAAAATGTGCTTTATTGCTCTAAGGCTTTTATGAGCTGTGTCATCCCCAACGTATGGATGTAATGTCTGCATGGACTTAATAGTTCTAATTTTATGGTGTAAGGGGGGAAACCCACTTAACCCGGCAATACATCACAGTCCCAAGAATTACTCCAACAAACTTTGATGAATATAAGACATAAAAGCTTCAGGAATTGGCCATTTGGTCAAGTTAACAATATAGTCCTGCTGCACATTAATCATCACTAAAAACTCTCCAAACATAAAGTCTGAGTATGTTTCGGATAACAAACAACAAATACAATTCTGAATAAGTCGGGGCATGTAATATTAAAGAATTTGATCACACCAATTTTACAATACTATAAACAACACAAAAATACTGTATTTTATTGGTTGTTATGGAAAAATTATGTGGCAACAAGCATTTACCAACTAATCCAATTTGCAATATTGCAGATTACTTCTCCATATGCAGCATTTTTCACGTACAGTTATGGTCTGAAAATCATTCTATCAATACTAATTCTCTATTTAATGTTTCCAATTAAACTTTATTAAATAATATAATTTTTTTATAGAGATGCAATTAATATTTCCAGCTCTCATTCTCTTTGTTACAACTTGTTTTTAGTTCTTTTTTTCAAATTGTGCATTCTATGACTTATATACACAAACCTATAGCCTATATGTTTCACATTTTTTCTTTGCTTGTGGTGTGAGTAAATGACCTGGTATCTGTCCGAGTGATGGGCGTCTTCAGAGGACAGCGGCGAGACCACGGGAGACTCACCCTCACGTTTGATGTGCACCGACAACAGCATCGACTGTGGAGAGAGAGAGGAGGAGGAGAGGGAAATAAAATGCTTTCTAAATGGAGATAAGCATGTTATATTATCACCTCCAGGCTGTGAGTACAATAGGAGCTGCATGTCTTTACTTGACAGCCGCATAATCAATAAACATGGACAAGGCCGGAGTAATGCTGCATGTTGGGAAATAAATCTTCTCTAGGCAACACGGATACCATTCAATGTATTCCACTGAGGCTCTGGGTTGGATAGTTTGTATCTTAATGTAAAAAAGTATGAGGCAATGTTTTGAAAATGTCAAAATGATCCTTAATTCTAGTTAGTTCAAGGTGTGGCTGTTCATCCAGTTCTGTCCCTTCAGGAATCAGGGAAACTTGGTCATAGCTTTATTACACCTATGATTAAGTCTAGGTACTTTTGACAAAAAATATCTCGATATCAGATACATGCAATTATACATTTGACAACATGTTACAATTTAGCTTTACATCTGCTTCAGTACAGCTTGAAAATTGAAAATAAACCACATACATTTTTGTGGTATAGCCTCAATCAAGGAAACCTCAGGAGAATTGGAGGCTACTGTGTTGCCACCAAAGCAGACAGTAACACGTCATTGCTGTTGACTGTAACCCGAGTGACTTTGTCTATAAAATCCCTTCCACTGATTAAAGGTAATGTTTATGGGATGTTAAGAGGAGTTAGGGAAGAATGAGTGAAGGAGGAAAAAGGAGAGGGGACAGGAGGGTAAACATCTAAAAACAGCTTCTGACATTATGGGGCACTCTCCTTAGACTTAGACTTGGACAAACTTTATTGATCCACAAGGAAACATATTTGGAACTACAGTCCAGCTATAAATCACAACACTTATACAGTACAGAGAAATGTGCAATTACACCTCAAAGTTTTTCAGGATTTCATTAATAGAAATGTAATAAAACACTAAATTACTTGACAGGTTCTTTCTAGTTTATCAGCAAGTTTTAGTGATATAAGAGTTGGGAATACAATAGTAGTGCTGATATTATTATGTGTTGTAGTATTTGTCATATAAGGAATTGAGTAATATCAGTAGGATTAATCGTAGTTCTTCCATTGTTTGAATCTAAAACAAGATCAGATCTCAGTGCGCAAAGAACAATTATGGGACTTTTTCAAGAACAAAACTATTATAAGAAGACAGCAGAAATGATTCATATTGTTATTTTATAAGGCTCGACCCTCTTTATATGCTTGTGTGTGCTTGTGCTGGCTCTTTTACGAGGCGGCTATGAAATATTTGTATTTACAGTCGGCTCCTATTAATCAAGTGGAAAGGGGCAGAGCAGAGGCTTAAGTGCTCGACAGCAGTAATCTAATAATAATATGTGACAAATGACCAGCCTCCATTGGTGCCACTGTAAATTGGATATTATGCATGGAGCTTATATGTCCAGCTGTAAATGTGTGTGTATGTGTGAGGATAGGTTTTTAGACTGGTTTAAAAAGGTCAGGAATCATTTACCTGCGGCATTATGGGAATATGCTCAAGTGTAATCACTGGAGTTTGACATTTAACTAGAGATTGTGAATAAAGATGTTGGAATGGTGTCCCTTTGGAGCAGCCAATTAGAGAATCATAAGGAGAAACAAAGGAAGCAGAGATTGTACTCCTCTGTCAAGGCACTTGACTCAAACTATGAGGTCTTCTAGTTCAGGGGTAAATGCTTTTATTGGTGTTTCTTTTTAGATTGTGAGGTTAGCTCTTCAGCCTCACATTAAGAAGACCTAAGGTTTGACTTTTGGGTGGCATAGGGACTTTTTGTGAGGAGTGTGCATGCTCTCCCTGTGTCTGCCTAGGTGTTTCAGTTTCTCCTACCACTACAAACATTTAAGCTGTGTTAAAGCTGCATGAATTAAATAAAGCACAAATCCAGCTATGTTTTTGATGAGGAACATTATAAGACAGATCAGTGTAATATGGGTCCTTTAATGACTGGGGAAATAACATGATAACTAATCAACTGCATACTTGCTAAGAACACTCACGGTATAGCAACTGAAGCCACAATTGCCATTTGCAACTAAACCTTTACTAAACGTGTTTCCCAAAGCCCTCCGCATACCTGACATTTTTCTTTCTAACCTTATCACCTGAACATAGCATGGAGAGCTCAAATTGGTCCAAACAGCACATGTGAGGGTGCGCAGGGTTAATCCTGGGTCCAACAGGTGCCCATGTCTCAGAAGATGAAGGATATGATGACAACAGGCCTGTGTACCGCAGGTCAAGGCTCTCCTTTTTCCATAGCCCACTGCTGCATACTAAACAACAGTGCTAACATGCACAGTCACGGGCACAGAGGAAGGCTGGGGTTCACTCTTAACACCCCACCATGTCTGTCTCCCACGGCAACAAGCCCACCCACAGAGCCGCAAGTGCAGAGCTAAGCCTGGGTCAGAGCCACAGGTAAGAGGGAATAATAATTATCCTCTAGTATAACGAGTATTGATGACACAGAATTGCTTCTTGGGGGTAATTTACAAGAAAATAAGGTTTTAAAATGCAAAAGTGTGTTAAAAATGTATATAAATTAAAGAAGTTGGAGAACTTTAAAGGGTGTGGCAGATGCTGCTGTGCCCATTGCCTTCACATTAGGGAAAAGGCACTTCAGTCACTGCTGTTCATATAATGTACATATAAAGACACATAAACTTTGAATTTTAAGTTGTGTTTTCAGAATGTAGTGCAAAGAAACACGTCAGTCTTAGATTGCATAGCTTGACACTATTTTTGGTATAAGGAATATTTTAGTCCATTCAAAACTCTTCTAATTGGCTCAAAGCAGTGCAGTGACTGTTGGCCTGTTGCTGTTGGACACAGAAGACTGGTCTAGAGGAATGGCTATGAGATATGACATAACCCATACAGTGACAAACTGACATATCCTCAGTGCACTGAGGGGAAACTATAGTGGTTCAGATAGTGATGTTTTGTAATGTACATGTACATGAAAGAGAGGAGACATACCTTGGGAGTTCCAGGCGTTACAATGCCATCCTTGGGTGAAGGGTTCTTACTGCAATGGAACAAAAGAAAATAATTGGTTACTTACATCATAATTACAATATGAAGTTGGTAAAATGTATTGCCAAATTACATGAAGTCTTTGGCACTGGAATATACCTGTCAACCTTCTGATTACAGGGCAACAATTAACACACACATCTATTCTGTGTTCATGAGGTTATCAGATACACTTTCTGACTTTTCCACAAACACACAGAGATACATTTCTTTGAGTTTTTTCCCAGTGTTGTGACAGGCCTGGCATTGACAAAGCATAGGACACGGTTGTCATCTCTCCTCTGACAGCCTGTTAGCACTCCACACGCCCCCGACACATGAGATATACACACAGGGCAGTAAAGCAGCGAGAGAGAGACAGAGGAGAGAGGAGAAAGGAGAGAGGAGAGAGGAGAGGGACAGACCACTCACCCAATTGTGCAAGGTCCCTAATCTGACAGCATGCTTGGGAGAGAAGGGATTTTCTTTTTCAATGGCTGAACGAGTGGATCATAGGAATAAGAAGCCATATTTATGTCACTTAGCTGAGAATAAAAAGACACAGTAGGTACAAAATGGGATGAGAGCATTTGAGCCAAAGTTTGAGATAATGGTCTTAAAACTGGACACTTTTCACTCTTCAGTATTTCTTGCTCGTGATACAGATAGATACAGATGGGTAGTCTTTTCATTTGTCAAAGTATAGTGCTATTTTGTTCCTTATCCTTATATAATTTCCTTTAAATTACTTAATTTTAGTACAAGGAACAAATCACTGTACAAAGCACAAAGAAAAAAACTGTAGGAATCAAGTAGGAATGAACAGCAATTTTGTATTAAGAAACAAAAAAACTGTCATTTACTTTCATTCACAGTGATCAATGGAAAGTTAAGCATTCACCTAGAAGCCAATGTGACTTTCTTAAATCAATGTTTATAAGTGAAATATTCTTATTTATTCATTTATTTTATTACTGTGGCCTGTAAACAGTATAGTAGGCCTGTATCACAATCACTGATTAACCAAAATATACTGACATCACTACTAACAAGTTTAACAAAGAACAGAATACAATACCATTATGCTATCCAATTTGTCACTATGCTTCCCACTTTGTATAGAACATAAATAGCACAAACACCTTTGTGCGTTTGTGTGTTTGCATCTAAAACATGTGGCCCCACCTTTCTCCAACAAAGAGAGTAAACATGGGTGACACAGTCAAGCTGCCGTGTAATGCAGGGGAATGTGCCAGTGCTCCTCTCTGCGCTCCTATCTCTCCCCCATCCCCTTTTATTCATTACCTGCCGCCCGAGCCCAGGCATCAACAATAACAGGCGCCCCTACACCTGCTTGTTGACAGTGTCAAGCAGAGACTAGAGAAAGAAGGGGGAGACACATAGGTTGCATGCCTGCCACGCTTGGGGAAAATTGCCAGAATGACAGAAGATGCTGATAGAGAGATGAAAGCAGTTTAAAAAAAGTCGGGGAAAACTGTAGTAAGGAATGAAGACCAGTCGACATAAAGAAATTCGGATGAAAGGAAATGCGTCTCCCTGGTCTTGTCTGTTTCCATGAATTTTTGATGGTGCAGGTTATAAGGCAGGGTATTCCAGCCGCCTGCCACGTCAAAGTACATAGTGGAGAGAGCAAAGTGAGACAAACATACAGAGAAGCTGCATATGGGGATGGGCCAGTTTAAATGTGTTGGGTTAATGAGGAAACTGTTCATACTCTTTTGTATGGGAATCATGAATGCCAGTTTATTTATTTTTTAATAAGTACCATTTTGGGTACAGTTTACTATTCACAGGATATAATATATATATATATTTAATTTCAATTTTGTATTTCTGCATAGCTGTTTTTGAGTGGAACCCCCTCTTTCCTTTCCTTTATGTGATAGTGGCTGTTGAGCTATGCAGATGACTTTGGCCTCCCAGCCTCCGGAGGTGCACAGGGCCTGATAGATTTCCATTTGCTCAACAGTGTGTGTGATTTCCATGTCCATACACCCGCATCCACGCTCCATGAACAAGCCCGCTGTAATCAAATCCACACAGTGACGACCGCTGACAGCAGAACAGAGGAGATAGGCCTGTGCGAGGAGGAGCAGGTATTTTTAGCACATAGTCTAACGCCAATGCACGTCTTTCTTTCCATATGCGCACCTCTTTCATTTGGCCCGCGTTGGTCGTCATTAAAGCCAGATTTAGTACAAATTGGACCAAATTCCCACTGTCACTTTCAATGATGGCCGCTCCCATGCAGAGCAGAGCGAGGGGAGGAGACAGAGTTGTGTGTGATATAAGGCTGCTCCACAGAAGAGTTCTTTCAAATCTTTCTCTCCCCTGTCCGTGAATATATCTGTAGATTTGTATATGTGTAGCTGTGGTTCAGGTTGGGATGTCTTTCTTTCTTGGAATAACCACATGTGTTTTGTGGGTTTGGGGTTTCAGAGTTCCACAAAGTCTGGAGCCAAGGGCAGACGTCTGACCTTTATTAATTATGGAGATCTAACCAACACCTCGCTGTGTTATTCAGTGACAGGGTGACCACACCTTTTATATTCCCATTGTTCTAGTGCAACAAGAGTATTTAGTGTGGAATTATGAAGCATGTTTTTTTCATAAATAGGTACAAGGTATCTGTGCTGCCAGTTTGTAACCATGGAGATATTATTGCTTTGTCTGAAATATACCACTATGGCATTAGACTGATCTATCCCTGTCATTCAGTTACAGAAGGGCAAAATAAAAAAACATGCATGGTACCGACATCTGCTTCTCTCCATGGAAATAGATAAGTTTAATATCATTCTACGGAACATTCCTGGTATGGAAAAACATAATGAAGACAAACAGGTGGCAGATCCTCTACCTGAAAAGCTATATAGTACACTTAGTACAAAGCTATTTAGTACACAGGAAAATGCTCACATAGTAGTACACATCGGATGCAGGTCCCATGTATAAACGCAGCTAAATGAGTTGTGATTTCTACGTGGGGTGAGGCTGTCTGTTGCCCTGCTCCTCGAGGTTAATGGCCACTATCGTAAAGCTGGGCGCTTGCTGGGCACTAGGTCAGAGCACAAACACGTCCACTCTGCTCTTATATGGAACAGTACACAAACACACACAGCCAGGCACGTGGACACGGTGAAATATGGATCCTAATGCTTGTGTCCCATCGTTAAAAGGGCTCTCCGCTGATTTATCCCTCATAAAACTGCCCGTGCCGCTGGCGTGAGGAGAAGAAGGGAACTGCGCTGAACTGGAGGTCAAAGGTCAGAATCCTAATCCCTGTAGGAAACATTTAGCATGACGTAGACGGCGTGCCTCTGCCTTTTATGCAGATTTATGGCACCAAAAATCTCAAGCCACAAGCAAAATGTAAGACAGTGAAGTGACATACAGTGAATTAACGCTTCGCCTATGGCCCGTGTCTGTATCTTTATGAGGCACTAATGTAAAGGATTTGCTTGTATTTCAAGTCATGCTGTGGACAGGACATTTGGCTTGTGTGGTCTGTGTATACTGTAGAATGCACTCAACTTGCACAAGTGGAAGCACGTCTAGGCCTACTGTCAAGTGAAATGTATGATCCTCTGAGATACTCTAATAGAACTAAAGTTGTCTTTTTGATACTGCTAAACACTAACTGTAAATAGGTTGCATTCATGTTTGAGAATTTGATGTCATAATTTCAGGTGGAGGGTAGGGGCATATGTAACCCTATGGAAAATTCACAGTTTTTAAAGAATTTCCAAACTTAAGAACTGCAAATCTTTAACTGTATTTGGTAGGGACTGGGTCCACAAACTGGCCAAAAATATTTGGATTGAATAATGATGCAATTTTCTAAACCTATTGTGAAAACATGATTTCACTCTTGTACACTACTGACAAAGAAGATATTCAACTTTGTGACTGTTTTAGTTTCGGTGTAAAGGCCCAGTAATTACATATATTAACCACACCCTGCAAACTACTCAAAAACCTCTCACATTAAGATTTGGAATCCAAGCGATTTTAACTGTTGTAGTGCTGCAGTTCATACCTGAGGCAGATGGCCGCTAGCCTCTCCATCTCCGTCTCCATGTGTTCCTGCAGCTCTCCTGGCCTCAGCAGTACCTGGCAGATCGGACAAACTGGAGCCTGGCTGTCATACAAGACCATCTTCTTTTTACCTACAACAACAACAAAATAACAAAAAATATTAGCATAAAAAGCACAGAAATCTGCAACCTGTATCAATGGTCAGATCTACATTTAGTACGTGACAGTTAAGTGCAATGTGTCTCCATTGTTGTTGTGTAATGTTTTCAGGTCAGTCCAGAAAGGGGAACGTGTCTGCTGGATGAGATAATGTAGAGTAGAGTGGACCGGCGCTTCATTGTCCTTGATCAGAGGGGCACAGCGTGTAACCCACCTGTGTGTGACTATGGAGTTCAATACACAACATCATGAAGTACTAAATATCCAACGTGACAAGTTTACTTCTTATTGTGTCTTGCGCAGCTAAAAATACTACCTACACAGTCATATTGCTAGAGGACATTTCCTGTATTTAGCCAAATCAAATAGGCTTTTTATAGTCTCAGGACAATGGTCAGGAAATCCTGTTTAGACTGCTCGTCACCGTAACAACAAAAGCAGCAGGTAATGGGGACACCTTATCACAGCATATGGCTCTCCAAACCCTGTTACAAATATGTGGTCATGAAGATATCTGGAGCAAACATTCTATTAAAACAAATGCAAGTAAATGTTTTTACCATATTTTTCGGACTATAAGTCGCTCCAGAGTATAAGTCGCACCAGCTAAAAAATGCGTAATGAAGAAGAAAAAACATATAGGTCGCACCGGACTATAAGTCACACTTTTTGGGGGAAATGTATTTTATAAAATCAGAGACCAGGACCCAACATTTCATCTTGAAAGGCAATTTATAGTAATAACAATAGAATAGAGAACAACAGGCTGAATAGGTGTCTGGTATGTTAACGTAACATATGTTACAGTTATTCAGATAACTATAGCAGAAACAACAAAACATAAGTCTACCAAACTCTCAATCTCACTCTAAATCACTAAATCCATTGAATTCTTCATCCTCTGTGTCATTTCTGAGCAACTCCGTGACCTCCTGAGGTAAATGGAGCACCGCTTCCGCTATCATCACTCAGCATCAGTTCCAGTTATAATTATTACGGCTTTTCTGAATCCTGACAGGATGGTTTCAGTTGTCACTGGCTTTGTCAGTTCATCCAGTGATTTCCAGTAAAGTTGCATGGTGCACCTCCCAGTTATCGTGGAGCTGTATTCTCCATCCCCGCCACTTTCCGCCAGTCCCTCACAAGTTTCTTCACTCCAAACCTTCTTTCTGCTGCTCGATTACTGTTTTCGGCTGAATATTTCACTACCTGCAGCAGGACAGCGGCTTTTTCTGCTGGAGACATGCGCAGTAGAGCAAAGTGACAGTGAAGTAATAGGAGCAGGAGATACTGGCACACAAGCCTAGAGCACCCTCTCGCAACTGTCAGTGTGAAAATTTTAATATATAAGTCACACCAGAGTATAAGGGAAAACCCAAACCATGAAAAAAAGTGTGATTTATAGTCCAAAAATACGGTATATGAAATGATTAGCAATGTATTTTCCAATACATCAAATATTTTTTAAAAATTGTGTTTTTAACTGAATAAATGAGATTCATTCATGCCTAAAGGAAGTCCCAACAGTATGATCTTTTACTTTTTACCTACAGTGGCCACTTCATCATAGTGATAGGACTTATACAACAGCTTATATACTAACCATCTTCATTTTCACACACTAAGGGAAACCCACTCGGTAACCATGTGCTACTCAAGCAAGAATATTCTAAACTTACAACAATAGTTCTTACAATAAAAAGAGCACATTACAAATTTATGACAAATGTGATCAATACCTTCATTTACTCACTGCAGGTGTCATACTGAGACCAGTCTTCCTATGCAGTTCTGTCATCAAAAAGACCTAAGAGAATCAAACACAGACTGTCCCTGCATTTCAGTGAAGCATGGACACGCATACCACCATCTCATTCACCTCCTCACACCATCACACTGCCGGCCATGGTAAGTGACTTTGAAAAATAGGTAATCGATTACTATCTGTGTGTCTGCCTCTACTTCAGGCCTCATTCAATTTCTAATTTTAACCTCCATCTCTGTTCATGTCTTTGTTTCATCTTTGCTCATTTCTTCTTTCATTATTTAGTTTTTCTACCTGTTTCCATCTTTTGCTTTTCCTTGCCTATTGTTGCTCTGTCTGCCCATCCCACCTCCTCCCAGTGGCTTTTATTGCTGGCTTTGACAAGATAATTTGAGACATGCCGAAAAAGCCACCTTCCTCCGGACAAAGAAAAGGCCTGCACATTGTCAATGCTCCACACAAAACAAGCATAAATTTTCACTATTTATGCTGAACTCATTTAAATATCTCCATCTTCCTAGTTTGTTTGAGCCCAGTTTGGTTTTGATGTAGACTTGGTTTGGTCCTGTTATAGTCCTAGTTTTGAATTAGGTCTAGTACCAATTTACTTATAGTTCTTACAGTAGTTACATGACTACATTCATACCACATTCCATACAACTGTACAACAACTCACCCTTATGTAACAGATAACCTTCTGTCATATCAATCACTGTTTCATCTTTGCGCGTGTGCATATACATTTATATAATTATTTGACACCAGTCTCTTGTTATTTTTGCTATTTTGTATTTTTTTTATGTATTATTACCATTTATATTTTTGCTCTTTGTTATTATTATAATATACTGTGATATGTGGGCTACTGTCTCCAAATTATTTCCCTTGCGGATCAATAAAGTTTGTCTAAGTCTGTAAGTCTAAGTCTAAAACAATGCCCTCAAACTATTTTATAAGCTATTTATATTTTTTTTTAATAGAATGAATTTAACTATTCGAACTTATTTTGTCTGTTATAACTTGCACTTACTAAACAACTAATTCTACCTGTTACTTAGGTTCACAAGACTTTTTACCCTTTTCCACTAGAGTATAAACTTGTTGCTGTCCTTCTCCTCCATCCTCTCTCCTTGTGTCCCCTTTCTTTTTCCAGCCTCTATTTTTGCCTCTCTGTCAAACGCTCCCTGAGGGAAAGTGAGTGATCGCGAGCGGCACACGGACAGATAAATCCAAGCTAGGAAAGAAAAAAAAAAAATGGTGGGATGGTGCGAGGAGAGAGGGGGGTGTTGATGTGATGTCGCACACTGGGCTTGTCAGCGCCTTAAAGATGATTAATGTAGAGCTAACACACACACACACACACACATAGGAGCATCCCACGTCACAATGTGTTTAATCTGGGGTGGGGGCTCACTTGGGGGTACAGGGAGCTGGACAATAACAAGGAAATAGGCCTGACAGGACTTTTTAGTGCGGAGATTTCTCAGTGAGATACAAGGGGACTAGGGATGGATGGACGAAGAGACAGAGGAGGAGAGGAGAGAGGAAGAGATGTGGAGCATCCTTGACAGATGTGATGGAGGGCGCGCTTGATTCGTCCTAATGTGCCAAGATGGATCGTCTCATCTCGCTTTCTCCAACTCGACCGGTTTTCACAATTCTTTCATTTGTCTTATTTTTATTACACGCATTTCCTCAGTTCACCTCCAGTTAGCTTATACCCTTCATTGTTTTATCTTGTCGGTCTACGGTTGGTTCTTCTCCTTTGTGGAATCGATTTATCAAAACATTTCTATGCCACTAAATATAGCATGATCTTTCTATTTTCCACAACATTTTTTTGCATATTTCACTCAAACATAAAACACTGTTACACCTTGTGATGTCATGTGGTAATACACAAAGTGCTCCACTGTGTATTTAAACTCCATACACCTTCACTGGAATCATTTGGATAATTTCAGCTCTAGAATTGCCAATCTCTACTGAACTAAAAGTAAATGGTAGCTGTTAAGTTGAAAACTACCGGCGTCACAACATCACAAGGTGAAACAGAGCATTTTGAACTTTGGAGATGTTGACAGATTAATAATACGATGGGTGAATGAAATACAAAACACAATTCTAGGTATGTTTTTGATGAGGTAACAACATTTGATCATGACTTAAAGCTCTCAACAGTAAATTGTGTGTAACATAGGACCTTTAAAGCCTAAACACTTAAAAGTCTCTGTCCATTTCTCCTGGCTGCTGCCCACACACTTCCATCAGCCTTTTCCTGTGAGTTGCTTTGGTCCTGGTGAAGTGAGAATCGATAGATGGGAGATAGCAGCGGCTCAGAGTCACACACTACAATGAGTGCAGGTAGAAAGGCCACCACCGGAGAGGACAGGGATTGTCAGCTCCACACTGGCTCTCAATGGGACCACAGATAAAAACCATTTGGGGCATCCTCGTGGCTCATTGGGCAAAGAGGAAAGTCCAAATCCAATTTAATGACCAGTACCCTGTGTCATCCCGTCACTTTTATCTCCTCTGCCAGGGCTGGACTGAAACAAACTCAATGGTTTCACATGCATGGTGAAGGACTCTTTTAGATGGATAAAGTCAAACAGGGCATCTGAGTAAGCAATGGTGAAAGTGATACATAAATTCTAATTAATATTTTCCCAAGACAGAGGTCGCTTTGTAAAGCAGAATCACTTCTTTGCAATTACAAAACATGTATACTAGTATTTTGGTCATTCATAACTACTATTTGGGGTAATGTACAGCAGTGTAAGTTTGGTGCCAATTCCAACCCTGAACAGTGATGGCATTGGGAATGACATCTTACATACTAGTATTTCACTGCTATACCACATGATACTCCTAATACTGTGAAACAAAGAATTTGCTATCTCCCTAAACTCCCAACTGTTAATTGTTTGTGAATGTTCATAATAACATCAAAAAGAATTGCCTGAATCTTTAAAATCTGCTGCAATAATCTGAATGAACTTGTAAATTATACACACAATCAGCTAATGAGCCTAGAGCATGTAAACTGCTTTTAAACACAACTATAAGAGAGCCGGATTTATGAGTTGGCACAAACGCAGCATGTCACCAGCTCCCCAAATGGAATTACAAAGTGTTCCCATGTCCAGACTGTTTTTGTGTCCTTGACCAACTGTCTCTTGTGCACAAACAGACACAGAGGCCTCATGGATGTTGCTCAAATGAGTTTTCTGACATGCATCAAGTGTTTATGCTATTCTATTCTCTTCTCTTTTCTTCTCCTACTGTGCTCCTGCGTTCAGAGCCGGGGCCAGTTAGCGCTAACACCCGCCAACATCGGTAAACAAGGAAATCTCTCAGCCGCGGTCCCGCCGTGTAACCACATTACCGCTCCCGATAACCTCTTCAAATAATGTGCGATAAGGGGAATTTGATTTGATTCACGGCTAAAGGGAAAGAGGGCCACTTCTGCCTCCCTCTATTCCAGGCTTGTTTCTTTTTTTGTATCACCTCATATGCACTGTAAAAAAATAAAAATAAAAATTGGATTATATGTTATTTTACAAGTGAAAGTGACTAAGTAAATAAAAAACAAATATAAAACAAATATCAGACTTAATTTATATTGTATTGTCATTGAATAGCTTGAATAAATTTGGGATAAATAACAAATAAATGGTAAGTTTTAAGTTGTAACATTATAATTATGTTCTCCTGATGCAACTTTAATCAAGGCTTGGAACCATCACCAAAAGTAGAATGATTTGTGACTCTCTGACTGGTTTTAATATATATGCATTTGAATTCATTCTTATTCTACTTTAAACAGTGCAAAGGTTTGGGCTACACCTCTCCAACGCCCCTTTTTTGTCCCCCCTTCCAATGACACTGCCTTGTATCCACAATCAAATAAATCCAGTGTCAGATTTCATTTTTGGAGAGCCCCTTTTTGTTGTCCCTGACCACCACAAGGTAAGGCGGTGAAAGCATCATCTCCATAATAGCAAATATGAGCCCCCAAAAACCAGGCGGCACATTACCTCAAATGAAATTGCATGGTATAAGATATGTTTTTCCTTAAGTGAGCTGTGATTTAAGCAAGCCAGACACAAAGCTGATCACTACTTGTGTGCAAAACAGATGAGACTGCGCAGCTTATTCGGCGGGGCATCTGATGAAATGGAACAGGGGTCGTCTTCTGCATTTGTGTGAACGTCTACGCACGCTGCCCCCTACCTGACAGTGATGCATTGCGCTTTTAAATAGCACTCCTCCACGCCCCGCTCTAAACTCATCACCGGGATCACCCTCCCACTCTCCAGGCGCTCCCTTGGGTTTGTTGTCACTTTTAGAAAAGCAAATGAAATGTCGACAGAGGGGAGAGGAGAGAGAGCACGCGGCAGGGCCATGAAGATGGGATGAGAGAGGGATGGAGAGGGGAAAGGTGGATGCTGGTGCAATAGTGCGGAGGTGTTTGTGGAACAGCCCTGGGATGTGGAATACTGCAGAATGGAAAATCAGACAGTAGGTTTAACATGGACAGCATATACGTATGGAGCTAAGGGACCTAAGGGTAACATGGTAGATAACTGAGATTGCAGGTTTAAGGTGCTTTCAAGGCCAGTCAACTTGAAAAACAGATGTAAACATTCACTTGTTACAAAACTGTATTAGAATTACTATCCATGGGTTTCAGTATCATGAGAAATTAGGACCATTGCCATTAATTAACCATTTAAAACTAAATATTACATCTTTTGAATGGGAAAATGTTGCTGAAACCCATGCTGAACAATGGCATAAAGCCTTATATGTACTGCAGTTACAACTGATATGAATCCAGGAGCTTCTGACAGACAGCAAAACAAGAATTACCCAGTCTGAGCTCAAAATACTTCTTTCTGAGTAGGTATTTGTGTGATTTAGAGTCATTAACACCAAAACAAATAAGTACTAACAAGGCAAATTTTACCATTCAAAATGTCCAATTCCCATCTATAAACATGATATTTCGATCAAGTTAAAAGCAGCTTGCCTGTGCACATCAGAGGCAGTGGCTTGCATATTGGTGTTTTGGCCTGTAGCGTGAGGCTGCGCTGGTGTTCTCCGGGTCAGCGCCTGGTTAATGCCCCATTCATTTACTTCCATTCTTTTCTCCTCTCCTCTCCCTCCACACACTCACACACACACACTCATATATGCTCTGACACACACCGTGACAAGGTGATTGATTGAATAAACAGCTGTCAGTAGTCAGAGATAACCTCAGCAGCATCCGACTGCGGCTGGACGGTCCCCGGAGGACAGCCCTGCCATTACAAGTGCTGACACACACATACGCACACACACATACATACATATGCACAGACAGACACACACATACGCACACACAAGTCACATCACACAAGCATTCATCATAGCCTCCTCAAAACCACTGTGATTTATGCCCATTTAATTTTTGTAATCTGTAATTTGTATAAGAAATAACATTGTTTAAAAAAGAAGTTGTTAAATAAATAATGTCTGTAATAATTTCAAGTAGCAAACCATTTAAAATCAAGTTTAATGCATTTGATTATAGTATTTTTCAGTATAAAAATGTATTAAATATGGTGTCAAACTTTTTAATTTATAACTTCACATCATGTCCCAGCCCACAGCTTAGTGCCTCATGACCCCCGTTTATTGCCTTCTCTTTGGTCATCTCTGTTAATTAAACTTGTTGAACTAAGAAACTTTGTGCTGACTCTTCCTCCTGTCTGAAGTGTGTGGGTGTGATGGCTGTCCGCTGGTTTCTCATCACCAGTGGGATAGGACGTGTCAGTGGAGTGGGCTAATGCATTTTGGACATCAGCAGCTTTAAATAGACCAAACCTTCACAGCTAAACACACATTATATTGCTTGGCGTCTTAACTTTTTTAGTTAGTGTTGTAAAACAGTATTTTTCATATTTATGTGTGTAATGTATAGGATATTCATGTGTTCCAAGCAAATAATTTCTTCCTTATTTTAAGGTTTTTGAGGCAAAATATCCCTATTCAAAAGGTATAATATACTAATTCAAATTGCTCAATTGCTATGGCATTGCTATAACTTGAAACCCTCCAAATAATACATTAAGAGTATTAATATTACGACTCTGGTCAGCCTGTTTTACTATTACAACTGTACCATACCCAAACCAAACAAAGTCAGGTGATTTTTAGTGATGATAGGAAATGAAAAAGAAAATAAAACGCCGAATTAGTATATTTAAGACAATTTACTCATGCTGTTACTCAAGTAAAAGTATCTACTGTAGTTACTTCCTCTCTTTTGCTGACGTGCACTATACAAATCTCTACATTAAAAACTTCCATTGGCCTCGCTGTGCGCCTGTGTGCCCCTCTCATTATCCCTCCCCCTGATGCTTTCATATGGTCTAGCAGCTGAATTAATTACCAAAGCCAATTAACGCTAGATTGGCTGATGTTTTAACTAATTAGCTTTAATGAGGCTGCCGTGGCTGCCTGCTCCGTGCTAATTGAATCCTAACAGCCGAGGAGGCAGTGGAATCGTGGGATGGATGGTTGGACGTGCTATTGGTAATATTTAGAGCGTATCCAGAAACACCCATACTGTTATATTTTATGATACTATCCTTGACTTTTGATACAAGACATTATCTATACAGACTTAAACTGATTTTACATTAAAGACTATCAACACAGAATGTAGTATAAAAAGTCAGTGGTTCAAAGGTACACTTCTGGTGCCAATGTTCTATAAAAAATCTTATTAATATATTGTTCCACTCCTCACTACAGTATAATATCCGGTAACACTTAAATTTTCAGTCAAACCACATGGTAAATCTGCAATATATTGTTGTGAGGAAACATGTTTGGAAAAGCAGCAGATTAAAATCTTAGAAGAATGTCACGGTGTCCTCTTAGTCCAGGATTACCTGCTTACACCTGATCTTCATTTTAAACCACATTTTGTGAGAGGAAGATGAAAACAAGGAGTAGCATATAGACTTTTTAGACTTTTATTGTCCCCAAGGGAAAATTCATTTTCACCCACACTGAGCTTGTTCAGGTTGCATATTGTGATATAAGAGATTCTCCACAGATAAATTTACACCAAGATGTAGCATCTAAAGAGCATATACTATCACACATATTGATAGTTACTGTCCCTAATTCCACAAAAGTGCATGCAACAACAGATATTAAGTTTATACTGTCTAAAATACCAAGGTGGAGAGAGAAACATGACATAACTTTCTACTTTTTTTTTTTTCTTTTTCTTTCAAAATATGAAGTACATCTGTGGCTACAACTGCCCAGGGGCTAACAGTTAAAAATCAGAACCAATCAGACCAGAAATCACTGCCTCGCACTCCACATTCATGCATACACAAAGTTGGTGAAGTGTCTTGTGCAAGGACACAACAAAACTATGCACATTTTGAAGTTTATAATGTATTTGGGTGGTATTTAATCTATGCTTTAGTATATACACTGAGAAGAAAAATCGGTGAAATCCCTTGGACAGTGAGTTTGCTACAGTCCACTTGTCTGTATCTAATTTGGTGTGGATACAGAATATAGACTTTAAAACTCTTGACTTTCCCCACGTCCTCTCTTGTCTCCTCTGCTGCTGCTGATGGAGAGACATGCGCTGCACAGATTGTCTGAGGTGGCTATAAAAATCTGCATAGCCATGTAAAAGGCTTAATGATTTGAAAGTTACAAGAGGAAAGAGCCTGCAGTTTGTCCCATCCATCAAGTCTAGCACTGCTGCCTTCGCCAAATGGTCGGCCTTCTCTAACCTGGACCCTCTGTCCTTCATCGACATTATACCAAATCATATATCGTTCATTTGTTATGCACTTTCAACATGACTTCAACAACTGAAAAAAAAACCAGTATATTTTGTGTTAGTTTATAGATCTATGTGGACTCCATGAGCACTTGTGCAGCTAAGCACGCATAGGTTAACCATGTTGCAAACTGTTATTGATTTAAAGGTCCTATATTATGTAAAATTGACTCCTATGAGCTTTAAACCACATTATAATGGTGTTACCCAATCAAAAACATACCTGGAATTGTGTTTTGCTTCATTCTCACATGTTTTAGTAATCCTGTATTGTAGCTCTGCCTACATCTCCAAATCTCAAAATGTTCCACCTTGTGATGTCATGAAGCGGTAGTTTTCATGTTAACAGCTCCCTTTTACCTTTTGTTTAGTAGAGAGTGGCATTTCCAAGGGCTGAAATCATCCAGATGACTGTAGCAAAAGTGTATGGAGTTTAAAAACACAGTGGAGCACTTTCACTTATTACCACATGACATCCCAAGGCGGAATAACAAGAGTGAGAATTTGAGATTCACATGTGTGAATCAAATAAAACACAACTCCAGTTATGTTTGCAATGAGGAAACAACATTATAACACAGATCAGAAAATGATGTAATATTATTTAAGTCTGTGTACCATTTTCTCTCATTTACAACACCAATGCATGGGATAAGGCTAATTTGTCTTCTATCAAATCATGTATTTCATCCAAGTTGGCACCAACAATAGATAATGTACATCAGATAAACATACGAAATTGAACGGTCATTCGAATGTGCCCATTCAAGTCTGAAACCTTGTGAGTCTTTTGTGGTGCTGTTTAGATGTGTGTGTTGTCAGCCATTGAGAAGAGCCTATTTCCTCTGGCTGAATCCTGGCTCTAAATGATGGATTGATATCTCTGCTACTGTGGATTATATGTGCATAAGTGTGTGTGTGTGTGTGTCTGTGTGTCACTGGCCTCTCTGCCTCTCCTCTCAGCCCCTTATCAGCTCTTGTCACAAACACAGGATCGGGGATAATCCTTCATACAAGAGGAGCAGCTTGGCCCGTCCTTCCATCTATCTAGCTGTCTGTCGAGCTGTCTGCTATATTACCCCTCTCGGTTGGAGTGTCACCGGAATAGAAATCAAACACACACATGGGCAAACTTTAAGAATGACAGTATAATCGCTCTTGGTAAGGCTTGGACGGCCATTATACAAGTTAGATGAGTAGAAAAGTTGGGCTATTTTGATCAGATGTGTGAAGTTTGTTTTAGGATTTATGGGAATGGGAATACTGTAAAAGATTATTACAACCTGGTAATGAAAATGTTAGTAAGGACTTAACTTTGTAGTGGCATTTCCGTGGTTGACTTGTCATCATGATGGTGGGTTCTGTGGACTAACTTCCAGGAATAAGACTGGCACCAAAATACAGGAGTTTCCTTAAAACACTTTTATAGTCACTAGCACACATTCATTTACTATATATAGATTAAATAATTTATGTGTGCAAAACAGATTGAAGAGAGACCTGCAAAAATAAACCTGAGAAATAAATATACTTTTTACTAGTGAAAAAAAAAAAATACTACTACTTACTAGTTACAAGGTTTTTAATCCAACCCGAATTTTGGATTTGTTAGGTTGGTTAGAGTTGGAAGAACTAAATCATACTTCAGAAAAAAAGTATTTTGCTCTTCAAACCCTGTGCATCAACACCACAGTTTACCTAAAATAAACAACGGTCACAGCAGCTCATTGCGTTCTATATTTGTGGACAGTATTCCCTAGACAGACACAGAAATGCAGCCATCTCTGCTAAAACATGTATAGCTCGGTGCAAACACTTGATAAAGGCGTCTACAGATGTCTATCTCCTGGAGAGGGGCATTGCACCGGTCACACCTGAGGCTATCCCTGTATATGTGTCTGCGCGATTGCATCATACAGCCACAATTGGACATCATTGTGATCCTTATCAATGCTCTATCTCGGCTCTCAACAGGGCCGGGCCTGTCATCACTGCCTGTCTATCCCCAGGCCTGCGCTTGGAGTGGTGGTCTCACAGTGGCCAATAGAGGGGGATGTTTCACTACTGTTATCCTTTAAAGAGCTTGTCATTAAAAGTTCATGAGTTTCATTTATGGACATGCGGACCACATGATTTTGAGCGACATCTAATTAGATGTTTGAACTATTAGTATGCAAATGTATAATTTAGGAAGTACAAGCAAGCCTGATTTAAGCCACTATTTTATACTGAAACTTGTACTATTATATTAAGGCATTGTATGTTAATAATTCCAAAGATGTACTATTTGTGTATAGTAGCAATACTGAGTTTACAAAATCAAGAGGAAAATTAACAAATGAAGGTATAATTGCACAACATATTTAGTGCAATGCAAACAATATTCATGTGTAGACACTATTTTGAGAACATTTTCCCATTCAAATGATACTGATATTTTGTTCTGAATTGTTAATTGCTATGGAAACTGTCCTAATTTCTTATCACTGAAACTCAAGGATGGAAGACAAAGATGAAAAACAAGGGTGATTATGGTTGGTGTAAAAGATAAAAGTTAGAGTGCGAAATTCATTTGGTGTTCTTTCTCTCATTTTAAACATTTGCTTGCTTTCTTATATAGTACTCATAGGTATTCTGAGACTCTAGTGCAGACAGCTCGGAGGGGTTTGGCAGTCCCGACACACACATAAGCCTGCACTGGGTAAAGGAACAAGCCTGCTGCTCAGATCAATACAAAATTAAAGCCACTGAAATGGTTTCTCCTCACACATTAACCTCTCCTTTCATGTCTTTTTTCCTCTTTTCTTCTCATCCCTCTTTTTCTGTTTCTCTCCGTGTCCACGACTGTGGCCCTAATAGTCGCTGCCACAGATGACAACAGTGTTTCAAACGACTTGAGTATAGGTTTTGGTGACAGACAGAAGAGATAGCCGTTTGCTGGTGTGTTTGTGTGTACGTTTGGGGGCTTTTTGTGAGAATGGAGAGGTTGCTTGGTGGGATGAAGGGGCAGTAATAGCTGACACACGACACACACACACATGACACACACACACGCACACACACACTGGTGACATGCACGCCGTCTTGGGACTCAAATCTCACAGCAATTTTCCGTGCGGATGATTGGCAGCCTGATGCGTATTCTTCCCTTACAAGACCCGCTGATAACTCCGGCTATCCCTTTCCACGCCATCGCCCACCCACACCTTCGTTTTTTTACTCCTTTTTAACACAGTCTAAATCAGATACATATGAGGTCTACAGAAACCATCTACCCAAGTTAATCCAAGCTAGTTTAGTGTCAAATGGAACTTAAACTGTGTGCAATTCCTAGATGAAAAGATGAAAAACAAAAACATGGATTAGTCATGTAATGCTTTTCTGCACTTTCAAAATTTTAGAAATATTCACTTACTACTACCAAACATGAATAGCATTATAATTCTTATTAGTATCTTGCTCTACATGTAACTGGGATTGAACCATATACCTTGTAGTTAGTGGGCAAACCTTTCAAGTTTCTGTCACTCTTTTAACAATTGCTATTTTTAGTGTTCTATATAGACGGACAATTTCATTAAATGCAAATCTAGCTCTGTTACCATTAAAATTAACCATTCAAAACAAAACATATCAATAATATGCAAAAGTCCTCAAGATATCACCTGTACAGGGGGGGCTGAAATCCACCAATATGTAATACTATAATTGTCATTGTCTTTTTTGCCAACTGAATGTGACGTAATAGACAGGATGCTGGACATTTAACCCTCCTCAAATTGAAAAGAATATAGATTTGTTCCTGCTCTGGGCCTCGCTGGTTTTTCCTTGCTGCGTTTGGTCTCTCCACGGGCCCGCTGTAGAGCCCTGCTACACTGATAAGGGACATTTATCACGAGAGCGTCAGGGCTGAGTGAGAATCAGCCTTCAACAGGTCTCCCTATTCACCGCAGCCACACTAAACATGTTGTATGTAAATAACCTCCCCCATGGCCCTCATACACACATATATACACAAACAGTGAGGGGTAGCACATGCTTGAGCCCACACGTCCATTCCACGCACACTGAATCATCCCGACTGCTCCCAGTGCTGTATTTTGCAGTTGACTGGGGCCAATTCACAATAATTCAATACAGTTGAAAAATGAAACCCCGGTAAAGCGCTACAGCGATTTTACAGATCCCTGCTTATCCTCATAATTCATTATTTCCAAACTGTAACAACATTACATTTCATTTGTAATGCTTTGCCTGCCTCAGCCATTTGCCAATTGTTATATCTTATTGTTTTGTCTGTGCGCGGGGGAGAAAAGTGAGTTATAGGGGGAGAGATGGCGACAGGCGGAAGAGCGGGTAGCTGCTGTTGTTGCCTATTACCATTTTGTTGCTATGCTTTTCCATTCATTCTCCAGGCTCCAAGTGTCAATCCCAAAGACTGAGAATTTAATATAAGAAAAAGTCAAGATTCACTTCAGTTCAACCGCTACCAAAACCAATCATCATAGCCCTTGTCTTAACTGTCAACCAGAATGTTTTGAAGCAGAGAAATACAAATATTTTCCATAATGGTAAGACATAACAATAATGAAACTTCAAATATACACTTCATGACATCAGAACTTGGAACAGAGCATTTTGAGCTTTGGAGACATAGACAGACTAATAATAAATGGTTACTCAGACACGTGTGAAGGAAACCAAACTCAGTAATATGGCTTGTATAGTATTACCTTATCAAGCATAGCAAGTACGGCACTTCCCCAACCCATTCACCACATTGCATTTCATTGTCAGACGAGGCTGGCTGTCCTCATTGTGGAGCAGATAATGTAGTGATTGTCTTTACAGAGAGACACACCATGACACAGGCGGACAGACCATTGTTCTAAGGTCCAATGGTACAGTGTGACCCACAGCTGGACCGGTGCAGGCCCGAGACTGGGACAGATCCGGACGAGAGGCAGGGAGAGGTGAGGGAGTACAGATAATAGAGGAGGCAATAGGCTGGTCTGAATGCACTACTTCAAACTACTACAGATTTCACACTGAGACCTTATGAGGATGCTGTAGACTGGATATACAGTGAACATGAGACAGATAAAGTTAAAACACCAATCTATGATGAAATAGTTGAAAAGAGCGAAAGTTGGATTAATGTGATGATGAAATAAAATGATTCGATAAATTGCAGTAAGTCTCAGAATGAAAATAAATACTACTGACCTCTGCCAAGATGCTGGATTAAGTAGTGGCCAGATCAGACTCAAACTAAAGTCTTCTGGGCACTGTTGATGCATGCAGCCAAAGATAAAATAAGAAACTAAACTTTTTTATTTAGTTTTTGCTTTAAGATAAAATATGTAACTTTTCTGGGTTGGGATTTATCTAGAATGTTTCACAGTATGGCATTAAACACTAGCCCTATTTCATCAGCTGGTGTCACGCCGTGGAAACTGTCTGACCTCGCAGCATTAGAATTTGTTCGTTCAACAGCAGGCAGGTACTTTCTTATATTTAACCAATTGCTGCTATTTGGTCGTGACGTATGTAATGCACCACTAACAGGGCTAACTGGTATATTAAGCTTTTCCCAAATTCCGTAGGTTGAAGGTCAATAACGTCTTTCCTTTTGATAAAATTCACCAAACACTCTCTTTGTTCGGTCTTAAAATCCTCGATCTCGGGAATAGTTGTCAACACACGATGTATGGCTCTTCACTGATTGGCTGGTGCCCGAACTCGCACTTCCGGGATTTTTGCAAACCATCTACTATATTCTGATTCCTGACGCAGTTGCTGGAGAGAAATGAAATTGAGTGGAGGCACTAGGTGGCGCCAGCCTGGCTAATTACACACAGCTATCTTGCATGTATTACAGGTGTTTTGTCTTGAATAAAAAGAAAGAAAAACATGATTTTCTGTCTGTGAGTGGGGGTCACCTCTCAAGAGATTTGATCTGTAACTTGGCAAGATGGGAACACCTGCTTGTCTCCATGGAGAAATATAAGTCAAATGCCAAATTGTGGAACATTCGAGGCAAACTCATTGAGACAAGCAGGTGGCTGATCCTCCACCTGAACCTGAACCTGAACCTTTAAGAGTACAATCCAATTTACACTGACATAAGAATAACTCAAGGAATCTCAGCATGAAAAATAAATTCTTCACTTGGAGAGAAAAACATCCCTCTGCTACAAAAGTGAAACAGTCATTTATCTTGGAGGTAAAAACCTGCTTTGATGCCTCTCTCCCCTGCAACAACACTTGTACAGCTATCCCCCATTTATCACTGCTGCAGCCACCAGCCACTGGCCCTGCCCATGTTACTGTAACCTGTCACACTGCTGCCTAAACAAACTGCTCCTTGATGTATGAGTGCTTCCACTGGCCATAAACTTATTCCCTTTTAACTAGCGGTGCTACCGGCTTGGCACGACCGGACATCACCTTTATGTGTATTTGTGTGTAAAAACGCCTGGTGAGGAATTAACCCCCAGAGTATAGCTTCATAACTCACTCCTCTTTTCCTAGTCTTCCCTTTCCTATCCCCCCTCCTCTATCCATCTCAACTCAGTGCAGGGATTAGGCCTGTATCTATTACCCATTAGAGTGTGTATGCGTCTTTGACAATAAGAGGAAATGGCCCGGTGATCCAGAAAGAGGGATGGAGGGTCTTATACATCTTGCTGGTCGACAAGCGGTTTCCTGTTAGGGAATGAATGGGCAGTGGAAGAGTTAAGTGTGGTCATCTTTCTTGGGTTTCACTTTCTTCTAATTGAGTTCATCCACATAAGACAGCAGTGTGGAGACATATAACCATAGGGACAGCGCAGGAGCGGTGAGGAGATCAGCTGGGGTGTGTGGAAACAAGCTTGGCCCCACGAAGACACTGCCGAGTCAGCATTTTTCACATGAATGGTAATTCTGGTCATCTTCTTTCATGTAGCTTGTTTCTAACAGGGTCTTGTTCTGCTGTATAGAATGATACATGCATTGATTTCTCATACAAGCCTCATGTCTCAACACTGTTCTGACACCATTGTAAGGAGAGTCTTAAACGTAAAAGTGTATAGCTAACTCTGAACTTATTATCTCATCTATATTATTTTGTCTCTCAATTGATTTGTTGGTGTTGGTGGAAGCCTGATGCCTGTTTTAAATGCTATATGATTAATAGATTTGACTATCGCAACTAGGCTAAGATGAATTGCTTATAAATTAACATAACTTTTGCCTCCCATATGCTGACATTATTGTCCATATATAGTCATTATTTCTTGTTCCATAAACTTGTCGGCCCTTCTCCCATAGTGCTTTGCTGTTTTATTGACTATATGTATTTATTGTCTCCAGTCAGTCTGGAGTCTATCCTCTGACGTGCTAATCAGCCACAGCACGATTAACGATTAATTAATAACCCCTACATTATCAGAACGGTGTACAAACAGTAGGTACAGGAGTCCCACTATACACGTAGCCACAACTGCTTTATTATTGCTTTTTCCAACATTTTATGACTTTGGGAGGTTGGCGCTCTCTTCTTATCAAGCAATAAATTAATTAGTGCCTTACACACCTCACTGGGACAGCTCATTTATTTATAACAAACAAGATTAGAGGAGCGAGGTGCAGCAGGTGGGAGTGGAGGCACAAGAGACATTGTTAGAGCTAGTCGGACGTTAAAATGGTCTTAAAAAGTTAACAATCTTTATCAATTCACATTTTGCAAAACAGGGAAAAAAAAAAAAAACAAAGAAAAATTGTATCTATTAAATGTCTGAAAACAAGCCGATGCAACACACTGCTTGAAACTGCCAATTACTTGCGGTGCTTGTATGTATATTATCTTGGCATGATCCCACACACTGAATGCCCCCCCTCTTGCTATCCTCGTCTGTTATCTTGTCGGGGACCAGCTAACACATGTAACTGGGTCCTGTGCGTAGTCTAGTGTTATACAGCTGAGATTCCACTTTTCTGTGAGAAAACTGTACACACATCCACCCACTCACACCTGAGCTTCCGCACTACAGGACTTTCAACTGTGGCTCATTTCCATTACAGAGCGCTCACAGTTTAACAAGCTGGTGCTGTTTAGGGTAAGAACAGCATGAAACAACGCCTTAAGCTGCGCAGATGGCCTTTTATTCCATAAGAAGGTCAATATGATATGCGACTGTTATGAAAATATGACTGTATAGGGTGGTTCTTGTAAGGTAAACAGGCAATACAAAAAAGGGAACACAAGTCATTATATGTACTGTATGTCCCAAGCCGGCATAAATTCTGTGGGTCAAAACAATTCACATCTCATAATGAGTCAAATAACTGATGTAACCTTTTTTTTATTGTATTCTAATCTCAGTCATATTCAGGCACATTATATTTATGGAGTTTCTAATGTTTCTAATTAGCATTACTAATAAGGGCAGGTTGAAGTCATATTTAGTGGTTCACAGGGGTCTAGCACGAAAACATCATTATCAAAACGTAAAAATAATTCACGGTTGTAATGTAAGCCGCAACCTGCCCAGTGAGCCAAGACTGGATGCAACACGGGCTGAGTGGTTATACACAACATAATATCTTTGCTTGTTAGCAGAAGATGGCCATTTATATGAACTATTAGGAGAATGCGTTTAGGGACCATGGGAGCCACGTTTAGGGCCTGCGTGTTGTTGATCATGGATAAACACACGTGGATAGGCTTATTTACAGAATGAAATGAACGCTGGATCTAACAGGATCAAGTGATTTGGTTGTTTGGGAGAGAAACGTCCTCAGCATTAACTGCCTTTAAGCTCTTGAAGCAAACAGCCGTGAGCAAATTGTGTGACGCAAACAGACTTCATTCTACTAACTCTACATTGGGACTGCAAAATATATCGTAAAAAATATTAATATCACAGGAAAATTAATTTAAAACAACGTTAAGTCCTTTGAAAGTATCTAAGATTTGAGATTTGGTTTTGATTTTCCTTGATTTTAAGTTGTACTTCGGCCCTGTTTAGTTTTGGTATAGTCTCTATCTTTGCATTTACAGTAACACAAAAGTTGGAACATAATCGAAAGTTTGTTAGATTAAATGCAATATACAATACAGTTAGGAAAGACCTATCATCAACATAGCATAGTTATACACTACAATATATAAGGTAAATTGTTCTATGGAATGAGTATAGTAAATTTATATTATTTCCTCTTTTAATATGTTTTAAAAGAAATGTGTTAGTGGCAATTTACAGTGTCCTGGCATGTCTTGAGATAAAGTGACAGCAATGGGGTGATTTATACTAGTGTGTTGTAATGAAAGGAAGAGGTTCGTCCTTACTGTTGTTAAACTCTGTCAGTTAAACCACACTAAATCACACACAGTTTTTTTCTTCTGATTCAACGGTTCTGCAGGTGCTAGTCTGGTACAGTGTATACTTACAGGAAGAGAAGTGGAAGCAGGATTGGCTAACATTAGAAAGAGAGTGTGTGAGAGAGAGAGAGGAGGGAGAGACTGAGGGAGAGGGGGAAGAGAAAGAGAGAGGCCTGAGATATGAAAGTGTGAACATGTGTAAATCAGACAAACGTGAAACCACAGAGATCAGAGTCAGTTTCCATACAGCCCTTACTGGAACGTACACCACAAATGTCCGCTCACTCTTTTAGACTCATTTCCCAAGCCATGTATCTTACAATTATTCAGCTTTTTGTGCTGATTAAAAACATGATATGAAAGAGTCATTTATTACAAAGAGGTACTGTAATGGCTGTCATTTATTACTAAGAGGAATGCATACATTACTTTTTAATTTTAAGGTTTTTAATCATTTTACATATGCTTTGTGAAATGTATTGTTTTCTTGACAAAACTAAGAAAGCATTGCCTCTAACCAGGAGGTGATGGATTTAAAACCTGATAATTATTTACATTCTGAAAGAGATGTTCTACAGACAAATGCACCTTGTTTATCTACAGACACTGTGTGGGTATTGTATTTGTGTATAGACATATGTTTATGAATAGACATATGTACAACAGACATGCATGGAACATCTTTGACCAAACTCTTCAGTAAAGATTACATAATGCTGGATATACAGTGTGCGATATTTTCGACTGTTTCACTCAGCCCCAGCTCAAACTGTACGACCAAATTGTAGGGTTTAAAAGTTCACAGTTCATGATTCATATTCTCACACTATACAAACTACTTCAACAGTACGAAACCTTCATGAGAAGCGACTGGATTTCAAACAGGTTTAATATTCTTGCGACCTCTGATTGCTGATCGGGAGCTGGTCATAAGTTATTAATCGGTTCTCGTTAGCCCATGCATACTACACGAAGCACGGTAGCATGGCACACGCCAAAACTCGGCCAGATCCCAAAAACAGTGACACGAGTGAAAAATCGGCTCAAAAAGGGCCAAAAATCAAAAACCCAGCTTAAGACTCTTACACATACTCTGGGGCATTTTTTTTATCTAAAATCTATTCACCAAAAAATTTAAATAGATTTGTGGGCTTAAATAAGTCATTGAAACCACAATGTAAACAATGCCATTACCCTCAGAATACAGACTGCTCATTACACCTCAATACATGTGCACTTACAAATGCATGGCTCCCTGCTCCTCCAGCCTATCATTCCTATGTCAGTAAATGTGGCCCACTATAAATCTTGGCCTTTTAGTTGTCCTCCACTGGCTTTACCACGGCCATCAACATTAGAATGCAGCCACATACACACATGCACACAGGCAGGTGTCTTCTCTATAATAAGGCCATCACCATTAAAGCTGTCAGGGCTGGAGTGTGGAGTATTACCAGTGAGAAATTATACCTCTGACACAGTGTGACCCCCCAAACGCACACAACAGCGCCCCCTACGTAACAACTAGTATCTGAACCATATTTGCATGCACACCTCACAACATCAATCTTAGAAAGGTGACTCTTCCCTGCTAAGTGTCATAGCATTGTATCATTTCCAACTGTGGGATGCAGACCGCAAACTGTTTAACAGAGAAATGCATATTACTGCACAAAGGTAAGGTTGAGAGGTACAAGAAAATAATGGGGTGAAAAATGGAGGCAAGGGGGTGGGCCTATTTGGAAACCTCAAGATGCAGTTGTCAGAAAAACTGTAATTTGAAGCTGAGAAGGACAGCGGATGGCACGACTGACACGCCCCTTAGATAGGAGGGGGAAAGGGTTTGTCAAAGTCAAGAAAGTGAATAAGATAAAAGAGAACAGAAGATGGAGATGGTGGTTGGATGAAATCATATTTTAAATGGTTTGATTTGCATTGTTAAACTTAACACAACAAATAAATAGAGGCTTTATATCAGCATAAAGGCAAGTTGTGAAGAAATTGTATCATAAATGTTAAACCACCAGATAAATTGTAGAAGATAAGAAATTATATTTACCCACTTTGAAGGCTCATTGTGTAACTTTTCTGTTGGAGGGTCTGTCACCTGCTTGTCTCTATGGAGATATACTGTTTTGCCTTGATTATTCCACAGTATAGAATTAAACAAGGTGAACAAACTGAAGACAGGTTAATGGTCAGATCTATGGAGAAGCAAGCATGGTCGGAATTCATGTTTTTAAGGCATTTTTGACCTATAAAACACCTGTAACTGACCAAATTGAAGGGAGATATTTTTAATGTGGACCATGCAGGTGAAGAAATAACATCTCGGTGATAGGCAAGTAGCAGACCCTCCACCTTAGAAGTTACATAGTGCATCTTTAAGCAATGATTGGGGAATTTAAATCTAGTTTTTCCTCTGTTGCTATTTACTTTTATAACAAAGTAACTATGCACTAACAAATTGTACACACTTTTACTGCTTCAGCTGCCTTCACTACCAAATAAAACACACAACTAGAAAAAAAAAAGGGTTGAAAGCAGTTGAACCCGACAACTGCAATTGCTCATAACAGACACATTTTGCGCCTGCAGTGAGCGCTGACACATTTATCACATTAGTATTAGAGCCTTTCTATGTCACTGCGATCCTCACAGCTGGTGTTGACATGTGGACCCCCCCAGAACCCCCCCAGCACGCCCCAGGCCATGGGCAAATGTATGTGTGTGAAATCTTCTGTCATTCCCCCTACAGTCACACTTAAAAAAGACGTTTGCCGCTTGTCTAATCAAGACGTGCTTTGGGCAAGCAGGAAAATGGGATGAAAATAGTTGGAAGAGAAGAGGAAGAAGGAGAGAGCAGAGCAGAGGAGGGGTAGAGAGAGAGAGAGGGACAGACAGAGATTGGTGATGCCAGTTTCCATGTGACAAGTGGTGGACGTTATGAAGATGGACGGGCCGCTGAGATGGGCCGCCTGACCTTTCCCAAAATGCCAGATGTCATTGTGCTTTTATGTCACTCGCCGCAAAACAATATGTCAGGGGCATAAAAAATCATTACGCTGCCTGAATGATGCTGTTATGGCACACTGCAAAAAAATAATGATTAGGACGACATTATTCCACACTTAACTAGGGCGAGGACAAGGGAGGGAGAAGGGATTTGAATTTACGATTTGTGGAGATTTCACGTGTAGCGCCGCCACAGTGAACCATGGGGTTTTTACATGTAATATTATGACTTTTATGCTCTGACGTGGGACTTTGGGGAAGTTTTAAAAGAGCAGGGATGATTGTCAGAAGAAAGATGACTGTTCACAATGGAGCCGTACAACAGTAATGCATGTTGTAACTACATCATTCACATCTATTAAAAAAGGGAGGGAGAGACGGAGAGAGAGAAAGTGGGAGAAAAAGAGAGACAGGGAGTGATAGAACTGACTCAATCAAAGTCTTGAGATTGAATGTTTTTTTGGACTGACATTAGGATTTGTATTTAATCAACTTCAAATGTGTACACTTTTGAATTCATAAAACAGATGTGGTTTGTCTAGAATGTTCCACTGAAAGGCATTAAACTAATAAACTATATCCATAGACCAAAAGAGGTGATGCCACCAGTTCAAATTACAGGTCAGATCTGTGGAGAGGCCAGCCAGCGCAGAGTAAGAATTAGTGTTCAAGGTATTTCTTTAGCAGTATAAACACCATGTAGTTGAATAAATGCAGGACAGACAAGCTTAATGCCATACTGTGGAACTCTCCTTGGAGATGGAGATAGCAGATCCCCCTACCAACAAAGTTAAATAGTGCACCTTTAAGATTAACTCCTTGACTTTTACTGATTTTGCCACCAAAGAAAACTCTTCAAACAAGAAAAAGTCTATATCACCAAAGAAGGGCTGTTAAGTCCTTTTCCTCCGGTGAATCCTGTCTTAGCACAGCGCTGCCTTTATGTCCAATTGAACTATTGATCTGCAGGATTGCACTGTGTCCGACTTTGACATTTTCCCTGGTATTTCAGCTGGGAGATGTTCTTAGCTTCAGACGTTTGACCTACATAACCCTGAACATGACTACACGCCCACACACTCAATACAGTACAGCCAGCCTATCCCACACTACCGTCCCCGGCCTATCGCTCCCCATGTGTCGTCAGTTGTATTAGCTCCTGACATCAGCAGAATTGAGTTTGAGAGTCGATGTGTATGTCCTCTGTAAGCCAATCATCCAATCAGTGCTCTTCTGACTGCGTGGGTCAAAGGGCACACTGATGTCATAGTGTTTGACAACATGACAAAACGCCAAAAAGCTAGAAACTATGTGGTGAAGGATTTCCACAGGTGCAAGGTTGCCAGGTTTACATAAGTACGGATAAAGACGCTGCAAAGACGCAAATCTGGCAAGCGACAATAAAGCACTCACTGGAACATTTATTGCTTTCATAAACAAGAGCCGGTGATTAATGCTAGCCCTCGTCTTAAGGATTTCTAATAAAGTATGACATCTTTACACCCGCGGTCAATGCAGGCAAAGCCCTATTAAACATGTCTAAGAGGATAGATGACCACGGCTCCCACAACTGCAAAAGGGAAAAGGAAATTAACCAAACAATGTCTCACTCATGTTTTTCCATAAGAGTCATTATGAAGCCATTTCAACCCCCATGTCCAATTTGCCACAATGACAGTTTTTACAGTAGGTTTGTGGGCCGCCCTGGCATCATGACATTTCTTGTGTAATAGTTACTGTTCTGGGATCACTGGCAATTTGTATCCCGGATTTTGATACAGTTCTGTAGGAAAAAAGAAGTTATAAAGTCCAATAAGGTTCATTTGGTCTTCCGATATTGTATGTTATTAGGTTGTTTTTCAGATCAAGAGTTTTTTTTCATACCTGACAGTTTCGACTGCTCACTAGCCCTCTTCCTCAAAGTGGTCACGTGATGTTGCTGTGACGTGTCCGGTCAACTGATTTATACAGGTTTTGGAGCTGTCTTCCTACCGGTGGAGGCAGGATGACAGCACCATCTGCAGTCCGACTTCCTCAGGTGTGTGAGAGTAAAAAATCCCCCTCGTCCTGGTTTATAGGTTTGCCCGTTTGCCCATGGGACTATAAGGAAGACTATAAGGAAGTGAGCAGTCAGAACTGTCAGGTATGAAAACAAACTCTTGGTCTGAAAAAACAACCTAATAACATAGAAGTTATAAAGCTTGTAAGTGCCAACTGCTGTATTATTTAGTTAAAAATCATTGTCATTAGTTAAAATATCAAGTGGAGGAGATTTTAACCCTAATATTCCAACTAAAAAACAAAACTAGATAGTATAACAAGCATATAACCAGAGGTGATATTAACAGCAATGGCATTTTCACTTTCTTTTTTATGAATGCCTGGGAGAAAAAAAGTGAAATGCTTTAAAAAGTATTTTGAAGTCATACACACTTTGACAGCAGTCTGGCATTTGTATTAAAACACCCCAGCTGAGATTTGAGTCACGTTAAGATCCAAAAGGTCAAAAACAGACTAAACTGTCAGAGCAAAGCAAATTTAGAGCTCGTATTTGGGGCTCCCATAGCTTATTTGTATGTGAGTGTGGCAATAAACCACGCCATGACTCTGTCTCTCCATTATAGCGCAATCATCTAAAAGTAGAGCGGTAGGCATTAAAGCTGGGAATGAGAACTTTTTAAGAAGGGAAAATGCAGCAGTGCCAATACCACAGTTATAGAGTGCCACACAAACTCGGGTTCACCTTTAGCCTTCATCCCACTTACACCAATAGTGCAGCCCGAGTAACCATTTTCTTTACTTTTAATAGGGATTCTGTTTTCTGTTATAGCGTTTACCACCTCAAAGTCATTGCATCAGCTATACGGTTCATTTGTAACACTTAGCCCTACATGTGCTAGAGCGGTGATGTCATTGTGAATTAACTGACTGAGACTTTACTGTATTAGAAGAAAAACCTTATCGGCTTTGGTGTTGCTGGTGTTTTTGAAGTGTTAAAAAGGTGCAAAATCTGACTTTCTCTTCAGTTAAATCCCTCATTGCTGGGACATTTTTTATATTACCTTGGCCTGTGAACCCCAAAGCTATATATTGTAGGGTAAGCTTATCCAATAATGAATGATGCTTTTGACTTGCAAGGGTTTTCTTTGGTTCAGTGATGTATTTTTCACTATATTTTCAGGTAAGACAAATAAAACGTAACTAGACTTGAGATAGGGTAATTGATTCTAACTCCAACCAGGTCTGGCCACATTAGTGTGAGATGGAGCCAATGCCGTGTGTTGGGTCTTTACTCTCCAAGTGTTTCTCGGTGATAACTGTTTTTGAAAGATGCCTCAATAGAGGTTAACTAGGCAGTGCTAAACAGGCTCTTGATTGAAAGGCCATTTTGCTTGTGTTTGTGATCGCTAAAGAGGGTTTTTAGTGGTGCAGGCCTGCCAGACGCCCTGCAGGGCCTCTATTCACTGAAGCTGCTCTTTTTACAAGGGTCCCTGCTTGGCACAAAAGGGGGCAAACCTGCTTGGTTCAAAAAGGGGGTGGACGAGGAAGCGACTGTTGCTATGTGTGGAAAAACTACATCACTACATATTGGCCAGCGTTTTGAATTGTTGCTACATACAGTGAGTGAGTTCTGCCAATGCATGTAAACTAATTAGGTGCAATCATAAAAATAATGGTGGCTAACAGTAAACATGTGCTATTATTTCATATCTTGGGGCAGCGTTCAGTGGGTGGTTGTGGTATTGATAGTGGAGAGCTTGGTTGGTTTTTGTGGTACACGTATAGCAGGGTATATGGGGCTCTTATTGTGAAATCCCGGTGGAGGGTAATTGGAATTCAATAGGAGTTAGATCATGGCTGCTGCCTTGATTCCTTTGAGGGGAAAGCTATGGGGGATTAGCAGTCGTTAGCTCGTTGTGATGTGAAGTGGAAAGGGACATCTGGCTCTCCTCTGGCCACATGGTGTGAGCGTAAAGAGAAAGAAGATGGTTCAGACTGGTGCGTGCAATCCTGGAAGTATAGTGCTTCAATTAGAGCAGTCTTTGTCTGCCCAGAGAACATTGATGGGAGACAGGCCTTTAATTGTGACATTTGAGGATGTGTGGTAGATCAAGTTGAAACTTTGTGTAGAACTGGGGTTGACATGGCTTTTCTTCCTAGGTTTGTTCTTTCTTGCAGGTGCACGATGTACGTTTTTTGGTGGAAGGTCCATCACCTGATTGTCTCAACTAAGATGTTATTGCTTTACTTGGAGTGTTTCACAGTATGTATGGTATAAACATTTACAGGTACCGAAATATCGTGATATCTTCAAAATTCTCACAATAATACCGTGGGGCGTCACAATATAGTGAATTACAAGTTCTTTTGCTTAAATGCATTTATTAAAATAGTAGCAATAGCTGATAAACATCGGGACCTACATATCCCATGATTCATTTCAGTGAAGATAACATGAATTTTTTTGTTTTTACTTGAATTCTTGGGATTATGACGGAAAAAATTCACACCAAAATCTTCAAGGTATTTTAAAAGCAAAAAAGCATCCTATCTACAGTTATATTAGCCTCTCCAACATATTGCAGTAAATATCGTACCATGAGATGCATATCGTGATAATATCGTATCGGGAGATTTGGATATTGTTACATCCATAATTACAGAAATTTTCAATGCCAAGAAATACTTGGTTTGGTAGAATCACGTGCTTGTCCCCATGGAAATGTCATGGAAAGTTTTATGCCATTTGGTGTAACTTCAGGCAAAACAATATCTCATGAAGAAAAGACAATTCTGACTCTTTCTGTCTCTTCATCTAAAAAACACAGTGCCCATTAAAACATGGTTATTTAGAAGCAAGTTTAGTTAGCATTCTGGACCTGGGTTTGTCCTATGTGAGTTCTAGGTAGGTCTTCATAAGATAATTTCACATGAGTATGTCTTGTTTGGTAATATTTTTAGGGATTAGCTTTATCCTTGGTTCACATTGCAAATTTATTAGAGGTCCATTTAAATTTGAGTTATGGTCTAACTTTGAGAAGCACCCGCTCTCCTCAGTTCCTTACTTTCCTTTCACTGTCGATGCAGCACAAGTTTCTAGACTACAGGGAGTCTGCTAAACTGTCAGTCCTGCGGTGTTTTACAAGCTCGGAACACTTTGTTATTTTATATAAAAGCAGCCGGGCAGGTTTGCTGAATAGTTTTTTCCTGTTTTATGTGGGTGGATGAAGGAGGGATGGATGGAAGAATAGGGAAAAGGAAAGGTGGAGTAAACAGGGAGATTTTACAACCAGGCAGAGAAATGGGCACGTGGCTCTGCACTGCAAGCCAACAGGACCACCAACCTCATAATACAGTGGATTTCTGACACAAACCTTTTGATTAAAGTTCACAAAGTTACAGTGACAATAGAAAGTGTATACATAAATGCACATTTGGATTGGTTAAAGATGTTCAGACATAATATGGAAAACTATACTTACTAACATACAATATTTCCTGATATTTCACTTACACCAATAGTATTCTTTATATTATTTTTAAAACTTAAAATGTTGAGACTGATCCATATTGGAACATTATATGACATTTCACTCAATTCAATGGATGGGAATTCAAAAAGTTTTAGAAAATTACAGAAATTCTACAGTTGTTGGTCCACTTTTTGTTTCAGTTTTTTCTGTGTTGTGAGAAGCTGCAGTGGAAATCTGCGCTGGTGATAGGCATGGCCTTCAAAGGGACCCCAATCCCAACACTGTATGGGATATACCAGACCTTTGTGTCACCCGCACTGGGGTCAAAACTACAGGACCCTTTCCTCTCATCAATGTCATGTTCTCTGCCTCTCCCTTCTCCTTCTCCCCAGCTCTGTCTGTACAGGTCAGCCTATTAAATGATAGAATACATTACAGGAATGAAAGAGGGGGGCTAATAGATTGGAATATTATAACCATACAATAATTTCATGAAAAAGTCAAGGAGGGATCATCGCTCTTATTAACTCTAAGAGAAATTGAGGCTGAAAAATGTTCAAATAGAAAATGTTAATGCCAGGCTATACTACATGTAATTGTGCCGCAGCCATTCCCTAGGCTGGTCCCATTCATGCCACTTTATTAGAGGTAATTGAGGATATGAATTATAAATGGGCGGTGATTCCTCTCCTCCCTCTCATTGAAAGTGAGCCGTAATGACCACTGCCATTGTTTAACCTTCATAATCATGTGTTCTCTTTGCTCCTTCTTCTCTGTCTGTCTTCTTTTCACATTATCAAGTTTTCGTTTCATCCACATTTTCTATTTGCTGAATGGAGCTTATACTGCAAGCTCTAGTCAAACTTTTTAGCTTTTAGATCAAGCCAATGTATATATTGCTTGCTACAGTAAGACCATACCACATAGTGTACATTAGAAAAAAAAACAAAACATGGTTAATAGTTTTTGGAGATTCTTTTCAATTGTGAAATAAAAAAGCTTAAAAAGATTAGCTAGAAGATTAGAGCTAGAGCCCGTTTGGTGGTCCTTTGTAGAGTATTACCTTGGAGGAATTAACAGAGTTGCAACCTTTTTTTTTTTTCTTCAATAATAGTTTTGTTTTTATAACAATGGTAATAACATTTATGTGTGTTTTATTCTAAGACATGACCTTTGAAGGTGGTTCTCGAGCCCACCTCATAAAGCATGATTGGCCACTCCACTTGACTTTGAAACTGCTTATTCACCAGTACACAAGCTTTAATTGAACTGCTATTATGATTTACCGAACTTAGGTAGTCGGTAACAGCAGGAGGCATTGTGAACCATACACACCCACGCTCAAATTAGTAACTTTACTGGATCTTTTTACCTTTCGCTGTAATTGCATAATAAGTCCCACCAGTGATGAGAATGCCTGAGGCTGGATTTTGGTCTTGGCATTGTTTCTTAGAAGTTTTTTATTCAAACAGCTCCACACCTACCATCCAACAAAGTCCATTAGCCCCCACCTCTTTCACCCATGGCCGGTCTGTTTTTTATTTACAACATCAAACGTTTCACTCCATTAAATTACCTTTTCTTTACCTCCTTCTCCTCTCTCTCCATTCCTGCATGTTTTCCGAAACAAAAGAAACAGCCCTCCGATGCAGTCTGCAGTGTTTTATAGGGGGAAATAATGGGTAATTGGGAGAAGGTATTTAATAGGAAAGCCACATTGTGCAACTGTAGTTAAAGACAGACTCACTTCTTCGTGTCTCTTAAATGTGCTAGTTGGGGGACATAAACTGTATGTCTATGTAACATTAGCTTCAGGGGCAATTACTGCAAAAATTTGTATCTACAAATCGTTTAGATGAGGTTTGGTGATTAGAGTTTTTGACATAGTGAACAATTTTGTCTATATACACACATCAAAAATAGATAGAAAGTTGAATTAAGTTACTCTTTGGACTAAAATCAGTGGGTTTCAATAATGGTAAATAAACATAGACAACACTAGGAAGCAATCCTGCCCCTTGACTCTTGAATCTCCAAAGCATCATATTTTCAAAGACATTTAACCCCGATTGATTTCTGTTTACTTGATCTTATTACAATACGTGAGGGTGCGTTAAACCCCAGTGAAACCTAAATCTTTGACTGTGATTTTTTTACCGAGCATTGATTGTGAGTTTGATTTGATCTGGGTCCCTCATGTACTGCCACATCTGCAGCTTGTAGCGCTGTGTGAAGCGGGCGTCAGCTGTGTGAGCATATAAATGAAACCAGAGAGCAGTGAAAGCTAAACATTCTGAGAGATCAATATTCCAATATCTAACATCAGGGAACTCCAATAAGTACAACGCCAGGGACACTTCAATGGCAACATCAAGGCAGCAGACTCCCACACACACAGCCATGCAAACGATTAGAGCGCTTCAGATAGTGATCAGGCAGCACCATCCAATCCATCCTACTTAGGAGAAATAATCCATCTGGGGACACATTTCAGAACGGTCCATACTAACCATGTCACAATCAAGAGCGCAACAACAGCTCGCATTTTACAGTGGGGAATATTAAGCAACATTTCTATTTCTCTAAGGTCATGTTGCCTGAAGCAGGCCTAAGAATTAACAATCAATGCTCACCAGGTTGGTATAATTGTGTCTCAGGCAAATAAATGTTAATAAATACTGATGGTTTGCTGGTTGACTGACATAGGGTCAGTGTGTCCAGTAGATTCCCCTTCACTTCTTGTTTGTGGTAATTGACAGGTAATTATTAGCATGCGGAGCCACACATGCCCATGGGTGTAAAGAATCTTTGACAAAGTCTCATTAGCAAAGTGTCATTGTGGTTCATCTTTCACCCAAATTATTAAGGAGCTCCATTAGTGGTGGACATCTCTGTTTGGACAATAAGCAGTGAGGCTGAACTAATGACCCTTATCCTAATCACATTAAAGGCAGGGAGAGCTGTTTGTTTTAGCACACTGCATATTAGTACAAAGATGTGACCTCTGTGACCAGTGGTCATCCAAGCACTGACCACTGCAGGTCGATACCCCTCACCAACCATCACTCTGCCTCACAAAGCCCATTCTCACGCACAATCAATGTCAAATTATGGGTTATTTATTGAATAATCAAAAAGGTATTATCGGTCGGCCGGCTGACTAGCTGCCTGTAGCTGACAATAGGGAAATAGGAGGTGGTGTTGGGAGACTATTTATCAGGCCTGCTGCCATGCATGCCTTTAAAATGAGGGTAATCAGCTGGCATGTAAACAGTGGGCCCAGCAGCTGGCTGCCAGAGCACTGAGCTATTACTCACTTTCCACTTATCAGCACTGACGTCTGAGGGCTGTGGGAGCAGGCTTCTGTAAGAACCACAGCACTTTGAGTCAATAGCTAACAATTGTGGGAGCAAAGAGTGTGTGTCTGAGCATTCAAGTCATTCATATTATGTCACTGAACATACCTGATTTAAATTTTTTGAGGTAATTACTAATAGCTTATTTTGTAGACCTTGTTTTTTATCAGACAAGTAGTTACTTTACTTTCATTACAGACTTTACAGATACAGCAAAATTTGCTAATGCTTTGCTGATGATGGCTCCTCTCAAACAGGGAGTCCTAATCAATGCAGTAAATGGCAGGGGTTAAGATTTGAAACCCGGAGTCCCTAGGCCACTTGTAAACTAATCTGGGAGGGCAGCCGTGGTGCTAGAGGTCAACAGACATGATTGTGTGGGTGTGCAGAGGGCAGAGGAGCAGCGCTGAGCCTGCATGAGCGTGGACATGTGTGTTTGTGTGAAGGGCACAGGAGAGGGCAGGGGGACTGAAGTGGCCAGATCATCTTTCCCTCTGGAGCTTTGCTCTGAGAGGACGGCTGCGCGGGCTTTAGGCTCTCCTGACACACTTACAGAGGATATGACGTCGCACATAAGTTCTGTTAATGCAGACAAAGTACATTCAGCACTTATGGATGGGACAGTGCATCTTAGCATTTGATTTTTTACAGAACAATTGTGAGAAACCTTTGTGGCTTAATGGAGAGTATTTACCCCCAGTGTTTCCCATTAGAAGATGGTATAACAGCTCCCTTAGTCTAAAATTCTCCTCTATAGTCTAAAAACAACCTGGACTATATACTGGCATCACAAACGCAAACTTTTAGAAGTAAGAATAATGGGCAAAAGGGTTACCTTGACAATATAGGCAATAAGCAACATTTATACTCCACAAATTTGTTGTACCATTCTCATCTCCCCGGAATCTATGGGAAACACTGTATCCCTTTTTCCCCCTGTTTTTATTATACTCGATTTATAAAACAGCACAATACTGCAAATTGATTGTGATTGTGGCTAAACAAAGATAGACATGCATTGTAATTTAATCAAAATAATCTTATTTGGCCCCAACATAGAAGAGCTAACAGTCTTTCCACCCCTATGTGAGGATGGTCATTGTATGATAAGCTTTAGGATGGGGAATGGGTTTGGTTAACCACATTCAGGTTGAAACTCTATCTTGAGGGTCCATCCTTATGTATTAAATAAAGTGGTGTCTGAGTGTGCTCCCCTTAAAGAGCCCTATCAATCTAGGCCACTTATGGACTCCATAAATTACAAACCAATCACAGGGCCTCACTAATGCTCCGCACTGGAGACACAGAGACAGGGCAGAGGAAGAAAAGGGAAGCATTGGTGAATTTATGCAGCCACTCTGTGAGGTATCTGTCCATCTATTTGTCTCCCCTCCTGCTTTTAAGACCTCTGCCATGTCGACACTTATTGCATGTTGCCATATTTTCATCCCTCAAAAAGCATTAGAAAAGCCAATGCCGGTACGGGGTAAGTGAATTAGGATTGGTTTTTGCCTCCCCTGGCCACAGAGGGAGGTAAGGTTACCCACAATAAGATCAGAAATGAGACCAATTTTGTTTCCGTTGCCATTCAAAACAAACAATGGGCACCTAATAGCCCTGCAGCATCTGTGGCCTGAACACATGATGGGCTGGTCGATAGATGCCGACAGCTAGATGGAGGAGAGGAGTCACACACAGGGTCTGCTCGTACCAAGGCACAGGCCACTTACAGGCTCACACGGGCTGCCTGGAACACTAGTTAGTGGTTGGTGCCAAAGTGGCCTAAGTGCTTTAGAAGACAGCGATCATATCAGTGAAAAGAGGAGAATAGGCTTTATCGACAGAGCCAGTGTGACAGGAGGAAGGGATGTTCAGGGATGGTGGTCATGTCCAGGCTACAAATGGTAGGTGATCTAATCTTCAGACTTTACACTAACAGACAACCCATAATCAAAGGTTAACACTTGAGTTTTGTCAGTGGATATAAACAAAGTGCATTCTCTGTTCTGGTTCAGTTTTATTTCTCAGGAAGTGTCATTTTTGTGTGATAATGTATGTGTGGTTTAGGGTTTTTTCATTATGTGAAATAAGTATTAGTTTGTGGTAAGGAGAAGGTTACTGCTGCTTGCCTGCACTTGAGATCACCCTGGCCTTACTGTAAGGTACATGGGCCTGCCCTCACACTGGCCCTGGTAATAACATTAGCTCAGACACATGATGTTGTAACAGGGTCATACAGTGCAGCCATATGCACACGTGTGGATAGGCTCATACTAAGTGACCTATGGACGTGCATACACGCACACACTCCCAGGCCGGCTCCCCTGGGTGAGCTGCTGAAGGAGCTGCCTCACGGGTGACTCCTCATTAGCACCCATTAGTCAGGTGCCTGTGTGGGCTGTGTGGGGTCACCCTTCAGCGGCTAACAAGTGTGCTAACTCCGTTAGCCTGTGCGGCAGAGGGAGGGAGGAGGAGGTTACACCTGCCCGCACATGCGCTCACCCTCGGGGTATCGATTGCAACCGCTGCTTCACCTTTGGCTCGGTGACCTCACAACGATGTGTTTATTTACTCCAGGCCCAAACACATGTTAACACGCGCCGCCGGTCACACACACACACCACCGGGAGGGACATTAGGGGGGACAAGAGGCTCCAGTAACTGTGATTTAGCTTCTAACCAGGCCACCTCAAAGCCCTGCAAACATTTTCTATAGCCTATTATAGTGAACATAAAGGCCTACTGTTTCAGCACAGACATGTTTATAAGAACTTTGACAGCATCAAATAATAAATTACAAATTAACAATAAACTAGAATTATACTCATATTTTCCTCCTGGTAGATCAGACTGAGCTTTTTGTTTCCTCTGACCACAGACAGAGAGAAAGTGAAAGGCTTATGAGAGGACCTTATTCTGATCTGATACAGGGCTCACTTCCACCTCTCCACAGTGTTCTCCTCTCCACCTGAGCTGATAACATTACAACACAAAGGCTCTGGATATGCAACATAGACTTTTATGAGTCTGCCAACCCTGTGATGAACTTTACCTGCAGCCACTGTGTGAGAAAGGCCCTTCATCATCAAGCGGTTACAGAGGGACAGCTCTTCTGCATGTTTCACCACTCAAACACCTAAATCTCAAACAGTGACCTTGCAACATGTCCACAAGAAGGACTTCATTCTGGTTTTATTACTAATATATGAGAAATATTTAGGGTGTGGGTGGGAAATTGCATCCAGTAATCGCCACTAATTAATTTTATGGAGCCATATAATAAAGTTCAATTAATGTCACCAATGGACTTTGTTAAACATTAAAAATAATAAATCATTTTTGAAGTATTATTCATAAAATGTTTATATCTTGATATTATCTCAAACATGGAAACACCTTTAACTGTGACAACCAGTCCAGAACCAGTCTTAAGTAAATAAGACTGAATGTGAAATTAATAAGATAATTAACAAGCAAGTATTATGAATAAAAAGCAAACTATTTTGAGTCAACCCCAAGCCTGGCAAACACAAAAAGATTGTTGTTCCCAATGAGATCATTAAACAAATCACTGCACACTGCAAGGGACATGATTTTCTGTTTCAATATGAAAACGGCACAGGGTTTGTTTTTATTATTTTGCATGAACCAAGCAAGAGGCACCATGTCGGACACATAAGGCAGGAAGCCAGGCCCACCATCCATAGTGATTAGTAGTAAATTTTTAATGCACGCTCCATACATATGTCTAGCTGTCAGTTTTACGAGGGCGTTTATACAGGCAAGTCGCACCGTGCCAGCTTGGACCAGACAACCAGGACACATCCACATAGCACAAACACACACACACATGCACATATACAACAGTGTCTTCTGCCGTTGTGTCTTTTAGCAGCGCCACAGGGACCAGTAGTGTCACAGCCCTGTCAGTGCGTGATGCTCGGGGCCCTAAATGAAGGCATCAAGGCGCTCTCATCCCCAGCTGTAATAAAAGCCAGTCAACAAGCCCCCGCCGCGGGCTACACATAATGGGCTTTTTATTTCCGTTTGGTCGCCTCAGCCTACAGAATTAAAGCCCAGTTTGGTGAATGGTTGACAAGGTGGGCTCAAGGTCAAAGGGAGAGCTGCATGGAAAATGGCTGGCACCTATAGGTTTCAACTGGGAAGGTGTGAAAAATAGGCATAGGGTGCTTTGCTTAAGACAACAAAAAGGTCTTAAGTTTGATTTCTGGACTGGATGGGGACTTTCTGTATTATCAGATCTGGAAATGTTTCCTCCAAGCGCACTAGCTTCCCATACCTTCAAAAATATGGACACAGGCCCAAAGTGGTAGCTCAGGATTAACCCTCCATCTCAATTCCATCCTAAAACATGTATGTGTATTCTCAAATTAAGCACTTTATTTAAATCTAAAGGAAAACAAATATATATGAATGTGCTAATAATAGTAATGTGGCTTAAGACATATGAAAATCAACTCAGCAACATGCTATAATTAGCTGTGTGACTTGGCAGCCGCAGAGCATGTTCATACTGACCCTGGTGATCTCATTTACCCTACCTGCCCTGTTTATGGAGGAACAGGAAGCAAATGAGCAACGTCAAAGAGGTCAAAGGTCGGGCCATGTTATTGTGCCAAGGCAAACTAACGGGTGTCATATGTTAAAGGCATTTCTTTGGCATGTGGCAGGAGAACAAGATACTGCATATATTGTGGTATTCGGTAATGAGGGGAAAACAACAGAGGACAAGAGTGTAAACAGCGACAGGTGTCATGGCAGCTCCGACCTAAACGTACACACACACACACACACACCTGCACAGAGCATATGGCCCCACTCACAGAAAGTGTTTAGTCTTTGGGAACTGACGGGTTTATCTTCACAAAGTTATTAGAAACCAATTAGCTAAACCATATCAAGTGGCTGGCAGAATGTGATTAGTTCAAACAGTTTGGGTTTAAGGTTGTCATGATAATTACTATATCGGCATATCATTCAATATATGTTAGATGGAATTGCCATTTTTAGGGGTCAGTATTTATCATGGGTACTTTTTCGTGGTATTAGTGGGATAATATTCATTATTCTTCTGTACTACCATGAAATTTATATGTAGAATTGAATTATGAACATTATAAATGCATACTAACTGTTATTGCAGCCCATTTCTTTATTTCTTCTGTACATTTAGAATTTGTTTTTGTGGACAATTCTATTTTATAATTTGGTTTCAATATTATCGTTTATCGTCTATACTTATATCACAATATATTGTTCTTGAAAATTTGTTATTGTGACAGGCTTATTTGTGGGAACTTTTGGCAGCATTCCTTTTTTTTCTGTGGTGGTTCCTTTGCTTTGTTAGTGCAATTAAGGAATACAGTTCTTAAATTAAGACTAAAATACCTTTTTCTGTACCTGTAATAATCTCAATGAATAAAAAATATATAAATGCTTAATAGGACACTTTTTTCTCTGTACAAAATGTCAAGATGAAACTGTTACTTCTAGTATCTCCAATGCATTTAACAGTCATCCATCCTATCTGTGATCAAGGTTCTTTTAGCTTCACTTCAGAATGGCCCTGTGACCAAAGACCACTATTACACCCTGGTTGTCAATTACAAAGCTCTATGTTTTTCTTTGGATGAAACTTACCATTACATAAGTGACTAACCCTCAATGAAGTACGCCGTGAACATTAACACCTATGGGACTCCCTTTTAGGTGATACTCTGCTTAATTGACTGTGAAACCTTTATCACTATCAAGACAGAGAGTGGGTGGATTAAAAAAATAAAGGCTAGTCTAAAAGGGGCAGTGGAGTAGGATGAAGGAGAGGACAGGAGCAAGACTTAAGCAAAAAGGTGGAGAAATGAGGTGAGCTGATGTCCCTCAGTACAGATGGAGTGGTCATATAGGCAGGTACCCTCCAAATGAACCTCCACCCCTCCCCTCATATTAACCCCACCCCCCCAGTATACCGAACCCCACCACTCCGTCATGCTATTACCCCGCTGTCTCTTTCATTATCTGCCGTGAACTCTGGGTAACCTCGTCGCGCCCATTCTTTATGTCACGGCCCGCAACGTGAGCTGTGATTTAGGCCCATCCAGTCAACCTAATTTGATTTCATCATCACAGGGCATGGGCGAGAAATAGAGGGGGGAGACGAAAAGAAAGTTGTCGAGGGGGGGCGGAGTGACGGAGGTGGAGGTGAGGCTGGTGGAGGGTTTGGATGGAGGGAAGAGGTAAGGCAATCCCGGGAGGGGGTCATATCGGTAAGCGCTGGGCGAATGACTTGAAGAGGCTAATAAAGTAATCAAGGCCTTCGTTACATGGCCATAATATTCGCCCTAAAACACTGATAACTATTACTGGCCTCAATCATTAGCAGGCATTAATGGATTTTTCCTCCTCGTCTATCCTTCGCCCTACTACTTCCTTGTAAGGCTCTCATTTGAGGAGCAGGTGCACTTCTGGTGTAGAAGCTGAAACCTTTTAGTCACATGATCACAACATGAAAAAAAAACAAAACAAAACATTGTTTATTGTTTTGCAGTTGACAAATACATTTAATAATGGCCAAAGGTCTTGATTTATTTCTCTTATACTCAAGTTATAGGTGGTTGAAGAATACTCCAGAAACTTGGAATTGGCCAATAAAAGACAGAGCTGATTGGCCTTATACAATAATTGCCTTGGTCCTTTTCAAAGTTATAAATACAAAAAAAAAAAAAAAACTGCCTGCGTCAATAAGATGACTGCGGTGGTTTGTGTTTTTCTTTTTTTTGGCTTAAAAATTCTTTCTGATTCTGAATGATTGAGAGAACAAAGCTAATGACACCTACAGATTGCAGCATGAAGAGAAAAATGAGACAGAAAACTAAATTTTGCCAAACATGGCTTATGATATCTAGCTATTATTTTTTGAAGTTTTGCTAACTGTCTTATTAAGATTCAAAACAAACTATAACCTTCATAGTTGAGGTATATTATCCTTTATCTAAAAAAAAAAACAGAGTCTAGAATTATTGCTGGTTGCTCACTGACGTTCACTGCAGACCAATCAGGCAGACATGTATGCTCCTCTGCCTGACATCCAGACACAGACACTGTCATTGCAGGGTAATCACCAGCCATTAGGATACATGGAGAAAGACAACAAAGCAAAGTGTCTTCATAGCCAAACCAGCTATTATCTTTCACTCAGCGCACACAAAGGCGAGCAAATACCCCAAACTGGAGGCAATATTGAGGGTATATAGTATGTAGTTAACTTTGAATGGAGCTTCAGATGAAATTATGTTATGTCTTTTAGCCTGAGAGGAGGAGGGAAATACTAGTGTTGTGCATCTATTTAAAAGTGGCAAGTCATGAAATGGTGATTATATTGAACCCAATGAAAAAAAAAAAAAAAATTGTGATTAAATATTGTGTATACATTACATTGGTGACAGGGGGTTGAGAGGGATTGAACACAGATATACAGTCAAAATATAACCTGAGAAACTATTTATCGCTGTCACCATCCAAAATAAATGTGATATTATGTCACTCATTCTTCCAAATCAGCTGCCTTTATGGGGACTATAATATTATGCTATATTTTAAATTCAAATATAGTTTTGGTCTTTTTTATCAACAGGCATAAGGAAAGTGTGGACTGAATTATGCAGATTTGGATTCATCATTATGAGCTAAGGTGCATTATATAACTGCATCCACCACCTGGTTGTCTCCACAATGATTGAGATGTTCCACAGTATGACATTAATCTTATCCATCTTCCATTAATTTAATAATGGGTGTTTTTAAAGCTCAAAAGCACTGGGTGGGCTCTCCTTTCCACAGAAAGAAAAGAGATCCAAATCATATACCTGATCTGTAACTTGTCTGGTGTCTTGTGCTTGAAGATAGCTAAATGTAATGCCATATTGTGATCCAGAGCAAAGGAACAACATGCCAGTGGAGACAAGTTCGGTGGCAAACCATCCACCTGTAAAGTTACATAGTGCACCTAAACAGAAAGCAATAGACTACAATTATAACCTCTGGAACTGTAAATATTTTTGCACATGAAATAATTGAAATTCTCATCCATGCACAAAACACACAGATTCAAATGGCTCCAAATCTACCTACCTGCGTGTATTGCTCTGAACACACTTTTTGCCAATAATCCTTGTGTTGGGAGCGTCACTGGCGCAGCAGCAGAGCAAACATGCAAGACGTGACACTTGAATGACGCTTAAATATTTAATCAGGAGCAGTTATGTCTGCCAGGTTATGCCTCCATCTGGGCCGCAGCCACTGGGACCCTGTGCATGTGTTTGGAGACCTTCAAACCAAATGAAAAAAGGGCCTGCATTCCTTTAAGTGTTGTAATATGCTCACAAAGTGGCATGAATAAAAGCCAAATGTACAGCATGGCCATATTGTAAACTGGCAAAGGTAAGATTATAATTGTGATTATTTAGAGATACCTAATTACATAGAAGTTTATGACAACTTACAAGTGACAGTTGTACATGGCACCTGCTTGTGGATATATTGGGCCGCTATAGAAAAATTTTGTCCATGAAGTTGATATGAAAGAAAGTGTTTAGAATAGACCAAATTATTTCTGGACAGATTAGTGCAAGGTCCCTCTGATCTGCAATGGCCAGTTTCAAAAGTGATCCAGGAAAAAACAAAAGTGAAGTAGTTACTACAGATCAAAAGATGTTTGAATTGTGTATTGTGTAAGGACAATATTGTAATGGTTATGCATAAGTTTGTTATATATTACAATTCTCTATGCTTTAGTGTTTCATGTAATTTTGATCAAGTCTGGGTATGTGTTTTGTGTTACTGGTCTATTAACTGTGCTAAATGACAAAAATACACTTACCTATGATGAGAAGCCGATTGGAAACAACATGGAACACACAAAAAAGAAACTTAATTAGGAACATTACAGTGCAGCACATGGCTTGTATTTCCACATTGAGTCTGTCTGAAACCATGTAATAATCTTTATATGAGAATGGACTTATTTCATAGTACCGCAAGATGACCATAAATCCAAACGCACATTATTGCTCACCGCAGTCATTACGTGAATAGCATGCATGTCAACAGTTAGAACCATGTCTTCTCAAGGAAAAAGTAAGACATTTTAATGCCACCCAGAAAATGAAAAAACCTTGTTAAATTCGACTGAACCACAAAGTCTGGCTCCACCCCTTCCCTGCTTCCACTCCATCTCTCTCTCTCCCTCTGTGGTGTAAACACGTATTGTTAGGTTAGGGGTTAAAAGTGTTGTTCTTAGATTCTCTCAGCACTAATCTGATTTCTCCTCTCTTTGCGCATCTATATTTATTTGGTTTTGTCAACACTCTCTCTCCCTCTCCCTAACTCCCCCTCACTGGCAGCGTATTGATCGTTGCTAATGGATTGGCTCTGATTCCGGAGACGTCTAACATGCTTTCCTATCCTCTTATTTTCACCCGGGGAAATCAATGAGGAAAGGCCTGCGAATTTAGACAAGATCAGATTTTAAGGAATCTTACAGTGAGACAGCACCCAAAGTGTGAGTAGGTGGGTGGTAAGTGGCAGGTCCTATTATGAAACATGGCATGGCTTAAATCAGGAAGGACAGAAAAAAATCATAATCTGAAAGGAAAAAAATCCCTGTTTTACAGTAATTTATCTAAAGAATTGAACTTCATGGGGCAATAAAAAAATGCAGTCATGCAATATTTTATGCATGGTATGTTTGTAGAAGTTCAGCTATAGCAAAAAATAAATAAAAAAGAAAGAAAACATCCAAACAGTTGTGCACTGGTTCTGTCATCTCATTGTGCCAGGCCAAGCCCCAATAACAGAAGATATTTTCATTAGAAAGTTATATTATTATATTTCACACTAATTCAATAATATAAATAATATATTCACAATCATTGAAACATTAAGTCCCACTTCAGCATTGAGGATTCAATGTAACAAGACAGAAGGTTATAGACAAGTAAAGATTCCCTCAATTTTAGGTAAAACAATAGGACAGTACAAATCGTAAGCACCTCCAGGCCTCCACAGAGACAGGGCTGAACATGCAGAGACACTTGGGTCCCCACAGCTCGCACACAGCGGATGAAGCCGTGTTAAATCTGAGAAGGTAATCAATGACCAGTGAGGAGTGTGACTGCGCCAAAGTGTGCATGTGACAGGGAGGGGGCCCCAGCAGGTCTGAAACTAGATCCTGGGGCCAGATCAGTTATAAATGGGGGGATATTGATGATTTGAGTGTGTGTCCGTCTGCTGGGTGGAGGTGGGAACATATCAATGTGCTCTCTGGCTCTTCACACAGCCGAGCAAATTGGAGGAGTTGTCAGGAGTCACAACACGAGGGGCCAGCCAGGGGAACGAGCAGGACAGCAGACAGGACGCCATGCTGGGGACCAATGGATGGATAGATTGCTTGTAAGAAAAAATGTGTTGAAAAATTATCATCTGCGATCACCACAGCAAACTATCTGTCTCCTATTGTGTCCTATCATAGTTTGACTGTTTCGGCCTAGGGTTACTGTAATGGTTTTCAGATTCCTTTTCTTATCTGACCTTTTCTAAAATGGCTTGTTACTCCCCATGTGTACCATATAGATAGATAGACAGATATGGTATGAAACAAGATTTGTATAGATTTTTTTATTTTATATTTTTGTAAATTATAAAAATGTATGATATCAGAATCAATTTGTAATGCATGTAGTAAGCCAACGTAACACTTATTCTTTCGGCTAAGAAGTTAACACAGTGTCATTACAGTGAAAGTTAATATGATTTGTTCATTCCTGAAATCTAAGAAAACTTTAAAACTGAAACTGATCAATTTTCTGACAAGTTCTGACAGCTAAAAGTTGTATAATAAAGTTAATGACACCTTTTTGACTGAATTTCTTTGGTTCAAGCCCCTCCCAACGTTCTTCATTTTCGCCCCCCCTCGGTTCTTGGATTTTCCCTCTCCCACACAGCAGCAGTGGCTTCTGCTTTGTCCTCTTACACAAACATTCCCACAGCAAACGGGGGCACAAAACCGTTTAGCCCCTTTTACTTGAGCTATCCCCCTCTCTGTCCAAGCCCACCACCCCTCCCGCTCAGAAAAGAAGGGGTTACTCTGCCTTGCTTTGCCTCTATACGCTATTTCTCCAACCCCCCGATTTCACACATGGGATAAACACATACAAAACGGAACCTTCGCCGGTCAACAGCTGTACATGAAGTGACAAATTGGGGTCTTTGTCCAGCTAAAATGGGTGGGGAACTGCTAATTTGCACACACATGAACACACACAAACATTTAAAGACGCCCTTTTCCATTGTAACGCGGGCTCCATGGCAGAATGGGATAATGTGCGCTGGCCCCGCAGTTTAAGAGGAGAAATATGGTGCTGCCTTTGTGGGAGGTAGAGAGGTTCACTTCATTGACGCAGTGATATAGAGACAGATAGATTAACACAGAGAAAGACACAGAGTGCATAAGGAGGAGTGGAAGGAGAGAGAGTTGGAAAATGGACTCCGACTATACTCTTATGAAGAACTCTGAAATACTGCAACAAAATTAAATACATTTGTAGGTATGTTGAGTAGAGAATTTGTAAATTACGACTATGGATATCTCTTCTAACCTTATGATGACTACTACTAACCACAGTGTTTTTGCTATACCAGTCAATGTATATGGGAAAAATTGGAAGTACTTTCTTCTGCGACCCTTATGATGACTACTACAGCAGCTCCAAGTAATTTTGCTACCACATACTATCAAGGTAAAATATAAATATTAAAAAATATAATCACTAAAAATAAGTAATAGTAATCATCCATTCAACTATGAAATAACATACAAATCTCTCTATTTCAGACATTTGCTGCTACAGTTGTTTTGTGCCAAAAAGTGACGTCTAGTTTTTTTCAGGTTAAAAATAGAGATAGACATGAAAAATGTACTCAAACAGAAACAAGTCACATTCCATGTTCATTATAGGAAGTAAACTTACTGAAAGCATCTTAAACCAAAATTTAATTAAACACCATCTGGCTTACATTCAGTCCATTAAACGTGTGGTATTTAAGCATTAATTAGGAGAATGAAGTACATGTGGCGAGTGGGGTTAAGATATTGGCACAGACAGGAATTTGGAGTTGGTTTTCCCTGTGACACTGCTCCTGTGGCAGGTTTGGTTACAAATGAGTCCCGACAAAGCTCATTAAGAGGCCCAGAATAGAGCTGCAGTCTGACCGCACTTTATTACAGCACTGGAGTCCCACCAAAATCACACGGGCTAATAACACAGGTCACATTACTGGCAATGCAAGAGGTTGTGCCACTTTCTCAACACAAAAAGCTCCTTAGAAAGTGTAAATATTCAGAGGGAAACAAAAAGACACACAAATGTTTCACTGAAAAGTGTTAGTGACTTTTAGGAGTCTGTAAACTTGAGTTCTAAAGATATGTTATGCCCACAAATTCTGCAGTCTATTCACAAATATATTGCACATCTGCTACAATTGCTTAGCCTTATTCATCAGCCCCTTTCACTTCATGGAAACCGTCTGACATCTTAGCATTAGAATTTGTTCGTGCGACAGTAGGCAGGTACTTTTTTTTCCATTTAACCAACTGCTGCTATTGGGTCGTGACGTATGTAATGCGCCGTTAACAGGGCTAACTGGTATAATAAGCTTTTCCTAAATCCCGTAGGAAGAAGGGCAATAACGTCTTCCCCCTCGATAAAATTCATCAAACATTCTCTTTGTTCCGGCTTTAAATCCTCGATCTCGGGAATCGTTGCCAACACAGAATGTATGGCTCTTCGCTGATTGGCTGGTGCCCGAACTCGCACTTCCAGGGTTCTTGCAAACCATCTAGTGTATTCCAATTCCTAACCTAATCACTGGAGAGAAATTAAATTGAGTGGAGGGACTAAGTGGTGCCAGCCTGGCTAACAATTGCTACCACTACTGTAAATGCCAGTTTTGGGTTAACAATTATTAACTGGTACCCAGACAGTAATGGTTACCCAAATAATCAGATGAAACTTATATCAAAACCAGTTACTCATTTGAACAAGAATCAACACTGAAAATGAATAGGACAAAGAATAGACTGAACCACATGACCACATGCTACTGTTACAGAAACTGCTACTATTTTGTATTGAAAATGCAAATCATCTACAAAATGAAATCGAGTTTGAAATTTCAGTACTGTAACAACATTAGCCTAAATAAATGTCTAAAGAAAAGAATGAGGTCCCACTATCCAACCTACTGACAACCACCTCTGTGTCACGCCATACACTCTTTGGAGCACACACACACACACACACACAGACACACACACACATACATACATACATATCCATGGCCAGCGGTGGTGGGCTGACCCCGGGGGTGAAAGAGCTAAGCGTTTGACAGACTCCACCTCTTAACTTGTTAACTTGCTAATTAGAGCTCCCAGTCACTTCATGGGACGGGACAATAGACTGCGGCCTGAGCGATGGGAGTGCGCGGGACTCTAAAAGCCATAGCAACCCCCATGCACCCCACCCCATAGACTCTACGAGACCACCTGCCCCCTCTTGCTCACCAAACAGCAGTGTGTATTTGCCTTTGTGTATCTCGACTACATGTGTGTGAGGGTCGCCCATTGGTGCTGTGTGGGGTCTTGTTGCCACGGCTACGGGTGAGAAAGGGGCTGAAATATAGGGTGAAGGATATTTTCTCCTTGTCCTAACTCCGATATCTCTCTCTCCCTCCTTTACTCCCTTCCTCTCCTTCTTTTTCTCCATCTATAGCTAGTCATCTGCCCACATGCCATCTTTCTAATTACCCCCCATATCCTCCCTCACATATACTCTCTCTCTCCATATCTCCTTTTCACTCTCTTTCTCCACCTCTCTGTCTCTCCCTTGTTTTCTCTCTGCCCCCTCCCCTTCTCTTTACCCTTTCACTCTCGCTCTTGGTCCCTCTCTCTCTATACACACACCCAAAGTCCGGGGTAAAGAAACCAGGGATAATGCCTTGTATTTGTCCAGTGGTCTCCAGATCGGGGCTAAACGGGGTTAAACATCTCCCCATGTTAGAGTCCTGTTCTCCGAGGTTCCGTCATTAGCTCACAGCTTACAGGGCTATTAGGGACACAGCTGCTGCTACTCACTGGGTAAACACGCTCACATGCACATAGACTCACAGCTACAGCCAGCACCCAATGGGAATGACTGGGATAAGGCCTGTTTGTGGAACATGTTTGGCAGGAATGACAACAACAGTCACTGTCCAACTGGCATGGACTGAAGCAGGCTGGATTCATGTGTGTAATGATATGTGGGTGTTTGGGTGAGATGTAAAGCACTCTGGGTTAATACAGTGCTGAAGAAAGTGTTCATTCAATGTGGCCCAAGTAAGTGACAAAGAAAAGAATCAACTGGCCAAAAGCTTAATGTTTTCAGGTCAAAACACACAAGAGGAAATCTTGTTGGCACACAGTCATTTTTCTTTGCTTTATAAAAAGATGCACTATGTAACTTTTCAGAGGGTCCGCCAGCTTCTTGTTTCCATGGTTATTGCGTTGTAGCCAGCTTCACTTTGTGGAAACTGTCTCATCTTGCAGTATTAGAATTCATTCAGTCAGTGGTAGATGGGTACTTTTTAAAAATTTATTAATGGCTGCTATTTGGTCTTCACGTATGTAATGCGCCGCTAATGGGGCTAAATGGTATATTAAGCTTTTCCCAAATCCTGTAGGAAGAAGAGCAATAATGTCCTTTCCCTTGATAAAATTCATCAAACATTGTCTTTGTTCCGACTTTAAATCCTGGATCTCGGGAATCATTGCCAACACAGAATGTATGGCGCTTCGCTGATTGGCTGGTGCCTGGACTCACACTTATGGGGTTCTTGCAAACCGTCTAGTGTATTCCTGACCTAGTCACTGGAGAGAAATGAAATTGAGAGGAGGCACTAGGTGGCGCCAGTCTGGCTAATTGCATTGCCAAGAATCTTCCAAAAGGTTTGCATTCAGTTATAGGTGTTTCCATTGAAAAAAATTAAAATAAAATAAACATTTAATATTACCTTAAAACATGAATTGTTTTTATTGAGCCTCTCCACAGATTTGACCTCTAACTTCAGTGGCATCACCTGCTTGTCTCCACAGAGAATTGCACTTAATATCTAAAATCGAGTACCCTGTCACTAAAACAGTAACATCAGCTATAAAATCTATTCAATCTAATTAGAGGATTAAAAGTTTATCATCAGATCCAGAAAAATACTCTTCCCTGATGTGTTAATTGATAGAGTGAATGGGCAAGAGAAAGTAAAATTTTACTAAATAAAAAAGTAATGATCCTGAAAACGTTGTACTTCAAATGTACTGATGAAAGGAAACCACAAATCTGGTGAGTGTGGTGTGGCTCACATGAGGTGTTTGCTGCTCCCTTTGGCCTCGTGGCATCTGGGCACGCTGTGGGGAGCTTGTGTGTTAAATAAATGACTGGGGAGTTTAGCCCATGTGCTAACCATGTTACAATAACAGAAGGCACGCAGGCCCGGCTCAGGCAGCACTCAAGCCTAACGCAGGGGCCTTCCGCTGGGTCGCCTCCCCCGGGTGAAGCCCAGGCCTCACCCAAGGCCTTGTATATTATTCCCTGGCAGACTCTTTATTTTTCCTCAGCTGAGACGGACTTAGATCAAAGAGGGCTTTAACCTCTCGTCCCCTCCGTCCCCCGGTCCAGATCTAGAGCAGCACCAGAGCCACCAAGGTTGAGAGAAGAAGAATAGTGCCAAGGAAGGTGTAAAGTGTTTGTCTACTCATCTGAAACAAGCAGCTGTACGGCTGTAGAAGTTTTATGAGCGCAGAGGGAGACAGAGGTAAGGAGGGTAAGAGAGAGACAGAGGAAAGAAGAATACATGTTGTAATACTTATAGATAACAGATGACACTTCTAAGTAAATGGGTCAAATGTTAGATTCATTTAATTATATGCTTGGACTGTCTCTCAGAGGAAAAGGTGAAGAACATTTGGTTAAATATTTGCGTGATCAATATCATGACCACCATCTCATAGAAGGTTGCCCTAAAATGTCAGTAAATATTATTTTTCATATAAAGATTGACTTACAAGATAATGTGTGTCCTTATTTGTCCTCTCACTTCAATTAGCCATTCTCTGACAATATGTATTTATGTTGTTGTTGTTGTTTTTTTAATCAAAGCTAAATGTAAAATGTATATGTCAACATGGAACTAACTTGTCATAGAGACTTTTTCACAGTTTGCATTTTCTTGATTCCACAGTAAGACATAAATTAAACTGTAAGATATACAATATAAAACAAGATATGATGTCCTTTTTTATTTATAGCAGCAGAGCCAGTAGCCAATCAAACCATTTTAAAGGCAAACACAAATGTACGTGTAATATAAAATGGCACTTTGTAAAGACAATATTTTCTGAAAACATCTTCAGATAGAACATGCCTTCTCCTCCAGGTCTTCATGCTATCTCTGTATTCTCAGCGTTTCTTCATGGATTGGCCTACCCTGATCATACTTCACCCCGCTTTTGTCTATCTCCTCCGAATTACTCCATATCTATTTTTCTTATTCACCTTCCTCCCATCTGCAGCCCCCTTTCCTCTCCAGTGACGCTGGCTGGCATCTGTTAAGCCGCTAAAGAGAAAGTGCATGCAAAAACTGTGTGTATGTGTGTGCTGGTCTTGCCGGGTTGGATTTGAACAAGCTCACGCCTGTTCTGCCCCGATGGCCTATGAAATGAGAAAGGCAGTCACTGTGCTCTAGACCTACACTGATAAATCTACCAGGGTTACCCCAGCATGGTCGCATCTGTGCAAGTGTGTGGGGCCAATGCATGTGTTTTTGCATATAAGCGATCGTGCATGCATGTAATGTGTGTGTGAATAGTGATCATCTGCATCTTCAGCTCGGTGACGCCAGAATAGAGATTTGGAGAGATTTGATTTCAAACAAGCCAAAAGTATGCGTGCTTATGTGTGTGTGTGTTTGTGTGTGTATGTGTGCGTGTATGTGTGTGTGGTAATCTGCCATCATCGCCCTAAACGTGTGACATTAAAACACCACTGAGTCGATTCTTCTTCAGACATTTTTTCATTCGGGTCTCATTTTTACCCATGTGCGCACATTTGCCTCCGGAGAATTAGAGGTCATGTTACCAATCTATGGGAGCACTCAAAGACAGGGGCTAAAGAGTGGTAGAGAGACACAGATGGAGAGAAGGAGAAAGAGAGAGAGAGGGAGCAGGCTGGGAGCACTCAGAGCCTGGGGTTACCTTGCTTATGACAGCGAGGTCAGATATTGAAGAGGTGAAGTCAATACAACACACCATTTAGCAGCCATATTTGTCTGGAGACAGTGCACTCCTCATCCACTCACATTCAAAAAGAAGAGAAGGGAGAGGCAAAAACAGAAGATGCAAAAAGTTGGAGTCAGTATTAAAGTGTCCCTATAGGTTTTGTGCCTTCTTTTCTTCATAGAGATGTGATTGTTTGTCTTGAATTATACATAGAGAAACAAAGAAAAATGGGACAGGAAATAAAGCCTTTTTCTGTCTCTTGATAGTTATTGGGTTATATCAAAATTTCCTTTAGTTTGCATTTATGTACTTTCATTTTCAAATGTACGCTTTTACAAATTGTTTGCTGCTTTTCTGATCCAGATTTTTTATTATTTGCCAGAATATCCGACCACACAAACTGTCTCTTGATGGCTGCATGCTGTTGTATCAAACTGATGCTGGAGCGCTTGTTCCAGTGTGTGACTTTTACTGTGTTTTACTGTCCCAGCGGCCGCTCTACTGCTGCAGCAGGAATACTAGCGGAGCCGTGACACTCACCGAGGGGCTCGTTCAACAAAGCAAATATTGTCCCTGCCACACACAAGCGCTCACATAAACAAGCCTACACATCCGCACAAACACACAGCACAATAATTCATGCGCAGGGCTGGAGCGAGCAACAGCAGCATGCACGGCCACGCACACATACACGCACACACGAGTCGTCCAGGCATTTTTTATGAGCCCGGGTCTGCTCTGTCTGCCATATTTCACCTCTTTAGTGTGTGTGGGCAAAAATATCTTCAAGTCACGACAGCTGTAATTGTGGAGCACATTAAAATGGGTGCAGGGTGACACCTCTAACCACCTTCTATTAAGAAACACACACACACAGAGGAGGAACAGCCCCTCCTCTGGCCATTCCTCTATCTCAAAGTGCTTTCATTGTGGTCAAACCAGGAAATGAGCATCACTAAATGCATCAAAGCTGAATGAATGCCTTGATTTCTGTAGATAGTGATGTCTTGATTATATGTGTCGAATATCTGTCCATTTTCACCAAAGGACAGGTCTGACAGGTAAGAAAGGAAACAGACAACCTTTTATGCAGAAATGGGTTGAATGAAAGAAATAGCAGTGTTAAAAGAGCCCATAGAGCATAAAGCTACCATTTTCAGTCTGATATTAAAATCAAACAAATACATTATCTAGGTACATGTCCAGATAGGAAGTTCTTTTCCTTGTGCCTGGTCTAAGCTTGGATAAATTTGCCAAATCACTTTTCCAATGGAGCTCAACAGTGACCGCCTGCTCAGGTACCTGAATTAAATCTTTCATTCATTTTTCTCATAGAGTTTTTGAAAAATTCTAATATTTAGAGTTCAATGAGATTGCGGGGGTTAACCAGCTATGTGCAAACTAATATCTATAATGCTGTGGTTTTATTTCCAAAAAGGCTGTATAAAATGCAAGATTCAGTTGAATGTTTTATTAACATTGCAATTTATTAAGTTTAAGAAACAGACTTGACTTGTGGTGACTAGAGAGCATGTAGCTGTTTTGCTTTCAAGTTTTTAATATACTTTTTTTTGGAAAGGAATGTGAAATTTTACTCTAGAACCAAGGGCGAGTGATCACTGTTTTTGTTCCGTGAGTGCAAGCTAAGAGGGAGACTTGTAGTGCAGGGGTGATTAAAAAGTATATTTGTATATAAACTTAAATGTGGTCTTCTTTCAGAGTAGAAACAAATATAAAACGTACAATTGTTGTGTACGTACCTGTATTGATGTGGAAGTAATGGCTGTAGCAGATAAGCCAGGACAAGGCTTGAGTTGGGAACAAAAGCAGGGCAGCCTGACCGATACAGTCCCCCGCTCATCTCTTGTACTAAATCGCTTCACCTTTCAAGCACACAAGCACCTACAGGCCACAAACACACATTCTACAGGAATCCATACACTCTTAAGCACACATGCATGGTTCGATTTAACATGGACAAGTGGGCCGTGGCTGGAATTCAATTGGCCTCTTCTCCAGCATTTCAGGGTGTCACAGTACATGCCATGCAGTTAATGTGGTCCAATCTTCTCCGCAACACACACTGTCACCTCTCATTTGAAGGCCCACTGTCAGGAGTGGCCACTAGATCCAGCACACATATATACCCCCCATAGTCCCTGTCTTTTCTACTCAGCTATAATCTCACCCGTGATATAGTACCTAAATTCAATATTGCTTAAAATGGTTGCACCTTAATCATACTTGCCTGTATAATTTCTGTATTTCTTATAAATATCCTCTGTGGCTTACCTTCAAGTAAACAGCACGTAATGCTGAATACTCATTTACTTGATTTTTATGATGTGTACTCAAGGCTGGCTTGCCAATTATTGCTTTATAACATATAATTTAGTGACTAACTTTTCTGGTTTGTTGCCTGTCCACGTGAAAATATTCCCGTGCTTGGAACGCTCCACAGTATGGCATTAAACACTCTTCTCTTTGTTCAGTTATAGATGTTTATTCTAGATCCAAAATACCCTGAAATGCCTGCATACTTATGGTACGTAGGGTGGCCTGTCCACAGATATTAAGAACTATAAATGGCCTGTGGTGTCACCTGCTTGTCTCCAGAGATAGATTAATGCCATACTGTTTAACAATCCAGGCAAAACAATAACATCAGTTAGACAACAACAGATTAACAAAAAAGTTACAAAGTTGCATCTTTAAGCATGAATTTTCTATAAAGTTAAATGACCCATCCTTAGACGTATCCATCTCCTTTGTTATTCCCAGCCACAGTGAATAATGATAGTTCCATTAACATTATGTATGTATTTAGGTGTTTCAATGCAGATATGTTATTCTTTATTTTTACACTCTATCCAGTAGCCGTGACCCATCCTAATGTACCTTCCTTTGCAGCCTAACTCTCTTGCTCCGGTGCCCTCCCCTCCCTCTCTCCTCAGTGTCCTCTCTTCTCTAACTGCTTTCTATCTATTTGTCTCGGTGTCAGTGTTGAGCGGCTCACACTGCCACTTTAGCTCCTCTCGCCATTGTGCCCGGGCCTGCCTGCCACACCGGCTTTTCAATTGGTCAACAAGAGTAAACACCGGTTGTGGAGCATCAATCACATCACGCGCACGGACAGGGAGAAAGAGAGAAAGAGAGAGAGTGTCCAATTTCACTCTTCCACCTATCTTACAGCCAATATGGGCAGGACAACCCACCAAGACCAAGAGACAATACCCTGTCTGACAGTCAATGCATGTGTGATTACAAAGTAGCTCAAACATTAACAGGATGTGGAGTGGAAGAACAACAGCATGGCAATGTTGAATTAACAGTATTGAGTCAGTTAAAGTTGATTTAACATGGGACTTGTAAGAAGGTGAAGACAATTCAAGCCACTATGACCTCAAGATGACACCCAATCTCTGTCGCTGAAAGGTTATGCATCGTGTTGACAAATAATTTCAGATTTTTTTTAACATTTCCAAGTAAATGAGAAAATACAGATTTCCCTATTCAGATACTGTACATGGAGGGTCATGGAAATCAAAAGTGAAGAAATCTACAAACTGCATGATCACTTCATTCTGCAAAACTGGTCCATTTTAAGATAAAAATTACGCTTTTGTGACTTATTTCTGCTAAGTTTCAGTGGCTTGTATTGAAGTTATGTAAGGATCACAGAATTGTACAATACATTTTTTTTTTCTTAAAAAAAAAAAAATACACAATATAATCTGTCAAATCATAAATTGCACCTTAGTGAAACAACATAATAGTTTCACAGTCATTGATGTCCAGAGTTAGACTGGACTGGAGCGCACCTCAGCGAGCTTGTTAACGCAGCTAAGTGAGCAGGATAACACGATGATTGTCTGTCAGTGAGTTCACTCTTACCTACTCCTCTGGACTGTACCCCTACCTCCGTCTGCCTGTAATAAACCCAAACACACACATACAGTACAGAAAACTATAAAGAATTATGCCTTAGGTGAAGAGTCTTGCATCTCAATTGAGTGGTTTGTCAGTCCTCACCTGAGCTCTAAATCACAGAGGAGTTAATTGGAAGAAACAACAGCAACAATTTGGCAGTATATAATGTTTTATGTATGTGTTTTTATGACCATATCTGCCTGGCGTCGCCTCATTGTGTTTGCACATTAAAGCGTGTGTATATATACTGCATTATGATCCTAATGAGATACCGTAGATGAGGGGGGGCTGGAAATGCACAGAGGAGCAAGAGCATGATAAGCTTCTTAACAACGATCACTCAGTGCGTAAGAGAGAGAGAATTATGTGTGTTTGAGCATCCCTCTCGAGCCTCTCCACTCACGCAATCTACGCGCTGCTCATTTGCAATCAGTAATTAGAATGCTAATTAGCCCCTGGGAGCTAACGAGAACTAGTGTATTACAAGGGCTTGATTAGGGCCGCCATATTCCTAAGGGGAGGATTTACACCTGCAACCTATTGGTTCCAACGTGTGTCAATCAAAACTGCTCAACCAATTGCGACTTATTTTGTTTGTTATGAACTGTTTAAAATCTAACAAGAGCAGAAAACTTGTGATGAATTTCTTTGGGGCTGGAAGATTTATTGCAATCAAATTGAAATAACAAATTAAATCATCACAAGTACATCATGTTCTCTGCAAACAACAAAATATTAATTCTTATTCTGTATAAATCCTGCAAAACTTGTAGTTCAGACCTCTACAAAGAAGATAAAATTTTTTTACACATTAAAATTTACACTATGAACAGAATACCATGCTTGCCAGAAACCAGAAATTGTTCAGCCCTAAATCTCTTGTTGAGTTGACTTTTTCTAGTTTGCCTATGTCCTCAGACTTTTCTAAAATCCCTCTCTCTTATTACATCTTCTAACTTAAGATTCACTGACTCTGTTGTCCATATAGCTAGTATGTATGGGGACATTAAGCCTTCATTATCATAAGAACAAGTTGAGACCACTATACACTTTCTAGATTGTGTCTCCTCTAGCTCCCTGTAGACCAATGTGGAAAAGAAATGGCAATGCACTATAGACTAAAGCCTCTGCATCTACTTATCCTTGTATCCATGTATGAAAATTTAAAGTCATCTTGGGACCTAGACTCATTAGAGGTCAATGATACAATAGGAAAGTATGGTCGAGTTTGTTTGTCTAATGTGCAGTTTAATTATGTTTTTACAGCACTAATCTGACCAGATATCGGCACATGGCTCACTGATCTTTACAGATTGAAGTCAGTGTAGCAAGCAGTATCCACACCAAAGGGACTGCAATGGTGTTTTTGGACATAAAGCTACCTTAGGTCGGGGTCACAGAAGAAACAAGCTTCTTGGCAGAGATATTGGTGAAAAGATGGAAGATTTTACACCCTATTCCTTAATTCAACCATGTCCTTTAAAACTGTTAACAACCACGGATCAAATTTGCTTGAAGTAAAACATTACGCTCATATAAATGCTCACTACATCACACAACTGAAGATAATTACTATTTTACCAAGAACTTTTTCGCACTGCCTGGTTGCTCAGTTCCCCACAGTTGAGCTAATATCAACATAGTAACCCATACAACAAACTAAACTATTCTTTGTATCTTTGTCATTTCGCTTAGTCCTAAGTCGTGTTGATATTCTGCTTGGCGACCCTCACCACACACAAACATTCAAAGAGGAAAGCGTGACTATCATATCAGGTCTAATTTTCTCCTCCATTCAGCCAGCACCCTCAGACACTGGCACCCACACAGTTGAACAGTGCAAACAAACCACAGACATGCTTTTTGTCCTTCTTCACTCTCCCTTCGTTTATGTGTTACCATGTCATTGCGGGGTGAATGGGCTTGTTTTCATGTGCCATCCCATCTTCTCGACTTGTTAATAATTTAGCAGGTCGATATTAGTCTATTGTGGTAAAAGTGTGTCTCTGAAAGTGTATATTGAGATTAGTTGTAGAAGACCATAGTTTCGGGCAATAGTAGAATTAGTTAAGGCAGTGTAAATAACTTGGTTAGTGCGTATATATTAAATGGCAAAGAAATCGCAGGGAAGACATACTAGCATCCTAGTCAGTTTGTGACAAGGTAAGGCAAGTAAGTTTCAGCAGTAGGTCCTCGAAGTGTATAAAAATATCTAAGATAAAAATGCTAACAAGGATCCTTCAATTCCTTGAGCAAATCTGGAAAAAGTAAAATTAACATTCATAGTAAAGTGCAATTACATGTCTGTTTGCTTTTAAAACACATTTTAAGTACCTGAAAAATACAGTATACACGCAACTTCTACTACAAAGCAAACTTCAAAAACCAATACTTTTCTCTCCCAGCACCATAAAATCTACAGTTGTTACTGGTGTCTGTCTATGTGTATAATTACAATGCAGTGCCAGCTCAACACCTGTCTGTTTCCCTGTCTTTCTAGGAGACAGCAGTGACATGCCTGACTGTTTCTTCCATGTTGTTACATATTTAATATCCCGCCACGCCCGCATATAGATCTTCCATTATTCACACGCACACAAGCTTCATGTTTAGGGTCGTGAGAGGAGGTGTCACCTTGGTCCCAGTAGACGAGAGTGATCAGTAAAACCCTTGACAATGCTACAGCTGCCCTCGGGAGTTCTAACTGATGTGTGTGTGAATGTTTGAGGACTACAGGGAAGGAAAGGCACAACTGAGCTGAAGAATGACTGAAATAAAGGACCAAAAGGCTAAGGGAAAAGTAAGTGGTTGCATTGCAGTAATTTTAGTCAAAGATATATGCTACTTAGGTGATCTGAATTTTATCTTCAGGGAATTTAATGCATTTGTTATGCATTAAATTCTAAGACTAAGATACCCATGAAATATATCAGACCATTTCCACAGCAATAAACTATTTAAAACAAAATAGTTTGAATGGGAAATGTTGCATATAACAGGAAGCTGAAACGCCAATATAATGTTAATGTCTATTTAGGAAGTCATTCAGACATTTAATATGAATACAGGAAATTACATGATTAAAATGCTCTCATAATTGTATTTTATTTCAAGGAAAATGATCCAATGCCATATTTCAGATCATAATAAATTATATTCAAAGCCACAGTGGTTAAAGTCTTAGTGGTCAGAAACGTACAGTCATTAGTGTTGGCTGAGTTGTTTGTGATCCACTAATTGGAGCCACTGAGGCGCTGGTCTTAAGTCACTTCAGGAGCACGATCTTAAGCGCTGCCACAGACACTTCCAATGTGTGTGTTGAAGTATTTAGCACATTGTGGGGACTAAAATCTGCATACACATCCCATTTATTATTAGATCAACAACATGGTTTCAGCAGCAGTCATCTGGGCAACGTTTTTTGAAATCGAGACATTTTGACTGACCCTTGGAAGTAATTTTCATTCTAAAGGTACTGGTCTGCAAATGTCATAGTTAAACTGCCATGAGCTAGATGGTTCAGAAATGGGTTAAACAAGTTAGGATAGGGTTTAGGTTAAGGTTAGACAAGTAGTAATTATGGTTAAAGTTAAGATCAGTCTCCAGAAAATGAATGCAAGTCAGTGCATTGTCCTCACGCAGCATGGATACCCAGCATGTGTGTATTCAGAGCTATTATCATTAGGGTGAGTGTGAGGAGAGCTCATTTCCCATTCAGGGCGGCCTGACGGATACTCTGTAACCCTGCTCAGCTGAATGGCCCGGGACTGTTTTAAGAGCCAGCCACACAAGTCGAGGCCATTTCTCATAGTGACTTCATAAAAGTCCGCACCCCCTGTACCCCCCATGCAGACCCTCAACTTCCCTCTGTTCAGGCTTTGTCTAATGCCTTTTCCCAAACCATGATGTCACTCACAGGTGCAAGCAGGTCTTTAAACTGTATGTGAAGTTTATATTTGAAATAAAACACTTACCTAGTGACGGGATGAAGTTGTACAGATGCAGGACACCACATGCAAAAGAAAGAAGGAAGATATTATTATACGCATTTAACTGTAGGTTTGACTGGTATTTAATTTTTATTTCATCACTCCAAACTCAAAATATTTAGACAGGTACAATTTTTTGGCATGTATTTCGTTGTGCACTTGTATTGGAATTTATTTGTATTATCATTTTGAAGCACTTTAAGACAATACTGTGTAAAAAAATTCTGTGTAAAAAGAAACAACAACAAAAAAAACTACACTATACACTATAATAAAGCTGAAACAAGGAATGCATGTGTTTTCACATGAATTTTACTGTTAATTTATCCAGTTATCAGATTCCACCATAGCATAATTATTTGGAACTGCACACCTCAGTATACTCACCAAGAAATTAGAACTTGACAGAGATATGCCAACTTATAATTAAATCAGAAGTGTGGAAAAGCAGTGATATTCTAACTCCTGTTACGTTTTTGTCGAGTACTCTCACACACTTTATAGACTGTAGAAATGGAGATCGTGCAAGCTTACTACTATGACAGAAATATAGCTCTCCTGACTATTGTGACTGTGCATTGCCTATTACTTATAAGAACAAATACTGATATACAACAGCGACTCCAATTGCAGAGAAGATAAACTATAAATGATTTTCAATGTAGTGAAGCCAGCAGAAGCAGTGTGTGAAGAACCGTACAACATGTGCACCAGAGCCCACCACTAGGTAACTGCTCCTGGAAGACCAATAAAAAACAAATGCTAGATGGAGCAATATAAAGTTAGGGGAAAAAAGGAAAAAGCGGCTAACCACTCATCAGAAATATGATCAAGTCTGCTCCGGAGGGGGGCTGCACAGGGCCAGTCATTAGTGCATAATGGGAGGTGAGGGTGTGATGGTGGGGTAGGTGCAGTGATGGAGGTAGGTGGATGCTTGTGGGCGATATGGCATTTGAGTTCCATGTGGAGGGTGAAACCTTGTTGTGGTTTGAGCAGCAGAGGCCACCTCCAGCTAACAGCTCCTGGTAGACCTATAAATTTACCTTCATAAACAGGGGAAACGCACGGAGGAGAGGAAGAGAGAGGAGCGAGGTAGGGAGGAGGGAGAGAGGAAATAGAGAAAAATAGTAGAATGGTAGGAGTAGAAACTAGGAAAGATAGACAATGAAAACTGTATTGTAATATAACTGTTATAATCTTGCTGTTTTTTTTTTTTTTTTTCTTCACTGTGGAGTTCTGCTGTGGATATTTACAAGTGGGAGTTTGTACATATTCACAAACATATCGCGGCCTCTTATTTGGCTTTTTTTTTTTCAAGAAGAGTTTTACAGCCAAAAAAAAAAAAAAGATAAATCGGCATAGTCAGTTTCTCCTTGTATTCTTACGAAAAACTTTAACATGACATAAGGATGCTAAAAATATACTATCATATTGACTATTGTCCGGTTTAGATTAATAAATAAGAACATATTTATCATCAGGTCACAGTGAGGCTTCAGCGTTGCAGAGTGGTTTGCCCCAGCATACAAAATAATCAGAGAGATTTTCCAGTTACTGACCATAATCAGGAATGTACCCTATCTAAAGCCAAAAGCTGCTGACTCTAAAATTTGAAAAAGAAGAATACATTAACTATCACCAATTTGTCTCAAAATATTATCACTATACAGTACAATCAACTTGGAAATATGTTTAAAGTCAGGTGCAGGGTTGTTAGTGCCCCATAGACCACCTTGTTAAAATGAAGTCAGTTGAAATGCCTCAGTCAAAACCTTCGTGACCAAGCTGGTTTGATCATTAGCAGCGGCTCTACGACTCATTGGAGTGACAGGCCTCCGAGGGGTAACCCGCGGCAACCCCAAACCCCCACCCTCGTCCCATCCCGACTCGGCCCTCCCTGGGACGTCTTCATCCTTCTCTTTTCCCCTTTAGCCAATCACTTCCCCAGATGGTGGCGGGTCATCAGGAAGTAGGAAGTAGAGGTCGACCAATGGAAAAGCTGGATCGGACCTTTCCCGTTGACCCGTGACGCCTTCCTTTCACAAAAACAGACACAACCTGTCCTGGATCTATAGTGAGGGGGGCAGATAGTCCAGCTGCGCACCACCAACGTAGACAAAGACACAAACCGCACTGATCATGGTTTACTGCTCTCCTGTACCAGCAAGACAGAAAGATTCAGTGAAGCGCTTATGGATGACTGATGTTGAATTTGATAGAGAATGCTATTTTACAATCAAATCCATAGCCATAAGATGTATGGAAATAAAGACCTAGGAAATCAAGTGAGACAGGTGCCGTAAAACATTGCATGCCTTCTACAAATGGGGCCAAACTGAGGCGTAAATTTCTCCAAATTGTTTTCCCTTGCATCCCACCCTCCATCCATCATAGGCCTAACCACGTAGCTGTCTAAAACAGAGGATGACTCACTACCATAAGATTTATGTCATGCCGTCTTCAAAAGTTTATATTGTCTGTTTGATGTCGTACCTTTACTTTCAATTCAAAACTATTTATGTTTCCAAATTTGAAGAAAATAATGTTTGTGTGTCTAGAGTTTTTTGTGACTTTCAAAGCAGCTGGAAACTTCACACAGAGGTGAACCACCCGCTCAGGCATCCAGTATTAGTTTTACTGTTAAGACAATCATCCTGCCATGGCAGTACAATACAAACAGAGGTGGGAAAAGTACTCTGTGTACCGATTTAAAGTTAAGAATTTACATTTACATCAAATCTAAGTAAAATAATTCTTAAAAGAATACTTTTATCAAACTAAACAGAAAACATTTAAAATATGTATCTACATATAGCTCTCGAAAAACCTGCAATTAGTACTGATAGCTAATGAAAGAAGACAATTTTGTTTTAAAAGTTTCTCAGTAACGTATTCAGAATTAAAAAGCATCTGCTTTGCATTTCATGCTTGGATATACAATATTTTATCTTGAGAAACTTGAGATTGCATTTGATGGAGAATCTTCTCTTCTGAACCAGTGTACCCGTGGTTGCTCTGAATGATTTGACAGCGCAGGGGACAGAGATGTGTCTTCAATGATCTTTGGCTCTTTTTGCATCATTCCAGCTTTCTTCTGTCTCTTCACTTTACCCAGAATGCTTTGAGGCACCGTCATGCCGCCTTTGAACTGAGATCAGAGGAAGCATTTTGGCTTGCGTACTATACTCAGCCAGTGCGCCTCATTCAGGTACTATTGGTGTTTTGATAGCCAGTCCCTTTTGGTCTATATTATATGTAAAGGGAATGGAAAAGATTCAGCCTTGGAGACTGAATGGTGTGTGTTTGTAACTCTTTTCCAATACCTGTCACATGAAATCTAAATAATTTTAGCAAAATAAAAATGATATTTTAAAGTATTGTTTTTGTGCTATTGTGTAAACAAATTAATCTACTTTTATTTACATGTTAAAAAAATAAAATTACTACTTTATGTTGCTTTACATGTCTATTTAGTGACAAAACAAACGACTGTCACATAAAGAGCTACATTTTTACACAGTTATTTTTTTATATTCCATTTTAAAGACATTCACCTTTTGAACATGACTAAACCACATAGTCTTGTGTGTGCCAGGTCTTGTGTTAAATCAGCATTATACAGAGCAAAGGAAAACCAACTGGGAGGGGGCATGCTTAACTGCTACCTTTTACACCTGTCAGGAACCAACTCGAGTGCGTTTCAACAATATTTATATGTGACACGCACAAAGAAAAGCAGAGAAACAGGCAGAAAACAAGCACTTCAACAACCTGGCTGCAATTTTGTGTAAATTTCTCCTTAAAGAAACCCTCTCTCTCCCTCTCTCTCTCTGTCTCACACACACACATGGGTTGCGTATATTGTGCAGCTATCATATAGTTGCTGTCAAAGCCACCGCCAATTATGACCATTAGGAGTCCCATCATGTCACTAGCTGTCCCCGCGCCCCCTCCCTGCTCCCCTGCGCCCCTCCCTCTCACAGACCAGACCCTATAATCTAACCTCACTTTGCTCCGTTCACACAAACACACACAAACGCACAATTGTTACATGTGCCGTTTTATCTGCTGCTTCTCTCTCCAGAGCAATCTTTTTTTAGACAGAAGCAAATGGATGTCTTTGCTATGAAAGAAAGAAAAGGGAAAGTTTGTAGCGGAATAGCGTGGCAGTGGAAATCAGTCTCCTCTTTTTATTTCCTAAAGTAGCTTTCAATCAAAACAAAATAGCCTGCTAATTGTGATAGTCAAACCTTGTGTGCATATGATTACTATCTTTAATGGCAATGTTTAATTTCCCCTGCCTTGAATTTCACTGTTCAGTCCACGGGGTAGACTTGCATAAATGTGTGTGTGAACAGGAAGCTATTAGCCCCACAGCCAGAGGCTAGACAGTTGTTAGACCACCTGTTTGAGTTAACAGGTAGTTCCTACTTTATGAGTGCTAAGTAGACTGTTTCCTTTTGGAGAAGGACACTTTGTGAGAGCGGGACTTTTCTAAAGAGTTCATTCAGTCAATGTTATGTGTTAATGTGAATGAGTGGTTGCATAGTAACCAGAGTAAACTCTGCTAATGGTTACTGAAGAGTCAAAACAGTGGGGTGAAACTACAATATCTGGTAATGACCTAAAAAAAACACACACACACACACCCTTCTGGATTCTGGATAGATATACCGGGAAGTGTTCTGTCATAATTTAATAGATATTTTCTCTCACTTCTAGGTACTCCTAACCAAGATTATAGCTCAAGTCTGGCAAACAGGTTCATTAGAACTACTACTATGCTGTTACTCCTAATCTAGATAGGAGCCAAGATAGTATTTTATTACAGCATATACTATTACTTCATAAACACCATGTACTTTTACTTGACCAATCCCTAGGTCACAATAGCAGGACAGTGTTTAGGCTTCCACGTGTGCTCAGTAGCAGTTTTTGTCACTGTGTGTATGACATGACCAAACCCTAGGATAGGCATACAGTCCTGCGTGTGCTCGGCCACAGCTCTAACTGGGAACTGAGGCTTTCTGGAGCATTCTCTGCTGCACCACAGAGCAACACTGAGCTCTCAAGTCAACAGAGGGGGACTCACTGGGGTCACTGCTACATTTAATTGGGTCCCAGAACTATCCATCTAAGAAGGGCACACTGAGATCTGAGCGAACTTTGGTTAAATATCTTCAAAAGAAAAGACTCCACAACCGTAGGGGTATTTCTATTATGAAGGCATCAAAAGTATCATGTTTAAGTGTCGCCGTGTGTGGTAATAGCAGCAGACACTATTGGACACACAGGTGCAGCCCCCCATAGAGAGTGTCATTAGACCTATCAGGAGCACTCTGCCGGGATTACACTGCTGTTAGCAGCATGTACAGCCAGTCACAGCTCCAGAGCCACGCACTGCTGGACACCAAATCTCTGCGTCTGTGTGAGCACTGGACCACGTGCCACTGAGCGCCTCCTGCTGTGAGCCGTGAGCATAGATATCAGTGCACCGCTGGGCCCTTTGTACAGCTAATCCATCACACACACTGATAGATCCTGTAAAGGAGCTGTGTAATTGCTTTAAAATACAAATGTTTCATGTTTTATTCTTAGAAAGTGCAGGACAATCTTGGCACTTGTCCTTGTCCTAATGTAGATTTGTCCTGGTCCCATTTTAGTCCTGGTTTAATTTTGTATAATTTTTGTATTGGGAAGAAGTCTGAAGTCATTAAAAAAAAAAAAAACCTGATCCTGCATTAAGGTAAACAAAGAAAATACCCAAATAATTTTGCACACATCATTTGAAACTGGATGTACTATATATACATGGTAACTACACTTAGATTGCTAAGATTTCATCACTTGTAAGAAGACTGCAGGCGGGTGCTAAGGATGGTGCTTGTCTGTTACGATGCACAGATGGTTCTTTAAATACAGGAGTGGGCTCAGACAGCTAACACATGTCCTGACAGTCTGTCCATCTTCACTCCCTCCCTCCTCATTGTTCCAGCCCTGGTGATGCTCCTCTGCACACCCAACGATGGAGATGAGTAAAAGTTGGACGGATGCTGACGTAGGTGGATGTAAATGCCCTCAGTTTGTCAGTCTGGACCTGCACAAAGGAAGTTGATGTGTGTGGTGTTTTCTAAAGCCTTGAGTGGGTGCAGCGGGGGTAGCGGCCACAATACAACAGTTTGGTGGGTTGGGTGCATTAAGCTCTCTTATAGGAAGCCCAGATTCACTGAGCCAAGGGGCTGGTCATTTGGCTGTTTTCAGTGAGAGGTAAAAAGGCAGCAGGAGGAGGGGGTTGGGGTAAGGCAAGGGGGCAGTGGGGTAGTTCTCGCTTGGGACAATCTCTACCTCCTCCTCCCCTCTCTGGCCATTCTTCTGCCCTCCACTGGCCCTTTCTTCAGGGTTAATACAGCCTGCAGTGGAGGCTGGTATGTGATGCAGTCCATGGTGGCGTAGAATGATCTAATGCTAAACTAAACTTTAAGATTTATTTTTCGAGGACAGGTCATAGGAGGGTTATACTGTGAAACCTACCCACAAGTCTTCATTATGCTTTATCCAAAATTATATATTTTATAATTTCATCATCAAAAAATTACACATAATAATAAGCTACTGCAAATGTTAAGATTTTACATGGAAAATTCATATCCACAAACTTTTCCATAATGAAAGATTGCTCATTTTTCTAGGCAAATGCTTAGAACAAAGACGATGCTGCAGTAGAGAGAGAGGGAGGAGAGACAGAGAAAGAGATAAAAGCTGTCTCCACTTTAAAGTGGATTAAAGGCACACAGTGCTAAAACAATGGGAGGTGAAAAATCAAATTAGGCCTCCCGAAACATCAAACGGACAGCACCAGGAACAGCTAAGCTTCCTCTGTGGCTAATCTGTGAACTCAATGGGAATGATACACACTGCTATTCACCAACTGCTTCTCCAATGCACTTTCTAAGTTTAAGATATTCATAAACAGTGGTAGTAGTAGTAGTAGAAGTAGCAGCACATAGCAATAGTAGTTATTGCAGTAGATAAAACAGAAGTACTATAAATTTCTTCTTCTTCACAAAGCTTATACTCACTTTTAACTTTCACCTCTGGGAGTGTGGCCTGCTGCATTCATACAGTTACAGTATAAACAGTAGTTCTAGCTATGTATGTGTGTGGCCCATAAATGCAACCAACAATAACATTTTTTGTTCTGTCTTTTTTATTGTTCCATCTTCATGTTTTTCCTATGGTTGTGTTCAGCGCTCCTGCGGTCTCCTTCTCTCTTTATGTAACTTTTACTGTGAATATTCCTTGCTTTTATACTGTATATGCTGCAGTATGGTGCATTCCTCTCATCTCCCTCTGTCAGCTTCCCCTTACCTCCCCCATGATCAGAATAACATGGCACAACATACAGGTACATGAAAAGAAGTTTGGCTGAATACAACTTCCAAGACGAAGGCCCCAACCCACCCACGCCTGTCCTCTGTTGTTTTAAACTTTCTTTGCAAACTCCTGCCTTTTAAACTCCTTTTTAAACTACAATGCTTATAGATCTGACTATCTACATGCGGATGTGTCCAAGCCTAACTATAGCCTCACTAAAATGACTTTCTCTCCCTCTACACCTCCCACTGTTCCCAGTAAAGGAGAAGAATGCCCCAGCAGCGAAGCATGTTCCATTGTTCACGCTCTGCCTCCAATTTGCTCTCCACATTCTGCGGCCTGGCCCGAGACGTTACGCCGGCTTAAGGGACAAATCGCACACACAAAAAAGCCAAAGACGGCGGTAGAAGAGAGCAGAGAGGAGAGAGGGAGGGGGAGCAGATATGGAGAGAGTTGCGACAGGGAAGGGGGGCAAACCCTCTTCACAGCAATGCAATTATGGTGCGCATTTGAAGCCGGCAGGGTTTTTGTGGCAACCCCGATCGCTCTCTTTCTCTCTGTACTTTAGCGGCCGAAGCTAATAGCCATAGCCGCTGCAATTTCTACGGTACATGACATTAACATGGTAGCGTGTCGCCGACAAAGGGCAGCATTCAAAGGGACTTAGAAAAGAGCCGCGGTTTCGCCTGGTTAAGTAGGCCTCAACCTGCCAAGAAGGCAAGACAGGCAGACAGCTAGTGTGTTTATTACCCCAGCCACCTACGGAGAGCAGAGGTGTCTATCCCCTCTACCTCTGTAGGGAAAGTATAAATATGCACTACACTGTTGTGTGGGATACAGATGTCTGGCAGGCCAGAAAACTAACCCTAGATGTTAAAAATAATCTGCGACAACATAAGAAAACTTCAGACTTTTTGTACTATAAGTTGTTAAAAAAGTTAAGTAAGTAAAGTGTGCCACTGTCAGAATTTACCTCAGAACAATTGTAGCTTCTTGCTGCAACCAAATTTTGCAATTCAGCACATGTGGGGTCATGCATACAAAATAACACAAGGTAATCAATTACTGAAAACTGTTTGGAAAAACTTTGAATGATATATTTTGGAAACAGAATGCAAAGTTTTGTCTATGGGCTACACTAAACATACACTTTATTTACAACAGTATAAATAAGTAGAGGACAATTGCCTTGGCTACAGCTGTGTTAGTGGGCGAAACCTTACCCAACATGTACAAAAGAATGTGTAACAATAAAACAACACTTCACTGGGAATGGGCTCTGGTTACACTTTACATACAAGTAAAATTCATCACATGACTTGACCGGGAGGACCACCAAGTCAGACAGCTGCCCTCTCCGGTGGCATAAGCAGAAAGCTAATACATGTTATAGCAGTGATTATATGCCTGCATGTGTGTGAGAAGCAGCTGGGGTTTTATCATTTCCAAACAGTAGCAATGATTTTTCTCATCTAAGTGTTCCCCTGACTAATTTGAGTGGCCATGTGTTTGTGTTAAAGCCATATTTTCCATGGGCATTATACGATGAGATTACATTTAGGAGATTGCAATGGTGTGTGATGATACAGATGTGTTACATGGGTTTAGGGTTACTGAACAATTCAACAAGGGGTCACACTGCAGGCGTTTTCTAAATGTTATGACAGTGTGTGCGCCAGAATATTGTACGAAGTTCTATTGTCTTGTTTTGATGTGTAAAAACATAATAAACCTTGTTGTTTTCCCAGCAATAGCACCGGACTCGAGACTCAACACAAAGATCTTCTAAATAAATACTTTATCCATTGAGCCAAAGAAACCTCAAAAGTCAAAGACCTCAGCTAAGGCACTAGTCCTGTCTTGCATTGGTTCATATAGTGCCCAGACCTGCAGTTCCATTTCAGTTTCAATGTAAATTCTTGTTACAATGATTCATACACCCTTTATTTTACCAGAGAAAAAAAAAATTGGTGAATAAAAACAGAACTGTCTCAGTTTTAAGAAATAGCAGTTGTGTTTGCATTGGTAATTGTATCTTTTTCAGCCCAGTAAGCAGAGTGCGTGGCAGATGAGCAGAAGGCAGAGAGAGTCAGTGGCCGTGGGTCCAACACAAAAGACAAAGTTGCGGACGCACAAAGAGAGAATAAAAATGCAGAAGCTAAACGGCTGCGTGGACACAGAGCGGCGGGATGGGGGCGGGGCCGAAAGGCGAAGGGTAAACTCCCACATTCAAGCCCCGGTCCCATTCAAAAGACCATCTGTGGCTCAAAATGGATGTGTTCAAAAACATTTTCGCTTTTTTATTCTGGAGCGACCCGAACGGGTGGAGAAGAGACGGGAGGGGTTAGAGGAGGAGGAGAGCAAGGCAGGCGTGAAAAGTCCAGCGCCTACGTCCTATCACTTTCCATTAGAAGAAAGAAGACCGTAAACAAATAAATGAGATACGTGTGCATGTGTGTGTTGGAGGGCCCCTCTTTAAAACAGGTCCAACTACACAAACTGAATTACACGGGGCAAGCAGAATGGACACAGCCATTTTAGAGACAAAAACAGCTTGAAATTTGCCGTTAGAGACACACAAGTGGGACAGGTGTTTAAGAAATCTACCATGTCCCATTTGGTTCAAAATACACAATCAATGCTTTTAGTGTGATATTAAAAGGCCATGATTTCTATCATTAGATGTATATCACCAAAAGGTAGTTATCAAAAACATGTAAACTAGTATTCATAGTTAATATGCCTGAACTATTATTAATAAACTAGTTATTGATTATAAATGAACTATTTTTTCATGTTTTTCAGACAAACTAAAGCGCTGTTAGTTTAAAGTGTTATCTAAGATCTAAACAGTTAAATGGTGTAAAACAAACAACTTCAGTTGAGACAGATTCTGTAAAGTTAGTTGTCATAGTTTTTTGACATTTTGAAAGCTGTTTATGTATAAACATCCATAATTGCTCTTTCATATATGACCAAACATGTTTTCATATCACCATCTCCTTGCACCTCCGCCCCTCTGGGCTGTTGTCGCCCTCTCTCCAGATTGAGTGGCTCCCATTCATTCTCGCCCCCCTCCGTGTCAATTAATTAAGTGTGCGCTTTTCTTTAGCCGTGCACGGCAATTAGCATGAGATAAATATGCATCAGCCGAATTATCTTGTCTTGTCATTGGGCGCCCCTGCACTCTGCGTTGGGATGTTAGCGCTAATTTGCATGGTGAGTATTTTTAAATGCGTGTTAATTAGGAGCAGGTATTAGGCTGTACCTTGATGCGGGACCCGGTGAAACGTGTTCAAGTGCTTTCACAGCCTATGGGAACATGACACTGTGTGATTAAAGGCTATAAATGAGCCGCTGCCATGGAACAGAGGCTTTATTTATCAGAAAGGATATGGCAGCTGTGGTATGGAGCCTTAAACAAGTGTTGACATCACAGACAAACACACGCACATTAGAGACAATAGATGTTTTTAGATGGCAACATAAATGGAGTTATTGTTGTGAATGACATTACTCAAGAAGTACTATAATTTGTATTAAGTTTCATTCTAAAGCTGACTTGTGATAGATGTAGACTTTGGGAGATTTTTGATTTAGCTGCACATGCTGATAATTAGAACACATGGATGTCTATGTTTTGCAACCAGTTCCAGAAATGCCAGGCAGTGCAATGGTTTATACGGTTTATTGTAGATTGACTAAACAATTCAGATTGTTTGAGGAAAAAAGCAAATAGCTTCAGACATACAGATGCCTAAGTTGATATTCTGAAACCAGAAATGCCATGTGCAAAGATTTAAAAGGATTCTTGTATACTGATTAAACAATTCTGATTATTTGATTGTAAAAGCTATTTCTTCTACCAAAAAAGTCCATATAACTTCAAAGTGCGCTAGCTTTCAAAGTAACCATATCATTTACACTGTGCAATGGATAATATCATTTTAGAGGACACTAATATGATAGAGCTGTCTGACAGTGTTCCCAAAGATTTGAGGTTTTGTCTTTTGCAATTTAACGGCAGAATTAAGTGCTGGCCACAGGAAAAAAGAAAAACCAAGAGATTCTGTCCAGTGTGATGCCTTCTCTAAACTTCCTGCAAGATAATCAAATAATGGGCTCAGAAGTCGATTTCTTCTAATAGGCGTAGGGGCAATTCAAACGATAGACTTCATAGCATTACATCACTCACGCAGCACTCTGACAAGCCATTTACCCACAATCAATTACCTCACTGCCCATAAAAACTAAACTAATGTCAAATATCACATATTTTAATCAACTTGGAGAAGGGGGAAAAGTATTGCTCTCCTCAAATATTTGGATCAAGGCCGGACGTTTGTGTGGCACGGCTTAATTAAATTAGCGTGGGCCATATTTGATTTGTGCCCATTAAAAGCGCTGGTCTTTATGGCGTGATTTCTAAAATGTATCGCTGGAGGTTAACGACTTGTAAGGAAGGAGCATACAGGTTTTTTAATTACGTTTGGACAGTGTTTTATTGTCCAAAACTAAATCTACTAAAGTGATATTTCAACAGCTTCTGCAGGGAGCTGTCTCCACTAAATCATGTCAGGAGCTTCATCAAGGAGACATGACTTTATTCAGTCTGTATGTATAAGTGAGGAGAGGATCAAGTGAGAAGGTTGGACAAAATAGACTTTTTTGGTAGTACTTCCATCAACTACTATAACTATTTCTGCGTATAAACCCAATTACTGCGTGTGAAGAAATATCCCTATCAAAAAATATGTTTTCATATGTTGTAGATGGAAAAAAGATGCCAACTTCAAGGAAAATGAGAAATATACTCTGAAGAAGGGTGATCTGGGGGGTTTGAAACATAGAAAAAGATCTGAAAGTACTCTTAGTTTTGACTTGTCCCATTTTATTTCTATTCTCCTTCTATAGTGGTGAAAGTGGGAAAAAGGGGCTGACATTTAGTAAATAGACTTCCCTGGGTTTTTATAGGCCTTAGAGAGACAGAGAAACTGTGTGTGAAGTCAAATAAGAGGCAGGTGACAGTGCAGATGGTTTGTCCAGCACTAAATTCTACTGCAGACAAAGGGTGAATGGCTGAGAAAGAAAGTGCAAAGTAGCTCCAGCGTGTGTGAATGTGTCCGGGACCCCTTGTTTTCTGACCCCGGCAACACTCTGTCCAAGATGACCTTTAGTCCCCCCCCGAGGACCCCCCAGCCGCAGGTTGGAACCCTCCACTCTGCCTGTGTCTTCCTCTCTCTATCAATTATCATTTGTCCAAACGGAGGAGGCATTATGTGGCTTGACTTTAGGGGACGCACTCACTCAAAATGCTAATTCTCACTCCACCATTTTTCTTGATGAGCTGTCTGTCACTGGATAGAGTGGCAGAATAAGTGAGACAATGTTGGGAACTATAGTGAGCTGTTAGTGGGACCACAGTGAAATATATCACTGCTAATGGTTAAAAGTGACTATCTCAAAAGGTTTAAAACTTCTTAGTGATTCTTTAAACACAATAAAATGTCACAAAGAAGACAAAGCAATGCACATAAAACAGAATTCTTAATTCACAGACAAAAAAATTAAAGGTCACTTTCTAAATTTAAAAATTTTACTAGCATTTGGTGGGTTTTTTTTTGTTAAAAATGTATGCACGCTTTTGTCTTTTCCTAGCAAACAAACATGCAAAGAGGCACCAAAGTTTTTTTCCTCCTTTTTTAACAGCTCCAAGACTATCATTCAAACTGGCAACAACAATTAGACCCCTACTTAAAACAATAAAAATACACTTAACTCTGAAAAACTGCCTACTTCATTCTATAAATTACAAAGATTTAAGGTTTTTCTGTTGCTGGTTTCTTCTAACACAAGGAGCCAGGAGGTGCGGAGTGGACTGGCCGGAGGGGATGGGTCATTTCGAGTGTGTTTGGGTGAAAAGGACTGTGTGATAGGCGCTGAATGCCACCACCCAGTAGGCCGTGAAATCAGAAACTCTGGCCAACAAGACAGCCACCCGCGCTCAGGCTGCTGCTCCCCGTGTGTGGTACAGGGTGCTCCAGGGAACGAGCAGTCATGCGTCCCATCTCCTCTGCCTCCTCCCACTGTCTCCTGTCCAGCCAGGCACAGTCCTCAAGATCTCTCTCACTACATAACTGAACATTTTAGTAGATTGAAATGCTGCTGTTTATAATCACGTATCTATTGTCTATCAATCCATCTATCCATCCAAATATCCATCTGTCTATCAGTCTGTCTGTCTATCTATCTTCACAATAATAGCAGCAGAAGCAGTAGTAGTAGTAGTAGTAGTAGTAGTTGTTGTTGTAGTAGTAAGTAAATGAAGGTTTTGATGAATTATCTTCACTTTTTATAGGGATATTTTACAAAGGATATTTCAAATAAAGGTGTGAATGAGCCTCTAGTTATGACTCTGGTCTTATCTTCCAACTTCTGAAGGAAAAAAGTTGGAAAATAAATAATGCATTTGGACAATTTCATCTTAACTATCATTAACTAGAATTAAATATATTGCAAACAGAGCTTGATTAATACTATGTCCACAAGTACTAAGAGAAAGAAATGCACATATAAAATTAAAACTGTAGATATTGAGATTCAGAATAAAAGTAAGCTACCCCTCCATAGAATCAACTCTTTCTTGCATGTAAACTTTTCTCTTTCTCATTTTGTGCCATCGGTAACAAAAAGCGCCCTGCTCCCCTCCTCACCTCCTCCTCGTCTCGGATAGGCCTGATTACCATGCTGCCTGTGACTTTTCCCCTCTTGTTTCACTCTCACTCTTTCTAAAGGGTACTTAATAAAATTCGGAGTCTGCTCCTGCTCTGTCTGTGCGTATGTGTGTGTGTGTGTGTGTGTGTGAGAGAGAGAGTTGGAGAGAGAGAGACTTTTTGTCCCTCTTCTGCTCTGAGCGGTACTTAATAAAATGGCAGGCCTGGTGACAAAAGCCTGGCACGTCGCATACACACAAACACACACATCATTTCCATTAGAGAAGGCTTTCACAGCACTGCGGCCTGCATGGGTCTTTAGTTCAGTCTCACTCCAATTTTCTAAAGTAGGGTTCGGACAGGCATAGCAAGATCCCATTCAAAACCATTTAAACATGCTCCTTGACCAACTTAAAATGTCATATTTGGGTGGACTTTTGGGTTTGTTTTCATGACAAAATATTTTAGTTTCAAGTCTGTGTACATTTGCCTATACAAAGCCTAGAAAGCTGCATCAGAAAATGTTTATGCCAAAACACCACCAGAAAAATAACGTAAAGTTTGTAATTCATCAAATACAGTTGCTTTGACAAATGTATGGAGAAAAAGCTAGACTTTCGAAAATGGTCAAGTGAGACTTTTTCCTCTGCAAAAGCTAAGACAAATGTTTATTCTCCACCTCTCTAATCATTTAGTTACTTTAGGATTTATCTGTAACATCCAAATATGGGCTTTCTTCCTGCTGCAAGACTAATGGCTTTATGGCTTTTGTATTAATGAAACTCTTCCGCGGATGAGGAATTAATCAAAGCTGGAGGAGACAGCCGATATTAAAAGTTTAACTCGGGCTAAGTAATTCATTAGCCTCTCACAAAGCATTTGAAAAAGATCAACTCTTTTAAATGAAGATTTGTTGTCGCTCATACACTGCCTTGATCAGTGCATCACATACGATGAAGGTTGGAAAAGAGGGAGAGAGTGGTTTAGTTCAATGGTGTTGGGTAAATTTCAGTTTTAGTTAAGTCTGTTCAAGGATTGTATACCACTTACACAACCACAAGAGGTCCCAAACTAGTGCAGTCTGTGTGTGGACTGCATTTGTTGTACTTTTTTTTCTGTAGGTTCTGAGTAAATAATGAGTTTTTTTCTCCTTATCACCCACCCAAACATGCCCATACCAACCTAAATCTTTGTATCTATTCTTTCACTTGTACTCCTATCTTTCCCTCTCCGCCCTTCGTTCTCCATGTCATCCTCCCTGCAGACACCCTCCTCCCTCTCTATCTCTCCTCCTCACTCGCTCATCCTCCCCTCGCCTGTTAAATTATTCAGGGCCACTTCTGCAGCACGCTTGATTAAGTTTTCATTTCTGCAAATTACCATTTCGGAAACGCGCATTGCCGCTGAATCACACGGGCGAAACAAGGCGCCTGACTGTTTACCTGCTGTTGTAGTGCGAGGAGCCGAGATAAACAAAGGCTGCGTAAATGATCGCATTATACCTTAATCATTTCTTTGTATTGTTGTGATCATTATGTATTGTAAACTACTTTGTCAACAAGTTTAATTCTCCAAATGCCATTGCCTTTTCAATTGAAGTGCAGATTGCAAAGTGGAGGAGAGGTAAGATAACAAAAAGTGATAAATAGATCTGAGCAGCGTTGAGGTGAAGTGCAGCAGTCTCTAATCTACTGTACATATATACTACAGTGATGTGGCCTGATTGCACACACAGTCAATAGGTCCCATTAGGAAGAACAATGAGAGGAAGACCAAACATTTTACACCCAGTTAAATCCCTATTAAGCATTGTAGCATAATCATTCTTCAATCACTCAAGAGGTTCACACTATGGTGGATAATATTGCCTTTAACATAATACAAGAATATCAAGTATGCCTTCCTAAATATGATAAAAACAAACCAAAGAAGATTAGATAAAAATAATAAATAAGAAACTTGCAGTGCAATGTTAAAGTGAAATGTTGTGACTATTTCACTCTAAAAGTTGGTTGACAGAATCCAACCTTATGGACCTTACCTGGATGAAGGGATTACAGTAGTGTCGTAGTACTCAAGGTCATGGTTTCAAGACTGGCCGTAAGGTTTTTTTTTTGTACTGTCTTTTTCTCGTCTGCGACTTGTCTCATCTTGTCTCTGTCATAAAGGTGCTTGGACTGGGTCTTTTCTCAAGGTCTGACACTTGACAAGTGTGATTATATTTCATTACAGCCAAAATAAAATGTAAAATAACTGTAAAATACAAATAAAGTAAATGTCCAAAATTACAAAGATGGTCTCAATTTGGTCTCGATGGACCACGGTCTCTGTCTTGTCTCAGTCTTGTCTCAGTCTCGATCTTTAAAAGTCTTGGTCGTGTCTCGGTCTTGACCCTCATAGGTCTTGGTCTTGTCTCGGGACCCTGTGGTCTCAGACTGGTCTTGGTCTTGATTAGTGCGATCTTGACTACAACACTAGATTATAGTTACACACATTTTTTATAGTTCATTGCGCCATACTTGAACTCTAAGACCATTAAAGATACACTTTTCTCATGTATTGAAAAAAAATCATTGTCCTTTTCATCCAACTCTAAAATCTCCGATGAGATTGAGAAATACAACTTTTTTTCTATTGCGAACATAAAGCACTGGTCTTTTCAAGAATTCACCCATCTTCACACCCAGAGGAGTCCAGCTACCTGCCGGGCATCCTGCATGCACAACAGCCTCTCATGACTATGATCGGCAGCTCTGGGTTGTGCTCCGTGGTGACAAAGAACCAGTTAGGGAAATGACGGTCGTCTGAAACACGTGTTTAAACCAACAGGAGGTTTGCATGAATTTACTAACCTCCACAGACACTTACTTTGAATAGTGTGGTTAAAGATGATAGGGTGAAGGTTATGGCTGTGCTCATGCATGTGTTCTGTTTCGCAGTCCGTTAGTATGTTTGAGCGCAGCATAACAATCTGAGGCCAAAGATAATAAATCCAACAGAAGAAAATGGCTCCTGGATTATTAGCAGACAAATCTGAATACTCACTCTTCTTTGTTTTGCATGGAGCCATTACTGTTACAATTGATCCCTCTGACAGATTTACGGTCAGGCATGTGTAAGGACAGCTAATCAGGAGCGGACCACAAAGGACCTGTATGTGACTACAAGATACAGATAGCCATCAGCCCATAAAAGCAACACATGCACACACCTGTAGCTGGCAGATAAACCCAGGCCTTTCGTGATCAAAACAACAGGTTGTGATTTAACGCTTTCTGTAACTGAAGCGAAATGTCTCTTCATTATTGCAGTGTGACTTATGCTGCTGATTTGTGTGGTCTCGCCATTTGTCACAGAGTAGCTACATTTGTGCATCTGTGCGTATTGTGCAAAGGCTACATAGCAGATTTATGAGTGCCTGGCTTGGTTCGACATCCAACAAGGTTCTCCTGTAACGGTTGACAATGGACGTGGGATTAACAGTGCAGTCTCAGTGTCTCTGGCCTGCTCACAGTCCCTTTCTGCTTGTTAAAGTCCACCTCCTAATTAGTGCGAGTGGAGCCTGCTGCTGTGCGCTCTGCTATCTCTGTTACACATGGACAAGGGGGACACTTTCACTATGAGTCTGATACCGTATCTTAACTGCTCTTTTTGTACTACATTTGTAGCTTTTCTCTTATGTTAAACAGGCGTAGCGTAACTGGCGTCCTACTTGGTCTGGACATATTCAAATTTTTCTTAAAAGTAATAGGTGAAGAAGACGACATTACAGATTAACCATTCTTAACCAACTTTAAATGGTATACTGATTTCTAAACTATTGAAGGGTTTCAACTTCATGTTCTATGCCAGACATGTCAAACTCAGGCCCGAGGGCCAAATTTGGCCCACAAGATCATATTAAATATGTATTAGAGCTGGCCCTCCTGCTACAAATAGGCTATAGAGACATTAGTTATTAAAAATGTTGTTATTATTTTATATTATGCTTGTTCTGGATTCAATGTTTAAGCAAAACTATTATTAAACATTTATTTTAATAAAAAAAAGGTTTAACATTATATATCTCGACAGAAGAAAAAACATTTTCAATAAATAGTAGTTAGTGTGGCCCATAATTTAGTCCAAGTTTTTAATTTTGACCCTCTGTGAATTTGAGTTTGACATCCCTGTTCTATGTAGTAGTTTAAGGACATTTCCCTATTCAAAAACATAGGCTATATAATATTACAACTTTTATTGCTATGGCAACTAATTAAGACAGAACATAAAAAAAACAAAAAAAACAAAAACATGTAATCATTAGTCTATAGTATTTTGATATGTACTGCAGTTTTACACCGTATACCCTTCCTTATTCAGTCATTAAGATTTATCCTGACTTGGGACTGGAAAAGGGCTGGCTTGTGACCCTTTTCTGGCTGTATTTTAAATGATTTATGCTATGCCTTATAAACATTATAAACTTCAGTAATGTACAAAAATATATGCCTTTACTTTGAAGCCATCTCTGTTCTATATAGACCAATGCTTTAATTAGTGATTTCCCGTGTTTCCTCAGAGTTTTACTGTGTTCTCTCCTCGCTCCGGCTTCCTCTCCCTTCTGTCTGTCTGGGGAAGCCGGGGCCATAGATCTCTCTAACAGGCACTATCTGCAGCCCTAAGCCCTAATGAGGCATCATAAGGCGAACAGTTTGCAGCAGCGGCTCGCTCCTCTTTTATTTGCCAAACCATATCTCTTCCCGGGGCCCCCTCCCGACTGCCCTCTCGTCGTCTCTCAATTGCTCTATCAGTCTGCCCCTATCTCTCCTCTCCTCCGTCTCCTCGCTCGCCCCTCTATCCTTTTTCCCTTGTCGACTCACAATTGTGTTTTATCTCCCTTCTCGTTCACCCGTTGAGCTTCTCCCCTCTCGCGCCGCTGTGGCAGTTTGAATCATATCTGGCCGTCTACATATGCTAAAGCCTGTGTAATTACAGCAGCTCTTAAATAAAGACACGCTCCTAAAGCTGTCGCCGCGAATCACGGCCAAACAAGGCAGGAGGGGCCTCGAGAGGCAACAAAGCTGTCATAGATAGCAATGGATTTATCACTGCTAGCAACCAGGGGGGACAGCGAGGGAGGCAGAAATATATATTCCACATATATTCTCCAGCTCTGAGAGGCCGGAACCACCTACGAGAAAGTTTAATCTTGTTTTTATTCTGGACTAAAATGGAGGGGAATAAATGAGAAAGGTGGAGACTTAAGAATGAAAATGCCAATGCAAAAAATGTTTTTATGTGAAACAAAATGGAATTTTATTCAGTCCAGATCAAAAATGGTAGAAAATTTTGAAACAATGTTATATTACAAAGGAGTTTATTATATTTGATACCTTTTTTAAAACAATCTTCTCATCCAGGCTTGGTGTTGATATGTTCAGCATTACTTGTAACGCTAAGTTCCCTCTTATAAAGTCTACATCTACATTTTGACTTTTTTGTCTTTATTTACATTTGAGAAAACATTAATGCTTGAATCTAATATTCAATTAAGAAATTGAATGCAAATAATAATTGACTTATTCTATCAATAACTGGCCTGCAATATTTTTAGATCCCTCAACAGTTGCAGCAACATTCCTTTACCATACTTGACATCTGACATCGTTTCTCTCCGTCCTTTTCTTTCACTGCCATTATATTGTAATATTTTTCTATCTAGTCATCTGTGTGAGCCCCTGCAGTGTTGGCCTCCCCCCTGGTTCTGTCCGGACTTGTGTAATTCATCAGTGCAAAGGCGCGGTATAGATTGATCAGCCTCTAAAGGCACAGAGCTGTGTGCTGCTGATCTGGCACCAACCTGCCCTGAATAGTGAACAGGATCTGACACCGGGGGAAAGTGGAGGGGACATTTTTTAAAACGTATTAATCGTCGTGCTAACCAGGGACCTGAGTAGTTGAGACAGGCCCATTTATGGAAAAAGAGAGAGAAGGAGAGGGGGAAGAAAAAAGAGAGATACCCCAAGTACTTTCAAAACCAGCCACTGCACGCAAACATACCAACAAGGGAGACACAAGGCAATTTATCACTAATCACTGCACTCCCTAACTTTGTATTCAGCGGGATTTCCGATGATTAATAGCTTTCCACAACAAACTTTATCTGCGCAAAACTATCTGAGTATTAGCAGACATAAACCACTCTGTAATTGTTCGGGGAGAAAATGGTGGATCAAGACCGAGATTATTTTGACGACAGCGTTGTCAACTGGGTTTTCAGCACTCGTTTGCAGTCAGGCCCACACAATTTGAATTTGTTGTGGTATTAATCTCTTGCTATTTATACAGAAAATCATCTTACGTGAGTGTGTGGCGAGTCCAAGGTTTATATTGAATACCAGTTATTTTCAACCCTAAATTTATCCAGATTTGAGAGTGGCACAGATAGTCCAGGAGCTAAAATTATACTGTAAATTGTAAATTTGCTTTAGTAAAGATATATTAAACTCTAAGAATGATGTGCTTGTAGGCCTATGTTGCAAACTGAAATTATTATTAGACACAACTTTGAACAATTGATACAAAAAATATTTACGTATTTATTCTTTGTATGAATAATATCAAGCTGTGAGAATAAATTACAAAAAAGCCAAAAGGACAATGTACGTGGAGCGAAAGGGGTTGGTCAAAGATGGTGGCAAGAGGAAGCAGAGGAAGTGGTGAACGCAAGGAGCGGAGAGAGGTGACAAGGCTTTGGGGACAGACACAGGCCATGAATAATTTATCCACACTTCTGATGGACAGATTAGGAGAAAAAATGAGCAGAGACCGGGTGACTGGAGAGGAGGAGGAGGGGGCCAGAGGATGAGGAAGCACGATTGAAAGCGGAGGAAGGGGTGGTAGAAAATGACAAACAGAAAAAGAGAAAAGAGAAGAAGAAGAAAGCAAGTGAAGGGTGGAGGGGCCACACTGGAGCTCTTTGATCCTAACAAACCCCTCTCACCCTGACACCGCCATGCCATCTGTGGCCCACTGCTGCTGTCTGTCTGCCTGTATGCGCGGGGGACAATACAGATCTATACAGTAAACAGTCTGCAAAACAAGTACTTCAAAGTATTTCAAAGGGCCGTCTCAAGTCAAGTCTGGGTGTTTTAACACTGCCTCAACAACAAACCCATAATTCATCAGTATGAGTATATTTATTTTATTTGGTTTAGACTATGTTTTGCCTCAGTTTAGTCATGATATAGACCAGGTTTGATCCTCTTGTAGTCCTGGTTTATTTCTGGCTCAGTCCTTGTTTAGTCCTAGGTTTAGTCTCAAATACTGGAAGTTATTTGTCACTGAAGCCTATCTCAGCAACTACAAATTTATAGGCAACATCCTGGCACATGGACAACTTTTCATTGTATCAAACTTGATGTTCATGAATCCTTTACCACACCCTTCCATCAATATGATTACTTCATAATTTATTATGTTAAAATGTGGACATAGCATTGTGTTTTAGCATTATTAAGTCTACAAGCCTAGAGCTACTCCAATGTTCATTTAAATTGACAAATATTTTTACATTGCATTGGTTAATTTGTCAACCCTCAGGGCAGACGCCACAATTAGCATCCTCAACCATATTGATGTGAGTGTGAAAGATACATTTAGAACTGCTACCTCTGTCTGTAATGAAGCTATTGACCAGGATTCTGAAGAAACAGTTAAATCTGTTGTTGAATGTGCCCTGAGGTGCCTTGCCATATTAACCACACTTATCAAACAAATGTATTTTCAGTTGTCTGTCACCTGCTTTGACTTTCACTTGTTCTTTTTGTCCTCTTTCTCTTCCTGTTACTCAGTGGTTCTCCGGGTGCACCTGCCTTTCATTATCGCAGGCAGTATTTTTCAGCTTACACCTCTGACTGTGGAGCGAGGTCAGCGTGCGGCCCGCGGAGGACATAATGCTGATCGGCCTAACACGCTGTAGAAGACCAGAGGACAATGTCAGGGCTGTGCCTCCTCCACCCGACCCTCTCACTCACATGATCTGTTCTGCCATTACAGGAGACCTACAGGCAGGCTCGGGCCGGGGCAAAGGGCAGTAATGAATAGGGCAAATTTAAACACATAAATATGATATGAAAGTATACCAACCTATGCTTAAGGATGCTACTGAAGGTTACTAAAGTAGATAGGAAAAAAAAACCTCAAACGTCAATTAGATGCTTATACATAATAGAAATAAGAGATTGGCAGTGACAAAATAAAAATATATATTATTTTATTCATGCTTTAGGTGCACTGTAACTTTTCTGGTGGTATATTTGTGCTAAGGAGTAACACTGTTGCTAAGGAGTAATGTTGTATAGCAGGTGATGCAACAGGGCCAAGTTACAAGGCAAGATGTTTGGACAAGCAAGTCCCTTCATAGTAAGAAAGAACCCTCCACCAGAAAAGTTACATAGTAGTACGCCTTTAATCTACTAAACTACTCCAGTATTGGGCTTTCCTCTCCTGCCTATACACATGAAAAAGGATGTTAATTAAATTATGTACTTGAAGTGCAGCTAAATAGAGAGAATGCATAACCCTGCGTGGACACTTAACCCACTCCCCAGTCAGTCAGTTGTCCCCTGTCCAGCAGCAGTTAGAGCATCTTCAGTCTGAATCTGGAGGTCGATTCTAATCTGTGCTCCTCTGGCCTTTTGGACCTGCTCAGATTGTTGTGTGACACTGCTTTGACAATTACTGAGAGTAAACACGGTGTTTCTAACAGTCTTCTGGGTGTCGACTGCAGAAGTCCCAGAGGTCATTAGATGGGAAAACACAGGAGCTAACAAGTGCACAGCTATAGTTTTAATATGTGTGTTAGAACTAAGGGGAAAAAGTGATTTCCACGAGCAAAAATATAATAAAGTGTTGTTTCTACCATCTGAGAGGCACTAAAGTAAGCGGTAACAAAATGAACAAAAACTATATTGAACATTTTGGGTCTTTATTCAGTGATACGCACTTGATTTAGCATGTGTTTTAAGTGTTTAGAGTAATGGTGAAATGTCCTGAATTTAAATAACAATAATAGTTGTATGATAGTAGGTCCATGTTGTTCTTGTTGCCTTGTAATGAAAAAAAACTACTGAAGAAATCAAGTACAAAAAAATCCTGTGATCAGAGGAATAAACAGCCTCATTGATCAGAATAAACAATACATTAACTACTTCTTAACCAGCCCTGCTCTAACATTGTGAATCCTTATTTAGGCAGCAAATGGCAAAGATGTGGATATGTTAAACACTTGTGCACAGACGTACACCCCCACGGCCTGGCCCTCCCCTGCTGGCTGTAGAGGAGAATCAATATGTCTTTGAATGAGGGTCACTAGGGTTGTCTGCCCAGGGAGAACTGACAGATTTGCTCTCTTTTGCTCGCCAAAGCCCCTGTGTGCTTCCTAACACCCTCTGACACACACACACACACGAACACACACACATGAACACGCACACACCAGAGACAGACTCAAACACACAAAACAGTTGGAAGTGAGGGACGCAGGATGCTGCTCAGAGAAGGGGGCAAATTCCGAACATTTTGCCGCCGGGATGTGATATTAGACGTTCCATATCGAAATGAACCCTGCCGTGCAACCCGTGGAGCGACTCGGGGAAACAGAGGGGGAAGGAGGCGAGCTTCAGACATATCCTCAACAGATTAGTCTCCCTTAAATGGTCCTCCAGAAATGGTGATATTGACTGGTGCAAAGTTGAAAAAACATAAGTGGACACGAAAAATTGTGTCAATACAAAGGCTAAAAAAAAATCACAATTTCATATTTTGAGACAAGAATTTCATTTTAGGCCTAATTAAATACTTAGTAAAAATACTTAGTATGGTTTATGTATGTTTTAGGCAGAGAGACTTTATATAAAACCTTATTGTCCATGAGGATGTGGTTTTACCTGGAATGTTCCAAAAAAATGGCATAGAACTATGCAATCTCCAGCGAGACAAGCAACTGACAACTTTTCAATATGAAAAAATGTCTATAGTTGAATAAATGAAAGACAGAAAAGATAGATGGACCTAAACCGCACATAGTTCAAATCTTGTTTCCCCTCCTCGTTCATGGGGTCTGAAGTGATTTGCATAATGATTTGGAATATATTTAACTCTCTTGTAAAAGTTTATGACCACTAAGTGAAGAATTACTCAATACTGAAGCCCAAATATCAACCAAATTGGGGAAATGGAAAAAACTTACAGCTCAAATAATAACAAATCCAATCATAAATGAACACAGATCATCTAAACTACTTCTTATCAAATCATATCCCATTTATTCTGCGCACCTTTCCCCCTATACATTCTTGTAAGCTATAGTCACTACAGCTGTTAATTGAATCAAGCTGTTGGATGCACAGATGTATGCATGTGTCTGTTTAATGAATGTTTGTGGTGGTGTGAGGGGGAGCGTGCTGTGCGGTTAACATACTGAAGGAGCAATTAGTAATCACTCATGGAGCTAATGACATCAATCAATGAGCTTTTAAAACCAGCCATTTGATAATTACAGCCATCAATGCACGCCCCTGATTCATTATTATAACACATATTCTCTGCTCCTCCAGTTTCTAGTTTCATCTCTCACGTTTTCATTTTTATAAACAGGATTAGACCAATTACAATAAAAAAAAGTGTGGCATTTAAAACAGGTATGCCAAGGTGCTCACAAATAATGATGAGTTCTAAAGCAACTTGGTCCAATATATAAAATCAGACTAACTTATTATCATTATTTGCAGTTTTATTCATTAACTGAGTCATAGTTGTATTTCGATTGATTCATATGTTTGACTGATGAAATTGTCTGTTTTCACTTACCCCTCATCCCCGCTCACTGGTCTGTACTTAGTTGTGATTACTCAAAAAATTCACACTTGGGTCAGGAATGTAGGGTTCAAAATGATCACGTGGACCATTTTCAAACACATACATGCTTTTGGAAGGGCATTTGAATAAAAGTATACAATATGATAAATCGGTATAATTTACTGACTTCATTTGTGACCTTGACCCCAACATCATTGCCACTCAGTAAAAATGAAGTGCCGACACCTACATATGGCTATGAGCTAAGCTGGTCACCATACTGGCGTCTTGTGCGTCTTGTTATTGTGTGTTTGTGTATTTGCATTTGTGTGTGCGTGTGGCATGGACGCACAATTACCAGGCGAGGCGCAAATCGATAGGTGCCTGCTGACAGATGGATTAGCACGGTAAACAGATGATACACACACCGCTAAATTATTCATCTGCGCTCAACACTGGGCTGGGTTTCTCAATGTGACAATGGTTTAAAGTGGTAGTTAAGGATGGTGAAAAACTTGAGGCAAAAACCTAGCAAGAGGAACGTGGGTGTTTCGTTTCGTTCATTTGTGTGCAGTTTTTCAACAATTTTTAATCAATGTCAAAGAAAAAAAAATGAAATGGTTTTTCGGGATGTAACAATAACCAAAAAATTGTGATATCGTATAGTCAAAAGTCTCACAATAATATCGTGGGCTGTCACAATATATCGAAATACAAGTTCCTTTGATTAAATGCATTGTTTTAGAGTAGCAACATCTTATAGACATAGGGAACCACATATCCCATGATTCATTTCAGGGCAGACAACATGAAGAGATATGTTTTTTACTTGAATTCTTGGGATTATGATGGAAATAATTTACACCAAAATCTTGTCAAGGTATTTTAAAAGCAAAAAAGTTTCCTATCTACAATTATAATAGCCTCTTTAAAATATCGCAATAAATATCATATCGTGAGATGCATATCGTGATAATATCCCTAATGGTTTTACATTTTTTTATTACAAAATCAGTGCAATTCTATATTGAGTTTTGAGTATGAGTTTTAATTTAGTTTCGTTTGTAATCTGGTTTGTATGTCACTTTTCATGTTTGGTTTAGTGTTATGTCTGTATTTTTAAGTAAATAATCCACAAATATAGGAGTAATTTTGTTTTTTTATAATCCACTCGAGATGCCCTTCCGTTCTATCCTGCCCAAGTTTGACACTGCCACTGATGGATTGGCTGGCCACATAAAATACTGCTATATTTTCTTAACCTCTACGATGAAATTCTCCTCTTATGCATAAAATATAATTACCTTAGGTCTAACTGTTGTGATTTGATTGTGAGTGCATCATGAGGAAGAGCAGCCATGGACCAATAGACTCTTGGCTCTCGCTAATGCCTTTTAGTTATGCATAGGCAGCGTGGGGTCAAACTGAAGTGCCTCACAAGGTGTTGGAGACTGCAAACACAAACAAACGCGCACACATGTTTACACACTCATCCTTTCTTAACCGTGTATTGTCCTCAAGTGCGGGCAAATCCGTGACGATCAACTGTTTATGCCTTTAACCAAACCCCAGCCGTGAACGCATTTGCCACACGCCTTCAAAGACATATCGGATTATGCAGGAATCCAGGTTTCGAGCATTATGTTTGGAAAGAAGGAAGGACAAATACTGTAGTGTTGGATGGATCAAGGGAATTAGCTAAGTATACATGCAAACATAATTCCCTTAAAGTTAGAAGGCTGAGTAAAATCCTTGTGCTACCTGAGGCTCAAATTCATAGAATAAAGGTAAACAGTTAAATGTTTCCTATATAGTGAAGCAACTTACTGAAATGATGAACCATAACATCTTCTGATTGCCCTTCATTCACTGAATTGTTTACATTTGACACATTGTTCCATCAGCACATTGTAATCAGCTTGAAGACTTACTATCCTACTAGCATATATTTTTCAGATGTACAAGCCCCCTTGATCGTAGCGCTAAGTCCCTCCTTATATTGAATGGTATGGATTTGGAGCATGCAAATGATGGGCATGCACACGCACACACACATTGGCATGCATATAAAACAGCCTTTATTGATTTGTTTCACCTTTCTGAGGGACTTCTGGGGCTCTTTGCAGCAGATGGTAAGCTTTACCCCATGGGATGAGTTCAACTTTTACAAGAATTACACTAAGCCACATTAAAATCTAACTTTTGAGATTTCAAGTTGTTTCACTTCCAAATACGCTACAGGTGCGTGTGGTCTGGACATGCACTTTATCAAATGTGTGTAATTTGATGCAAAGCAACAGAGCACGGGTGCGATAAGAGAACAGCTAACCATCTCCAAACCTGCACAAACTGTTGGTACGCACTGTGGCCACCATCAACGGGAACCAATCAGATTTGATGAATAATTCAATATTAAAGAGGGTGTGACCAAGGCTTGGGGGTAGGCAAGTAAACAGGCTTTTTGGATACAGGCCTAGCTAGTTTTTATGTGTGTATGTGTGAAAGTGAGAGGAGAAGGAGGGGGATAGGCCTGTCACACAAGACTGCATCTACAAACTGGCAGCAGATTAGATTACTGAGAGGGGAGGAGGGAGGAGGGGAGAGGAGCGGGAGAAAGGATGGAGAGTGAGAAAAGATGAGTGAAGAGGAAAGTAGACAATCTCTTAACACTTGTGCATTAAGAGCTGTGTGTTTTAGCTGCTCTTCTTTTGAGAAATAGCCCCATATTGCAAGGCTCCTTTGGGGGAAATGGGGCAATACTGTGAACTTTATGGTGTAGAAAATGCACTTATGCCATCATAGGAATGGGGAAATTGCTTTAAATATTGTAGGAAAATGCTGCTGGCATACACTTAACATGTTAAAGTCATTTCTTGCTGTGCACAAAATGAGCCAGGATGAAAGACAATAGCAATAATGGCAAAGTCTACATGTCTCATGTTTGTAATTACAGAATAAAAAAAAAATAGATGAGAAAGAAGAAAGGTAAGAATCCAGTTTACACCTCTAAAAGATCTGCAATCTGGAAACCTGTTATTTAGTTAAGAATTTAATTGAATTTTAAATACAAAATGAACATGAACTTAATTACAGTTGAGAGTAGTATTTTTACAGTTGTGAATCCATGGAAAATACCTTTACTTTAAAAATATGCAAAAACTAAAATGTAAAATGCATATAGGTTAGTGCAACTGCTTGTGCTACTTCAAAGCCCGCATTGTTCTTCCTTCTCCCACAGCTGCAGGTACAGAATGACCTTACACTAGCCTTTGTGGGGGCACATATTAAAGACCTAAATGTGTGTTGTGTTGCCAGGTGTGCTGTGGTTGTATGGGGCTCAGTGGAGTTTTAACGCTTGCTTTTTATTGGCCGCCGCTGACATCACCAAGGGAACCAAGTGGAATTCCGGCGCTGTGTGCAAGTAAAAAAACACAAGAGGAAAGAGAGGATGACCCTGCTGTCCTGTCTGTGTGTGGGACGATCAAGGGAGTGTTCAGGGAAGATGGGATTAACCTGTTTTAACTAACAAGTGCTGAAAGTAGTCAGTCTCTGCTGATACTAGTTTAGTTCATAGCTGGTTTCTAAAATGTGTTGTTTCCATCAATTCAGATCATTTAGAGACAATATTTCTCATTATAGCATGTAGTACTAACAAGCGCAAGTTGGACTAACAAGTAAAAGTGCTATATGAGGAGTTACAGGGGACATCTCTCAGTCTTGTTTTCCACAGTGGCTCATTTGTGTAACAGAGCCCCACACAAACACATAGAGGGACAGTGGTGTGTGTCCGAGGAGAGCGGCCGGGGCTTTGACAAAGGGCTTGACAGGAAGCAGCTAATCCTTGATCTGCACAGTATCTCAACAATGACCGCATCGAGAGACACACATACACATAAACAATTGGGCCGCTTACCACCCAGAGAGACAAGAGGCAAAGAGTCGACTACTCCGTTTCAATACAACAAGAAACAATATGTGTAAACAAGTATGCACTCACAAATTAGAGGAAGAGATTTTCCAAGAACTTCAGTATAGTAGGTCAATTGAGATTTACAATAAGATTTTAACCATGCTTTCACATTATAGTTAACACATTTTAGTTACTAGTGTGCTAGTCCCAAAACAAACTTATTTGTGATCACTGAAACTTCAATGTCAGATAATCTGGCTCATTAAAAAATAAAAGAAAGAAAAAAGCATGTCTACTGCATAAAGCAATTTCTGGGGAGTTAATATTACTTGAGTAAATAATAACTGGATTTGAGTAGATTCCACTTGTAAATGTATTTGTCAAACAAATGTGTTTTCTTTCTCTTTTCGTTACAGCAGTAAGTCATATGATCACCCAATATTGTGATATGGTTGTCCTCATAGCATAATTGCCTTTTTTGGCCAAATTTTTATATCTGTCTAACTTTACAACGTGCTTGCTAAAAAATGTGTTATTTTCTTCTTTTCCGAAAATGTTCAAATATAACTTAGGCAACTATGCTATTAGGCTAACGATATGTTGTAACTATGTAATTGCTATGTAATTACTATGCAGTGTTTAATGTGTGTGTGTGTGTTTTTTAAGTTAAATAATATGTGAAAATTTGGCTATAGTCATATAGTCTCTATCTGGTTTCTTTATTATTCTTTCTTAAAGTGATTTTAACTTACTTAGATTTGACTTTTGCAGTAAATTTAACATACAGTAAATCCACAAGACCCATAAACCCCATAAGAAGAATCTCAAAATGAATTGTCCCTATTCTGACAGTGCAGAGGGGCACACAGTTGTGGACAATGCCACCGGGGCAGGGACAGTCCTGTGTGGCAGGGTTTAGTGTGTGTGAGAGTGACAGGGAGGCAACATGAGAGGGACAAGCCTTTTAACATCTGGCTAAGTGCTGACAGGATCGCACACGCACACACACACATACATCACATACGTACACACACACACACACACACACACACACACACGTACATTGAGGCAAGAGGAGGCTGGAGGAGGCAGAGAGGAGAGCCGGTCCCAAGCCTAATTATTAGAACACTCTTACTTAACTTAACCCCGCCACTGGACCGTGACAGGCAAGAGATGGAGAGAGGCGGGAGGAGGGTAGATTTTTGTAAGGACAAGGAGGAGAAAGATGGGCAAATCTGTAAAGGATTTTGTTAACCCCTTGTGGATTGCAGCATCAGCAGAAAAATGAAATGAAGGTCAAATTGGACAGTGTAATGAAATACTTGTGTTATGTGTGCAGCTGTATATGATATAATGTAGAATTGTCCATTTTTGTCTTTAAGAAACTACGGGCGCATTCATTCACTCTTGCGCTGGGACTAGACCCGGATCTAAACATGGACAAGGCCAGTACTAGTGCAGAAACAAATCAAATCAATAGGTTTGAGACTAAACTGGGCTCAAACCAGGACCAAACAGAACTAAGGTTGAATGTACCATAATTCATCCTATTCCAATCCAGCTACAGTGTACTCTTTGTGCCAGTCTCAAGCCTTGATAAATGGGGAAGGCATCCAGTGTAATACGACAATCCAAAGTGGACATTTTTGCACACAAAAGGTTATTCGCTAAACTAAGGCTAAACTAAGTGAAAATCTGAAAGAAAAACTTAAGGTATAATCTGTCCCAAAAAGAAACAATAAACATGACATGTGCTGTGGGAAAAGAAAAACAAACAAATAAAAGGCCAAAGATAGACTGAAGGCAATGTATGTTTTAACAGCTGGGTGACACTGTGGAAAAATGCATGGGGAATCTTTCAGGGCCATAAGTCATTCAATCAAAATCTTTGTTTTGAGCTTATTATTAGACAAAACAAGTGCATTTGTCTTGGCCCGGGGTCTCCTGTGAATATATCTTTGGTGGGACATCTTAAGAATTCCTTTGCTTTTATTTCGGTTGAGCAGCTGGAATCTGCGTTTCAGCTCAAACATCTCTTTTCCTCTTCATCATCTTCCCTGTTTTATCCTTTCTTTTTTTCTGCCTCCGTTTTCGTTCCTTTGGCTTCCCTCACTAGAAGAATCCGTCTTTTGATCCCTGCCAGGAATTTTACATTTGTCTTCCCATTGACCTTTATTTCTCTATTTTTACAGTACAATTTTCTCTTCTGTCTGTTTGGGTTGGTTTAGGAGGGAAAACAGATAAACTTAGAAGCTTTGTTGCTAGTTGAAATAGCATGATTTATTGTAAATATTCATAGCAAGGTATTATTTGTGCCAGTTTTTCAGCTGATGATAGATGGGAGGGTCGCATTGAGAAGAGTAGGGCCCATGGCTGAGCAAATAGCTGAAATGACTTTAAGTTACGTTTAACTTATTCTTTGTGATAAATATTAAACTTGTGATGCATCTAAAGAAATATAACTGACAGAAAAGTAGAACAAAAATGCGTGAACGTGCTAAAGACCCACTGACACGTCTCCCAAAACATCAAATCCTTTACACAAACAAACAACTGCTCCTTCCGCAAGAGGCTACAAGCTTTATGTCAACAGCCCCATTAATTCCAATCACACAGCCTATTAGCTTATTCCTCTCTTTTACTGTAAGCGCCACTTTCTTTGTATAATTTCTTCCCCATAAAACCCTTTGAATGCAGTGATTCTAATAGCTTTTACAATGACAAGACATGTGTAGTCCTCTTAAGGCATGATGGGGCCTTTATGTGCTGGTTTAGCGGATGACAGGTTAGCGGGTAGAGCTAAGAGCTAACGTGCCTCCAGGTGCAGAAGAGGGATTTGAGAGGGCTTAGTTAAGAGTCGCCCACGGGTGCTCTGAGTGCCTGCAGCCAGATCCACACAAGTACAGGAGGAGAAGATGCCGTATGAGTAGGTTTAGGATAATTCTCGTGTTTAAGGATGGAGTAGGAATGCTGAAAATGGACACACTTGGGGAGCTGATTGTTATAACTGTAATGGGCAGTGCTATTGTTAATTATTAATAAAGGTTGTCAAAAATAAATAAAACTTTTACACATGGATACTGATTGATACTAAACCTACACGAGACCTCCTGAAATTAAACTATACTTACTACTTTATGAATAGTTTAAAAATGTTGTTATGGAACTGGTATAAGGCCATTATTTTCTGCTTAAAATTACATTGTCTATTGTTTTGTTTTATTTTTTTTTTTTTTTTTTTTGCTTAGTATGAAATGGAATGTAATTTTAAGATTTTTATTTATTTACAATTTTATTTTATTAGTGTAAAATGGAAATGGAAAGATATTAAATAGGCATGAAACATATAAACAACCAAATATAACATCTTATCTTTATTATTATTACACAAATGTTTATACCTGTCAAATAAAACAATAAAGTACACAGTGGAATTTCTGGTAGAAACTTTTAACATTAATAAACCTCTAATAGCTATAAGATCATAAAGCAACAGCACAGATAAATCATGATTCAAAGTTCATCAGAATATGTGATTGAACTTTATGATCAATGCATATCCTGATAAGCTTGCCTTTTGCTACTGTGTGAAGCTACATAACGCTACTATTTTTCCATGTGTGTTAAGTCTAGAAAGCACTTTTCTCATGGGATTGTACAGAAGCATTGTTTGCTCTGTATGCCTTCCCTGCATCGCCCCAAAAATTGCTGGAGGAGAACCCATAATTCTTTGCTGTAAGCTTTGGCTGTGTACCTCTGACTGCAATAGAAGTTGGTAGCAGTAACAGCAGCAGAAATGGTGGCTACTTGTGCCAAGATTTAACCTGATTAGATACAGATCCAGCTGTTCCAAAAGAAAGCACAAACAGCCTGTGTACCCATCTCCTGTCTAGTGTTGATTATATTGTACATGTTTTTCAATTACAGGCACACGGAGCAGCTGTATCACAGGTGCTTTGGCAGAGATTTTTTGGCAGAAGTGGTCCTACCTCATCAGTAAGTTTAACATCTATTTTAGCTTCTACACCCTTAACCTAGCCTGATTCATGAGTTTCACTTCATAGAAACCAGCTGACCTTGCAGTGTTAGGATTCGTTTGATCGGCGGTAGGCAGGTACTTTTTTCATTTAACCAATCGTTGCTGTTTGGTTGTGACATACGTAATGCACCCCAAAAGGGGCTAAATGGTATATTGAGTTTTTCCCAAATCACATAGGAAGAAAAACAATAACGTCTTTCCCCTTGATAAAATTCACCTGACATTCTCTTTATTCCGGCTTTAAATCCTCAATCTCGGGAATCGTTGATAACACAGAATGTATGACTCTTTGCTGATTGGCTGGTGCCCAAACTCGCACTTACGGGGTTTTTGCAAACTGTCTAGTATATTCCAATTCCTGATCTAGTCGCTGGAGAGAAATTAAATTGAGCAGAGGCACTAGGTGTCACCAGCCTGACTTCCCTTAATCCCCACCAAAGGGTAAAAAAATAAAACAGCAATGATACTGTAGGGTTTGCTTAAAAAAAAACATCCCATCCATAGCACCTTTTGTACACCTGTAATTGAACAAATGTAAAATAATTAAGTTTTATGCCAAATTATGGAGCATTCCGGGTAAAAGCTTTAACAACTCTAACTCTCCACCAAAAAAGTTGCATAGTACATCTGTAAATAATGTGTGCATTAAGTGAAATGCTAATGCAAGCTGTAAGATCAGTAGCACCATAATTCATTTGTCATTACTTAACTACAACCTTAACTACATTCTACGACTTTTCTAGATGTAACTGTCAAAATGAGGTTCCTTGAGTCGTATCAACCCGAAAGTCCCAGCTTTAACAGTTAAGTGTCATTTCCCCAATTTTTTTCCCTCCTTCCTTCCTCCATCCCCATCTCTTCGACCCCGCGCTCTCCTTCTGCGGTGGTCTTTTTATCGGATCAGTCTCAGGTCGCCGCCTCTGCTTCTCATGTGTTCCATCAAGGATTCACCGCTCACACACAAAAGCTCCACCGTATCAGGAAGGACAGGAAGGAGCAATGAGGAAATAAAGACGAGAAACGCAATGACTTTGGAGGACGCGAGGCTGAAGAGTGCCAAAAAAGTTGAAAGATTTTGCCTCTAAATTATACACTATAAGCACGTCTCTGCCACTCCTAATTTGTCACCAGGATTTGCTGCAGCTTGTTGACATGTGTGAGATGCGTCGGCACTCAGGCTGAAAGCTGCTTGTGTGTCTGCAGGAGTGGCGCTGTGTTTGTGCCTGGAACTCTTACAACTTGCATGAGGACAGTGTGCCAAGGTTGGGGATATGTGGGTAAATCTTTTGGCACCCGCCTTGCCAGTGTGGAGCAATGATGAATGCTGATGGCAAAGAGCACAACCAGGCCCTCAACCGCACACACTCAGGCACACACACACAAATATATACAGACTAATCAGATTCCCAGTGCGCGAGGGCCAAATGGCAGCTCTCCACTGGTGAATGCTAATGTGAGCGCTGGAGCTTTGTGGAACAACCATACAGGGGCCAGGAGAGATGATGACAAGAAAACATAGATAGGATTGTTTACTGGCATGTGTGAGGCTGCTGTGTAGAGATGTTCACACTTGGAACAAATTGAAACATCGGTGCAATAAATTCAAAGAAATACTCATGGCAGATGCTTTTGTACCTATTGTGTAGCTGTTCAAATGTGACTTGAACTTTTAAAGAGACCAGAGTGAGTTTTATGTAAACTTAAAAATAAAGGCATTGACTTACAGCGTTCGATGCGGTCTTCTGGGCTGGAGGACGTCTCTCGGTCTGACAAAAGGCCTGACACGGCGAAGATCTTTTTGCCGCTCTCCTCTACAGCCTTCAGGGCGCTGCTGGGAGAGCCTCCAGGAGGGATCTGGGCACCACCAAAGTCGTACTCTTTGCCCTCTGCATCAGAGTATCGCAGGTGGGGTGAGGCCTCTGGGTCCAAGCAGCCTTTGAGTCTCTTGGCTGGGGTGAATGCAGACTGATATCCCCCTGGAGCTCCATCTCGGTCCTCTGGAGGAGAGGCAAAGGGCCTGAAGGCGCCCACCCCGCTGTGGTTGAGCATACTGATGGGGGAGCAGTCCAGGTTTGGGGGAGCAAACTGATGGTGAAGGTGGAGCAGGGAGGGGGGAAAATCCCTGTTGGGGAATCCAGGGGGCACAGCACCTTGGCGGTGGTACATTGAAGCAAAGGTGTAAGAGCCATTGTTAAATGGCAAATGGACATCTTTCTCCACTGAAACTGGGACTCCGAATGGCCGTGGCTGTTGACAGGGAATGGAGGCATCTCGGGACGCTTCTGCTGTGGAGGCCAGGACCATCAGAGCAGGGGAGGCCAGGGGATTGGGCAGGTAGGAGGAGCTCTCCATCTTGAAGGCTGCTCGGTGGAGGTCCATGACTGATGCTGTTTTTAGAACTAAAATTAAACTTTGTGAGTGTCCACGACCCTTTAAAGGGTCTGAGGTGGTCACTGCAGATTACTCAAACAGATATGTAGCAATCCCCAGAGAATGTCTTTAAATGGGTATATTTTAAAATTATGCGACTTTCAGATTAGCATGTCATTTCTTAAAATATGTCTTTTGTAAGGTTTACTTGACTTGAGTTCCATTCCATACAGATAAGTGCTTTGGGGATTGGTTTTATCTTTTATAGTGCAGGTTTTTTTTGTTTGTTTTTTTGTTTCTTCACTCCATGGACAAGAGCAGCTCGCAACTTCCTGTCGATGATGTCACGCACGCAGGTGTTCTGGATCCTGTTTTTCTGATCTTCTGGTCAGCACACTGAGGGAGACAACAAAACACAAAATATTACTATTTTATGTTGTTACTTATAAAAAGTTGTTTGCATTTTGTTTTGACAAAGCCAAATAATGAAATAATCTAAATTCTGATTGAAAAAATTGCACATTCAGAATATTTGGATGAGTTTGAATAAAATCATGAGTTTACAATGACATCATTAATGTTTTTTCTCTGTCTTACTTCAATTTGTAAAAAGAAATAAAGTTGCATCTTTTTAGCATGAACACAAAGCCTTGAAGTCAAGCCTCTGGGAACAGTCTGTTCTTAAGCGGACTGTGTTGTTAGAGCCACAAATTCAGACCCTCTTGGGGAAAAGTGTCCTCAAGTTGACACTGTAGATCCAATCCCGTAAATCCCTGCCCTTTGACGGGAGCACATTTCAAACCAAACTTGTGCCTCTCTGTTGGTGTTCTCAGTCTTTTTCCACTGAAGAAACCTTCCCAAACTCTTTCCACCTCACATATCCTGACCCTGATCCTTGCACCCTTTACTCTCTCATTTCATCTTTTTCCAAATGTCCCTTTTCTGTCCTCTGTCCTCTCAATCTGTCCTCTTTTTAGCTTCCTCCAGTCTTCTTCTCTACCCCTATCTCTCCTATGTCCTTTCCACATCTTAGATCTGCTTTTAAGCCGCTTATTCCAACCATCTCTCCGGATCTTATTGGACCAGAACCACTTGTCTTGAGATAAGGACACACACAGACACACACTTTAACCCACACATCTGATAATGTTGATGCCTCTGCGCTTGGATGGGCTGACACACTCTATGCTATGGATATCTCTCAATCTAACCTCTTTTAATTCTACATTTTTTCTTGCCATTCCCCCCATCTCTCCCATCAATCTCTCCTCCTCGCATCCCTTCATCTCTGGTAATTTGCTTGCCCATCTTATCCCCAGAGTGATGGAGGTGGTTGATATCATATCGGATCTCCTCATCTGTTTCCTATGAGCCGAAGGAAATTTGACTGAGTGAATAAATTAGCCGTACTTGACCCTGTGACCCTTCAGGTACCCGTGGCAACAGACTGAGCTCTCGCCTCTCGGGATTTAGATGCAAGGTGGAGATTGATCGGTCAAAGGGAACGCAAGAAAGAGCAGATCAAGTGACAAGGTACATTTTACAGATTTTCATTCCTCAAGGGGAATTGTAAGGTGAGGTTGAGGGGGATACATTGGTCTATATAAATATCAGAGAAATTTAACAGATAAACAGATGTAAACGATTATGAGATGGAATGTTTAGGTCCTGAATGCTTCATCTGTTGTCATAGTGTTTTGCTTGATCAAAGTTTCTTCTTATTGAACTTTGAATCCACACTTCCACGCATACACATTTTTTGTTTCATCCTATTTGGGGTCTTTTCCTGGAGATTGATCCTAACCTTAACCATAGTCACTACTTGCCTAACCTTAACCTAAACCTTAACCTAAAGTAACCCCTATCTGAGCATTAGACCATGTTTTTGATCTAATAATAATGGATTTATGCCATTTGGATCTGATTTTTGTCCCCATAAAGGAAGCCATACCCAATCAAAAAGTGTATATACAGATTTTATTCCCTATGTGATAAACACCTAGCCTGATTCATCAGCCGATTTCACTTTGTGGAAACCGTCTCACCTCGCAGCATTAGGATTCGTTTACTCGACAGTAGGCGGGTACTTTCTTTTATTTAATCAATCACTGCTATTTGGTCGTGATGTATGTAATGCGCCAATAACAGGGCTAATTGGTATATTAAGCTTTTCCCAAATCCCGTAGGAAGAAGGACAATAACGTCTGTCCCCTTGATAACATTCACCAAACATTGTCTTTGTTCCGGCTTTAAATCCTCGATCTCACAAATCATTGCCAACACAGAATATATGGCTTTTCACAGATTGGCTGGTGCCTGGACTCGCACTTTTGCGAACCGTCTAGTGTATTCCGATTCCTGACCTAGTCGCTGGAGAGAAATAAAATTGAGCGGAGGCACTAGGTGGTGCCCGCCTGGCTAATAAACATCCACCTGCACATCAAAATTGTAACTAAACTAGGAGTAAGCTAAGACAAGACAAGAACTAAACCATGACTATAACAGGATCAAAACAGTTCTAAACAAGAATTTAACCAGGTCAAAACCAGGAATAAACCAGGACACATTCTAAATCAACCTTCGTGGAATTTGACAAGGTTAAATCCGAAGTCATATACATACACTACATATCTGTGCTACTACAATCTCACAGTATCAAGTGGAGCATCAAAGCTGCATTGACCAGCAGGCAACATCAAAGTAGAAACTCCCTGGGAAATGAAAGAAGAAAATCTTTTATAGCTATCAGCTGTCCACAACACTCATTCAAATCAATTTCCAAACCTGATCTGAGTCTTGGCACCCACAGCACCCACCCTGCCGTGTACACACACACACACACACACCAACACCAACAACTGCAGAGAGGAGCAGAGATGTGAGATGTTGTACAATACCACAAATGTGCAGTGGGCCAGTGTAGCGTGTTGAGGAGACGTTGATGCTAACATGACTTTGGTCTGGGCAGATGCCACAGAGTCAAGTAACACAGCACTCTTCACCCCTCTTCCATTACCTACACCGACCAACTCACCACAACGCATCCTGGGAAATAACACCTTGATAACCAGCCCTGTCGACAATGCCAAATGTAAAAAAAAAAGTGGATGTGCTATAAAATCAAATAAAAATCATATTCACTGTCCAGATGTGTTTGACTTAAAACTGATCTATCTTGTCTCAATCTTTTATCAGATGTTGTGCAATCATAAGTATGAAGAAAATGCCGGATAGATATGTTTAAAGGCATACTGTGGAACATCCCAGGCAATGAAATATAACTCCATGAAGTTAAGCAGAAGTGGCAGACACCCCACCAGAAAAGTCACACAGTGCACCTTTAAATTTAATGAAGTGAAAATGTGTTTTATTATGGCATTTGCTACCAGTATTTTTTTTTTTTCAAAATCATCACTCTCTTACTCACTTTCCTCTCTCACCTTGTTGTCCTTCCTCTCTATATTCACACTGTGTCTCAGTTTCTCCTGTGTAACCTCTAAAGTCTGAGTATGTCTGCAGTGTTGATAGCGAGGTAATACACTGATAAGTACAGGGATATTTCAATTTTATTATCATTACCGCACAGGCCTGAGGAGCGCAAGTCGAGAGGGCCGCAGCGTCAGGAAGCAGCCAATCCAATAACAGGACACCGGATATTCACTACAGCAGAGAGGGCACGCCTTTAGAGCAGTGCACAGGAGACAGCGCAGTATATAAGAAACTGTCAGATTTAGCTGTTTGCAAACTTTATTTAATACATTTGTTCTTTTATCATTGTTTAGTTTCATAAATAAACATAATATTTATATCTTATTGTTACTGTTTTTGTGCATCAACATAGAAACTTCACAAAATCTGTCTTTTATGAAACAAAAATGTAATTAGAAGTACACTGATTCTGATTGATTCTACATTAAAAGCTACTCGTTCAAATATCTGATTCAAGACAATGATGACGTAAAAACTACTAGTCCCATGCTGACTGATTGATCCATTTGGACATTTTCCTAAAAAAAAAGAGTCCTGTTCAATTTTTTATTTTTGTCACAGACGATCTAGCACATATAAAACCTTACTGACTTACTGGCCTTTTATCTCACTATAAATTAAATTAGCTGTCTCGTAAACCAGAGAGGTGGTCAGAAAAAAAAACAAGTTTGCCTAAGCATATCTTACTCTAAACAGACTCAACTGTCCATGCTCTACGTCTCCACTTCTCCTCTTAGACGATGATCATAATGCCAGATGACATACACCTATGCATATCATCAATATACAAGCGCAATTACATCTCACGGACATCCGCGTAATGTCACTGGGTGCCACTTACAATCCCATTTGCCACCCACACATTGTCTGACATCGGCTATATGCATTTTATAATAGAAAATGTCATGGGGGAACATTTGCAGTGCTGTCATAATTTGATTACACTGTGCAAGAATGATACAGCTGTCAGAGCCATATTAAACACAAACACAGACCAGGGCGTTTCATGTCAAATCTGCACTTTCACTGACAATGTTATAGCAGCAGCCCAAATTGTAATGTCAACAACAATGTACCATAACATCATTCTAAAGGAAATTTTCACTCCGGGAATACGAGCGGAGCCACTTGTGTCATAACTGTGGCTATAAACATTATTATTATTTTTAAATAACGCAATGTAATTTATTTGTTAGGCTACTCTGCATTTTGGGGATTCTTTCAGGGATAGTGGGAGAGTTTCAGTTTCAGTGAAATATGATGACATTATGATACTGCCAATCATTTCCAATATGCTGAAGTATGACTGTTTGCACTGTTATTTTTGGAGAGAGTGTCAATTGTCAACAAAAAATGTAAATAAAAACGATATGGTTAATGATTTTACAAATACATAACCAGTTATAGATGCCTAGCTTGCCATTTGTTAGTCCTTGTTTAAATATAATTTTTACATGACTGCTTTGTAACTATCTGCTTTTTTAAACTGCATGGAGCCTATACTGTACTTGTCACATCAGATTTTCAAATATGTCTTCTGCGATGTGGTGAAGAATGCAGAGGAATTCAATTTTGGTTATAAAAATGCCTCTTGGTCCATGACTAGCTCTTACACTTGTGTGAGAGAAAGGTGGTAAATTGTCAGGATGCGTTGCTAGTCAAGTTTTTCCTTCAGTCTAATGGAGACAAAGAAAAAAGCCATCAAACCCACAGCATCCCGTCTGTGGATATATTTACAGATTGTTGACAAGCGTGAAAGTAGCAGTTGTACATTTTATTACAAGACAGCCCTGACAGTCATGCAGCCCATCCTTAGGGAAAAGATACCCTCAATCAAAAGACGCAATATGTCAGGTACAAAAGTTTTAGTGAGATGTGAACATTCGGCGATTTCTATTAGAAGAATCTAAAGATTCTAGCATTGTGCTCCACAGAACTAAAATATATGTACGCAGGATTGAAGGTATGGCCATTTTACCTCATTGCAGCATATCGGCAATGCCTTGATAGAAGTATAAGTACAGTTTCATACATGTATTAAAATATGGTTGCCATAACACTTAAGCTGCCAAACATCTCTGACACAAATATAACTCTTGAACTTTTAAAACTTAAATGTATGGCCTCTGTGGTTAACTTTAGCTACTGGCACAACACTGTGTAATGTTTTGGCAAGAAGAGTAAATAGCACATAACAGTTCTGAGTTAAGCAACAATGGCACAGAGGATTTTTAACTTGAACAGTCCTTTAGTTGAAGAGGTTGCAGAGTATTGGCTCCCGTTGGGCCTCTCCACTCTGTATTCCAGACAGACTGCCGGCTGTTTGTGCACAACTATGTCCGCTGCATCTCTGTGTATGTTTGCTGATGTCCAAAGAAACAGTCAATACTATTGAAATCTACTCATTCATGTCTGGCCATAAGGCACAGCTCAAATGTCCTTGTGCATACAAATCACCACCATTTATCTCCCACTTTCCCCCACACCCATATGATCTGTCCTTGTCTTTTTCAGACTAAAGCTGCAACAGTCTCATTTTGTTAGCTTTGGATTTTATGAAAGTAGCAGAATATTATTTATTTATGTAAATTTTTTATGATGTCTTTTTTCAGTACAATATTTGAGACATCTCTCACTGCAATGCAGTAAGCAACATAGTGAGATAATATTAAACTATATTAAATAAAAACAGATGCACACATTATTCAAATGCAATAATAAAGCAATAACGCAATGTCCATAAAGACGAGACATGCCTCTCATATCCCTAACAATAAGAGCTCCTGACATCACTTCCAAAGCAAAACTTGCTTTTCATTTTAACTGCATCTTTTCACTCTTCTGTTGAACTCTTTCAGAATGGTATTTACTTTAAACGTGTGATTTCATAGCCTGAGTTGCCGCCAGCCGACAAACTCACAGTGGAAATATGGCTTGACCTGTGGCAGGATTTCTATTTGTGGTGTTAGAGGCAAGGCCTGGTTCACAGGGCCAGCTAATTCCTGCAGAAGACAGGGCTAAATGGGAAAAGCACACAATTCCACTGCTCATAGATTACTGTACCAAAGTGTATTTTAGGGGCCACTGCTAAACACAACCTTAGCTTCTATATTTTTCTGTTGCCTTAAATGGAGCTGTTCACATTACTCCAGATGTCTTGGTACCGTCTCTGCTATCGACAGGCCTACAGAATGTTTTTTTTTCCCCAAATATCAAGTTATTTGACTATCAATACAATTTCCTATGTAAAATTGTAGTAAATGTTAGTTGTGCAAACTGTGACTTGCTTATGACATTAGTTTCTGCATAGCAAATTGGTCTTGGTAGAAGAACATAAACATTTAGCTTTAAAATCTATCCTTGTACTAAGCTTTACTAAAACACTGCTGACATGTTTTACAGCGTTCTTTCTGCTGACTACTTTTCTCCAAACCTGATCTTTCTGACAGATGACACCAGGATATCTACCTTGAGTGACAGGTGACACAGGTTTGGCACAGTGTAAAGTATTATGTGTGTGCGTGCATGGGGCATTGGCAGGGCCTTGCTCCTATGACTCTTTATTGCTACACTGCTCACTAATCTGGATGGCTGGCAGGCGGACAGGCGGCTGGGTGGCTGGTTTGTTCTACAAGCAGCATAGCGAGCACAAGCCAATTAGTCCAAGTTTAACAGGGAGAGAAGAAGCCAGGTACGCAGTTCTCAAATTGATCTGCTCTGTTAATCCTCTACTGTAAAGTTCATAATGATTTGCTGTGTTATTATAGGCTTCATAAAAAACAAAGACTTGAATGTATCCCAAAAAGCGTAATGTTAGTTTTTTCTTTCTTTTACATGTTATTCCTTTCACTGTGCCATTACTCGCACATCGAAGCCTTAAGCACACCTTAACACAGTCTTTACGAATCCAAGTTTGAAACTACAGCCCAAATAAAAACTGCAGGATCCATTATTGCTGAATTGGCACAGCGAAAAGAAAACTTGTTTGATTTTTAATAGCGTCCATCAATATGCCTTTAGGGAAATGGTTTGCTAATTTCTATTGATGGGTCAAAGGTCAGAGGCGGCCACACAAAGGAAATCAAGGTTTTGCTTAAGGACACTTTTAGAGAATAGATTTGTTATCGGTTTAATAATATAAATCGGATCTAGATAATATGAAGAAAAATGCATTCACATGATTCAAATTGCATTCTCAGTTATACAGGTGTCCATAAGTCTTTTATTTTATAATGACACATTTTAATGATAGGATATTAAAGAGAGTTATTAGTTATAGTGATTACAGTAAATTAGAGTTAGTCTCAAACTTGCAACACTGTCAAATTTATGCCAGATTAACATGATAATCAAATGTCCAGAAGCAGGTGATTCGCAATGGCAGTTTACAAACTTATTTGTTAAACTGTTTAATTAATGAGCAAGAAACAGCAAGAAAAAATGGGTGGGATAGAAATAACACATGAATTTGCAGCAAAATTTACAATAATAAATAAACTTACTCCATTTTCAACTGGATGAATACTCAAAGCAGCAACACAAGTCACCTTTCCTTGATGCCCGACTGACTGCATTGAGAAAAATGATAAGTCGGCTACAGAGATACAGCCTGTGTGCAATCAATACACGTAAATGCACTAGCAGTGTCTTGTGGGGAGGGGGGCACAGACACATATACGTGGAGGGGGGCAAAGATTATTTTCCAAGCAGGGGGGAGTTTGATGATCCGGCTTATGGTGTAATTGACGAATGAGAGGAAACCTGAGAGAGCCATGATGAGAAGGGGGACCAGAGAGAGAGAGAAACAATATGCAGAGTATAGAAAGTATTGGACATTCGACACAAGTCTGGCCCACACTACAGCCATTAGTCTAATTCTCGGACTTTCTCTTGTTGCCGAGTTTAACAGTATTACCAGAGGCTGCCTGCTCCAATGCAATCAAACCATTAAACACTGCTGCACTGATTTCCATGGAGTGATTTCCTTCCAATAGAAAATGACTGGACATGAGCTACTCCTCTTTCTTCCATCGATAAAAAGAACAAGCCGGATAGCAAGCATAGATATAGGAATTGATGTAAAGTTGCTTGTTATTATAAGTCATCATATTTTTAACTATTTGGGAGAGCACTAGAGTACTAAAATGTAAAGATTACAGTAATTCGTTTATAGTTTTAAGATCACTTATACCTATGGCCTATACAAAATCTACAAAACGTTTCTAAACTACACTTTCATAGTCTAATTTAAAAATAATTTCCAAGACAAACCAAAAAAAAAAAAAATTTGAAGTTTCTGAAAACGCACCTGCTCATAAATAATATGCTTTGAATCAAAGTAATGACGTGTGAAAAGTTGAGCGTGCGTGCAAACATATTGGACAGATCAATCAAACGTGTCCTTTTGTGGCGGACAGGCTGCAATTTCCAAACGAAAACAGTTTGATAAGCAAAGACGGCGCAACAATATCCATCCATTAAAAATATGATTGCTTCCTGCTTTTTGACCGCTTAATTACTGTGATTGAACAACAAGTTAAAGTTTTGAAGGAAGAAAAACCGCGCCCTCCCTCTGCGTAAAGCCACCTTTTATCGGCCCCACGTTCATTTCAATTAACCGCATGCGTAATGTGCGTAAGTGGTGTTTATTAGTGCAACAAAATTATACATTCATACGCGCAAGGGGGCTGTTCAGGAGAGGAAAGGCGGTCTCAATAAAGAATAGGGACTTTTTGGATCTTTAAAAGGGAAGAAAGTAAGGCTGGGCAGTAGAACATAAAGGCAAATTAAACCAGTAAATAATGCACTTTTAATACAAGACTTTTTTTTTTCTTTAAACAATTAGGAAAGAGATGAACACGAAGCAGACAGTTGTAAATGTTTGAAATGTAGCGACATGAGACCAGTGCAGCAACGAGGCCTGTTTATTTATGATTTATTTTACTTTGATATCAAACATATTTTTACTTTTACGCATAAGATTCCAAGTTACAAAACCGTATTAAACAGAAAGAAGAAAAACTACATATAATTAAGATTAATTAAGCAGATGTTTATTTTTTTCTGTTAACATTGTGTCGTTTTTCATATTAAAATTAACATTAACTATCCACGTACAAAATCGATCCCGCACAGTCAGAGGCGCAAACCAGACATTAATTTGAGTTCACTTCTCGCTGCGCAAAAAAGAGCAAAGAGCCAGATCAATGGCGAGCAATAACAGCTGACTGCTGAGAGAGGCGAAAGAAAAGGCGAGGATAATGGGAAGCACTGACAAATGAATCATCTTTTGCTACTTTTACACTAACATCAACGCTTTTTACTCATTTTTAAATCCTTGGTCTTGCTGCTGCAGGGCCAAAAAATAAATTAATAATTGAAAATAAATTTTCATAGCCTTTTAAATGAAAATATTATCGAGTGTTTTTTGAAACATCTTATTTTTGTAATCTATAAATTATGACCAAATGACCTGCCATTTTGGTACCTCACTGCGCACTATGACAGCAAGGAAATGTAGGCCCATTTAAAATAAATAACTACAAAAGATGTGAGTGCGCGTAAATAGACAGAATGAAAGTAAAAGTAGAGGCAATTAATTATTAAATTTAAAAAATGAACAGGACAAAAATTAAATAAAATAATATTTTACATTAATTATGAGCAAAGACATGACAACATTCCTTTATCAATAGGCCACTTGAATATGAGGCACTTGAGTCTTTTGATTAAACATTTCAAATAAGAAAAGTTATGTTACATGACGAACATAGAATATTATTATTATTTGGAATCGAAAAAGCATAAAGAATCCTTCTTTCGTATGGCATTCTCTAAATTCATTTCGTCCTCTCTCTTATTGGTAAGATCACAACGCGACAATACTGTGGATATTAAACACATAATTCCTGTAATTTGTGTTAAAAATGCCAAAACACTTTTTTTGATTATAATCCACCGATAAACTTAAATGCATCGGCCGCGCCACAGCGCATTACTGAACATGCATATGGAGTTGTTTTAGTGTGTTACAATATATGTGTCAGTAACGCCTCTCCGTGTGCTCGTTTTCCACGCTCAAAGGATAATTATTGCTCACTAATGTGTTTGGTTGGAAAATAAAAAGGCTTGGCGCTCGTTAGAAAACTGTTCCGTCTGATCTGACCGTCAATAAAATCAATGTGAAAAGATCCATCACGCTGGGATCAGAGCGTTCATAAGGCAACTTTCCGGTTTTTAAGGAACTATAATTTACCGCGCTCAATGACCCGTATCAGACGCAGCTTCCACAAAAGAGCGTTTTATGTACAAGTTATCAGCGGCGCGAAGTCTGGGTCATTTCACACTTTCTCCAAGGATTTCAAGTAAATGTAACGGATTTGTCCAGCATCTAACTTTTTCTGCAGTGACTTTTGAAATAAATCCACAGGATCGTTATCCAATTTTAAACATGGGCATAAAACTTAACAGCTAATGTAAAAGATTTTTTTTCCACTGTGCGCATTGCTGTGAAAATATTTTTTTTTCAACGTGGTCTAAATTGTTTAAAATGCAAGAATGAAAATGAATTATGCGCGTGTCCATCTCTAACATATCAGCCCAAGATGGATCATTAAAAATCCGATAGTGGGAGACTGAGGTCTGTCATTTTGGAAGCCGCGTTTGGCTCAAGCAGTTCGGACACGAGGCAGGCAGCAGGCCGGGCCCCCGGGACCAACTGTGGCCCAGCGCTCGTGCTTCTGCTGCGATGCAAATGACAGTGGTCCCCAAGTTAACAGGTGTTTCCCGACTGTGCGTGGGCCTGGCGGTGTGTGCGTGCGCGCGCGCTTGTGTCATCATAATGTGGAGACACACGCGCACACCACACAGCCTTTAGAATAAGAGAATAATGTATTCGATGCCTCGGATAAAAAAAGAGGAGGACTTCCTTGGATAACAAATGACATTGGGCCACATTTAGGTTTTATTTCACATTTGTCTGCACATGTCAATCGTTTAGGGGATATTTTCACAACTTGGCAACTAATTATAAAGCGTTAATAGCGTTAATATGGGATACTTGTCGAAATGTTGGTTCAGCAAAACAAAGGGTCAATGTGCGGCTTAAGACCTCTCTGTTCAAAAGAAACGCGCACAGCAGAGCTTCCTTCAAAAACTGTGGGACTTTCATTCACCTCACAGCGCCAGGCCCGCAGACCAACAGAACTGATGCTGATGAGAGAAAAAAATATTTTAAAACGTTACATTCTAGTTGTGTTCGGGTATTGTTAATAGTGTAAAAGGAATTAGATCATTTTAGAGAAATAGTTCCCGTACATTTTAAGAAAACCCATAACGCTTAATATCATAATCAATGACAATAAATCTGAACGTTGAAGAACATCTGAAAATGATGCGCTTATGATGTTGTTCTTGAGGTTGACACGTGAAAACATTACCGTGATGTTAAAGTGTCACTTTAATCAAGTTGACGCGTAATAAGAAACAGATTAACAAGAAGTGCGGTGTGAAAACCTGTGTCCATGTAGACCTTTACGCGTGAAAATACCGAAGCGCGCACCGCAGAAAGTTTTCCGCCGCTCTCACAGCCCATGGAAGTAACGACATAAACTCGCGTGAGATCTTGAGCACGACTCTTTAACCAACAACACCAAAAGTCTAAGAAAGTGGGACTCACCGCGCCGAGGGGCAATCCGCGTCTTCTGCTGACGACTCCTGCTTCCGGCTTTCTATTTTATCCTCACGAGCAAACTTTGGCTGCTGCGAGCGGACAGCTGCCTGAAGATAACGGGTCACTTTCAGCCACAAAGACTTGAGAACAAGAGGCGAAGTGGAGTACTTTCACGAGAAACAACTAACGTTCGGTCGGAATAGCAGTGCGCAATTCTCCGCTGACACACAGAGAAGGGCGGTCAGAGGAGGAGCGGAGCCGCGAGGGGAGCGCACGGATCGGAGACGATGGGCTGCCACAGCGCGGTGTGAGGGAGGGGTGGGGGTCTGCTCAACAGCGACGTGTGTGAAGCTGAGGCTGAGCGTGTGGGGGAGGACGTGGAGGAGGGGGACTGGGAGGGAGGGGTGTCCAGGGTCCAGAACGCGCGCTCGGAGGCGCAGTGCTGCCGCGCAGCGCTCGGCACCCTCCACAGCGGACCCGTGGACCGGGGCAGATATTCACAGCACCCGCGCTCATTCAGGTAAACTGATGTAGAAACACGTTTCAAACTTTATTCTCACAAATAAGTCTAAACTCATTTTGTATTCGGTAAAAAGAAAAAAAAGAACTTTTTACATTGCTTTGTCAGAGCAGCAATATTTCAAGTAGAGGTTCAGGAAAACGACTTAAGACTTAAGGGCAGCAATGTTTTTTCTAGGCTATCACAGCTCCAGAAACACTGATTTTAATTGTACATTGTGACATGGTCTTTGGTGTTTATTTCTGACTCCGTAACACTGAGCCCCAGCCTGTGTTCCCTAGGGTGATCTCCACTGCTTTGTGCGCAAAGTGAATGAATTATCCCCCTCCTCTCTCTCTCCCACGCCGCTCCTCGCTCTCACCCGCTGGAGAGTCTTGTGTGCCGTGAAGCCAATGAAGTCCACCTCCCCACAAAAAGAGGTGGACTGCAGGCAGACTGCCTTATAAAGTGCGCTCCACACTCCAGTTAGTGACTGAAGGAAGTTCACTTCATGCAAATGTTTGCGACAAAGAAGCCTATATTAATCAAGAATGATTACTTGAAAGGCAATACATTTACAATTAAAATGAGCACCTACAAACTACTGTTATCACAAATCCATACCATTCGACTAAAAGACAAATCTGACTTTTCCCCCGGCAAACTTTAACTCACTTAAAATATAAGTATTATGTGACGTTTATTTTGTCCTCAATAATTTTGAAAGAAATCTGATTGTTTCATAGCACCACATTCGCCACAGAGCAACAGAAGGTAAAACTGTGCGTCCCTTGTCTTGAGTCTGAAGCAGAGACAGTCGAAGCCCCGTCTATTGTGCTAAACATGCTAACACCCCCTGCTGGCCACACGAGAAACTGCGTACATTGAATAAATGCCATTTTAATCCTTCACTTTGCTTTAACATGTCCTCACAAAAGCACTTAACCCCCAAATCTATACAAAACTAGTGCATGTATTTATAGACCCAAAAGCTACATATTTCTACATTTTTCAACGGCAGATTTTTTTATCTTCTGATACAAAAACATGAGTACTAAAAGACAGTTTATTCAAGAAGTGAGTTCCTCTAGATCCACATTGATGTACTTCTCTGACAGTCTGATATAGTGAGAACAGTGTGAGTGTGTGTGGTCTGTGTGGACATAAGGGTCTGTAGCTGCAGTAGCTGTGCCATTAGTGCAGTGTTGTCTTGCTAATGGTCTCAGTTTGCTGTCAATGGGCTGCCTGAGGAAGAGGACCATCCATGTATTAGACCCCTCCCATTCAAAGTGTAATGCCAGGCTTTAGTCCTGCCCCTTGATGTTTATAAATGCTCTTTGAGTGTGTATTGACTTTTTAGGCACCTGTTTTACAGTGGCTTCAGCAGGCCTTTAGTCTCCTGATATCAAGCAGAAGAATGCAGGGTTAGAAACTAATTGCACTCAATGACTGGATGTTTTGAGTAATTGTCCTTCAGCACTACATCACCTGCTTTGATTGGTCAGAGCTCAGAGAATAAAGTTAAACAACTCAGTTTAGCTTTAAACTGTTTAAAAAATATATAAATAAAGTGAACCTAAGTATACATTTTGCAGCACTAATTGTACCCATATTTAAGTACATGGTATTTTTTATCCACCACTGGAGGAATATCACTTGTTCATGTAATAAGGTGAAACAATTCAACCTGCCAGTTATTTTAAGGAACTGTAATAATATTTGTACCAACATGATTTTGCTGAAAAATGTAGTTGAACAAGACAGTCCTCTGCTGTAACCTCTATTCTAGAGATTTACTGACAACTGGCTAACTATAGTAACACTGAAAATGAATACCCCTTTTTGGCATTCACTATATGTCATAATGTTTTGTTGAAATATTTGCAGATTTGATAATCACATTATTTTGTTTTATGGGTGAACATTTAAAATACTGATTTTTGGTACTGCAGCACTGTTTGCTATCCTCAAAAAAAATTAAAATAAAATCCTTCACTTGACCCACTGCTCCCAAAATATTGTACATCACTCACTCACTCACACATTATGCAATAAAAGTGATGAAGTCTATCAGATTAAATTCACAAGCATTAAAATAGGTGACTCAACTATTCATAATGCATAATAACAACCAAAATAGTGCTGTTCATTTTTAATAAATTTTATTTCCTACTGGGTACAGTCTGTTGTACTGCTCTTTAATCTACCTTGGTGGTGACTACAACCAAATGTTATATAACTCTGTATTTTACTTACAAAGTGAATTAATAATGTGTGTAATTTCTACATGACATGCATTATAGTTTTCCATTCTATTTACTTAACCTTTTCTTCCCTAGAAACTAAAAAAGCACTTCTCATCATGTAGGATCTAATTCCTTAAACAAACTGATTGAGAGTGATTTAAAGCTAATCTGGACAGGTGCTGGTCATTCCTATCTTTGCTTTAATAATTTACGAGCACCGGAATTTATGGCAGTGACTTCCCATTCATGCATGCCGCCAAATCCATATGTAATATAATGAGATTTTAGCACAGCGGGATTATAAATTACACTGTGATTTGTCCCCTCTGTTTTGTCAGCCCGAGTGTGTGTATGCGTAGCTTGGGGACATGGCTGGCATTTGACTGCTGCGATGCTCTAATTGCTGACGTACACACAGATAGATGGGACCTGATGTTTGGTGTCGCCAGCACAGGGAGGGAGAGGGAACAGAGGGTGCAAGTCAAAAGAGGGTGACACGCGAGGGAGAGATCTGGGAGGATGGATTCACCCCAAATGCCATCATAGACAATATTTGGCTTTACCTAAATGAGCTGTAATCAGAAGGACAAACTCAGTGCTAAACAGGATTATAAATAGGTATAATCCAGAAGTGTACAAAGCCATAAGACTGCAAATGATGCCTGAGTGAAAATTACTATTTAAGCAAAAAAAAAAAAAAAAGCAGCACTAAATCTAAAATAAAAAGTACTTAACAAGAACAAAATCTAAACTAAGACCAACCCAACACCCCAGAACAAATAAAATGAGAACATAACATGGTGGTGGCATGATGGTTGACTGACGAGCATTAAAGCCTGACAGTATGAAGGTTGTGAGTTTGACTCCTGGGTCACCCATGATTTTCAGTGCTGAGTTTTCATTTTTCTCCCCATAGTTGTGCAGGTTTCCTCCATCAACCCAAAGTATGCAAATAAGTAACCCCCACCCCAGTTAGTCAAGTCTAGCTCATCTGGGGATAGACTTCACTAGCTCCAGATGAGATGTGGTAGTAGTAGTGAGGTACTGTACTTAGGTGAGGGGGGGTTAAGTGAGTTCTGTTAAGTTCTGTACAGTGCTTGGACTTAATAACTTGACCTGATAAATAAATTAAAAAAGATCTGGAGATGGATCCCTGGGCAAAGAAGCTACAGAAGATTTACAAAATGTAACTCCAGCACTTAAAAATGTTGCATATCTAAATAGCTAAGTGTACCACACAATGAGAGGCAGAGAGGCACAGAGATAGCAGGTGCATCATAGTGGTGAATGGATAAATGGAGAGGAGGACCAATATTGTCTTGTACCGGGAGCAGAGCGGTTAACCACTGATGGAGCCCGTACACAGCAGACACACACACTCACTCCCAGCCGTCTGCGCTGCTCACATTTGTTGCTCCAGGGAGCTGTTGGAAAATGAAGAATTACATGGGCCTGATCAGATTACATTACAGAACAAGTGATTACATGCATTTGACTCTTGTACAAAAGAAGGAAAAATGAGACGAGGGGGAGGAAACATACATGATCTGATTAATTATGTAATTATGTGGATTTGTACTGGCTATGATACATGGCTAACATTTGAGAGAAGGTACATGGGTAATTTCATCAATTCTTCACTGTTTGCCTCTGAAACTGGAAATAAATGCGCTGTATGTCCCGGTCATGGCTCACTCAAGAGGTTATGTTGTTATCCTATACAAGCCCATTTCTTCTTAAATCCAACCACAATTTTATTTGTACTACTCTTTACTGTCATGCTGTGTATCATTTAAATAACTATATAATTAATGAATTTTAATAGTTTGTGTATGTGACTTGAATACATAGCATTCACTAAGATTAAAGGTACACTGTGTGACTTTTGTGGAGAGGATCTACAACCTGTTTGTCTCCATGGAGATGTTAATACTTTGGTTTAAATTGTCCACTGTATGGTATTAAACTAATTTGTCTTGTATTTATTAAACTACAGGTGTGTTAAACTTATGGCTCTACTGTGGATAATTTTAGGCACATCTCTATGGAATTAAGAAAGTGAGGAACCCTCCAGCAGACAAGTTACACAGTGTATATTTAAGTTCAACTACTCAACAATCACATATCATATCATATTTGCTCGTAATTTTGTAATTGTAATTTGGAATTTAGAAAGACAATTGTCTTTCATCAAAGCATTTACCACCAAACCTAAAGGTTACTGGTCTGATCCACTGCAAGGTGAAATATCTTATCCACTTTGCTTACTACTAATGAATGTGACTGAGTGATTGGTGGTAGCTGGAGAGGCTGAGGGTAAGGATTGGTGCCTACACTTCTTCTTGTATGTCCCCGGGCAGTAAAGGGTCATTGAAGAGGAAAATTTAGCTTGTGTACCTGTCATGGGGGAGACCACACTGGTTGCCATGGGCAGCTTCTGTGCCAGCCCAAAGCCTGGATAAATGTTGAGGAATGTGGCTTAAAGGACATCTGTAAGATAATATATATATATATATATATATATATATATATATATATATATATATATATATATATATATATATATATATATAGGGTTCGCCACCTGCTTGTGTCCCTATGGATATGATATTATGATCCACAGTATGGTATTAAACCAAATTCCGTTTTCCGAGGTGTGCTGAGTAATACAAGCATTAATAATGAAATAATTGCAATGCAGCTTTCCCTATTGCCATACTGTGAAACATTCCAGGTAAAGAAATAACACTTCCATTGTTACAAGCAGGTGGCAGACCCTACACAAAAGTTACAGAGTGAACTTTAACAGCAAACCTTCAGCACAATGAATGTAAAAACCATAACTATCTGTAAAACTCATAGAAGCCACACGTTTAAATATTTCCCTGGCTGTGTGAGCGATCAGAGCGTGTTTCCTATCCCCGTCATCTTCAAACAACCACGGGCCACAGACTTGTTATTTGCTGTGAGCTGTCTGCGCGCCGTTTGGCTTTTTGATTAGAGAGCGACAGAGAGACAGAGAGAGGGAAGCAGAGAGACGGAGCAGGCAAGAGACAGAGGAGGAAAGACAGAGGCAGCCTTGAGGCACATGTCAACCAATGTCGCAGATAATCACACATTGTCTTAAAATAGCTTTGAAAAATACAGCGTCTGGGGCAAAACTGCGCCGGGAACACGCTGAGAGGCTAGGATGCATCACAGCACATGTAAGTATAATTAAAGAACAGATAAAGTTAATTTCTGACAAGAGCCCCAGGTTACGTTTATCAAGGGCGATGGGTAAAAAATGTTGTATTTGTAAATGGGAGGGTAGAGTGTTTTTGAGAAGGATAAGGAAGGAAGAAATGTGTATCCATTTATAAAAGTATACAAAAAAGCTGCCAAAAAAGAAAATTGTTGAACACAGAATTCAAATTTAGCCTATTCTGTTTAGTCAAAAATGCTGATTTCAAAGTGTCACATAACCCTCATCTTCCACATTGGTCTTTGCCAAGGCATTGCACCACTACCTCACAATTTTGAAGATCTGGTGTCTGTATCTCAAAATGGTACTTTATGACACTACTTGATGTATACAGTGGTAAGAAGACCAAAACTGTTTAATACTCCATTATTAGTAATACATTATTATTATATTATTAATCATGTTTGGTAAATTACTTAAGTGTCTGAAACACAAACAATAATCTCCTCCATCAGTCGGTGTTGGAAACAAAGTTACCTGGAACCTTCCCAGTGAAGGCAGCCCATTTCATACATAATCAGTGTAACTGCTGCAGGTGGAAGTGCCTCTCCCCATCACGACTGAACTGACAATTAAACACTTCATCTGTAAAGCCAAGAAAAATAAGAGGACGTCCACTATCAGATTGTGTGTATTTTTGAAGTCTTACCTATGTCCAAGTGGTTCTCATAATCATTTGGTTTTACACCACATGCCGCTCCATATTCAACTCTCTTAACTCCCCAGGCTGGCAATGGCACAAAAAATACATTGATGTTTTACCGTAAAGGGCCAAACAGACAGTATAATTTAACCAGGAAAACTTTTGTGCCCTCATAATTTGTTTATAAAGTTTCAATAGAAAAGTAAGAAATGTTTTCTGCTAATTACAGGGTATGAGCGCATGCTGGAGGTGCAGGTGTCACCTGTCAGTTTGTACACATTTCAGTGTGATGGGATAAACAGCCCATAGTTTATATGAATGATTTCCTCCTCTCCACTACTGCACACCAAGGCTAGTATTTAAGCTAAAAATAATGTTTATTCTTGCGAACGTTTAATGGTCCGTCAAATGGGATAACAAGGACGGCTGATTTGTGGGCCTCTCTCTGCAATTACCCATTGCTCCCACTTCCTGCCTGTTAAACAGCCCATTGATTTTATGCTGAATATTATTGTGCCATATTCCTCTGGAGTGCTTTGATAGAGATATGAAGTGATTGGACTCAGACACAAAGAGGAAGATGAAGACTGAAATGTTTTTTTTATCACTGATGTCCAATCTTCCAAACAGTCAAATAGTCAAACTGTGCTTTTATGTCATAGTACTGAATATAATAGAGATTTATATGTTATCATTTGTGGAACCTGAGATTAAGTATTGGCAAGAATCTAGGAATATGATAAGCACAAGGTTGGCATAAAACTATACTGTACATAGTGACATTGTTTCTTGAGCTAAATTTATTTTATTTGTCACATGATTGTGTCTAAAATACAGTATGAGTAAGTCTGTCTGTCTTTGTCTGAAAACAGCATGGTGCTGTGCAGGTTGGTGATGCAGACTCTAAAGAGGGAAGATTACAGAGAAGAAGTCAAGTGACAAATTCAAGTGGCCAGAAGAAATCTCAATTCATTTAGGCCCAGTGAGCAGCGGAGCGGCTGTCAGGGCGAGTGGGAGGAGTGGGAGGGCTCGCCCCCATGTGACAGATACATTAGAGATGAGTGCAACAGTTCATTTTGTCTGTCTGGGCAAGAGAGACAAGAATGTACGCTGGTCAAGAGTTATAACCGAGTAAAATCAAAGGACAAAGCACTGTGTAAAGCTATTTCAGATACTACTTTTAAAATGCAACATGTGATGAAGGTAGTTTTCAACAGAAACAGTATATTGTTTTACCTGGATCTCTGTCCATGTTTGGACTTTGCTTTACAAACAATCAACTTATACTTTTCACCACAGTTTGTGTACATGCATCATTTGCCCCAGAGAGATTGGTCCAGCAGCACCTAAGGGTGGGTCAAACGCAGTTAACTAAATGCTACACGGACGGTACTGGGGCCAGAATAATTGTGTTTGTAATAATGAGCAATACTTAATAAGTCCAGAAGATACAGTTCATATGATGTTACAGTTAAAAGTTAAACCAGCTTCAGTTAATTGTTCCATTCAAATTCACTGTCAAGAGAGAGCCTTGTTTTTTTTTTAAGACTAATATAATTCAAATTGAGGTCATAACACTCTCCATCTATCTGCACAGTTGCTTTGCATGCAATGATTCATTGATCACTTTTAAAGGTAATAGATACATATTTAAATTTATCAATACACAAAGGAATAATCTACTTTTTATGATGCCTTATATTGACAAGCAATACGTTCATTCAGTGCATATTGATCTTTACATACATTTATGGCATTCACATTGAATAGGAATGAACTCATTGTATAATCCATAATCCAGCCTCATAATACTAATAGTGGTAAAATAACATCAGCATTGCCTGTAATGGAAACAGCGCTGTGTATGGTTAAATCAATATTCGTATATGTTTTGTAAAAAGCAATTACTCGTAGTGAAATTGCGTCAGTCTGAGTGGCGCAAACATTTTCATTTCTCAAGGTGATCTAAGGACGTTGTAGTTAACTTGTGTGGCGGCGCTGCACACTGCTGACATGTCCTTGTGCAGGCATCTCAAGCATGATGTTAATAACAATAATTAGCTCCTAAGTGTTTGTAGAAGAGGGGCGGGGTGCAGACATGAATATTCTCCCATTGTGTGTGTGTCCTGGACAAATGGCTTCCCTGCGTCTGTTTAAAAGAACAAATTAGCCCTAATTGCTTGTAAAGGTGTCTGGATTGAAGTCAGCTTTTTTGGATCTTAATGAAACATGTTGTGTTTAAAGCCATATCACTCATACACAAACAGAAAGCATTTAATATGATAATAAGGTAATGTTGTGACCATTTAGAAGTGAGAGTGCAATTAAAGCAAAATATATTCTTGATAATTACTTGATTTGATTTGATCTCAACCAAAACATTAGAGGAGATTCTTTTACAATTATTGCAATTAATGGCTTTTGATTTAATATAAAAGTACTGAATTAATTCTGTACATTGGTGAATTTCATTAGGAAAGATGGAAAGACAATATGTAGTGATAAAAGTTCTTAGTGTTGTTTCATTGATCTTAAGATGTATGGAAATATACAGATTTTGCACTGAAAAAAAATATCTTGACGTTCGCATCTAGTGCATTGACACAGTAATGAACATTTCATCAATAAACATATGGAATGAATCTAGACTTTTCCTAAAACAATTAGAGTGGAGGTTTTTTGCTGTATAGTAAGACAGACTTTCCCTTCACTTTTCATTAGTGTTCCAGTCCATCTTTCCCAGTGTTTAAATATCTGATAAATTATTATTAATAACAGGATAATTTCTACAGATTAACCCCACTCCAGCTTCATCTACCTTCCCCTGGCCATGGGGAAATTGATCTGAGGAAAAGATTGATGGAGGTCTGTCCGTTTTCAAACATTTGTCCTTGTATTGCTAGAGCCACATGCATTTTAACCTTCTGTTTAAGGCTAAATGCTGCTAAATCTCTAAATTTCACTCTAAAACTTTAGCTACATCTTTAACATATTAAAAGTAACATACAAGGTGTAATATCAGATATACAGTATTTGAAGAGTACCAAGTGTTTTTTGTGTAGTTTTGGGTCTGTGTTGAGTGTAGAAAGATGGGAGGTGTGTGGGAAGGTTTTTTATTTGTTACCTCCGCCAAGGAGGTTATGTTTTTGCCGGCATTTGTCTGTTTGTTTGTTTGTTTGTTTGTCTGTTAGCAACATAACTCAAAAAGTTATGGACCGCTTTTGATGAAATCTTCAGGATTTGTTGGAAATGTGAAAATGAAGAACTGATTTCATTTTGGGGGTGATCCGGAAGAAATCCTGGATTCTGGATCACTTTGAAATTTTAGTTAACATTGTGGTAAATGGGGCCAAAAATGTTGTTTCTCAATATCTCGGTTAATTATTGACCAAACCCCATGAAATTTGACTCAGGGATGGACAATGGGATCCTCTTTCATATTCCAAAGGCTGATCCAGATCTAATCCAGAAGACTGATTTTATCGCAATTTATATAAAAAATGGGGGTAGTCCTTGGCAGAGGTCTGCGCTCTCTGAGTGCTTTTCTAGTTTTTGTCTATTTTTGTTTACATAGAATAATAATATTTTTTAAAAAAGGTATAGTTAAAAAGAACCTGGCAGAGGATGTCAAAAAGAACATTGAGTAATCAGTATGGGATAGTCAGCGGGCCTGGTCTAACAAACCTGTTGTTTTGAGCAGACGGTTGCAGTGATTTTAATCTCATCTAAAACAGTAGCAAATACGGTAAGCACATTTAACTGAACAACCACAGAGAATGTTCCAGCGAAATCCAAACTTTTGTGGACAAATACCAGGGGTAATTTCTCTGTTGAAACTATGAGGAAGACCTGGCATTGTATAGTCAACTTTTAGCCTCTTTAGTAAATATAGCAATGTTCCAGAGGTCACACATATTCCTTAAAATTATCCACCTCAAAGCCTCATGGGATTTAGAGTTCCTATGAAGCAGCTAGTGCAGTGAAGTGTTGACCAATAGGATCTCAGTTAGTAACCGCCATGACCAAGAGGTCAGTAAAGGAGGACCTCCATTTCCTGCTATGGGCTCGTACTGAGCTCCATACAAACATAAGCAGATGGTGATGTGTGGCACTGAGAGCATCCTTATTTATTCTTCATGCATATTTAAACAGCAAAGGTCAAATGACTAAACTGGACTTAACCTGATGGCAAGTAGAAGGAATAGGAGATATTCAATATATCAATATTATGTGACATTTTTAAATGCTCCTCCCCAAAAAAGACTATAGAACTGATTTGGCTCACATAGAGTAATCTCTGCTTCAGTGTTGTAAGGATGTAGGGTAGGTCTACTTACAGAGATAAAGTAATACTAGGACTAAAAGGTGAAGTAGGATTTTCCTGATAGTGAGTAGCACAATTTATCATCGATATTTCCATAACTATCAGAATAGGTCTTAAAGTAAAAAATGCAAAACTTTGCACTTTTCTCAATTAGTGTACATTTTTGGTAACCAGAATGTCCCCATGCATTTAATACAATAAGAAATGTAACCAACAGCACCAGCCCTCGCCACCTTCCCAGTTGCCATGGCACTTGAAGTGTGATTAGAACTCAGGGTAACCAACATGGCCGACAATATTGACTTCCTGTCCAGTTCATGCAAACAGGATGTGACAGATCTAATTTGTTTGTCAGCCCACCTTAATTTAAACAGAAGAGTAGAAGTAGCAGAAGGGGAACGAATAAGATGGGCAACAAGGGGAGAGCCATATTTACCCATACACACAATAAAAGAAACTGCTTCAGGATAGGGCATGTTTCATTTTGTTAATTGAAAATGTGTAATTTTAAAATGTGTTTTTAAACCAGAAAGTGCTTGGAAAACAAAAAGAAAGATAAGTGTGGACAAGACAAATAGCTAGTATTGGATATTGGAACACTTGTAAACAATAACACAGGGTGAGAGTGTGTTGGGTGGACAGTACTTGAGTGTGTCTGTGTGATGGTAGTAGAACTATGAATGTGACAGTGAATACAGAGGGCTCCATTACAGTCTAAATCATTGATTGCTTCCCCACACAATCTCCCACAATCCACCTGTCCATCTCCTTCGTTGATATCTACAGTCTCTTTACCTGAGAGATACCGGCGCTAACACACTGACACCAGATGTTGTTCAGGACTGGCTTATCATACAGTTTGTATAGTTCCTGGCTTTACAACTTCAATGGATTTTATACAAATTTATGAAATATACAGGGACTTTTGAAAGGGTTTACCAAACTACCAAAATACTGTTATGCCAGAAGTTTTTTTTGTTTTTTTTTGTTACTCCAATAAAACCAGTAATCAGTTATATTAAAGACGGCAAGTCAGAATACTGTAGTCCTGCGATTTACGTAAAGTCTTTGTAAAGCCCTTCTTGGTGTGTTTCAGATTAGGTCACAATATTATATAAGACAATAATATTTATTACAGATGGGGAGAAACTAAAATTCTGGTTAAAATGAGGATTTTAAAATGAAGAGTTCTTTATTTTCATTATTAAATGAAATGATCAGGTTCAACATCTATGAATTCACCTTATGAGAATACCCTAATCATTGGAAAACTGGCTCTTGCTCCTTATCTGTAAGTATGACATCATCACATTCTCAAATCAGAAAACCACCAATTATGTACCGCTCTGCACATTTGTATCAGGATGAAAAACGCTCCCACAAACATGATTTTATTTTATAACCCAAGAGCATGCACAAACCAGCACACTGCCACAAGGCGCTACAGAGACGGTTACAGAGGCGACGAGCATGCACAGCCCATGTATCAGTGTGGAAACAAGGCTTGTCTTGGCAGGGAAAGGGCCATCGCTGAGGTCGCCTGACAGCACCCCCATCCCCTCCCCACACACACCTCCTCTGGGCAAGAGCAGTGTGGTGGGGAGGAGAGCGGGGCTGTGGTGGTGAGGGGGAGACAGTGTTAAGCAGGCAGCGATGACAGTGACGTGACACTAGTGAAATAATTATGAGTCCAAAACAGGGCTGACAGGGAGCAGCCCGTGCCCTTCAACTATCTGTCAACTGTCATTAACATAGAGGCCTGATATACCGCCACAGGACACCGAGAGAGGGAGAGAGGGGTGAGGAAGAGATGGGATAAGAATCTGCATGACTACACGGGACAATACGCCCAAAATAACCCAAATCATAGTCGCATAGTCAGGAACTCTGTAAGAATAGTTGAAAGTCTCTTGTTCACTGACGAACATTACAAGGTATCAGAGAACACTACAACTCTCCCTGGGCTGATATGAAGCTATAATGCAAAGAATGTGATGGCAGAGTACCATTGGTGGTGGAAAATAATAAATATTGTTACCATGCATTAACATCAAAATCCAGATCCTAAAACTTTATGCAACCATTTTGCATTTTCAATTTACCAAACATAAATGGAAAGACTCTACCAGAAGACACCCAAGGTAGGGAGTAGACTGATGGACAACAACTCTTCCATGTACCCTTGTGAAAGCTAACGGAGATCAAAATTAGCTTTTTAAATTCACTATAAATGTCTGGTACTTTGTGTGTCTCTTGTTACCTTTTTGTCAGTTCTCCAAAAAACATACTAAGCCAACCACACTGAGCTATCACTACCATCACCCACTTTCCATCGTTATAGTCCCTTAAAAGACAAACTATCACTTTACTCAATAAAGGCTCTGTCTAGCCTAGTTTGGAGACAGTGTTGTCAAATGGCTGATCCCTTGAGCTCTCTTGTTTCTGTAAATGTGTGTAAAAGTGTTTTTCTGGTGGCGCTGGATTGATATGTGGATTAGTGGCGAGCCCAGGTGAAATATGTGGTGGAACGCCCCGTTATCAAGAGTCAGGGTGTAAAAGGCCTCAGGGTACATAACTCTTCTTAACGGGGAGTAAATCCCTCCTCAAAACAAGAAGACAGTGCATTTCACAACAGTATATTTGGAAATAAATCTGACATGATGCTCTATGAAACGCTGGAGCAGAAGATGGGAGCGCTTTGGATTTACGAGAAGGAGGATATCCCAGTGCCTTAGAACGGGCAGAACGGCCAACAGCAGAGTGACGCGCTGAAAACACAAATAAAGAGTCAGCTTTATGGTGTGGATGGATGGGTTCCCTGGAAGACACTTGGCTGGGTTTTTATTTGGTCCTGGCTTTGGCCCGAGACACTACATATTTCTGTTTTATGAAGAGACTCAACACCTAAGACAGCGGCTAACGCACAATGGTGAACCCTCTCACCTGATAGTTACAAACAAGAGGGCAAAGTTGGTGAGTCAAGACAACCTATTGTACAAATGATTTATAACATTTTGGGTACTATATACTTTTATATAGTACTTTATATAGTACTATAAATGAAACATGAAAAGTGCTATTATTAGTTTCGGTATTATTATTTTATAAAGATAATTATTATTAAAAGCAGAAAATATTGTCAATATTTTTGGTAAATAATAATGGTCACCGCCATAGGAAAAAGCATTTAACATCATTTTATATAGCTCTTGAGCAATAAATCTGGATACATTTCCGCTTTTATTTATATAACAAAAAAAAAACATCCAAGTCTTTTCCGCACACAAATCTAAACACATGTACATTTTTCGTTGATATCATTTGTAAGTTAGACAAACTAATGGCATACTTTCATTTTAGTGAAACTCTCCTGAAATTAATTACAAATAAAGTACACAAAATCATAATTACAAGTGAACAGTGAGGGTGCAGTGATCTCTGTGGAGCTTGCTTTTAATTAAACTTTTTGTGTGTCAGGTCTTTCCTGTACAACATCAAACTATTTAGACAGTGGAGTCGACAGGGGATTGTAAAACAAACTGTTGCAGCTGCTAAAACAGCCATTAGTGCCAAAACTAATTGCAGCCATCTTGTCCATCTTTGACAGTGTTCCCCCGGTGAAAGCCCGGACTGGTCAATCTCTGCTCTGCCTTTCATACTGTATCTCTTTCAATCTCTCTCACACATGCTAATCGGCCCTGCTCATTTGCATCCTAATGATTTCACTTGTAGCCATACTTTCATCAGCCCTTGTCCGATTTCTGTATTGAGTCATCTTCTGCCAAAGCCCTCCCGCTCATCTTTGTGTTAGTGTCGGCGGGCTCTTTTTGTACATACAAGAAAAGTGAAGGTGATCATTTAGTACTGTCCCCACACATTTCGTTCAGCCATGTTTGATCTGGTACAAGAGAGGACCAGAGACCAGAGGAGAGGATAAGAACAAAACTAATCAGGAAGAAGTTTGGAACTGGCTAAAAATTGTAATATGTTAATCTAAACTTAGGCTAAATTATAAAAAGCAACAACAACAACATCACCAGTGCAATGGGAGAGGGTAAAGTGAATGAAAAGCACTGCAGTCACGAGAACAGGGGAACAAATGTAATGTGCATACATTATAATAGTAGCAGGTAGATGTGAAGAACAGCAGACAGGCTTGAGCAGGGCACCTATCACAGCAGTTAGCTGAGATGGATTCACTGCTGAGTGAAGTGTCCAGTAACGATTGAAAAGGTCACCCATGTCTCCGGAGCGCCCCTGAATGCCTCACACCTCCGCCTCTAATCTGAATAGTGCCAGTGTGTTGGAGGAATCTGAATAGTAATAAGGTGGTCTGATAGATTGATGCATAACACAGAGAAGCATGCAGAGCAGCTGGGCTATTCCAGTGTCACCTCCCTTTACCTCTGCGGCACGCCCCGGCTCCCATCAGCCACCTCTGATAGGACTGTTCTGACACAGGACCTGGACCACAAGGACTTTAATCACACTGGGGCAGTGTTGTTTCAGCGCTCCTGGGAAACACATTTTCATCTGTTTGTTAAGCATCAAACAAATGTGAGCTTTTGCTTTTTTTTTCTTGTCTTATTTTAATCTATTTTAAAATAGGGGTTGTATAAAGTCAACATCCTTTGCAATTTATGAGTACATTAGTTTTACCAAGCCACTACAGACCAATCATGCTATCAGGGGAGGTCATGTTTCACATTGACAAATTAAAATAAAGAAAAAAGGATACAGGATTAAAATGTATACTAAAAACATCTTGTAGATTTGTCCAACAATTTTCCTCTCTTTTATTTTATCCAGGCTTTGGAGAGGCTCAATTTACCACGTAAAACTGCAAATGCTAAACATGATTATTACATAAAATCCATATTTGCGATTTCTTTTCTCCCTGGCAAGCAGCCCATGCTTTTTTAGCCCTAAGCTCAATTAGAGTTTGAGGGTGAATGGCGACGACTCCGCTGTCCTTTCACAATTACCAGCCGCTGTGAATATTAAAATAATATTAAAATGTCCGCCTCTATCTCCCGTCCGGTCCTGATTGCTATCTTAACCTCTGACTTTGTGGATAGAAGGGGGAGGAGACAGTGGTCCGGCCTGCTCTGGAACAGCACCACCACGGTCTAATTCTTCAGCCTGTGATTTCTGGATAATAGAGAAGATGGATAATGTATGCATGGGAGATATTACTGTCTGGAATATAGCCACACACACGCATATGGCACATGCACGTTTATTAATCTTTGCCACGGAGCAGTATGGAGGCAGAGGAGAGGTGGCAATACAAAGCCATTACATAGCTCACATACGCACTCACAGTTCTAATCTGTTTAGATAGAAACACCAATGTGTCAAAGTCACAGGACCAACTTTTCTATCAAGTTTGTGGACAAAGGTGGCAATGACAGATGATTGATTGACATTAAAAAATATCTTTTTCATAAATAAGCTATTACAATTTCCAGTTTTATCAGAAAAATAAGCAAAACTGTATTCTGTGGGATTATCTCTCTGTAACGTGTAATAAATAAATATAATTAAAATCATGAGGGAATCTTAGACCTCTGCCAAGACAATGACCTTCTCTCACATCAGATCATTCTTTGCTATACAATTAAATGATACCATAGACAAAGTTGAGGACTTCTGATACCACATTTTGTTATTTGCAAACAAAAGTCAGTTATACATTCTAAATCTCAGTCCTTTAAACAACCCAGTGCCAACCACACATTTGAACACACACAAACAATTAACTCAATGGTTAAAATGTAATATCTCAGTACATCTCTCACACTGAGGACAGGAGAGCTGGCAATTTGTGGTTGCGCTAATAAATCAAAGCAATATTATGAGAAGGAGACAAAGGAGAGCAGAGAGACTTTTTAATTATGACTTCAACATCAAACTCAAGCCATGTCTCTGGGGGATATGTCTAATGATTACTGCATCTTCATTTCGCCTCACAAGAGCTCGCAATGTTTAACCTTATTTATGGGAAATAGGTTGACCCTGTTCTATTTGTGCCAGTCCCAACCATAAACACAAGAAGACTGCACGGTTGGGAACTGAACAGCATCCAGGGAAAATATGTTGGCAATGTATTTTCAAAATAAATTATTGTAATAGAAAGTATTACAAAGATTCTTCCAAAAGCCTGGAAAACGGGGAATGTTGTAATGATCCTAATCCACCTCCAGATAGTCACAAAATGAATACTTTTTGGATGCAAAAGTTTAAGCATTGGCTGCCAGGGATAAACCCAACGAAAAGCACAACTGCAGATGAAGGCTTGTTGAAATCCGAGGGAAGAGTTGTTGCATTGTTAAACTGTATTTTCTTATTAAAGCAAACAGCACACTGGTTTAAATCTCCGTGAAGGAGATGTAATTTTGTTTGTATTTTCCAAGAATGTTGCAGAATATGGCATCAAACTTACTCTCCATGGAGACGAACAGACGAGGCTATCAGGTCAAGCACATCAGATCTGATGTGCTTGACCTGATAGCCTCGCCTGTGCCTCAGTCTGTGGAGAGACCCTCCTTGAGGAACAAAAACTCATGGAATAAAATAAATGGAAGGCAGATAAGTTTTGAATCATACTGTGAAACATACAGGCATAACTATATCTCAATGGAGACAAGTAGGAATTACATTGTGCATCTTTAGGAATGCATGATATTACAAAAAGTGCTATAACTTTAAATCAAAAGGAGCAAAAGTAAAAGCCACAAAAGGAAGAACAAATTTTCACATCGATCTTGCAGAATAAAAACACCATGTGGATTACGGTAACAGGCCCTGCATAAGTCACCTTCTGAATGCAATATTTCATGACTTTTAATACAGTAAATTATGTAGTTCCAAAGCGTTTTTCACACCCAGACACAGAAGAAACTTTTATTTCTCTGCTCCTAATTCTCTCCCCCCTTTCGTCTGCCACACCATCCCTTTTGTTCAGCGCAGCCCTATTTATCACAGTGTGAAGGTTGAAAGAGATATTATTATGGGGTGTCGGGCTGGAGAGAGGAGACAGGGGTAGCCACATGGATCGCGAGGGGAGAACGCGGGGCTAATGACGGCAGGACAGGCTTGGTCAGTGGCCTGTGGTACCTGCTGGAAGTGATAGATGGAGAGGGGAGATGGAGGAGAGGGAGGGAGGGGCATTTCTTAGCCACTACAGGGGTTCTGTCTTATTGTTTTTAAGGGAGAATATTGCAATGTCCCACATGTACAAGACACTGTATAGCAGAACAAAAATGGACTAAATCAATCAAGAACAATGTCAAGAAGTATGAAGTAAGGCAAAGGCAAATCTGCAGTTTTGAAAAAAAAAGAAAAAAAAAAAAAGAAATAAAAAGAGTAACCGCAAACAATCATTTAGTATTTGGTGCATTCTTTTTCAGTAAATCATACAAAGTTGCATTGAGATTATAGTATCATGTTTTTAAGCTTGATGTAATTTTAGTACCACAGTACCACAATTTATTTCATTTTAGTACCACAGACATGGGACCAGAACAGATTGCCTCAAGATTCTTGGTTTCTGTTTTTGTTTATACTTTTGCAAGTGTTCCTTTTGCCAATATGAAAAAGGAAACACATACAGCAGATCTAAGGTCAACAAAATCTGTGGACTGTCTTTTAAGTGTTTATTTTTTAACATTTATGTATAGTAGATACATTGTTTTTAGGGTTTAATTTGATTTCACTGCCCTTGCAATAGCATCAAAAAGTAATACAATCTACTTTTGCATCGTCTAAATGTGCTCATTTGTTCGGTGCAATTATGTGCTTTTAGCCATAACTGTATTTACATAATGTGTGTAATGACATCAGGTCATTTTGCGCTTTTCCTATCAGAACAGGAAAGTTACATTACCACAATTACCTAAAATCAGCATAAATATTTGATCAAAACACAATCATCTTCCTCCAAAACAACAACCACTGATAAAAACAGCATTTGTATTTGTTTGTGTTGTGAAAAATTAAAGCAGGCAACATTCATTAACATTGCTATCTATTTAATTTCACCTTGTGCGTTGTGTAAATAAAAGGCGCAGACTTCTCCTTGGGCTCACACTGAGACGATCTAACAAAGAGAAAGGCAGATGAATATCAGATATGTGGCTGGATATCACACTATTCATCACAGCATGATTACTGTGTGACAGCCGTAATTGAAAAACACTTATTGGAGAGTTAGGGAGGAGGGCTGCCGCAACCCAGCCCACAGAACCCTCGGAGGGAAGAGCAGTCCAAAGGTGATGAATGGACTGATTTCTCAAAGGCAAGCTTCTGTTTTACATGTCTAATTTTAATGACAAATTCTCTCCCCATTCTCACACGTTTTTTATGCAATTGCACAAAACCAGACATTATTCCAGACTGTCAAAAAATCTAAATAAAGTGTAGAGTTTTGTTCAGAACTCCATGTCACTAAATTGAAGGTAATTTTATGAAAAACATTAGAAAAAGTTATACATACATGTACAACTTAATCTATCCCAATTTTTTTTAAAGGCATCCTGCTATAGTTAAGTTGAGGCTCAAGTAACTTTGCCTCAGAAATTAATGATATAATATAATACAATCATCATAATCATTATAATCAATCACTGCCCCCTTGTGACTGAAGTAAGGAGCTATTTACATATTGGTCTGTGATCTTAATCTATAGACAAACTAAAACTCTACAGGGGCAGATAGTGTTTAAACAACTCCTCTGGCCACTAAACTTTGGCACACTTAATAAAGTGAAGTTATAGAATAAGTGCAGTGTCCCTATGTCATATCACCCCTCCTGCCATGGCTCCAGTGCCACAGGATCTATCAGACCGCTGTTACTTAAGAAGCCATCCATCTCACAGCCAGATCTCGCTAATATTCAACACTGCCAATACTTAACACTGCTTTTTAACCAACTAGGACATCCTCATTACTTTGAAGGATAGTGTCTCTCTGAGAGGAGTTGTCCTACTATTTCACTGGGCTCATCCTTCGTCCTCTTATCCTCTGTCCGTGAATCGTCCATTCTTATCATCTTTATCTCTCTTGAGCAGGTTCGATCACTCTTTGCCGTGTCCTTTGCAACATCTTGTCCCAACTCCCGAGTAATGAGGGGCTTGTTCTGTGAGCAGCTTATGGTGTCCTGCTTGTTCCATGGGTGCCCTTTGTCGTTAAAGCAGCGGATGTCTTGTAGAAGTCCTTGTACATCAATGCAAAAGTGAATTTAGATGGGCAGAGTTTAAAACACTTCAACTTTGTGTAATTCATAACTTTCAAAAGATTATTCTACTATGGAGTTTCAGTTTTTGGTTAAGATAAGTAGTGAACTCCCCAGAAGCCTAGCTGTTCATTATGCTCTTGGAAAAAGAAATGAAAGATGAGGGATATCTTAAATTACAGTTCAATGTAAAAAAGGTCACTTGTCTAGTTTAATTTACTTTACAGTTAGGGTCTCTATAACAAGATGGGTTGAATATGGGTTCTGCAGGTGTGGCACTACGGTGTCCACTGCTTCTGACAGTTTGCCTCAGTGGCATTGAAGGATGGGTCAAATGCAAAGGACAAATTTCCCCACAAGGACAATACAACCTTACAAAAATAATGCCTGCTAACAGCGAGCATTTAGGCTCTTGGAATGTTTCAGGAAATCCATGTAACTGTTGCAGGAAAAACAGTCCAGTATGCAATAATTAATTAATCTAGTGAATCACTCTTAAAGTCATGCAAAACAGTTGGGAAAAGTTGGCAGTTGGACAGTCAAGAAGCATGGTCGCATAGAGGTTTGTCTTGTTGTCCTCAGGCTCAGGTTATTATTTCTGAGCATATTACCTCATCCTATCTTCCATATTGTATAAGGTCTCTCTATAAATGGTTCCTCATGCAACAGCCCCCCCAAGAGTTGTCAAAAATACGTATGAACATATTTAAATGTATATATACTGCTGAGAATATATTGTCTGTCACACTAAGCCAAACCAGTAATAGAATCCCTTGTAAATATAGCTTCTTGCGCTCTCAACCTCCCAGTCTAATTCTATCTGCATTTGTTGCATATCGTACTTTCACCTCTTGAATGTGACTAAGAGATACTGACACTGTGCAGATGGCTCTCTCTGATCAGCTATAATGAACATCTCCATGTCAAATTACACAGGAACTGACAGAAAGACAATGAAATGCATCACAAAGGAATGGGATGCAGCCGGGTTAGGTTTGGGACATGTGGCCCTGTGATCACCGCTAATAAGACCCTTATCATTTGATCACCTTCAAAGTAAATGTCAATGATGTCTATTCCGCTGAAGATGGCACAGAAACAAAAGATGTAAAAACATTGATGAAATGTTTGGCAACCTGTTTCAATATGTCTTCTGGAATTATGTCACAAACACGAGCAAAAGTCAACTTAAAGAGACAAAAAGAACATTACAGTGTCAAGAATATGTTCAAAGTAAGGACAAAGGAGATAGAGTTGGCAAAACAACAGTAATACATATTAAGTGGACTGTGCAACTTTTCTGGTTGGGGTATATCACCTGTTTTTCTCCATGCAGATGTCATTGCTTGGCTTGGAATGTTCCACAGTATGGTAGAACTTATCTATCTTCATGAAGATAAGCAGATAACACCACCAGGCCATGTTACAAATCAGATCTGTGGATCTCCCTTACAGTACAAAGCATGTTTTTCAAGTGATGTCAAAGCAATAACATAAAAACAGTCAAAATAAAGTAATTAAGAAACTGATGTGTTTAATTCCACATTGTTGGAAATTCAAGCAAAGTAGTAATGTCCTTGGAAAGAAGTAGGTGGCCGATCCCCCAACCACAAAAGTTACGCAGTGCACATTTAGTGATTTCCTGAGTATTTTAGTTCTGTTTTTACTTTACAGTCAAATAATATTTCAACTGATTTTTTTCCATTGATCTGTTCCATTTTAGGGTTCCTAATTGTCTGAATCAAGGTGTGCAGTGAATTTAATATTGCTTTGGAGTTCTGACACAACCTTAACCATTTAGACTAGGAACCATCACAAATACTCAACTAGCTTTTACCTACCTTTTATCATATATTCATTATATTCATTAGAACTTGATATACAGAGTATAAAGTTATCTAAATGTGTCGCATAGGTCCAACTACCAAGATGATCCAGGTCCAGTGTATCTCAGGTCACTGTCACATTATGAAGCACCCGCCATTTGAACACACTGTCTCCGGTTCTTTCCCTTCTGCATGTCCCGCTCCTCTTTTTTCTCTCTGTCAAACCACTGGCAGATCGTGGGAGGTGCTAATGGAAAAGCTCCTGCTCCTGTTCCCCTTGTTCACCGCACTAATGTGAAAGGCAGCACCCATGTTACAGCCGTGCGCTGCCATGACCGGACCGCCCTGTCATAGTCCGCTGGCCACACAGCTAATGGGCCGCGGAGCACAGTGGAGGCACACCACAACACAACAGCGATGGAGAAGAAGGCTACAGAGAAAATGCTACACTTACAGGATCTTCTGCTGTTTTTCATGTAGTATGCCTAATTAGTTACTGTTTGTATTAGTTATGTGTTTGTAATCTATATATTTTGATGAAGAAATATATTACTATTTTGATTGTTGTGTTATTTTTAGATTTTATAATTAAATGAAAATCAAGTCATGATCATGCCATTTAAAAGACTAAAGAATCACAGATTGAAATAAAAATGGCATTAGTTTGAACAAAACAGTCACTGTCATTGTTATAAACCTATAAATCCATTTGGCTTTTAGGTTAGAGTATTTAAATAATAGGCACTATTTTGAACATTGGGTTTTATCTTCGTTTAACAACAAAAAGGTCCAGGAATACAGCCAAAACACAAGAAAAGCACAGGTTGATCCAGTGTACTTGTTTTTGAGAGCTTGCATCTAGCATTGTATACTAAGGCCTTTCACGTAGACATCCCTGCCATAGCGTGACAGTACTTCATGTTTCTTTTGCATACTTCTTAGTAACCCATAAGTCTGGTATCTGCCGTCAGCTTTGTGGTCCATGGCGCTCGCAAACACACACTCACCTGCTGTAATTCTCAACACGACAAGTCTGTCCATTCTCTCCCCCCTTTTCCACTGGACTCCAGCTTCAAACGAGCTCTTCAGTTTGTCACCTACTGCATCGTGAGCACCAGGCTGTAGCCACCATGCTCTGGACGCGTGTGTGCTTGTGTGAGTGTGCTTGTGTATGTTACTTTCTTACAGTATGTCTTATCATGGAGAGACGATGGTCCGCCTAACAATATACTCCCCTCCAGCTCTCCTCCTGGACTTACCCGAGCTACCTGAACAAACAAGTCTCAGTTTGTCAGACCCAAAACCAAACTGGAGTCTACTTATGGACAACACTGAACCAGTCGGTGACACTACTGTCCACATGCAGTTGGAGAAGTGTTGCCTCAAAAACTATAGGGATGGAAAATACCTACAGAATAAAAATGATGCAAGTTTGTTGGAATCATCCATACTTTTAGACATAAGAGGTGAAAAATAGTCAATCATAATCAAGTTGTAGGAGCCAATATTTTTATAGCAATATGATTTGGCAAACGAGCATACACTGATAAAACACTGGTTTGCAGCCCCACCCTATATTAGAATTACAGTAAAATTTACTAATAACCTTTATATAGCAAGCTTAGCAAGAATTTGACCTGGAAACATAAAAATGGACTTTATATCTGGCTTATGACTTTGAGTGTACCCACATCACACCTTGTTGGCACTTTAAGCATTTTATTGTATTCCATCTACAGCAGAAATTCTTTAAGTATAATCTTGGATAAATGGGTAGGTCATGGTGTTGTACTTTCTGCCTTTGAGGTGCAAAAGATTCAATGGAAAGCAATCAGATTTAAGCCCCCTTGCCTCATGTGCCGAGTGATTTTAAAAAGAGCTGCTTTAGCCTGCCATAACACGGCTCTGCGACAGACGGACAGGCAGAATATCAGGTGTTAAAGCTCTTTCTGTCTATCATACACACTCTATTGTTGATGCTCCCTCCTCCATCAGCGCCACTCTCTCCTGGCTGGCTCGCCTCCTCTGTCATACTCCCCTCCGTCTCCGTGACAATTGCGTTATTTGGCCTTATCGAAGAATATGAAACGCCGGTGCGGGACATCTCCTCTCCGAGCCCAACAGATATGCCAATTCATTTCGCAGCCGGCGATTTGACAAGCAAGACTGCTCCTCTTGAAAGACATCATTCATGCGCACAGCCCCAGCGATCTGCTCTCCACCTCTCTCCTCTCCCACCTCTTTTATCCTGCCTTCTCCATCCCATCTTCTCTCTTCTCTCTGGCTTGTTGCAATCTGTAGAGCTTCAACTCTTAGAGATTGAAAGGGGCTCTTGGTCTGGGACAAAAAGCCCAAAAGAAGCAGGAGAGCAAAAAAGAAAACACCTCCTAGTACAAGAGCTGTAAGGTTAAACTAGCAATTCAAATAAAGTGAGTCAAGGTTAAAGGTACACTACATAAGTTTATGCTAAAAATATTGTAAAATTATGAATTCTTACTGTGAGGAGGGTCACCTCTCCACAGATTAGACCTGTCAATTGGTCAGGTATCATCAGTGCATCTCCCAATTTTTGGAAATTCTGGTTCTGAATTGTTAGGTAGAGCACATTTAAACAGTTAGATTACAATAACTAAAGAACATGAATTGATGGAGACTAGAAAACTAGAAAATCAGATAATCAGATAAATCTAAATGTTGAAATGGACCCACTTATAACACTAATATACACCTTGTGGTTTAAAATGTTTTTGTATCTTCTGTAGTCAATTATGAGATTTGTAGACCAACTAATACTGTTTGTATACATTTCTTACTATCTTTTTTGGATTGGTACAAACTACCCCATGATGGGGTGTTGGTGGAAAGACTTGCCTGGTGATAACATTGTGGACATTAGAAGTGGAATTGTTGAAGACAGGAGTATAGCGGGCGATGGCGGGGTGTCTGAAAAGAAATTGGTGCCCTATAAGCTGCAGCAGGGATGACACGGGCGCTAATACAAGTGTTTAAATATTTGATGCAGGGAGGGATAAAGCGAGATCGGCTCGTCTCGGAATTGAGTGTCAAGTCGGGAATCTATTACGGAGAATCTGTATGTGCGCCCGTGTATTTGTGTGAATGAGAGGCACATTTTGACAGTGCGCTTGTTGTCATCACAATCTCCTCACAGCCAGCAGCTCCAAACACAGACCACAATATTAGCAACCGATCCTTGTCCCCTACTCCCCCTCCTCACTCCCCCCTCATCTCCCCCAGTCTTCACCTAAATGTTTTTCTGCCAAGCTTCACTAGGCTCTGATTACTGTGTCTTTGGGATGGAGGGTTCTTGTTGTTTTTTTGACTGGCTACAAAAGTGTGTAACAAAACAGTGGAAGGTATGGTGGAGGTGAGAAAGAAACTGTTGTTGTTTGTGCATGAGACTGTACAGTGAAGTACGAGCTAGTGTGAAAAATCCATTTTTTTTTCTTTTACACAAAACTGAAATATGTTGAAATTTTAACAAAACAATTTAATGTACAATTGCTTGATTAACAACAATTCAGGCTTTGTAGTAGCTAGTTAAGACACCTAACTAAGCCTGAATCAATTTTAATAAATGATTTGTTAATTATGAAGTCTTTGCTCATTGTTTAAGGCTAATTAGTAGGGGTGAAACGATATCCAAGTCAAAGTCGCCATGGTATGAACCTCACAGTATGATATTTATTGCGATATATCGTGGGAAAGCTCACGATATGGTAGGGAGGCTCACGATTATGGATGTAACAATATCCAAATCTCACAGTATGCTATTTTCACAATATACATCTCATGGTATTTATTGTGATATTTTGTGGAGGCCAACAAAACTGTGAATATGCTACTTTTTCCTCTTAAAATGCCTAATGTCTTAGGGCTTAGAAATGTTATTTCTTCATGTAGTCTATACTGAAATGGAGCAAAGGATCATGGTCTATGTAGTTCCCTCTGTCTTTTTTTTAGCTACCATATTTTTAGTGCCATAACTATTCATTTAAGCAAAGAGGCTTGTAATTCGATATATTGTGATGGTCCACGATATTATTGTGAGAACTGTGAAGATACGATATCACGATATTTTGGTTATTGTTACACCCCTACTAATTAGGGTACAAAATAAGCATACATTTTGAAGTCCCATAATTAAGATGCATTATATTAACAAAATTAGCAAAAATATTACACACAGCACTCAAATGTTTTTTAGCTATGAATTGACACATACAGATTTATGGACGGGTACTTGTGGTTTAGTTTAGCTACTAAATAGTGACTAAATATAGAAGCATAAACAAAAATCCAACATTCTGTCTTTTGTCCATAAAGCCAATAATCTTTGCAGTATTGTTGACCAGTCATCTCAGTTTCCCCTATTATTGTGGTCATTGAAAGTGGACCATGGTCTCAACAGTCCGAGGGAAAGGTGTGTGTGCTTTAGCCGTCTAGACAGGGGCCGAGTGCCACTTTAACCTGTGTGTAATGAGGGCATGCTGCAACATTGTTAGGGAATAAAGCTTGTTACTTTACGTCCAGACACACACCAAAACACACCCAAATGCCCACATACGCACCATAGCCCCATGCACTTTTCATCCAAACACAGCTGAGCTAACGCCGGGTCGGGGTTGGCCAACACCATTGACTCCAATTTCATCTGGCCCTGTAGCTCAAACATGGGTGCGCTTGTTTTTTCTCCCTTTGGTAACACTAGAAACTAATAGCAGCAACTTCTGTGTGCCAAGTTGAAGAACATGACTGGAAAACTAATGAGAAACACACAAGCCTTCGTATAGTTGTACTTTATAGGATTTTTTTTTCATCAAAGTCATTTATTAAAAAGGACCAAGTGACTTTAATCATATGGTAACAATTAAAAGTGTATTAAACTGCAGATTAACTACATAATGGCTGGGCGCTTAATGGGACTGTGTTACTTTGATACGGGAGTATAATGGCTGTCTGCTGAAATGAAACACAGGTAATATTTTACAAGCAGATTATATGGAGATTTTATAGTCCTGGTAAAACAAACATCCAAGCCACTATGTTTTATTAACACATATTATTTTAGTAATAAATAGCTATATGTAATCTAACGTATACACTATACATACACGAATTATACACTGAATTTCATTTTGAAGTGGAGGAATTGATTTGTGACAAGAAGATATACAAAATAGTAGTATGATGCATTCAACAGAATAATAGAAGCAGAAGAAATGTATTATTACAGATTCACTAAATGACTATATGAACCTGTTCACCGATCAAAGGCCCATTACATACAGGTTTCAGTCACTTGCAGCATACACACACTATTTCACAGTTGTAATTTAAATATCTGAAATAAGGAAATACAACATATGACATATTGTCTGGCTGATAGTTAGACTTTTTACCGTATCGGCTCTAGGCCTTAAAGCTTTATAACAGACTGATATTTAGTTTGGGCCATCCAGTTGCATAAAGAATACACATAAAGCTTTATTTGAACACTTCAGTGCTGAAAAGACACTGCAAAAAAATAGGACTACACTGTTCTTTTATAGGTCTGTGGTAAAAAGGATTGAGGGTGAGTTTGTAGTACAGTTACATTACAGAAATTGGGGGAAATAATCAATATCATCCCCACATTGGACCAAAAATATTGTCAGAGCTTATCAGGTATCAGTTTCTCTGAATTCTAAACATCAGTATCAGCATCAGCCAAGAAAAACCCATATCGGTTCATCTCTATTAGAAAACACACATATTTTAAGCAATCTCCTGCTTTATTTGTTTACTTACTATACTGAAATAAATGCAACAGTGTAAAAGAACAACAAAATGATGCCCCAACAGTGGCTCAATAATACAGCTGGTGAATACAGTCTGCATTGTGCATCTAGATCAAACTCCAGTGACATCTACCCTGCCCCTGACACTCTCATACAAGCATGCACACACACCTCCATAAGCACACAGAAGGGCCCCATCTCCTCTCTCTCTTCCTCTCCCCAACTCTCCCCTTCTCTCTCTCTCTCTCTCTCTCTCTCTCTCTCTCTCCTCCAGACAGTGATTCTATGTTCCGTGTCGCCACCCTGTCTTGTCACATTTCCTTCTTGTCTGCCACGCTGTCTCTCTCTTTCTTCTCATCCTCTTTCTTTTGTACTCCTTCTATACCTATCCAGTCTCTCTCTATCTCCTCCCATCCTTCCATTCAATCAATACCCACTGGCACTTCCTTCCACAGCTCAGGAAAAAACAATTAAAAGCCATCGATCCCAGAGTACACATACACATATATAGAGCATGAAAACACACACACATTCAGGGGGACATGAATATGCAAGTGGCTCTCCTTGACCTTCAAAGACAGGGGAGAGGCAGGTGACTTCATTCTTCATGGGACTGCCAAAGGAATTGTCTACTCCGGGTGCGCGTACACAACCACACAAACATGTAGTGTACGCATGTATTGACAGGAGAAGGCTTATGCGTGAGGGAACAAGCTTAAACAGCCCTGTGAGTAGTCTTATAAAAGAGGTAGTAGTCCATCTCAATGTTACACTATAATTGTAATATCAAATTAGAACAACAGCTAAATACATTTTCAAGGTTTCATGTTTTTGTTTATAATAGATGTTAAAGTCATCAGGGTATTATGTCTATTATATGTATGGCAATTTAGCAACAAACTGTGGTAAGACATAACCCTGGACAGTTGCTATTTAAAGTCAAAATGAAATAAATTCAAGAACTAGGTGGTGTATTAAACATGTCAGGGTTATCTGAAGCTTTTAGTATTATCTGTTTTTGTTTTTATCTGTGTTTTTTTGTATGTTTGTTTGTTTGTTTGTTTTTTATAGTTCTGGTTATCACAAATTCAATTCTCATCAGTCTTATTATTACAGATTCAAATTGTTGCCAAATTCGAATCTGTGCCTTATTCATCTCATTTCAGCAATATAACGCCATAAACAAGTGCTTAGGTGCTAGTGCTAGGTGTGCCATATTACTGGACATAACAGAGTAAAAATCAAAAGGCAACCCCACTGTAGACATGCCAGAGGTATTTGAAGAGAGATCCAGAGTAATGTAGAGGAGCAGCAGTCACACTCGGACTGTTGCTCAATGAGGGTGGGGCCAATAACGCCAGCTCTAATCTGTGTCCACTCAGCCCTGACACACACGCCACCACATCTGCAGCGAGCGTCACACCTCAGCCTTATGAAAAATACTCCTGCCTCTCCTCTGCTCTTTGACATCAGGGTTAGAAATGACATTGTGTTGTTGTTGGGTGGCTATGTGTCTGTAGGCCAGGTGTTTCTCAGGGTCCGCTGCCTTTGCTTTTGGTTTGTGGAGTTTGATAAATGAAAAAGAGGGGCACGTACCTGATAAATGATTGGGGAGTGATGGATTGACTGCTCTTCCACACCACCCTCGGCATATGCTGGGGTAGAACAGGCTTCACCGTTTGTATGTGGCCATTAGATTTGTTCTGTTGTATAGAGATTCAGATGTGCGTCTTAAAGGGCCCATTTTACACTATTTTTACAAACACACCTGGACTTGTGTATTGTTTTATTCACACATGTTTAAAACACAAACCCTACATAGTTCAAATTAGTTCTTCTCTCAAACTGAAAACACTCTTGCGATGTCATGTAGTACAAGAAGTGCTGTGTTTTTAAACTCCATATACCTTCACTAGAATCATTTGGAAGATTTCAGCCCTGGACAATCACTCCTGAACAAAAGGTAAAGGGTAGCTGTTTACATGAAAACTATTGCTTCATTTATTACATCACAAGTTGGAAAAGACCATTTTGAGCTTTGGAGCTGTAGATGCAGGATTACTCAAACATGTGTGAATGAACCAAAACACATCTTCAAGTATGTTTTTGAGGAGGTAACAAGATTCTAACATGGCTTCAGGCTTTCTCAATTTTGCGTAATATTGGACCTTTAACTGTAGTTTTGTTTCTCAATCTGCTGTTCGAATATCACAGGCAAAAAGCACAAAATATGTTTCCCCCGCCAATTCTAATACTGAAAAATCATATTCAGAATAGCATATTCACACAGTGCTCTCCATAAAGACATAATATATTCTCTAAAATGAAAAAAAAAGCAAAGCTCAGGTGCAGTTTTGTGGGTCAGACACAGCTATTGACATCTGACATTACCTTTTTACACCCACATACTGTCCACAGGTGCAAAAGACAGCAGTTTGCACGCATAAAGTGGCATTAAATTGTAGTATGTAAAAACTATATATATATATATATATATATATATATATATATATATATATATATAGTATATACTCTTTAAGAATATAAAATCAGATCCCTGTGCTCTGATTGGCTCTAGGATGGTCAAACATGCCCAAAAAAAATCCATTCAAGTAAACGTGCCAAAGGGTTTGTGAGAGCTACGATCAAGTGTGAGCTATAGACAGTAAGTAGTATAAATACCTACTTCCCTCATTCACTTTTTGAAAATAAGGTACCCAATCTTAAATGCTACGATGATACACGGTGACAAATGGACTTGCGTTCTAATTGGTTAGTCACTGCAGCTGATTTTCTCTGTAACGTATGAGATCATTTCCAACTTCTGTCAATCATACACGCTAACGTGGCTGCCCGGTCGATTGATTCTCAGTCATCTGAACATAATCTCACAGCAATTAACCAATTAGGCTTTGAAGCTATGCAGCCAATGCTCTAACCAGCCTGTGAGTGTTTGTGTCTGGACCGAGAACCACTGCAGTAGTCTCATATGATCACAATGGCATGAGTTGAAATATTAGTAACAGGTGGCTAACTGGTTCCCTTGGGCTCTGTACACTCCACATGAAGATCTGTGTTAATTGAGAGAGATACATAATTAGTTTACTGGTTTCTGTGGTCGAGTACATGCAAGTGTTTAATTGTGCTGGTGTTAATTAAACCAGTTAATGTTGGGGTGTGATGGCTTTACTGTCTTATGTACTAGCCGTGTTCATTAGGCCATGCAGTCCCTGTTCTGGCTCACACTTGGTTTATAAGCTGTTTTTATGTTCGCGGGCTGGATTAGTACATCACTGTCTGTCCCTCGTCCATAAAGTGGCAGACAAGCATGTCTCTTTCACCAAAGTCAATTTTACTGCTCAGCGTCGTGGCTCCCAAACTGACAAATCAATAAAATCAGAGGGAGTTAAATAATTTAGCGCTGCTTCTAATTAGTCTTCTAGTCCTGCAGTATGGATTCCACTACAATATTGATGACAGACGGCCTGTTTACGGAGGACTTTGGAGATCTTCCCTACTATGCTGTTACCAGAAAAAGAATATCATCGAGGTGGAATTCTAAAATGGATTCCAAATTTGAGGATAATCCCAACAGGAAATTGCATTCCTCAATATTAAACATTTAACACGTTTAAGGGCTCTGTCCACACTAATCACTAATTTCAATAGTTTGTATTAATCCCAGGTCACAATTGGATTTGATAGGACTATGGGAAGATTTTTGTTCAACCTGAACCAAAACATCCAAAATGTTACAATTTCAGATTTCGTGTAAACCAACTGTGAGATTAAGATGCTTAGTGTGATTGTGCAACATTCAGGATAATAAGCATATAAAACATTGTTTTTATTCAGGATCTCAGTCAATCATATACCTAAATGATTTGGACTAAAAGTCACTCTTCCGAGTCCCGTTTCTTGTGCCAGAAAGCGCATTTGTCTTAATAGCCTATGCCAGATGAAATTCAGATGAAGTCCAAACATTCTGTATACAGTAATTTTATATAATTTTGGTAAAATTGTTGGTATTTCTTTGTATTTTTTTTTTCTTTTGATAATGCTTGAGGTGAGATTAGAGGTTAGATTTGAAAACCTTGTTCCAAATTTCCTTTGTGTAATTCCGTAGTTCCAGTGTCTTTTGCCTGTAGCCACTTTCTGCATGTTTGCAGCCATGTTTATGTGTGCATGCTCATGTGTGTGGGACGGCTGTTATCAGTCACAGGGGGGAAACTATCGATCATCTCTTTTAATTACCCCGAGCATCGCAAGAGGACCTAAATTAACTCTTCTCTCCTCTCTCCTCTGGCTGCTGAAAAAGCCATGCATATTTCACGACCGGGAGACCAATCGTATGTCACTCAGGCCTGCTCTCCTCCGTTCTGACAAGACAAGACTTATCGTTCTTATTTATCTCTACCTCTCTCCCCCCTCACCGCAGCCAGCATGTTGTCTGTGTGCAAAACAAAAGCGTGAATAATAAATATCTGCATTGTGAGTTTGTACTGTTACAGCGGAAGCCAAAGGAAAATGTAAATGGTCCAATAGCAGTGGTGGCTAGCGTGTGTGTGTTTGTGTGCATGTGTGTGCGGGTGTGTATAGGATGTGTCAGATGTGGTGCTGGCTGCTATATGAGAAGCAGTAAAAACCCATAGAGGTGCATTAGAGGTGTTTTACCATGCTGCTGTCATTGTGGCCTGTCATAGAGCTACTGTTTTTCTTCAGCAGACCAGTCGTTAAGGGTCTGCTGTACTGTAGGCATACCCCCTACCCCCCACCTGCAAAGGATAGAGTTTGTCTTTTTAAAAATCAATTACAAAATAATTGATTTAAAATGAAAATTATTTAAAACTAAACAAATGAGATGCACTTAAAATGTGGTTCATCAATGTATTGTGCAAAAGGCTTCATATATAGGTGTATATTTTATGTTTTTTTACAATGCATTTCCTAAATAAACTCACTTAGCTAAAATAATAATGTAATGCCTTTACTAAATTAAGTAGCCTATACACTAATGAACTTGGAATTGACAGTTGACCAGTTGTTGGTCAGCTGTTAGAGAAAGATAAAATTACCTGACAGAAAACAAAACAAGGTAAAATACACTTAAAAAAAGAATATACACTAAAAGAATTTCCAAAATAACTCCTGCTATGCACAAATATTAGATACTAAAACAAAACTGTCTTAACTACTATGATTTAATGGCCTCTTCTGTTATTTTCCCACATTATATAAATTATATTTTCTCAAAACGTGAATGTAAGAAAATACTGTGATTTGTGTTTTAATGTTGTGATGACACGGTAAACAAGGCTTGCCCATCTATCTGTCTGTTTTCCAGCAATGAGTCAGTGAGTCCGTCAGCCACCAGTCACTGAATTACCCCAGTGCTACTAATGGCCTTTCCTCAGTCTCTCTCATTGTTTCACCCCCCTCACACACACACACATATACACACACACACGCTCGCGAGCACACACACGCACACCAGGCAGCCGTCCTCTGTGTAATTTAAATGACTGTCAGGTCAGTGGCGAGAGCAGCACCTTGCCACGTTAAAAATGCCAGCCGGCTGCCATCGTCACCGCCAACAAGCTGCCCAAAGTGACACGCACACAGTGTCGGCGAGCTGTCAGCAGCGGTCACAATGCATTTACTTAGTGACAGAATTCTAATTAGTGGTCTGCCTGGTGTCAGCTGACTTGGAGCAGAGAGGCACACAGATTTGTATAGTGCAGGGGAGCCACGGTTGTGAGAGATTGGTAAATGTGGATAAGGAAGATGGAAGGGGAGATGAGAGGGAGGGGAGCGCTTGTTGAGTTGGTAATGGAGAAGAAAAGACATAACACTGTTATGAGTTCAACACATCAGCAAAGTCACTTATAAAGATGAAATATTCACTTTATATTTGCATTAAAATATTTCTGCGGTAGCTAAACCAGTGCTGGTCTGGTGGGCTAATTGCAAGCCAGAAGGAGGGTCTTGTTTAACCCTGTACAGCCATGGTGAACCCTCCACAATGACATTTCGTCACAGCTACATAGAGGGAGTGGGCTGAGAGCAGCAGCAACAACAGACAACCAGCAGACATGTGATCTGAACTCAGGAACAGATGGAAAACAGAAAGCACTACATGGGATTGTGGAAAAGAAGGTACAGCATGTTTTAAATGTAACATATTTATGCAATGTCAGGACATATTTCAAATTCTAATTACTTTAATTAAAACGCAAACAGTATAGGAGCCACTAACCTCTCAGATAAGAGTACAACTTTTTATTATCATCTAAGAGTACAGTACCTGTAACTTGCAATCAAAGACACACGTAGGTTTGATGGTTTTGTGTAACAGGCTATTAGACCAGTCAATGAAAAAAAAAAACATTATTTTGATTGAAAGTTTAAAACATTGAACATGTTCCTAATAATAGTCCACACAATTTCATTAAGTTACAAAAAAGGGCTTAGGAGCGGCTTTTACCACTCTTGAAGAGTTCATCCAGCCCTTATTACTAGACCTCCACAGTAGAGTGGTGGGGCACGCTCTGACCTGTGAGGCTGGAGGAGAACAAGGGGGCTGTGGAACTGTGTGAGCCCAGGATTGAGAGCTCTTCACAGGAGCAAAGCACCCAAAGGTCCCCCTCTATCCTGCTCCTCAGTCTGGAGCCATTAACTACCAGAGTGAAGAGGTACTTCTGTGTTTTGCATGTGCTGCTCTGTTGGCCTGTGAGGCTGTCTGCATGTTGCTCTTTCTCAGCACAGTTGGAGAGAGAGGTCCTCCGCACTCATCACATACAGGATGGAGGGCTCTTGAAAGGCCAAGCAAGTGCTCCCTCAGTCTTAATCAACTTACAAACACTTTAGATCCACACAAGGTTTTGACTGTACAGCAATTGTGAAGATCTGTGTCTAATGCAACTATGGAAAAAGTAACTTTCAGGTACTTTACATGAGACCCACAATGGAGGATTCAGTGATTTTGTATTAGCACTACCAGTCAATCTCACACTGCCAAAAAATGAACCAAGACATTTCCGCCACTGTCATGACAACTGTGGCCATCAGCTTCTTCTTACCCAAAAAAATTTAATATGTCCAACAGCCTGAAACTGACTGACAGTCTCCCAATTCTGTAGATGTAACACTGTATAGCTGTTTCTGGTGACCAAATATTTCTTATAAAAGCTTTTCAGTCATTAAAGACTTGATGAGCCTGTGTCGCCTTCGCACTGACACACCATCACAAATCTGTGTTTGTGTGTGTGTCTGTTTGCAGTGTAACGAGACTCGAGTCAGTGGATAAATGTCCTCTGACCTGGGCCTTTGTCTGGTCACAACACATACTCCAACCGCAGAGGCACCTTTTACTGTGAGCCTTACTTGCTTTTGAGACCATTTGCCAACTGTCAACCTGTGGATTTAAGGACAAAGTGGGAGCATGAGTGAAGGCCTTCCTCCATCAACAGTATGATACTAACTTACAAAAGTGCCAAGGGGTAAAATGCTGAATGGCCGGTTTCTGCTTCTTTTGGGACTACATTCTGATTGGTTAGAGGCCATTAATTGAATTTTTCTCATCATATCACCAAGCCCTACTTCAGATACCTTAATGATTTCAACATGACTAACAACCATATCAACAAAAATGATAACACTTTTTCAGAACAATATCTTTTATCTTAAAATGTACAAAGACAATGCAATGTAAAGAAACCAAATGCTGATCTTCCCCTTTTTCTCTGAGGGCTGTGTTCTCAAATATACATAACAATCATAAAATTGGTAGTATAAGCAAAAAGGAAAAAAGTCATTATCAACTTCTCCATAACTGCAAATAATATGTCACTATCCAGCAACAGTGTAGAAGACTACTTTTTCCCTCTCACTCTCACTCTCACACTCTTGTCATTGTGATTTCGATCTACTTGATTCTTCTGAATCATAAAAAGAAGCCCATAACAAAGCTATAAATATTATACTGACGGAGAGCAGCATAGGCATTTGCTGGGGAATTTGAATGCACTACATCCTTACGCAAGTTAACTGTGAGGTTGCTAACATATCAATTAGCTTTGGCCTATGTATGATGTTGTGGCCATTCAATAAACATGATTTTTTTAGTAGGTGAATGAATGGCATTGCTTGATCTAAATAAGTATGGTGTAATGCATTTCATAGTGAACACAGATTGCATTGCTGTAAATTTTTAAGTGAGTTCCTGTGTCAGTGTGAGAGTATATGAGACCATTATCTGTAATGTTGTATGCGTTATGCAAATCTGCCCTATTTGCATGTATACATATGCCAGAAAAAGTGGTTGTATTAATAAACAAGCTTCTCCTCCCAGCGCCTGTGCCATTCTAAATGTGTTGATTTGGAATTAATGACTGGCTCTTCAACCAGTGAGGGCATACATTTGTCCTGGATAACAATGCAAACAGCAGTTTTATACCTAGTTAACAGTACAAGACACCAGGAAGATCACTCATTTTTGGTCTAGTAAATAAAACCCCTCATTAGATCCTACTACGGAATGAATAACATTTAAGGCCTGGAAACATTATTCACATGCATTAGCTCTACAGTTTGTGTAGACACATATTGGGTGGATGTAAATTTCTAGGTATATATCAACTATGTAAATTGTATTTGTGTGAGTCAGTGATCTTTCCTTGGACTGCAATTTATGGTATTATCATGTATGCCCATAATAACAAAAGGTAGGCATTTTGAGGACTTTTAGATATAAGATAAAATCATTGCATTGTTAATTGCTATGACAATAAAGCAGCACTCTGAAAGCCGTATACTTTTTCAGATGTAAATATATTATCATTAGCTCTGCATTTGTGCAAAAAATATGATATTTAGTCAAAATGAACAAACTTTTGCAGATTAGCAGACTTTGTTTTCTAAACTCTAAACTGTGCATCTGTTTGCTGTCTTCTAATGATGGCAATTTGTAGTGTTTTTGGCGCTGTACAGTGCGGTGCCAAGTCCTCCTTCCTGGTAGGTTAATTAAAGTGGGCCCGATCTTTGTGTCCCTGCATCAATCTGAACTCCTCTAAACAGCGGGGAGGATTGGAAGTCTCTCCATCGGTCCCCGGTGCCCTCCACTCCTGCTTTCTTCTCCATTTGCACCACTGCCTTATTAGCTCTGCAGCTTCTCCACCAGATGAAGACACTTTTTTTTTCTTTTTTTTTTTTGCATTGACCAAAACGTCTTGTGTTGTATGTGTGCGTGTCTCTGTGTGGCCACTATACCTCCCCATTCACTGAACGTCTCTCCTCAGTTTGTCTCTAATGAGCGATGAGCGCAGCACAGCCACTAATGACACATGTTTGCGAGTGTCGCTGTATACATTAAGTGCACATGTGTGTTTTAACCAACCCAGGAGCTAGTTAGCCATGTGGGTGTGCCTCATCGCCGCTCATTTTGATTTGATGCGTCCCTGATGCAAGGCACGAGAGGTCGCGGGGTCAGGCCAATTACTCCCTTGTTGAGATGTGTTGCTCTTTGATTCAGGGAGTCCAAAGGTTGCTGATGTTTGGAGGTTCAGCCTGATGGTGTGGGGGGTCCGCTCACAGCGCCAATTAAGGGGCTGTTAATTGGAACATGTGGCCGGGAACAGACAACAACCTGTGTGTGCTGCCATACTTTTAATGACTAATCTACAACTCTTTAATATCATGCAAGACTGTAAATATATTGTGTGCAATTAACTCACAATAAGACAATGAGGAAACTCCTAAATTATCCTGGTACTCTACTATATTTACTGTCACTTAAAAAACATGTTTGACTACTTTTCACTGCTTCCTTGACTGTGTGACGTTTCGATTGTAAAAATATAGTGTTATATAATTTATATAGTTAAAAATGAATGTAATTGCTTGAGAATAAGTTGCTGTTAGTCCCTAGAAGTAAAGATCACTATAACAAAGGTGAAAGTGCACAAGCTCAAATGAACAGACTATGTAAAGCACACATACACATAGTGGTTATGTCGCTCTCAGAGGGTTTTTTTCTGGGAGGCAGCAGGTCTACCCCCTGGTTCCACTGCACAGCATTGAGACAGACCCACTCATCCATCCTCTCTCCCTCCCTCACTGCCTACAGCTTTATTTATTTATTCACCCGCTCACGGCCGGTTTGTTTTTTAAGCAAGACAAATTGAAAGAAATAAAAGTCCCGGCTTGTACAGCCTGCTGCTCCTATTGCCTTTGTGTCAAAAAGCCACATGCTGGGTTATGAATCACAGTGCATGTATGTGTGTGTTTCTACAAATAGTTAGTGCCATACGTTCTACAGAGCACACAGCTGGCTGCTTCTCAGGAAGGTTGGTTAGTCTCTAAGTGCTAGCAAAGGTGTGCACCTTTAACAATTTAAGCCTCTCTTTAAACTGGGGTCACTGTTCTACTCATCACTTACCACAGCAAAGTAACATATGCTCAAAGCATAGGTGGATCGAAAAACGTAACACAAGACTAACTACTTTTTTAATGTAGCATAATTACATATGGTACTATAAAGATTACTCAGTTTGCATGAGGTACTAGTGGTTCATTCAAATAAAAAGAAATACGTCAATATAATAACAATGGATCAAATTCAAACCACCAATGTTGAGGTTACCAAAAAACCTAATCTATAAAGCCAATTGTGCCCACACTCATGAGTCTATCAACAATGTCCAACAATTTACAGTTACACTAGACTCAGAGCACTGTGGACGTGGGTGCAGACGTAAAAACAGAGTTGTTTCTTTTGAACCAGAAAAAGGCTAAAGTAAGCTTGTTTTGGTCTGTCTCATAATGAATATCAGCATTACTACCACATTGAATTACCTTGTAGTAATTTTCAACTCCAGCCTTAATCTATATATACAGACTTAATTAATAATGCCTCTTACTTATTCAGCACTCCAAACCATCCAAATCATCTCTTTTTTTAAATATACTTGGACATTGAACATAAGCGTATTGAAACAGAACAGATTTATTTTGTTATCCATCACATTTTGTCTTTGCCATGACCAGCGCAGAGCACTGTTCTGGTAGGGCGATTCCAGTTTGTGCCTAGAAGTTCCTCACGCGGCATGATTTGTAGCCACTGACTGAAAAACTCCAAGAAGGTTATAGGGAGAGTAGAGATGGACAGAATGAAGAGGAGGACTAAGGGGAAGAGGCGAATGGGCCCTGGAGTGTAACTCAATATAGGATAAAGTGTCAGGGTGACAAATGTAACACAGTCACATCTATTAGTTATACCACAGACTGTTAAAAAGCTGCCTGCTGCTTTGGTATTGTAGTTTCACCCAAGTCCGATTCAAAGGCTATGGGAAAAAAAGCAAGAGTCAACAATGAACCATACAAAAAAAATACAATGTAAATTATAACAGATTCATGTAACTATAATAAATATAAATATAATATAATATAAATAACTAATGGTTAAACAGCATTACTTAATTGAGAAAAAAATATCTATACAAAATCTGACCACTAGTATTAGTATATTATTTCGGACAATAGGCTAGAATCTTAAGATTTGGAGATGGGTCCCTGGGCGCTGCACTGCAGTCGCTCACATTCCCATGCAGAATTGAAGGATAGGTCAAATGCAGAAGACTGATTTCCCTAAGGGAGACAACAAAATACCTAATTGTAATGACAGTTTTGTTAAATACTGTCTCTCTCTCTCTTTCGCTCTCTCTCTCCTCCTCCTCCTCCTCATACTTGAACAATATTTATCCTTAGTAATTAAACACTTAAAGAGCAGCATGTCTTTGGATGCTCCATCATAAAAAGATGTGTGTATTTGTGGTGCAGTGATTTATGTTGTGTTATTGCACTTGTAGCATCCACCTGTAAGCCATTCATAAAGCATGCAGCAGGATAAAGAATAGCTGGTGTCTGGAGCAGGCCTAGGCTACATGCTGCCCTAGTGGCAATATTAAATGAATAGGAATTAGTGGGCTGGAGTGGGAAGGAGAGCCCCAACTGTGTGTTTGGGCAGAAGAGAAGACTGTTGTTTATAGGCACAAGGGACAGCCATTTATCAGGTTGAGGAAATGGTGCAAGTTCTGCAAGCTGGAGATATCAGATTTTTTGGTTTCTTCTTGTATAAGAGATGACAACAACACAAATAACAACAATACATAAATGTGGATATAAGACAGTTTGTTTCTTTTAGTCAACTCACTGCAATCTTTGGTTGATTGCAGAGTAATGAGTTTTAAAAAATGGTAATTGTCGAATGGACACAAACTACATTAACTTACTTAGTTTATTTTATTGTTAATTTTCTATTTAAGTATGCAGTACAACACAGGTCACTTGCATTCATTTAATATTCAACAGCCCATTACACTATACTTTAGGCTGGATTCATACAGCAGGTGTGTGAGTATTTTCTGGAGTTATGTAAATTGTTTGGGTATGTTTACCACATTACTTATTCACAGGCCCAGCCCACATGAGCAGATAGACAGACAGTTTGTGACAGCATATGGGCCCACAGGGTACACTCCAAACCACTAATGCCACATTCACTTGGTGCTTCTGTGCATCGTTCTATACTTTAACTATGGGAAAGTGTTATGCAGCCCATTTGTGTCTCCAAATTGTCTCATTCGTTGCCTCTGCAGCGCTCCTCTGCCATGTACTGTCCCATGGTGCTTTGCTACGAATGGACAGAGTACTTGAGTGTGGCCAGTGGACAAACATTAAAGAGAAATTATAATGACAGTAAACAGTCCAGTGTTGGGACTGTCACGCGAAGGTTCATGGTCTTAACCAGGATTTAACATTAGAAACAACAGTTGTTGTTTTTTTTGTTGTTGTTTTTTGTGCATGGTGAGAAACGGTGCATCAATTATTGACAGTATTAACTAATAAAGCGTTACATTTGTAATGTGTTGCTTGTCAAAGCCACTTAAAGCACTATAATGTTCTACAATCAAAATATTGTAGAATATTATAGTGCTTTATAGAGCCTGGAGGTCAAACTGTTCCGCTGGTGTCTCCAACCACCAACCACTTACTCACACACCCATTCTAGGCTCTGGCTCTATATTCTTTCTTATCTTATTGCATTTCCAAATAACCCAAATTACTTTCAAGTATTCTGATTTAACAATAGCCAATACTTTTTTCCCCTTTCTTTAAGTCTTGAATTTCTTCTGTTTATACAGTTCCATTATGTCCCTTGCACACCTCTTACTGTAATGCCTGTACTATTTTTAACCATAGCTAAATGGCTAATTCTCCTCTATGTGTGAGATCTGCTGCTGTTGGTAGTTGGGGGTTGACTAGGTGTTACTGTAGCCCCTGAGGCTAGCAGTTAACCTGAGCCCAGAGCCCCTTTATTATGAAATATTGGGAGATTGTGCAAGTGTAAAAAAGGTGAAGAGGTTACATCAGTCATCATCTTGAATGATAACTACAATGCAATCGGTTTCTTTGTTCTTGTCAAACTATTACAAACAAAAACTCCAAAAGCCAAATTTGAAGAATAATATCTGGGTTTTTTGGGGGGTTGTTTTTATTCATGTATAGTGTAGTTCCGTCTAGTGTCAAATCTTCCCTCCCCCATATTTTTCCTAGGCCCAGGGGCATCATCACACTAACCCTTGTATAACTTTTCCAATTCCAATTCGGGCTGGATTATGGCAGTGTGGTGACTATCGTTTTATATTTGATTCAATGGCGTGATTATTGCCGTTGTGTAGATGGAGGAGGCGATGATGTCGACCGGGGACAGAGACCTTGACCTCACCCAGGGGACAATGGATGGACATTGCAGTACTTTACTAAATTGTGGCAGTGAATGAATAGAGAGATGTGCTGAAATCTAAATCTGAACTCACATAGACACTGGCTTGGCCCACCCCCTCTGAGCCCCAGGGTTAGGGGCTGAAGATGGCTGACATGGAGATTGGTTTTTAGTTAAATGTCAGTGGAGGTGAAAGTACAGCCCAAAGGCACTCTCTCTCTCTCCTTTAACATCTCTGTTTCTCTTCCACTGTCTCTATCTGCCCCATCTCCCAGTGGTGCTTTTGATATTCTGCATATCAAATCTAGTCATGAACTAGTACAAATGAAGATTTTTACTGTATGGTGTTTTTGTTCATTTTACTTTATTTTATTGTTTTATGTGTTTTGCTTTTGTGTGTTATTGTTTTATGAGTCATTGCTGATGTTTTTTATTTGTATTTAAATAAAGTGGATTTATGTTTTTAGTTTTTAATTTGTTTTTTGTAATTGACATAAAACTGTGCAGAAGGAGCACACAGAATTTAAAAATATAAACATAGACATCTACAATAACAATATGGTGTATAATTTTAACTGTGGTAAGTACAAATTTTAATAATTTTCAGATTTCAATGCATTTGTTTTAGAAGACCGACTAGGGCAGACAAAAAAAATGAATTTACTGGACCTTTTTGGCAAATAACATTTCTAACACTGATTTCTGTGTCACATGATGATATAAAAACTGTATGGTGCCAACTGTTGGCATAAAGTCCACTTGTAAAGCTGCCAGTCCAGTGGCCTACACATTTGAGTAAGTGTCTCCGTGTGCGTTTGGGTGTGTACATGAGTGTGTGTTTGTCCTGTCTGAAGGCTGTAGTGTCAATCATCCCATACTGACAGTGCTGGTGTTCACTGCTCCAGAAGGGTCAGACTCTGTTACCCAGCGCTCATGTCCTCGAGCCGGTTATTGTCCTAACACGGGACGTACGTTGTGTGTCCACCAATCTGATCACACGGCCCACTAACTCTCCGTGTTGCCATGGCGGCGTGTGGAGCTGTGACTGACAGCTGTCACATGGACTGAACAGCAGCAGGGCAGACCGTGTGTGTTCAGGGCACAGCAGTGGAGCCTCTGGACACCCGAAAGGTCAGTGTCTGCCAGCCCTCAGCTCCTGGCTACAACAGACATACGCTTCATTCACACACTGCATGAACAATTAAGATCTGGGCAGAGGCTATGTACTACCAGCAGATATAAGTAAAATATTTTACTAGAAATGTTGAACTTTGTCTGTCATCCTTTGCAGTTAAGATCACACTGATTGGTCAGATTAAGCCAGCAGTCACCACCCCTATAGGTGTCCCATACTGGTACCTGGTTTACAGTATGCATTAATAATGATACACCTGCAGTTTTCATGACACTCAAAGAAGCTTCACAGTTCAAGACAGACTGAGACAATATACAGTTAAATAAATAATAAACATAATAATATTGCTCATAAATTCCTTTAAATACAATTTAGGCATTTTCTATGATTTGTTTGTCTTTTAATACTGCCTGTAACTTGTTTTCAGTCCTATATACCTATAGTCCTGTATACCTTTCTTGGGCACTGGACACAAAGACATACCATATGTCACTGTGGCTCTGGCGAAACATCTTTTACCTTAAAATTCCTGCATTTTCCTCCCTCAATTCCTCTGTTCTTGCTCTTTCAAAGGACTCTTCTGTGACATTGATTTTTTTACCCTGTTCTTTCTTTCACTCAGTCTCTCATTTCTTTTCATCTATCTCTGTCATTACCTCCATTTGTCTCATCCTTTTGCCTTGTCTTAAACTCTCTTTCACTCTCTCTCCTCATCCCTCTCTTCCTCCTTATTGTCATAGAGGGGCCAGGGTTGTCACTAAAGTTTTCCCAACCTCCTCATCGCCTCATTTTTCATCACCCACCCTCTGTTACATGGCAGCCCCCATCTTGGTTTTTTCCTTCTCTTCCTCCCCTCTCCCCCTCTCTGTCCATCCACAACCCAAATGCATTTGTTCAATACCTGCAGCAAACAGATTAGCGGGTTGTTATCAGCGACAGGGAGACGGAGATAATGGTTTTCACCACATCTTCGCTCTGTCACAGATTAAAATGGGCTAGGTCACCGGCCACACAAACACGCACTCTAAATGGTGTATACAAAGACATAACAAAACACAAGAAACAACTGTAAAATTTGTTAAAAATACTGCAAAAAATCTAAATATAACATACTTTTGCAGCCTAAAAGGTGTATTTACTGTCTTGGTGACCTCATCTCCTCTCGTCTCACCAGCATTGGATTTCCTGTCCAATCTATTGTCGCAGGCCAGGGCCAAAAGATACAAGGTGAAGTCAGTTTCAATCTGGAGGGCCATTGTTTTGGCTAGGGCTTCTCACACATTCACAGTCACACACACACATTTGCTCAAGACCATCCTATGTTTGGCCATCGATCACGACTCTTCTGCAGCGGCTGCCAGTAACCTTGGTCTATGTTTCGGGTTTAGACGTGCTAACTGTGAGAAGATAGGAGATAGTGCCAAATGATTACTATAAGGTCTGAATATAAACAAGTAAATAGCAATGACCAAAGATAAGACATAGATAAATAAAAAAGATTAAGGTTGGGCAATGCTTTTCCTCATTCCTCATTTCCTTGATTGAACATCATTAATTAATCTTGTGAACATTCTTTTTCCTACTCAAACCATATGCTTTTATTCCGATATGACTGAATCTCAGTCTTAATTATAATGTGATTAATTGCACAGCCCTAAATTGACTTCTGCCCTATGGTCAAGAGATGTGGTTGTAGTATATCAGACTCTGTGTTATAAGCTCAGTTAACTTGCTGAATGTCTCTTCTCACTCTTCAGTGCTACGCATAGTCTGTCTGTATGAAAACAAATATGATTGCATACTGTAAAAAAGGGGGGGGTGATCACAGGGGACTGAAAAACATTGTGGATTTATGCAGAAATTAATTTTGTTTGTAAATGATAGTTGACCAATGATCTCCTTAGTATCACATGCATCATAGAGAATATTACATTTGATTGCATGATCATGTGTGGCTGGGCTCGAGACGCAAAGGAGGCCATGAGGTATCCCTGATTTCCCTCTGTAGAAAATATAGAGATATCATACTGCAGCAGCGACACTCTATAAGTCGTTGCTGTAATTGTCTTAAAAACGTATTATTCTTTTTGTTAACTGGGAGAGAAGTGCATTTATGCCATTGCGGGTATTACACAGTAGATAATGTCGTATGCCATATAAACCTCACAGCTAACCAACCTCCATCAGTCTACCCAGATTCAATACAAAACCACATGTCTAATTTTGCGATCTTCCTGGCTGATAATTCACCTCTCTCAAATACTTTTATGTTGCCGTAGTGATGGAGTACAACGGCGGTCAGAGTCATGTTTTCTCCTCTTGTAAAGCCCTGGAGCGGCGCCGCAGCCTGGTCAATAATTAATGCAGGGATGCTCTGTGTTTTACTGAGGCCACAGCTACGCTTTATCGCTGTAGCACATCATTCTCATTAGGCCATACTTGATTCACTGTACGAAGAGAGACGAGAGAGGCAGGGGAAAAAAGGGAGTGTGAATTTTAGGAAGAGGAAACAGGGGGTAGAATATTCTGATTGATATAGATATAAGATTTACAACAATGATAGGTGAAATATTGGAGCTAAAATTGGAGAGTTTGGGGAATGTTTTTTGTAAAATTTATGGCGCAGATATTTTTGTACAGATTTTCTAATGGAAATAGAAGAGAAATGATGCAGAAGCTACACAAACATCACACACACAAAAAAAAAACAAAAAACAAAACAACAACAACAACATTATATCAGAAAATCAAATACATCGATTATCAGCCACAACGGCAAGAGGAATATCCCATCACCCTTATAATTTATGGATTTGTTAACATATACTTCTGCTCCTGTTATAAGTGTTGTGTGGTTGTTATTACACCAAATACTGATTACTGTGACTAGAATGGACTAGGATAGGTGGGCTAGACAGTAATAGGAATCCTGGAAAAATTTACCACTTCAAATTCACTAATTATAGTCTAATTTCTGCGAATTTATCTGTTAAAAAATGCTTTATTGTCACAATTACATCAGGTTAGAAGATTATACAAAGCGAATTCTATTAACATCTTGTGGTGAGCTAAGAAAGTCTGTCTTTCCACCCCAAACTCACAGCCTCTCTGTTCTCGTTTTATATTTTACCCTAAAACTTCCACTGCCTTATTGGAATGTACCACATGCAAATGGGCTTGTGTGTGTGTGTGTGTTTGAAGGAGAAGGCAGTGTTATACAGATATCCATATTTAATGAGATGGAATGAGGTGTGGGTGAGGACAAGGTCAGGGGTGACACACACACATGCACACACAACGTAACACATCAAACATGAACGCAGCCACTCTTACACACACCCCGACGCACAGCAGCACCCAAAGGAGACGGTGAAGTATGGTCCCATTAAGGCGCTTGTATAGGATTAACAACAGTAGTGACATTTGGCGGCTTGTAAGCGACCAGTCTATAAAAACACAACCGATGCTAGAAGGTGTTTGTATGTGTGTAGCTTTGTGTGCTAGCTGCGAGTGCTGAAATCCTTCCTCTCTTATTGTATAAACTTATTGGGCACACAAACACCTGGCACCAGACGGGAGCAGCATGGTTCATTTGGAATTTCTCATTATTTGTCCCCTGGGTTGTGGAGTTTTTGGTGGCGGTCAAAGTGATTATGCTATTGGACTTTTATTGCACAGCTTTGTCCTCATCCAAAGATCAGGCAAAGGATTCTGGGAGCAGGTTTTGCATCAGTAATACAGCATTTTAATCTCAATCAGTTTCTTGTCAATCCACACTGAGTCATGCACACTCACAAACCAACAGAAATATACACACAGACCATCTGTAGCATGCAGTCGGAACATAACAAACTCCACAGAGGGGGCACATTTTGTGTGCCCATCTACCGTTTAAAATTTTCTTTGCACCATTTTACGTCCAAGAAGTATACATTTTTCCCATAAACCATGCCAGTTAACAAAATTTGTAGTTGTTTTCCATATTCATCATTTTGCCTTTATCCATTCAGTAGGCCTGTCATGATAATTATTATATTGACTTATCCTTCACTATATATGAAAGCTGGAATAGCATATTTTTTGGGTCAGAATGTATCGTGTGTACATTTTCTTTGCACTACTGGGAAATCTTTGCTTATTTTTGGCTACACAATGAGATTTAAACTGTAATAGGTTGAATTAATAACTTCAATGACTCATGCATACAGATGCAAACTAAGTACTTAAATGTGCATTGTGTAATTTTTCTGGTGGAGGATCTGTCATTGCTTTGTCTGAAATGTTTTGTTATTAAATCTTCCTATAATCATGGAGGCCAAACCAGACCAAGTTACAGGTCAGATCTGTAAAGAGGCAACCCCGCTCACAGTCAGAATGACTGTTTTCTAGTTATTTTTCAGCAAAAAAAACCACCTGTAATTGAATAAAATGGTAAGGTAAAGCTGTTTAATGTCATATTGTGGAACATTCAAGGCAGAGCAATGACATCTCCATAGAAACAAGCAGGTGACAGACCCTCCACCAAAAAAGTTAGACAATACACCTTTAAGCATTTCATTCAGCTGTTTATTTATTTAACAGTATTTTATCTTTAGCTTTAAGAGTTTTTGTGGTTTAAATAAATAAACACAAATGCTGTTGGTTTATTGTGTCAGTGGCATAAAGTAGTTTCAATATTATTGTTTATTGTCTATAATTTCTTCAGCAATATATTGTCCCTAAATATTTGTTATCCTGACAGGCCTACTATTCAGTCATACACCACTTTAATATGAGAATTGGGTTCAGCATTAAGATTTAAAAATTAAGAGGATAAAAATAAATAAAATTGTTAACCAGCATGACCTTTGGCCTGTTATGTTCACTTTGTTGCCTTATCTATAGATTTGATGGCTCACATATCACTGTAATTATTACTGAGGTAATACTCCTGCCCTAAATGAGCTTTACCTCTTTATACTTCTAACATCTCTGCTACCTTTCCCTTTCCTCTCCATTTCACACCACCATCTCTTCTGTCTCTCCTTCTTTCTCTCTCTCCCTCATACAGCTCTCCCTCTGTCACGTTGCCCATGATTATGACTAGTGAGCATAATGCATAGCCATGAATAGGACTGTCCGACTGATTGTGATGTATAGTTTTTCATTACTGGTCCCGGCCCCCGTCATTAGGCACAGGGTATATGGGTGGAGAATGGTAGCAGGGTGGGGGGTGAATGGTGTGTGGTGTGGAGGGGGGTATCTATTTATCCACTAATTTGTAAGGGAAAAAGCCTCCCCCTCCATGTATAGTGGCAATCAGGGGACAAGGTAATCGCTGCACCTGATGAAGAGCTATGCCCAGGCAGGAGATTGTGTGGAGCAGGCAAAGAGGAGTCTTGTGTGCCTAGAATCTATCCTGTTTTGTGTAAATCAGTGCAGGAGAAGGTGCCATACAGTGGAAGGTAATAACACGTCACATGCAGATCATGTTTTATTTTTCTAAATCAGGAGTCTTTGATAAAAGCAGTCCGCACCATTCTCAGTACTAAAACACACTATAAGGACAAGTGGGATTAAGTGCGAGTGACTGGAAGAGAATAAAATGGCTGAAGAGAGAACTGGGGTGAGGGGAAACCATGTTTTGTATGTGTATATAGTGAAGGATGGAATGAGAAAATTGGAATGTGAAAATTATAATGAAATATTAGAACAACTATTTAATGCATGGACAAAAGATAACAGCAAGCAATATAAATACTGGTTGCACACTAGTTGCCCTGTGCTTGTACTGAATCTAAAATCTGAATAACTATATTATGTTCAGGGTATTATTCCACATTATGAAACTACAAATACTCTTTCAAGTTCCAAGCCCATAAGGATCATGGTCATCTTATGTTTAAAAAAGTACACAGAGGAACAGGGATCAGTGATAACAAACCAACAGTGTATAGCAGGATATCTGACATATGAAGTATAGTCTCAATACAGAGTTCATTTTTGATTAAAGAGTTAGTACTACCATATTTCCTTGTGTTGACTTAAATTAGTTACATCACACTTTATTTCTAATCTATTGTCTTGGAAGTGGGCAGTGGTCACAGCTGTATCCTGGTTAGGCTGTCTCAGTATCACACACAATAATATCACATGATGATGTTCTGCAGCTAAAGGGAAGTTTGGTAGCGTGATACAGGCAGGGCCGCTCGCAGCTGTACAAGAGCTACAAAAAACAAGGAGGAAGAGGAGGGGAGAAGGAAGTATATTCACACACGCGCTCAAACAACAAGCAGGATGTCAACATGCTGTCAACAAATGGCAGATGACCAAATAATACTACATCATTTTAGAGGAAATTATTGTAATGTTTTTGCATAAGCAATATGTACATTAGCCCTAGTGGGGTATTATTTAAATCTCAAGCCCTTGTACAGACAAAAAATTAGCATTTGCACCAGCACCATAAAGGCATATTTTGGGCTTGTGAATTTTGTTGATTGTCAAGGGAAATAAAGTTTTTTCAGATTTGGAAAAACAAAAAATGCAAGCATAAATACATTTATATCAAGTCATGTGAATTAAAATATACACTGTGTACATAATTATTCGGCAAGTTGTATTTGTGAGGATTCCTTTTATAACTGAACAACTACGGTTCTCTCAGTCAATTCAAAATATAAATAAACCTCAAACCTGACAATTTAAGAAAGTAAAAGTGAAGTGCTGGGTTTTTAGGAGAAAATCTATGTGAGCACAATTATTGGGCAACTACTAATGTACAGAATTATTAGGCAACATTTTCCATTCTTCCTTATTTATTTTCATCTGTCAAAATAATAAACAACAAAAAATTTTGAAATTTTTATCATTTCTGACATTTAGAAAAAAAATCAGTGACCAATATAGTGACATGTAGTCACCCTTCTTCTCAGTCATGGTCATAAACCTTCCATCCATGGAGTTTGTCCATTTCTTGATCTTTTGATGATCAACTTTTGATCAACAGCAACCACAGCCTCCCACACACTGTCCCGTTTAAGAAGGGCCTACAAGTTCCCAGTAGGGTTTAGGTAAGGTGAGGAAGGAACTGTTACTGGTTAGTCATGCAGTGGAGTACTTTGATACATGCAATGTAGCATTGTCCTGCATAAAAATCGTGGTCTTCTTGAAAAATGCAGAATTTTTCCTATACCACTGCTTGAAGAAAGTGTCTTTTAAAAACTGGTAGTAGGTTTTGGAGTTCATTTTGAGTCCATCTTCAACCCAAAAAGGTCCAACAAGCTCATCTTTAATAATAACAGCCCATACCAGTAACATCTCCACCTTGCTAGCGTCTGAGTCGAAGTGGAGCTCTGTGCCCATTACTGATCTAGCCATGGACCCATCCACCTAGTCCGCCAAGACCAGCTTATGTTTCTTGTTCAGTGGTAGTTGGGTTTCAGTCTTCCTTGCCTTACTTAAGCCATGTTGCAGTTCTGGAATATGACAGAGTTGGAGGTAAATGGGTTCTTGGTAGCTTCATGTTTGATTCTTCTCAAATCTCTTCATCTTGATGGTTCTGTGATCATGCCCCAATGCAATTTGGCAATTTCAAGAGTGCTGCATCCCTCTGAAAGATTTGCTTTCAGAGCCAAAAAAAATGTGGCTGTTTTTAGGAGTAAATCTATTGTAAGCACAATTATTGGGCAATTAATGTGCAGAATTATTATGCAACTAAATGAAAAATGAAAACAAACAAATACACATCACTAGAGCCCGACCGATATATCAGTTGGTCGATATTATCGGCCCGATACTGGCTCCTGGAGATATATCGGCCGATATGCTTGCTGATATGGGCCGATATTTCACGTGGGCATGTTATACCTCGTTATAAATCTTAGGCTTTCTACATTATGTTCATTTAATCCAATTTACAGACAGATAAATGTCCTAATATGTGGCTCCACATCTGTATTTATCTACGGAGTCATTTGTCTGTGTGTGTGTCCGTACTGTCCCTGAACACACCCCCAGAGTCACGTCACTTCACTCACGTGTTCTTGTTTACACCCACAGCCGTGCGCAACACTGAAATTATTTTCTTTTTACGGACAATCGGTTTGACTCTGGATTAAAAGGACATTTATTAGTGCAGACTTGTGATGTGAGGAGGAGCCTGTGTGAGCGCTGAGTGTTGGAAATACATCGACTTTGAAGCTAGTTTAGGTTAGCGATTAGCTGCTGTAGCTCTGACACATAAACAGGCTGTGTTCTATTGGTCTATTGTAAAGTGACTATATTGGCCATATATTTGTTACTGGACCTGCATTGATATGTAAATGAGCTGTGAATAGACGTGTGAATGATCCACATTTATGCATATAAATAATTACCGCAGCGCGCAGCATTTACAGCTAAAGGCTAATAGCGGTAGCTTACTTTAGTAGCTAGTTCTGATGGGTTGGTCATGAACGAAACGGCTCTTTGAAGCGAACGACGGGAGCCTGCTCCTTATTGGGATCCTGCTCCTTATTGGGATCCGTGTTTTCTCTTATTCTCACTTTTTTCTCTTCACGTTGCGTGCATACTGGTGGTAGTTTGACAGCGGCAGCGGCTCAAAATGAAACTTTCAGAAATCTGCGTGTGCATAGGATAGAAAAAACTTGCATATTTGGCTGTAGTTCAGCATAAAATGAATAAACCAGGACTAATCTTGGGCTCGAGAGACAGAGAGAGATAGAGACCAAGTCCCGATACTCAGTCCTGGTTCAGTTCTGGTTTAGTCCTGTTTTACACATGGTTTAGATCTGTTTTAGTCCTGGTTTAGTCCTTTTTCAGTCCTTGTTTAGACCTGCTTTAGTCCTGCTACCCATCACTAGTAGCTAGAATGTGATCTACAGTCCGTAAATATGACACAAAGAGGCAGAAGAACAATAAATGTTGCTTAAATAAACTCAATTTAAAATCCACTAGAGCCAAACCTAAGTTTTTTATACAATTCAAGATTTACAGTGAATTTTTACATCATTAAATATATTGGCGATTATATCGGCTATCGGCCGCTCCAACTCCCATTATATCGGTTTCATATCGGCCACAACAAAATCCATATCGGTCGGGCTCTACACATCACCTGATATCCTTAAATCCAATAAGAATTTAAGTTTATATAGCTTGGAGTTGGAGAATATGCATAAAAATCATGACATGGTTAAAATATGCACTTGCCTAATAACAGTGCACAATTATTACTTTAAGATGTATAAACTTTCATTCTTATTAGATTTAGGCATATCAGGTGATGCGCATTTGTTTGTTTCCATTTTTCCATTTAGTTGCATAATAATTTTGCACATTAATTGTCCAATAATTGTGCGTACATAGATTTTCTCCTAAAAAAAAAAAAAGCCAAAACTTCACTTGTATGTTCTTACATATTCAGGTTGGAGGTTTTTTAACATTTTGGAATTTTGGATTGGCCAAGAACACTGTAGTTGTTCAATTATGAAATTAATCCTCATAAATGCAACTTGCCTAATAATTATGCACTCAGTGTATGTGATGTTGAATTTTGTCATTCCATATTGGCTGTTTGCCATTCTCACAATGCAAATTTAAACTTTTAAACAATGCTACTAATGACACAAAAACCCATGTTATTAGATAGCACTGAAGTCTTATTAAGATACAATGTTCAGTGGAGCATTAGCTGGAACACGATGGCCAGGCAGGGCACAGGAATCTATTAGCCTCTGTGTAAATGGCTTGGCTCCGGAGCACGACCACTTGCTTTGTAATTATGCAGCATTTTGGCCAAGAAGCTGCAGCTCGCCTGCCCAAGCGCTCACTCATAAACAGACATCCTCCACAATTAGTGTGTTTTACCTGATAATGAAATTATGTAAATGGCGCCAAGGTCCAAGAGATGCTGCTTATTTAGTCCAAACAGGTTCAAGGCCCATTATCATATTTTTGAACATCTGACTTAATTAGGAAGACGAGAGGAGTCGGTAGGGACATGAGAGAGAGTAGAGAGACAAAGACTTTTAACTGCATCCATTGGCCTCATAAAGAGGTTATTAAGAGTCAGGCCTGAAGATGGCCGCTAATGATGTGTTGGGGAAATTAGGCCGATCAAACATTAAAAGCCCAGGCCTCCTCCTGTGGGCAACGCGGCAGCCAAATGGGTCAATTAGAGAGGTATTATTTCTCTGCCTCTCTTAAGCAAGGCAAAACAAGTGCAAGCTGATCTGCATAAAGTGTTTATCAAGAGCGACATGTCCACTTAGGCCTGATCACACTCAAATAGCTCACCCAGCTCATGCAAACAAGGGGGAGTGCACAGGGACCACAATCTCCATAGACTTACAAACAGCAAATGTGTTTATTCTGACTTTGAATGCAGCAAGGATACAGATATTAGTGGCCCTCCATCAAAGTGTAATTGAGTATCAAGCCCATAATGTCCCGGTTATAAATTAGAATAACCAGATTAATGTGAAAAGCGCTGGAAATGGCTGAAAATAAAGTAGAGGCATATATCACAGTGGGCCAAGGAGGAGAGGCATCCTGGCAGAGGGTCTCCTCACAGTAAATTGTCATTTTATCTCTTTTCGCTGTGTTTTTAGCTAGCGCAGAGTGGCACATTTTCAATTAACCGCCACATCGTTAATGGAGTTCAATTGTGACTTCAGAGAGGACATAAATTGCTGTGGGTTAAATACGCTTTGGTTTTAGATTTTGCCTTTCCTTCTGCTCTTTTTATGCTTCTCCATCGCGGCGTAAAAGGCCCAAAGTGAGTGCACAGAGATGGGGAGAGTGGGCATCCCGGCAAGAAACTGTAATTCTTGTGTGGAGCTTGAAATAAATTAGCTCCTAGCCATCGGAGGTTAGGCTAACATATTAGGATTTTCCATCTGCTTGCTCTAAATCATCTAGCGCAAAGGGCAGCCTGCTCATCTCTCACACTGGAGGACAGATTGCATTACGGAGCAATATACCTTTATTCCCCCCATTTAATCCGCAGCCAAGAGCCACCAATGAACGGCCAGAGGTAATAAGGCACGAATCATGTGTCCAATTAGAGCCGGACAGAAAATACACACATGCAAATGCAATATAGATGCTATGTACAGAATGCACTATATGAAAAACTGGTTGACATCTTTACCAATATCATGGGTCACAGTTTTCAAGGCACTGACATGAATCTGTAAGACCTCCACTGACAAAATCATGGGGAGAGATAAACCATAACATAACCTAATCTTAATGTCAACTTGTTTCTTTAGTTCCTCTCCTTCAGAAAATCTTATTATTATTTACTTAGCTGGGGGAGTGAAGTATTAGCTTGCATGTATGCTTACATTTTTCTGTTATTCATAAATCACTGTAAAATGACTAATGATTATGCCAACTGACCAAAGAAAATAAACTAACTAAACAAATTAAAGAAATATTTGAAACAGCCAGTGTCATATCCACTGAAAATCTCTCTGTTCATCTGGTGGTTTGTATTACTTCTAGCAGTGTCAAAAGTAGGTTGAAACATAGAAAACGCTTAGCCAAAACCACCTAGACACAAGTACGCACACGTCACCCTTCTTTTCAAGTAGCCGGTGTCTCGTCTCTGCCCATGCATCAGTAATCAACCTTGATGCTTGCTGCTGTTGTGGCCATTGATTTTTCTGTTCCACATGTGGGTGAAAATTGCACTTTAAGTTACCCTGAGTGTTAAATTAATAATGAAACCGCAAGAGTGCCCTCTCCTGACTTTCAATTAACACCATCAGGATTAGAGGGTTGAGAGAGGGATGGCGGAGAGGAGAAAAGGAGAGATGGAGAGGAGAAAAAGGACTATCCATGACATGCACGCTCAAGGTCCTCTCCAGTCTAAAGAGCCAGTCAGCAAGGAAGGATAAGTCCATTGTTTCTGAATATTGTCCAAAACTAACCAGATATATGGCAAGTTTATTTTAGCAGAATTAGAAACAAAATCTCGGCGTTCCTACAGGAAGCTTAAACTAAAAGTAACACAAACATAGTTGCAGAGGACACAGGTGTCTGCTGACTCCAGACACACGCACACTACAGTCGGATCCAGCCCTTCTGTCCAGAGTTCTGCCAAAGGAAACATCTGTTTGATACAAATCTATTTTGGGAAGACTGAATCAGAAGAGACAAACTATAGGTGAAGGTGGGCGCTCGATATTCATTAAAAACGACTTACTTATTCAATAAGTTACAGTTGCAATATAAAGGTATGTTTATCAAAAGCCATGTGTTTGCATCTTTAGTCTTGACCATGTTCATTGCTGTGTTTAGGCAATTCCCAGAGAAGACACACAATTGTAATTACGCAACAGGAAACACTAACAATTCCAAGTTTGTTAAGTTTATAAAATATTAAGCAAAAATAGAAAGTGTTGATTACAGTGAGTATATTTCTAACATGTTTTGTGCCTCTGATCTGTATCCTAGGAAACCCAGAGCCAGGTGCAGTGTGTGAAGTGTTGTTGTTCTTTACTTGATGTACTCCACAGCCCTGTGCGCTCAGATCATCCCCACTAATAACTTCCTGCTTCCTGTTTCTGAGTCTGTGATTTCCTGTCAGACATAAGCATCTGTTTGAGTGGCAAATTTTTTTCCAGACTTCATTTTTAACTTTCTTGCTATTACTGTTTTATTTTAATTTTTTAAAGAATTAGAAAATGGTTAGCTCTTTGGAATTGTGCAATGGGTTTTCACTAACTTACTTTGAAATGTTAAAATTAAATCAGGGACAACAATTAACATGTTCCCAGATTTTTCAGTTGTTGTATGTTGACAGCAATACAGTATTTTACTTGTGCAGATTCAGATCATGTGTCAGGCAATGATTCACTTATGAACTAACTGTAAAATTGTGTTTCGGGGCTTTTTTTTGGACAATGAGAGAGTCACAGATGTAACAGGATGTTTACAGACCCTCTGACCCTTCTTTATTCTCTAGTCTTCTCTCTTTTCCAGATAAACTGCCCTGTTTCCCCCCCAAAGCCCCAGACTTATGCACAATTCCTATTATGAGTCTGGTTAGCAGCTTTCTACAGTAGTAGGAAGTATCCAGGCCATGACGTAATGCCAGTTTCCTCTCTGACACATTCATACAATGTTTTGACGCTGGTCAAGGTGAAAGCAGTAAACAGCAGCGGACAGAGCAGGACATGGACATAGGGTTAACTAAAGGTTGAGCCACAGCAGTAAGAACAGGCAAATTCATTCAGGACAAAATGGCACATCATAATTCAGATGAAAAAACACAATTCCCTATCCTGTTCTATTGTTCATAAAAAATGTGATGCTGACAGTAACAATGTTTGTCAAATCTACCAAAAGATGCATCAAGAACAAAATCAATGTCAACCAAATCAAAATCACAATTTTGGAAGCTGCATTTATGTGTTTCACAAAATAGCAGTTAATAGTTAAATCTTCCCTCAAATGCTACAGTTAAAATGTGTATCTTGAATAGAATTCTCATTTGAAAACAATAATTCACCAATAATCTACAATAATTTATTTACTACATCTTACTCACAATCACAACAGAAGTGTTTGTCTACAATCATCTTGGTTAGCTTTGTGTTTTCATATCCTTACTAGTGATAACATTTAGTGATATATCACTGGCCTTACCTTGTTGGTGTAAGGAGAGGGAGGAATGGGGAATGACCACAGCATGGTAACACTCATCGCTCAAGTCCTCTGCTTGGGGCTCTGTTTCAGATCATGGCCTCTGCCTGACATCTGGACAACTGTCAAAACAAAGTAATCACTAAATATGGGGAATTCTGTTGTCACAATTCTAAAAGTATCTTGGGTATTGACAACCCATTGCACTGTTCCATCATTTATAGTCAAGGACACCAGAGGAGCCGTATATGTGTGAATGGTGCGGGGAGTTAACACAGAAGTCCCTGACACCTTGTTCTCCACATCTGAGTCGTAAAGCTCTCTGCTCTTGTGCTTACATCAGCACTGCAGCTCATAACACTTTGTGAGCAGTGGATTATGAGCTTCTTCCACAGTAACAGGCTCCTGTACCATCTGACACTGGAGATTTCCTCTCTTCTCATTCACACTTAATGGCTGACACTGTCTCCTGTGAGCAAAAAAAAAAAAAAATGTGATAGTCCAAATTGTCACCACTTTATCATTCTTCATATGGCTCACAGAGTTACAAGAGGCCTGACATTAACTTCCCCTTAGTGCAATACACCTCATGATTCTCACCAGTGAAGTCAGGATAGACTGTGTGAGAAATGTTTTACTTCATCTGCCAATGCAACGTTTTGGCCATATAGTTAAATATTCTTAGTTGAATAAGCTAAACATACAGTGACACACATTAGGGCAAAATGTCAATCAAATCAAAATCTCAATTTCAATTGGCACAAAAATCTACGACAGTATCTATTACAGATTTGTTAACACCCCAATTACAAAGTGCTTGTAAGCACTAAGAAGATCAAAGAAACACAAACGCACCAGTCATTATAATTAAACATTCTGCTACCTCTTGATGAGAACAGGTTGTCGCTGTACATGAGAATTGATCTCAGTAAACCTATACCGGTTAAACAAAGACATAAAATGGTGTTGACTGTACTGTTTTAGTCTAGGGGCTGCAGTAAGTCTAATTTAGAGAAAATGATGCCCCACCTAATCACTGAGCTCTTTTCTTGAACCCTGATTTGCATGTCAGATGAAAGAATGACAAGTAAAAAATGTGTTCTTAATGGGTAATGAGCATTCATTTGTTTTTAAGTCTAAAATACACTGCTGGTGTAAACTTGGAACTACTTCAGAAAACAATGGCTTTTTTGCTGCAGCTCTGAGAAGTTTTGTATGAGCTGAATATTTTCCTAAAATGCAAAACAGGCCAGAGGCTGACAAAGAAAATGAGGGGCTGCAGTTGAGGTGATTGGGGAGGGCTTGTTTTGCTTCCCCGGTCCTCCCTCCTGACATACACGGCGAACACAAATATCATTCATTAACAGTAATGTGCCATCTTAATGCTGATGGATGGGACCGGGGCCCTTAGCCGCGCACACACACAGGCTATAAAACACACAGAGACAATTTAAAGACAGTCCTGCTGAGGGAGCTGCAGTGGCCCTATCACTTAGCACACATGCACACACTCACACCATCCCACACCAGCCCACAGCAGCCCAGAGCCAGGCTCAGGTGTCAGGCCGCACGCTGCAAATGAAGACATTTCCTACAGCTGGCAACCTTTGATGGCTCTATGATGCCTGCGCTGCTCACTAACTCTGCACAGAGGAACAGAGGAGAGGGATGAGAGAGGCCAGCGAATACACACCAACTCTGAGCCAAACGCTCTGGCAGCATCAAGCCTATTCCACACAATGGAGCAGTCAAGTGCACTCAAAACTACATTGTCAATGGAACAATATATCTTCGTGAAATAGCCTTACAGAAAATTACCAGGGAAAACCAATTAAAAGAACTGATGTAAATAAATATAATAGTACTGCCTCACCGGCAAAAAAATCTGTAAGAAATCCTGTTTGCAGGCAGTCTGAACTTATCTGTCCTTGGTGCTGAGAGCAATACAAGAAACAGAATCTGACTAGAGCGCCACTACAGAACTTATTTTGGTTACCTTGCTCGCTCGCAGCCTCACTGCGACCTCTCCTGCACATCTTTGCCTTGGCACAAAGGTTGAGTTTGTCCACTGCGCTGTTAACATCTTGTTCTGGTAAGTTTTCAGACCATGGTTTAGCATTTTACGAACACAAACAGTAGCCGCATTATAAGAAGCATGCAGAAATGATTTCATTTAAAACAGTCAGGCAAATGAAAAGCAAAAGCACGTCTTTCCAGATCCATGCAGTGCAAAGACTTGTATCTGTCTCTAATAAAATTAATCAAACTTCAATTTCACTCCGTAAACTTTGTTTGTTGACCCTGTTGCAGAAGCTAACTGTGTTGTGTAGCAATTTGTCAACCCTAGGGGGAGCCGTCTTCTTGTTAAGGAACCTATAACGTTGCACCTTTATTTATTTATTATTTAAATTTTCACTTGATTTTTTTTTTATTATTATTATTGTTTTATTATTATTTATTTATATGTATATTTTTTTTACTTAGCTTTACATAGATTTTTAAATGCAAATAAAGTAATCATTGTATAATGATAATCGCTACGAAGTATTTTCACATTTTTGTATTTTACAGAATTATTTTAGGCTATTTTGTAAAAGAATGACATGTGTCTTACTTTACACAAAAGTGGAAGTTAACAAAATTACTCCAGATTAACTACATTGATTTACCAGAATGCATTTAAACAGGTATTAGTTTATGACACAAAATATTATGCCCACAATGACAAAATAAATTGTGAGAATAGTAAAAGTAGTTTTAAAATATGACAATTTTTGTCCTTTGTCAGAGCTATTCAGGTTAGCGGTCACTTCTCACTTTCTCTAATATATTTCCTCATTTTGCTCCATGCTCCAACATCCCATCACCTGCTGGCTATTTCGATGATAATATTAAGATATGAGAGCACGAAAAGGGGAGATTTGGCTGATGATATTAGAGGAGAGGGATGGTTAGAGAGATGGTTGCTGTCACCGTAATGCTTCTGCGACACTTCAATGTGCTATAGTCATTTGTGCTGAGGTACCTTATGTGTGTGCGTGTGTGTGTTGTAATATGAAAACTGATGCCAAAGTCTGACCTCCTCTGCCCCTCTCATTTCCATCCAGCCATTCCACCTCTTTCTGGAGTCAGTGGAGCCATTGGGGTTCAACCAGGGAGCACTTTGTCCTCATTAGACCTGTCCTGAACCAAACAGCACAACAAAGCAAGGTGGGTGTGTGTTTGAAAAGACGCAGTTTTGTCATTTATCACTGCGCTGTTAATCAGGGGTTTTAATAGATCATATGCATATAACTTAAGTGGCAATCAATCAACAGCAGAGGGAGCAGTAGACAAGATGTGCCCCCAAACTAAAGCATTAGAGAGAAAAACATTGGCTTACAATTCCTCTATAGGTTACACAGAATAATATTACTCAATGTGAAACAACAATACAGATATTATATAGCATTATATGTTAGGTGCCCATTGGTTTTTGCAGCCTTTACTCTCTCAACCACTCTTTGTTTTACTACTTCTGCTATACAAATTTGAAAGCACATTTCGCACTTGAGAACAAGTAAATGATTCAAGAAAGATTTGATGGAATGGTAAATCAGATACCACCCAGTATTAAATGTGCAATATAGCCTATATATGTTTTCTGGTGGAGGGTCTGTCACCTGCTTGTCTCATCAAGATGTTACTAGTTTGCCTTTAATGTTCCACAGTGTGTTAAAACATATATAATAATAATTTACTTAATTACAGATATTTTTATTACCAAAAATAGTAGCCTGCTTATCTTTGTGGAGTTTCAAATGTTTATACTATTTTGTTTTCTCAGAATACAAGGATTTGGACCCTTTATCTAAAAACGTACATATATTCTCAACTAGATCTCTCATAAGTAATTATTGTGTAAATATTTTCAACTTTTCTGCTACACATTTGCACAGTTTGGCCCAAGCCCGTGTTTATGCGTAAGTCTTCAACAGTCCAGTGATATGTGAGCAGCCCTGAGCATTACCATACGCAGCAAAAGTCTTGATATATAAGTTCACGCTCTCTGCCATGAGACTTTATGGTTATGGATTATGCCCGTTCCATAAGTGCGGCTTTGTGCTGTGAGTGAGGCAGAGATGTATTGGTCATATAAAAGCTGCACCTCTTCTGTAGTTATTCATTTATTCAGTCTACTTCTTCATACTTGAAAGTCCAAATCCAATACATTTTGTGTTTTTGTTTTGGTATATTACAATGCTCAAGCTCTGGTTTATGTTTTCTCCTGTAATCTTTGCAGCACTCTGGTTTAGAGCTGAGCAATTTTAGGAAAATATCTAATTTCTTTTCTTTTCTTTTTTTTTATATTGATGATTTGTGTACTGCTAAACTGATACAAAACAAAACAAAACAAAAAAAAACACACGTATTTTAATGCATTTGCAATTTTCATAGTGCAGCGCTACAACCTTTGTTCACGTGTCATGGAGCTGTATGATGGTCACTAACTGTCCAGCTTTTACCTGAAGCAGTCATGCAGAATAGATTAGATAACTGTCAAACTGAGTCTTACATTGTCTATTCTATAACCAAGGAGGTCTGTGTAAAGGTCATTGACAAGCAGAACTATTGAGACATTGATTAAGTGAGTTTCAGGGATACGTACCAACATTTTTGAAAAGTAAATATTGCCAGTTTTTGTTTTTTGTTTTTTAAGTTAAATTTGGATAAAACAAAACCTCTAAAACTGATGCTTGAATGAGAAATAAAATACCTCTTCTCAAATTGTAAAGTGTGTCAAAATTTGCTGTTAGATTAAAAAAAAACAAGTTCCTCTTTAGCTTCTACTATTTTTAACTTAATTATCAGTATAATATCACTTTCCACAAATCTTTCACTAAATATCCTCTGAAAAGGCAAAGAGGCAATTGTCCTGTTCCTCCTTCAGCTCCATAAAAGCCCTGGTGCTTTGTCCTGGTTTCACCTCGCTGCAGGCTACGAGCTCTCACCCTCCTGTCCCTCCATTGAAATTTATGAAAATCATCTCTGTAATATTCAGCCATGCCTGCCTCCATGCTATATATATATTTATACATACCAGCGTTATTAAATCAGCTCAAAGTCGGACGATCCCATGATTACATTGAAGTGGGGAGAGGAGAAGGGGCGGAGGGTGAGCAGAGAGAAAAATCAATGGCACTTGGTAATTGCATATTAGAGCGTTATTTTGTGCATTGATATTGATAATACGTATGTTTACATTTGCCGTGATTAAAATCAATGCAATAAAGTGAGTTATGACAGCGCGGCCTGATGGGACAGCTTTATGGCTGAGTGCGACTAATGAGGTGGTTGATGGGAAGGAAGGATCGCCTCAATCCATCTCTGCTGAATACTCTGCACAAGGGCCTACGATGGGAGAATACTGTGGTAAATTCTGTATGTCTACACAGCTCTTGTTTTATATTACAAAAAGGTTATCCAGTTTCACTAAATGTTTTTATTCCCAAACACATAAGTAAATATTACATTTAGAATATGACTTGCCTGTAAGCACGACCAAAATCATAAAATGTTTTAAGGCCCAGGTTTAATTTCAGAAATATGAAAAAATATTTGAAGCTATCTTGGTTCAAAGTATTAGGGTGCATTCACACTTGCACCACATCAAAATTGTGACTAACACCATAACTAAACCTGAACTGGAATTAGGCCATCTCAAATCTACATTGGGATTTAAACTGGTCACAAACCAGGAGCAAAATAAGACAAGTTTTAGCACACCCATTTAACCACAATTAGCATGTTTTGTATAAGCAAAGACAGACAAATTTGAAGTCCTGTATGGAAATAGTGTCCAAAACTTGAAATCTAAAGTTAATTGTAAAACAGACCACTGATAAACGTACTGCTCCTTTGCTAACATCATGGTACGGCTTTTACTGTCTATTCTACCTTCTACCTTTGTTGACTGTTTGTAGTGTGGGTAAATATATTAGACGCTGTAACAGTAACCATAGCAGGAGCCAAAGAGCCTCTTAATGTGCCCATAAATGTGTGTTGTGTTTCTCTGTACTGGAACTCACTAATATAGGAATACACCATCCCTGCAGACCACAGACAAGAGAGACTCCTCTAAGTGGTGTCAACATATTCAGTTAAATGCATCCACACAAGCATCTAGTGAGACAAAAAGCTCACCACTGTTGGTCAAATGTAAAGTTAAAAGCTGAAAGACTGGAAATGTTCAAGAACATTCAAAATGGACCATTTACCTTAAATAAGTAAAGTCAAGATGCTTTTAGATGGAGCCAGGAAATGACTACAAGCAACACACACCTGGTAATGGGGGTGCATTAGCAGCCACAAATTCAGTTTAGTTTCCACAAAAAGGCAAGCACAAAAGTGCTTGTTTAGTCTGAATTTACTATCAGTGTGTATGGGTATCCTGGCCCAAAACACTGCCTACTACCAAATGCCCTTTTAATGGCAAGTAATTATCCATTTCGTGTCAGCAAACAACATAATGAGGAAAAGTGTAGCTTAGTGTTTAGTGCATTGATAATATGTATAATTGTTTTGCCAAAGGTTACAATAACAATTTGTCTTTATGAAGTAGCTCTTAACCAACTCTTATATTTTCAAAAGCATAAAATATTTTCTCAAATGCATTTGATGACAGTCCATATACTGTTTTTCTGATGAGCCAGTCCAGATTTTGTAATATGTAACACTGTATATATGGAATATTATACTGATAGGCCAAAAACATTGTGAGAATACCTTGTTTCCCCAGCAGACAGTATACTATGTGTGCATAGGCCTGCAGCGGGCCGCCCGATCATTGCTGCTCTGGCCGTGGGGACAGTGAAATATAGCCACAATTAGCCCAGGACACAGTTCAATGATGATAGAGAGGATCGCCGGCCCTTAGACCATGATTAAAAGGCCTGCCCAGCCCAGTGCTGATAGAGACAACTGAGCACACATTATTAGTCGTACCATCAGCAGCAGCTTCATTTTACTGCAATACATATGGCCTATGTTCATTCATCATTCACTCCGCAAATATTTGGGGTTTAATTGGCTTAAGTGGAAGGGCCTCACCTGATCTTAACTACAGGTGTTTTACTTTTTATATTTGAAAGAGGAATCATGCTGGCAGTTTGCTGTAGCTTAGATCACTCGACTAACAGACTATGTTGTGGTTTTGTCTGGTTAATGATATTTTCTCAAATGTGAAAGTTTGATATTTTGGATGAAAAAACATAATTTTAAATTTTAATTCTAACTTTGTTAGAATTGAAAATACACTGTATATCATTTATATCAAGCAAGGTGCAGCACTTTGGTTAGTCTTTTCTATGTAAGTTCATATCATGTAGTATATGTATGCAGCTCCACAGTTCTGCTGTCTCTGTCACACACTCATAGATCAGAGCTGAGACCTTCTCTATCTTCTACACCTCAGCAGTCTCGCTGCTGCGTCCCATTTACCCAAGACTCTCTGTGCTGTTTCTCCGCATGTACAAGTCGAGTTATGCTGCGTTCTGTCTCTGTTTACGGCTCAGGGTGCAAAGGTCAAAGGTGAATGCACAAACTTTAAGAATTACAAATAGTAGAAAGAATAGAATATTTTTATATAAAGCAATGTAGACCGCATCAGGCTTAGGTGGTAGACCTAGCTTGGTGTACTGAAATGTATCAATCCCCCATGACATTTTATTTAGAATATTGTTTTGTATACATTTATTTGTTGTTATAACATTATTGTGCTATTAATTTAATTATTTAATTATTCAATTTCCTTGCATGCATTGCAAAAATAGAAAGAGAATAGTTTTAGGCAAAACAATGTAGTCAACATCAGGATTAGTCAGTAGACCTAGCCTGGAAACTCATGCATTCCACAAAAATTTTATTTAATTAATTTCTTACAATAGAAACTACAATAGAAAAAAACAGAAAGGTTTTTGAACTGTACTTCATATAAAATGACCGTATAAAACCCAAACTCATTATAAACTCTTGGCTACATAGTTTTCCATATAATCCTGGTGGCCATTCCAAAATGTGTGTGTTAGTAGAGTTACTGTTTAAAAAAACCTTGATAGATGGAGGAGAGGTAATGAAATGAAGACATCAGGAGCATGAAGAGGAGAGAGAGAGGCAGGACGGGGACGAGCGGGCAGTAAGAAGAATCGCCTCTTGCCGCTGCGCCATCAAGGGAGAAATTACACATTTACTCAGCTTTTTTCTCAAGCCCGCGGCCCTCATAGATCAAACTGCACGGATGTACCAGCCAATTTTCTACATGAAATATAGACAGCAAAAATCTATTACACCTGTGTTCTTTGTTGGGGGTGAGGTGGATGCATTAAAGCAGTGTTCTGTTTGGTCCTCATCTCCTCCACACGCTGCAGGTCTCACTGTCTTCATCTTCATGACGGGTACATTTGTGTTTTCTGCTGCACACACAGGAGACAAATGGGGAAGTCGATCATGCTTAATAATTATGTGACCTCAGATGACTTTGGAGAATGTTCAGTATATCTGAGCAGAACCTGTTAAGGAAAATTCAGAGTGTAGTTCAAGTGAGTTAAATTGTATAACATGGATGGTTTTGATCTATTTAAATGTTTAGAAGACAAAAGACATACAAATTAAATATATCTTTATTAAAGAATCCAGCATTTATAATTAGGATGAGGTAATGGGAAATTTGGACTTTGACTTTAAATCTTCAAGGGACATGGACACTGTTTCTCAGAAATCACAGAACTATAGTTGTTAATAACAAACAATGAACAGCATGGCAATAAAACAGTATGGCAATAAAACTGATAACAGTAATAAATAAAATGATAATAGTAATAAATAAAATGTGAGCACAATGTAATTATGGTAAAACGAATGAATCAACATTCAGTGCTTGCAAGCCAGGGTTAAACCAGGCTAACTTTTCTAGTATTGTGTGTCATGTTCAAGCTATAGCCAGCAGCAAATGACACCCCACATGAAAACACCCAGACAGAAAAAAGCTTAGAGTGTCCTGAAACCCTGTTAAATGAAATATTGTGATAGATTTGATACTGTCCCTGGTTGCAGATATCCGCCTGTGTCCTCTCAGCAGAGCTCATATCCTGCAGCAGAGGACAGTGGACGTCCCTGACAATACTGTCCCACTGTCACAGTGACTCACAGGTCAGACTGGAAAACACCTGGCATCACAGCGTTACCGTCGTATCAGCACCTCGCTCTGACTTCCTTGTTTTGTCAGGTGTGGGCTACAGAAGATCCACTCTTTTAAAATAGCACACACATCCACCTCTACTGACCAATGAATATATTTTCCAAGAGAAATAAGTTCTGTAAAACATGAATGATGTAATTGTTGACATAAAATGTGCAGATGTATGAGAATAAGTAAAAAAAAAGATGAAAGGTGAAACATGTAATTGACAGAAGGTACATGACCCGCTTGTCTGCGTGGAGATATTATTTTGCCTGAAATTTTCCACCATATGGAATTTAATTGATATTTTTCTATGAAAATGATCAAGTTGCGGGTCAAATCTGTAAGGGGTCAAAAGGTAACCCCGCTCACAGTATGAATGCATGCTTTTCAATGGGCTTGAGCACATAAAAACACATAGTGGATAAATGTAAAATAAATATGTTTAATGCGATACTGGGGGAAGAATATAATCCGTAGATAAGGACATAGCAGAACCTCCACCAGAAAAGTTACTTTGAGCACCTTTAAGTCGTTTAATTAAAATAGTTAATATATTTAATATTTAATATTTAAAAAGGTTATTGTAAAATATAGCCTACTTGCTGTAGCCTATACAGTACAGTAATGAAAATACATGATACATTTGCCCTGCTGCCCCTTGACAAACCCACCCCTCGACTGATAGATGCAGTGATAGCCATGATAACGTACATAAGTAGAGGGTGGATCTTCATGTAAAATTCACTTAGCTGCCATATTTTTCCGCTTGTGGGACAAGATTAATTGCAGTATAACTTGTTTCGGGATGGGGTGGAGGGCTCGCATGTTGAGAAAAATGGCTGGATCCCTCTCCCCCCACCAGTTCCTGTGTCTACCATCTCTTAATACATCCTGAGAAATTGAGGTTAAGAGGGGATATCCAGGGGGTTATCTGGCGTTGCGGCACGTACCGTGGGGTGGAGATTGATGGTATTCATATGGTAATTCCTGCCCATTGTCCCGGGTTTGCTATAATCTGAGAGGGGGGCCTTCTTATGCTTGCCTGTTCAAATCGAGCTCACTGTTACTTTATCATGTCCACAGATGCTGATCGCAAAGACAGAGACGGATGGAGAGATGCATCGCAACCAGGTATTTTGTGTGCAAATTAAAAAGGAGCCAAGTCAATAATATAGGGCAGATGTAATAAAATAGGCACATATGATCTTAAAAATAGTGAGATAAAGTTTTATCTTCTCATGACTAAGCTGCATTCATTTTAAACATTTTCATCAGTCCTGTTTGGTGGTTTTACATTTCTAAATCCGTCTATTGAAAACCATAGGAATGTATGAATGTATTATACTATCTGTCTTAGTCATCTTGGTTTGCTGTTAAGAAGTATTTCGTCAAAAAATATGGAGATGAATGAAAAAACAACTTTATTATAATTGATTCAAAATACCTTTTGTTGGAGGTTTAAGAAATACAGAACAAAGAATGAAAGGTTATTGTAATGCACAAGGAAAATATATTTAAAAGGGCAAAATCTCAGATGCTAAATTTATTTAGCTATTAGTTATTTTTGCATATGCTGTAACATGTTTACAGACCAAATAATTCAGGCATTTTGTTTTAATCATACACTAACAGTGGGCCACAACATTGTATAGGTCAAAAATATTTAAAGGGCCCATATTACATTATTTTCTACCTATATTTTCTCAAACAGAAAAAACTCCATTCCACCTTGATGTCATGTGGTAAAACAGGAAGTGCTCCACTGTGTGTTTAATTTGAATACAACTTCACTAGAATAATTTCGATAAATTTCAGGCCTGAAATTGCCAATCACTGAACTAAAGGTAAAAAATACAGTATGTGTTAAATTGAATACTACTGCTTCATGACATCCCAAGGTGGAACAGAGCATTTTGAGCTTTGGAGATGTAGACAAACTAGTAATTAAGGGCCTGTTTACACAAGGCCCCTGTAAACGCTTGCAGGTAAAAATGACAAAATATTTTATCAGAAGTGCCTTTCATTTTGACGATGATGGCATTTTTGGGTCTTAAAAACGGAAAATGTAAAACCACCCTGCATAGTGAATACGCTCCACCGTAGCATTTCTGTCTACACTGCCCAAGATGCAAAACTCTGGTTGGATCTGCTCACGTCGAGTACACGTTCACGTCACATACATAAAGCACACAGAAACCTGGCATGCATACCCAGTCGAATTTGGACACACTTTTGCGTCACTGTATACCTCCCGAAAATGCTTGCGTAAACGTGGAATAAAAAGTGAAGACACGATGCCACTTTTGCGTCTTCTGTTCAGACCGTCATCATATAAATGTTTGAATGAACCAAAACAGTCCAGGTATGTTTTTGTGAGTTAACAACATTTTAACATTGCATAAAGCTCACATGAGTTATTTTTGCATAATATAGGACCTTCAAGTGAAACCTATATTTAACCTTCCTTACTTGCCCTCTTCTACTTTTGGATGTTGTTGCTCGGATGCAAACCTGTCTGTGGTCAGTCTTTACAGTCACATAGTCAATCCATACACAGAGACCCACAGCTGCCATAATAAATGTCTTATCTATATACTGGTGGATCTATATATCCACTACATGCCTGATCAATAGTCATGAATCTGAGAACACGAGATGGACATGCTGTTTCCTCCAGAGAGTCAGCGAGAAACTACCACAAACATAGGCTCTACTGTATATTATGAATTACTGTACACTATGAATATTCATCATAGGTGTACTTAATTACAGATATACTAGTAAAAAATTTCACATATTAAGAAAAATTTAATGGTAGTTTTCGTTATACATATAGTCATGTATCATACAACTTCAGATCTCAGACCTTTGCCATGTCCCACATATTCTTATGCCTGAGCTTATATTACCACTACCATCCTTTTCTGTAATGTATTAGGTTAAATATTTTTATTAGCTGTTCTCTGAATGTGAATATGAATGTTGAAGTGCTTGTCAAACAATGAGTTGGTAGTTTTTGCTTCTTATAGTTATAGAAAGTGTGAAATGACTGTTAGGCTAAATAACAGAAATAAAAAGTTTGGATTCTGTCTAAGCCCACATTTTAGTGCAGAATGGAACAAATTAAAAAGCAAAATTTGGTGCTGTCCCCATTTGGCCCAGTGCATAGTTATTTTACAGGAAGTAAAAAATGTAAAAGTGCCATAAATTGAAAGTTGGCTGTAGAGGAGCCAGAGGAGCAGTTCATTTTCAGCCCTAAACCACAGCTTTGATTAAGTTAGTCTGCAGTGGTTTAGTCCACACACTTCGGATCAGTCTCTTCATTGACTTCCTGAAGCTGTCTGCTGGTGTGAGCACTTTTCCTCATATCACCACACTGAACACACTCCCAAAGACACACACACTCTTGGGCTGGCTCCCTTACTTAATCAATACTCATATTAATCATCTAAAATATCTACGTGACAAACCAATTATTAACGCGCGCCGTCAAGTCCAATACGCTGATAATGAATTTAGTGCAAACGCCGTGGACTCCATCCGTTCATTAACTGCTGATGGTGGCTGTAATGACTGCTCAATGTCATTGGGATATTCGAGCAGTATTGATGAAGCACTGAAGCTGGTGGGCACATGCTCTCATACACATATACAGTACATAGAGATGTGTACCTACAGTCAAATGTTAGATGGAGGATGAAGATTCTGTACAAACATGTTTTAACATGCATGCTTATGCTTTTGTATCATTTGCTTTTAAAGTTCACTGTAGTTAAGAGGTGGGCTGTTCCTTACCACCGGAAAATTGACATTTTGTAACTACTCACTTTGTGTTCTAAGAAAGAGATTCGTAACCATACAGCTGCTGTGACATTGCAACTGTGTTAGCCTCAGCCTCTCTAGCAGTAATTGAAATTATGAGACAGAATCCTACACTTACTTTTCAGTATCAAGTTATTCAGCATCATCCACTAGTCTTTACATTTTATACTTGTCTGAGCCAGCTGTGACACAGGTGAAAATCTTCATATCTTTACACCACATTTACATCTTGTCACGCGACTCCTCCTTATGACTCTTATTGATGTTTTTGCTCCTCGCTCCAATAAGCATCTAATCAAGAGCAGAAGGATCAGATGAGATCACAGGAACATGATGGATCTCCAAATCATTTACTGGGGCTGGCCCACTCAGCCTAACCACAGGTACACATCAGTCTGACTAAATCTGCAGAAAGATGAGCTCCTTGATATGCACCATGGAGTCTGGGTTAGATAAGGGGAAGGGGGGGGTTTGAGTACTGCTGCCATCTGCCAATACCATCCTTAAGGTATTCCACAGATCCATATGAACTAATTATGGACTGATAAAATTATGGCTATCATTTGCTTGATTTATCATAAGATCATACGGTCTATCTGTACATTATCTTGTGAGTGTGAGATCCAAACGACATCAGTGCATGCTAGAGTTTCCTTTCCACCAGATTAAGCTATTGATATGATAGAATAGTGGAAATGTGATTCAAACTCAACCACAGAGAGATAGTTGAAGTATAATGTTCAATACTGTAAGTACTGTATCATTTTAAATCGCATTGAACCACTGGGAGACCTTCAGAAAACTTTCAGAAGTTGTAAAAGTGTTCCTCAATGACAGTGTGAATAACGTTGCATCATGTCATGTTTTGTCACTTTTTGGGTCAGTGTTCGGTGAGAAGCGCTGCCCTCTATGTTGTCTCGTGTCAGTTTTCTCTCCTGTTCTAACAGCTCTCACATTTGCATACAAATGAACATCTAAATGGCCTCAATGACATAATTGACTTGCAATTAGAAATTTTCTTGAGCCGGTCACTTTGCTCTGGACAGACCTAGAGCACAAATGAGGAGCGACACATAGAAGGGGAGAAAAATGGCTGTGATTTTGCATATTAATGAGAGTCATTAGCTGTCTTTGGCAATGGCTGACAAGGGGACCTATTTATGCCCTGGCCTCCGCCGCCTGACTGAGGAGAGGGTCCACTCCAGCGACCAGTGCTAATTGTTTCTGAGCATGTTGTCCAGCTGATCATCATCATCATCACAGGAAATTAGCTTCAGAGCAACGCCTTGGCTGACGCTCTGTGTGGCCTATTATGATAACTCTGTGTAAGCTTTTAACTTCTGCTGCTCGACAAGAGCCAAGCTTTTAACTTGTGCCCATTAAGACCTTCTTCCTGTTTCTCCTCAAGTAACAACTATTAAATTCAGAAAACTCAAAAGGTGAGCCAGAATACCATGGGTGCAAGCCGTCATTACACTAATGTTTTAGATGGAAAAGTCCTCAGGAACAACTTCGTCAAGTATCCTAGAAAATCAATTTGTTTGATCAGATGCTCATAGTTTTTTCTCTTCGACTTACGAAAGTTATTTTTTTAATCGTTCCTTTTTGGAAAGATACAATTTTAAGTCGTAAAGTGAATAAATAAAAACCTCAGTTAGGTTGGATTGATGCATAAATTGACTCTTGATTAAATTTACATCCCGTTTAACCAACCACTTTCAATACTGGCAAAGTGTCGCTGTCCAAAGTGCTGAAATTCCAAATGACTTCATTCTCTCAATCTTCTTTTATAGAATATTGATTGAAGTCAATTTATTGCAAGATTTTCCTATACATTTTTACAGTGCCTATAAGATCATGATCCACCTGCCAAACTATATGATCACTTCAATCAGAGGCAGAAGTTGATAGATTGTAGTCATGTTTCAGTGAACTAATTTAGACATTGTCCATTTGTTAAAGGAGACTCAAAACTCCCCATAAAGCAGCAGGCCAGATGAAGAGGCTATCAGGTAAAGCTGGTGCCATGCCATGTAGTTATGGAGACATAAAAAGAGAGCACACAGCCATGTCCGATATGCTGCCCTTTCCACTAACTGCTTGAGAGGACACAGAGGCTAACTGCCTCTGCTGCCCCCTCCACCTGTCCCACCTGGACTCACATGTAACCTCTGCTAACGTGCACATATATGCCAATACACACACACAGGCTGTATGTCTTTTACCAGCTATCGGCGATGTCCCTGCCACAACTGCCAGTGTGTTTGACCTTTCTGTCCAGGCCCTAATCGGATTGTGTCCCTCTTTATGAAATCAGACGCTAAAGGTCAGCAGGCTGTTTAACATGGGCTGGAGGCCCAGAGCTATGGAATTTGCCTTGGCAGTAAATTACCTTTATTATGTTTGGACCATGTGATCCCACACTGTCCCAGAGGCATCGAGGGTGACATGCTACATGAAGATGGGCTGCAGAGGGACAAATACAGACAGTGGTCAAGTGGAACTTTTGTGACCTTCAGAACCAGTTTTACTCATGCTGGACTTAAATTATTTTAATCTAAATTTGGTGTAGTTGTAGAATGTACAATTTTAAATTCTACAATTTCACAGTGTACAGTTGTAGGAACTGATTGATAATTCAAAATAGCACATCGACCAAATCACACAGATTAATATATTATAATATTTTTAAGCATATTTTCTAAACCAAAAAAATTTAAATAAATTCTGATCTGTTCAGACTGTGTTACTGATCCACTACAATAAAAAAGAGCAAAAAGGGCATCTGAACTATAGCCAAGCTTCAAATCTTGCAACCAAAGATCGAAGTCCATCATACATTTCGGAGTGAGTTTTAAAGTCAAGTTATTTTAGTTGCTTCTATCTTCTCCACCTTCTATCCCAACATGGCAGAGGCTTGATACTGGCAGAAAATAGAAAGACGTCATGCCCAATATTGAAAGTGTCCATTTTCTGAGACTCAGCCTTCTCTTTTCCTTAGTCTCTCTTGAGCTTCTTCCCAAACAGAGATCATGTTTGATATGTCGTGCTGCTGTCCATTTGAGCTATGCTTGTGTCAGATATGAAGCCATCACCTGGTTGTCATATCAACCTTTGATGCATCATGCCGGTTTCTTACTAGGCCCTCATCTGTTCTCTCTCCCTGATCTTTGGTCACATGATATGGATGGGACATGGCAACTGTTATGTGTTATGTATGTGAAGTCATTTGGCATAGGCTCTGGGCAGTGAACGGAGCAATGATATAGCTGAAAGTGATAGGTGCAGACAACAAAGAGAAAAGCACTTCAAGGCTCATGTGCACGTCTTCAGAGAGACCAGACGTGAGCCAAGACGACCAGGCAATCTACATGTGATGTCTGTGGGTTCACTCATTACGAGTAATTACAACAAAACAAAAATAAAAATAAATTACTCAAAAAATGTATCTAAAAAAAGTGAATCTCAAAGTTAACACAAAGTTGCTATATTAAAAGGATTAAGTTAATTTCATGTTACGTAGGCTAATCTAAATATTTGGAAATTCTTTTAAAACGGTAAGGTTATCAATGCTGTTAAGGCAGCAACTGTATTAGGAAAGATGCTTTAAAATGTGTCTCAAACATAAATCTTTTCATAGACATATGGCACTTTATAATAACCTGGGTTTACAAAAGCAGTGATTGGTGTGAAACAGCTATGCGGTATTTGCAGTTTCTGATTTTTATTGAAAAGAATGAACAATGAAATGTAACGGGATCTCAGTCATCTTCCACTAAAAGCCTCAGAGAAACTATTACAGATAAAATATGGTCATAGCCCATTTCAAACTGAACATGCACACATTCATAACCCCTTAAACCAATTGTTAAAATGGCCCGCTCTCTGGATGAGCTGCAAATGTTTTCAGACTAATACGGTTTCCTTCATCAATCGCTGCTAATGTGAGGCCAGGGTCGGTGCCACACAACTTTGTCTCGGCATGTTGTCTGCAAACTCAAGGGAGAGATGCTGCAGAGGAACAAAAAGAGCATATGTCAGTATCTGGTATAGAAGGTTGACAGTGGGGCTTTTGGGGCATATTTGAAAATATATAATATATTCAGTAGCCAATATGTTGCTCGTAGGTTTGGGACAAGACACAGTTCTCAGAGATGAATTGAGATACAAGACTTTATTATTAACAGTGGTCTGCCTCACTGCTGCTTTTAAATATCGATCCGATTCGAATGATGTACTTAATATGGATTTTCTTAGTGACTGTATGTATTTATTTTTGTTTTCTTCTCAAATGCACTTTTTTAAATCTGTCTGTTTTTACGTGACTCTCCAAGAGCTCTGCACAAGAATTCCAGTGTGTATCTTGAAGACCGGGTCCAAGAGAATGAGACAAGGTGAGATTTTGACATGATTTAGAGTTAATAAAATTGTGCAGATCAGTTCACAATTTTGGCTTTTATATTTATATAACTTTTTAACTACAGTTTCTCAAGAGGTGCATGAGGTGACTCATCGGTGCTTAACCATTTTTGTCCAAACCAAATGGAAAACATATAGAAAAGTCAGAAGCATAGACTGTATAAATAAAAAGACATAGCTAACCCGCCAGCATGTTCATGGGGGCGCTTTCAACTCCTTCGACTCTGTTCCAATTTGACTTTACATTGGAAAATTGTCACTCTCCTTCTGTGACTGCTACAGTGAGCCTTGTCATTTTGATCTTAAAATGTTAGTATTAACCAGCTGTACATGATCCTGGTGTTTTTATGTCACAATTTTATATGTAAATAAAGTCCTATTCCTAATATGAACATGGCTCCAAATTCGCTCCTGTAACTGCTAGAATTGTGGAACTTTATACAGTCTATGGTCAGAAAGAAAAAAATCCATTTCTAATTTTTGGGAAATTCTGATCCAATCCGGATTTTTTTTTTAATGGTTGTATCATGTATGTAACTGTGTAAATTAAACTTGAGGGGCTTCTGTCTGTATAAAATGAACTAAAAAACAATGAAAAAGCTGTGGTTGTCCAGGTAACACTTCCTAGCACTGCAGCTAAAAGTGTTCTACATTGTGAAATCACTGGGACACACATTTGGCAACCCAACAAAATGCTCATTAGATTAGTGCACACATAAAGCTCTAATAGTCAAAGTTGGAAAAGCTCATTTGCACATTAAACACTCCATACTCGTTAGGCTCGGACTCTTTTATAATTACAAAGTCCACCACTTAAGCCCATAACATAAATACAACTACGCATCCGGCTGTACAGTAAAAACTATTGAGAGGGTAGATATGCTCCATCAAAAATTAACTTGAGAAGCTTTGATAATTATACAAGTGTGTTAAATATTTAAGAGACAGCGGACCAAGAGCTGTTACAATAACTTCATCCGAACAATAACCATCCCAATGTGCTGACTACTTTGGCGTTTTGCACTTTTCCATTTGCATCTGTGCTTTGTGCTGCAGAGGAAGGAGGGAGGGAGAGGGAGATGATTTAAGGTAATGAGAGGAGTAAAACATCATTAGTGCAAATTAACTTTTGTCAGCTGAGGTGATCTTGGTGGGGGCGCTTCTGCCACTGGCGGCAGCTCGCGTAATGGCAATTTATGCATTAACGTGGGTTACTGTTGGTGTGTGTGTGTGTGCGTGTGTGTGTGTGAAGGTGTGTATGTGTGCCTGCTGATGGCTACCAAGGACGCTTTCAGTCTTAAAGGGCAAGTCCATCTTAAAGGCCTTTCAAATAATGTCCACAATGTTTTACAGTTTTACTCAAATATATGTGTGATCTGTTATTGGTAAGTTCACTGTTTATATAAAAGAAGTACAGAAGAAGATTCTGTGCAATTGTGAGAGTTTGCAGAGTACCGATGTTTGTGAGATAAAGAATTTAAGGTTATAGTGGCTCATTGAATATGTAGTCCTAGAAGAGGTGCAAGTTTGTTACCAATGGCATGAGCAGATGGTCAGCATTTAGTGCTCGCAGTTGTATGCACTAACTCATTCAAAATGGTGTAACTTTTGGCTTTTACTAAACTAATCAATTCTTCTCTAATTATGTGTTCCCCTCAGCGCACTCCCTCCATCTTCCTGTCTTGCAGGAGCAGTTGGAGCAATGGCAATGTTTAATGCATGTGGTTTGTGTTGCACTCAGGGCGACGGAATGGGCTCCACTCCATTAATTAGCACCAAACGGTCATCAGAAACAAGACAAACCCGGGCACAGGTCAACAGCTCCAGGTCTGAGGTATCACTGAACTCTGCCCCAAAATGTCTACTGTCAACAGCCAGTGTACATGCTCACATGCCACTCATTTGGGGACTTTAGGAAGTAAGTGTATCCAGTCATCTTGTTTAAGTACATTTCTTTAATTTATTTTAAAATTTTGTAATTTCCCTTGTGGATCAATAAAGTCAAAATCTCACTAAAGCAGTCCATCAGTGAAGGCTTTAATTCTTAACTTTTGTCAGTGAAGAGTGACCAAGATTGTTGTAAATATTATTCTTATAGGTTACTAGTAATAGGTGGATTGATACCAAAATGTCTGTATATCAATGCTGAATATGAAATTTCAAATTTTTCAATTTGTAATCAATTTTTGTTAAACATTGTTTATATATTTGTTTATTTGCACATACATTACATTTTTAGATGAGTTTAAGGTGAGGCTGAGTTAAACTAATTCGCCATGGTAAAATTCTTTATACTAGATGTTTTACTCCTCATTTTTTTCCAGCCATTTAAATTTTTTGACCATAGCAATTCTTCTGACAGAATTTATTGGATAACAGTTAACACAGGCATAATTGTAAGAAATAGAATACTGCTGATTGTTTATTCTTTAGTCTCTTTTTGTCTACCTAATATTCTACAGCCAGAAGCCAATGTTTATAATACTGAGTTATTACAACAAAATCAACTAACTTGAATTTCCTCAAGGCACACAAAACAAATCTTGCACTTCTCGAACAAAAACTGCAGGGACTGGCGGTTAATTAAGCAAAGGGTGTAAATTATTTCTAATTATCACCATAGGAGCCCAGCAGAGAGAGTGGGGTAGCATCTTCTATGTTAATCAAGCAATGATGAATAGTGCAGGCTCATACAAACATGGTTTCTTTATGGCTCCCCTGTGCATTGCTCTTAGCACACACCGCACACAACACAGTGGGTGTGGGCCACCAAATTAATTGTATGAAGTGAGCTGGGGAGGGGATAGTTGCTTATACGCTGAATGGTATGCAAAACTTGCATTCACCCATTACAATAAAACAGAAACATATCTATTTAAATATAGGAGCACTACTATTCTTCTCTTGACCAATATGTTTAATTGTCTTTTGGCTGAAAATCATCATTAACCACCATTGTGCTTGTTTTTGCAAAATAGCGTATCATTGGAAATTGCACCATGAATCACAGACAGACTCCATGTTACATGAGGTGTGGTTAAAAGACAGTATAGGGGGCATGTCTACGTTAAGAAATCAGACATGTTTCAGTTTATTAATACTTTGCACCGTATCTCTGTTTGTGGTTGGCTATTGAAAAGCATTGTGATTATGACAGTCTTAGCAATGACATATCTTAATCTGCTTAGTTAGTGACCAGGGGTCCCCAGCTAACGGATTATCAGCCAGATTTGAGTAATAGACTCCTCATTTGGCTTTAATGCGTTTTGCATAGAGAGCAACCTCCCCTCATCACTCTTAAAGATGAATCGGCCTCTCCGGTTACAAGATAAAGGAAGAAAAGAAACTTCTAAAGATATTAGTCTGCCAGCAACTACATAAATCATAACATTTTGCTAATGAAGGTAATGTTAATGTACTAACATAGTCACTGTGCTACATACAACAGGCGCCAATGTTTTGGGCTGAAAAAAGATAAAATAGTCAAAATGTCCGAATTCATAAAATATTCCATTCTATCAAAATAAATATTGCTAACCTGTTTATGTCACTGTTTGAGTGACAAAAATTTTTGTAAACCTCCAATGAGATTTTTGAGCACTTGTTTGTTTTGAACACCTCCAGATTTTTGATATTACAAGTTCCAGGCTTTTCTAGTCCTTGGTTCTCTTCACAAATTCAAGGTAAATCTTAAAATCCTATATTACACAAAATTTACTGTTGTGAGCTCTTGTCAGAATGTCATTAAATCCTCGATAACATACCTGGAGTTGTGTTTTTCTTTCATTCATACGTTTGAGTAATCCTTTATTATTAGTCTTCAAAGTCTTCATTAGTTTTCAAATTAACAGCTGCCTTTTACCTTTTGTTCAGTAGAGACTGGCAATTCCAGGGCTGAAATTATTCAAATGATTCGGGTGAAGATGTGTGGAGTTTAAAAACACAATGGAGGGCTTCCTGCACTACCACATGACATCACAAGGTGGAACAGAGTGTTTTCTGTCTGAGAGAAGAACTCAGCCAAAATAGGCAGGGTTTGGGTGTTAAACATAAAATAAAACAAAACTCCAGGTATGTTTTGATGAGGAAACATTTTAACATCAGAAAATAGCATAATATTAGCCCTTCAAAAAAAATTATAATCTCGTTGATCTGAATGGATCTCTCAGATAAAATTAAATCGAATTAAAGTAAATGCATCAGAAAGTTATACCAAAAGAATAAACTACACCTGCTTCATCTTGACTGAGCACAATGCATTTGCCCTATTCTTCCTTTTGTCTTCCAGATTGCCTGAGGACTGAGCAGAGACAGAGGCGAGCTGTGTCTCGGTGGGACGTCCTGTAAATGATGGGCAGTGCTCCTGACATAAAGGTCTTCTGTATTTACACTGAGGGCTGCTGCTGCTCCACCTGCGGAGCTGCTCCCTCCCTGTCCCAGCCAAACGTCATCTGTCACCAGGCCCTTATTAAACTCTTCCACTGTCTCATCAAAAACACATTAGTCTTTCCCAGGCTTTCATACATTTCCCTACTCGTCTTCATCTCCAATAATCACTTGAGTATGATTTAGCCCGGAGCATAATCGTTTTTAATTGTGATATAAATTATTAGTATTAGATTGGGTGGAGTGATAACTTTGTCTGAGTGAGAGGAAGAACTGTTAACAATAGAAGAGGGAAATGCATGCACAGTATAGAACAATTGTTACATATTTACTAACTAACCAATCAAGTAACCCTCAAACCACATAATGCATAATTATGCACTTAATTAAATTAAAGAAATTAATCAATTATGCACAATTAAAGCTTAAAGGTCTGTATTACCTTTCACTCCAAATGTATTACAAATTTGGTATTACAGTGCCCGGTAGTAAAAAGTTAGTCAGTACTGCTGTATATATATATTATCAAAACAAAATGCAAAACAATTTTTTTACATTACATTATATACCCAAATGCTTTTTTAAAGATGCACTGTGCAACTTTTCTCGTGGCGAGTATGCTTACATGGAGATGTTATTTATTTCCCTGGAATGTGAAAACATACATTTTTGTTGTGTCTGAGATATGCAGGTGGCGTACTCTTCACCAGAAAAGTTACACAGTGCACCTTTAAATTGCATTCGATTTTTCAACATGGCGTAATATTATTTCTTACATTTTCTGCATGTGTTCCTTAGACCACCTCATTAGACTCCAGCCCAACCGTATGGTTGTATTTGTTTACCGCCTACACAGAAGATACCTCAACCCCACATCCAAAACACACACACACAGACACACAATTCACCCCCAAAATAATAATAAAATAAACAAAAAAACAAAAACAGACAAAGCATCCGTGGGCCTTACCTCTCTCCCATCACACACCGGGCTCACGCGCTCAGCCTGACATGCACAGTTTGTTTGGTACTTTTAATTTGACAGGGCCTCTCTCTCTCTCCCTCCACACACATATCCGTACCACCACCGCTGCTGCTGCCGCCTCTCCAAAACCTACACACACATAGACTTTTAATTTGACAGCGCACTAACAAGAGCCTGCTGCTTGTCAAATGTTCTCCAATGGCAGCGGGGATCTTGCACAGCCAAGGGGGTTCGCGTTCAAGGACATCTGTGAAGAAAACACACACACATTGACACACATTGACACACACACACGCGCACACACACACTTTCAATATAGGCTGGTTGCTGGTGGAGAGGGGAAGGCTCTATCCTGCTATGCTCTGGATTTTTTCCTCTTTATCAACAGATCTTTTTTTTCTATTCCCTCTTTAGGTCTTAAGTAGAGAGAGCTGAGGAGCCGGGATAGACCAGGGGAGATTTTGATTTTGTCGCACGTATCAATTCGGTCTTCAGTCCTCAGTCCAAACACCAGGAGGCCTTTTCAAGTTACTCCAAAGGCAGAGACAACTTTGGTCCTCAATGAAGGTGTGTATGTGTGTGTATGGAGTCTGTAGGGGATGTCCCATGCTGTCTTTTGCAGTTGGTTTTGGTGACACACTTTGCTCATTAAGGAGAGAAGAGGAGACTGGAGTGACTAGTGGTTGGCTCCCTGCTCGACCGGATCACAAGGCCAGTCCTGCAGAGTGAGGGGAGGAGGAGAGGTTTCAACCTTGTGTTTGTGGTAGAAATAGGTTTGTGTGCAAAATGTGCTATTATAACATATTATATGTTAGTCGTCATTAGGAGACCACTTGGTTCCCAGTATTGGTTTTGAAGTTCGGTTTGTTCAACTTCCCATTGACTTGCAGGCTGTTGCAGTTTTGTACCACTAGATGGAGTCATGTGTTCAGCACAAAAATTCCACTACAATTAGATACAGCATTTCTTTATATGGTACACTTCCACAGATGCAGTAAATTTGGGATTTAACATGTGTATAATTACAATTGCCATTCAGTGCAAGGGCAGCAATCTAGTCCCAGACTGCCCTGTCCAGTGTCCCAGTACTTTTAGTAAGCATTTTACAACGTGGCAAAACACTGTCTTCATTGTTGTGGATTGCATCTGTGGTCCTTAAATCACCTATGAATTGTCAATTTAGACAATATATACTCTAGTATAAAATAACATTTTATTTTATGCTAGAGTATCGATCGATTGACAAACTACAGATGCCACATGGCTTTCTGATGGCCCTTTCAGTTGTAATCTCAAAAATATCAGTAATGATTTCCTTGGCCCTAAAAAGCCAAAATCTTGAAGTCATGTCAAAAAAGGAAAATCCAAATGTCAAACAAACAAAGAGATATGATCTCAGTGGGGAGAGCTCCTCCTATCTGTTACTGTGTGTTCCGGTCAGATAAAATATTGCTCATCCACATCCAGTGATCTAGAAAGTGGTTTGCGTCTGTGGCATGCAAAATGTCAATGTGTACATAAACTACTATTTCTCTTCTTTTGCTGACATTAAATCAAGAAAAAAAATATTTTGGCAAAAGTTCATTTGTTGCAAATGCTTTGGCCGATAACCCAAAGTGCAATAAGGGAAATATCACATGTTTTATTGTATTTTGGATTATGAGTTTATACCTTAGGTTGGAGTTGGGTGTTGTGATAATAAAAAGCCACCCAGATTATTTGAATCCTGTAAATCACAGTTAAAAGTCAATGTATAAAGCCAAGGTCTATGAAACTATCACCGCAGAATAGAGAACATAGACGATATGTTACCGCATTGCCAAGTGCTACCACTTAATACCATTAATCTTGAAGCTCCCCCCGCTCTGTCTCTGCGTCGGAGTACTCAGTGTCCTCTAAAAGTATAGATCTTGACCGCAGCACTTTTCCACAGAAGAGGGAAAGGCTAAAGAGAAAGCACTGACCCCTCTTCGCCGCAATTTTCCCCTCATCAACTTGTGAGACTTCATTAACTTACATGGGGTAATTTCCTTCTTTCAGAACGTGGGTGTGTTATGACGTTTTCCTTTCATCAATTTCTTGCCTTTTAATATCCTCAACTAAAAAGACTTTTTGTAAGGGTCTCATTTATTTCCATTAACATTTTCCCCTTAAAATAATTAGAAATAATGTTTTTATTGCACAGAGATTTTTTTCTTTTAGAAAACCAAAGACCAAATTGTTGAAATGTGCTACACTACAGTGAAGCTGGTTATGGACCATGTCGAGTTTTTCACAGAATAGAAGGATTCGCAACTATAAGGTAATGCTGCCCTCTTTAGGAGCATGTGTGCAACAGTTCTGAACCTCGCAAATAATACAAACAATACTGTGTTAATTTACCGAAGTTCCCAAACTGTGGCATTGACACTGCACCGTCTGCTTCTGGTGATACGGTGGGGTACTCTGCAGTTCTAGTTCACGGTTAATTAAGAATAAACTTTTGTTTTTTTGTTCTCCTTTAGGTTATTCCTTGTTTACAACAAATGTGTTGATTTATTGCTATCCGTACCTCTCAGTGTTGTCTCACAGCTCTGTATGACTCTCAGAGTGCCAGAGTCAGGGCAGGAGCACAGACAAATGGCAGCCAATCGCTCTTCCAAATGTCAAACGTGACATGTAAACATCCAGTGGACACCATCATTAGACCAATTCAGGGGCTTGGTTTTTAAACAGTCTTGGAGATATGCTGAAAATAAGGAAAAAATAAAGACTTGATACTCAGTTTTTTCCATGTTATATCAATCTAAATCCCTGCCAAGAACCAAAAAAATGAAAAAGCAATGACGCATCATGTACTCACAATAAAAAATATATCAGCTATAAATAACATACTGTGTCAAATACTATTGTGGATGTTATGTTCTGTTTTAATCAGAACATTGGTGAGATTGCAAAGTCATTAGTAAAAGAGCAGGGGAGCAGAGCAAAGGTTAACTACACAATATTTAACCAACCATCTGCATAGTTTCAAATGTTACTCACTGTGGACTTTCCCAGACTTTTCTACTTGAGAAGACATTCATTGGTATTAATACAGCAAATTGAGCAAGTCAGATTTATTGAAGGCACATCAGTTGAATAAACACAATATATCAACGTACATCTTAGTCCTTAAATTACTCAAACAAGGGGGCATTTTCTTTACATTTCCAAAGAAAGATAAGTTCTATTCCTTAATGCAAGCAGCCCTTACAATATGGAAAAAAGGATAAACATATTTTAATAAATAGAGAACATTAATGCTTTTCTAATAACCTTTAAGTTAACTAGTTACTAATCTACAATGCATCACCTTTCACAGCAATATTTAATACAATGTATTAGTCTAAATAACTCAGTCTAATCCAGTGTATAAGTTTTGTGGTTACGACATTCCTTTCAGGAGTAGTGAGAGTGGACAGGGTAAGGCCTTTACTGCCAAATACAGTGGCACAAACAGTGTTTTAACCAGAGCCTTAAGGATCAAGTTAAGTGCATCAGAACGGTAGTCACAACCCCAATGCAAAATGTGACACTGTGTAAAATGTGGAGCAAAACATCCACAGTATGTGGGGGATACGGGAAGAGTCTGTTCTGACTCATAAAGTGATCCTTATAAGCATCAAGCAATGTCCAAATGCACTGTTGCAGTTTGAGGTAATAACGGAAGAATCCTGTGCATACAAGATTAATATTTGACTCCACTGACTTTTTAAAATGTGTTTAAGTTTTTTTTTGACTATTTGCTAATTTTTTGGTTTAATTAGACAAAATAGGTGTATTTACCTTTCATGTTTCAGTGGATGGTCTACCTCCTTGGTAGAAATAATGTAACAAATAAGCTAAAAGCTTTAACACCTATTGGAAGACAGCTAACTATAAGCTGCTGCAAATAAAATCAGAAAGGGCCAGTGCAAAAAGGGTACTGCATTTATGTGAAATGTAAGATGTTTTAGTTTAACTTTTTTTTCATTATATATTATTTATTATTAATTGACCATTTTACACATTGTCACAACTTTTTTGCATTTATTGGGATTGAAAGATTAGTTTTGTGGTCCATTGTGGGTTAAGACAAACTGCTCTTGCTGAGTTGAAATCATCACTGACTTTGTACATGACGTCTCTTCTTAAGCTCCGTCCCTTCCAAATCCTTCATACAAGTCACCAGAAAGCTACGACACTTGGCTGCATACTCTTCCGGAAAATCCAGAAAATGACTGACATGCGAGCTGGAACCAAAATCAAAATACTCTGCCGGGACGCCTTTTCGTCTGATGCTTTCCACAAAATCCTCAACGTCCTTGTGTCTTATGACTTGGTCCGCTTTGGAGTACAGGTAGTAGTGAGGCCATGCAGGTGGATTATCCCTTACTGCGTCATAGTGATTCTTGTGTATATACTTGGTCAAGGGGTACAACACAATTCGTAACATAAAAACAGTCACGGCAAAAAGTGCCAGGAGGATGTACCTGAGGACAGGGCTGATTTGAGGTCCAAGCGTGGCTGTGAGAGCACGCAGGGCCCCTCGCACATTACCGCTACCAGGAGCACTGTCCACCACGGCCCCGATTACATTCAAGGAGCTAAACTGTTGGTCGGTGTGCAAGAACTCGACAATATACCGGTACAACATGAAACCGCCATTACTGAAAACGTGAAAGAAAATAGGACTGCTCTCCACTTCATAGTCGAAGAGAATTTCCAGTAGCTTCAGGGCAATACTGCTCAGCTCCTTGTACCCAAAGGATTCGGAAATGAAGACGGTCTTTAGGGGAGCTGTGTAGCGGATAGTCACGCATCCCTGGATAAAGCACAAAGAGGAGTTATCAATTATTGCACTCAGTGAATATGCAAAAAAAAAAAAAAAAGACTGCTATAAGTTCATAATACTGTTGTCACAATACAAAAACTCAATTGATACTAAGGAAAAGGCTGAATACTTAATACAGCTTTCAGTAAAGAAATTATACAGTATATGAATCAAATGAATGAAAAACACAACTTTGTTAAACTATAGAGATTAGAGTCATTTTCAGGCAAGACAAAAGTAGTTCACAGAAGTAATATTAGTTTTGGTATGGGTTATCTGTGTATTGATTTCTGTGTTTCAGTCGGGTTTTTACAAGACTATGGTGGCCCAGGCAATCCTTATTTGAAAAAACTAAAAGGTAAATATGTCACTTATTGTCTCTTTTAATCAATAACAGACTGATTATACATACAAGTAACTATTTAATCTGGTAATACAACAACCAAACACTATATTATTCTTAATACCAATGTATTGTCCACTCAGTTTCATTTAGACTATAGCCACCATAGTCTCCTCTGTTAATGGGAAGCACTAGATAGATTTGGCAACCATACAGGAACGCACAAAGATATAAGTTTAGATAAAAAAAAAAAAAAAAACATTAACCATATGACCTTATTTGGTAGATAATTTAAATTGTGTATCACCTTTATTGAAAGCAGTGTATGTAAAATAAATTATCTTTCTTAGGAATTAAGTAAGCTATTGACACACCTGTATGTAAACTTACAGATATAATACTATGTGAAGGAAAAGGACAGATAGCAATGGCAGGTAGCAGATTTGTACCTGTTCGTTGTAAATGGAGCTGTATTTGGACAGGTGTTTGTCTTTGCAGCCAGCCCACCCCAGCAGGATCACCACTGGCTCCTTTGTCCCCTGCCAATGCCTCTCTGAAACAGGACACACGGGCTAAATGACACCTTTACATACAACAGTCAGTGTGGCACATGCAGAAGGCTAGCAGGTAGGCTAAGCTAACTGAACCATGTTACTGTACAATGGATGTGATGCTCACCCGACGTCCCTGCATCTGGAAACACGATATTGTAGTCCATTTCACTGTCCGCCATTTCGGTATCAGTGTGTATCAGCTAATGTCCTTAAGCGTGTGGCTCATTTGCACTCTGTCAATCTAAAATCTAACGTGAAGTAGTGCGATATGAGCTTTTATTGCACGTAGAGAGCAGAGACAGGTCAATGCTCTGTCAATGTACTTCTTCCTCTTGCAATCATCCAAGGAGGGTAGAGGAGTTCATATTGCACTACTGCCCTCATGTGGTAAGAGAGCAGTATTGGACAGGCCTATGTACTAGTAGTCTATACAAATACTGTTGTTAGTAATATGCCAAGCCAGAGAGGCAGTGTAAAGAGAAAAAAAGTTTTATTTGTTGGCATGTTGCTTAAAGTGTAAAATGTAAGAAATAGTCTCAAAATTTACAGAAAAGCTACAAGCATGCACTACAATACAAAATTAAGATGTATTTTGTGATCTTTGTTGCACAATATAATTTACACTTTCTTAAACCAACCTGTTTATAAATTAATTTGAAGGTCTTAATCGTTTGTTATAATCCAGTATTGTATCGAGTCATAATTGTGAAGGAAAAAAGTGAACAAAGGTGCATTATGGCATGACTAAAACAGAATTAAACAAAAAAGAAAAGTTAAATTCAAAACCACTACTGTCTTGATTCCCACACTCTCTCCATTTTTTGCACATGTGCTTTGGATGACTTGGCAAAGGTGCTTTTGACTATGTTTAGTGGGACAGATTTGCCGCTGAGGTACACCTTATTGAGACAACTAGGAAGCCACTGTTGTATGTCCTGCTTTGGTTGTTCACTCCTAGTCGCCCCCTCCTCAGTTTTTCGGTCAGTGACACAAGAATGAGCAAATATGTATCCTGTCATAAAAGCATCAAACCCAGCCCTGTGTGTCCCTGTGTCTTGTTTCTTTTTCTGTGGTGAGAGGATAGGGGACTTTTTCAATACATCTTTATTCATGCTTTCTACACTATTGTCAGTATCAGCTGGGAGGTCTGGGAGGTGGCTGGTTGTAACAGATTTGTTTTCATCTGTCTTATTTGCAACAGGCCCATCGATAGACTGTTCTTGGACATCTATTTCCATGTGGGGTATTTTGTTTTCTGGTGCACCTTCAAAAATAGATGAATCCTCTGTATTCTCTCCTCCTTTCTTCTTATTTCTTTGTCGCTTCCTCTTTTTTCTTTTATCCTCCTTGTTCTTTTCATCTTGGAGGACAATGAGGTCAGTGTCATGGGACAATGGACACTGTGTGCCATTTGGACACCAACCAAAAGCCTGTGCACAGCAAAAAAGACAGTTTTATGAAAAGCACACTCATAATTTATTAAGCTTAACAGATCAGATCACTCACAGAGAAGCGTTCACATATTTCAGTCTGTCCCTCTGATGAGATTACATCTGGGCACTCTCTGAAGTCCACATAGCTGGACATATGACCGCTATACTGACAGAACTCCACTTGGACATGAGGACCAGCAGCTCCAGAGGCCAAACCACGAATGTTATCCAGTTTACTGAGAGAAAAAAATAAGTTTATGTTATCAAATAAAACAATTAATAAAAATCTCTCAGATTTACAAGAGAAGTACCACTGACCATTTCTTGTAGGCATACTCCAGGTAGGATGCTGTTAGCCTGAGCTCAAACTCAGTGACATATTTGGTATCGTAAATACCAGCAGGAAACATCTCTGACAGATCAGCTGTGAAGGTCACCAGTTGCTCAGGCAGATGAGCATAAAAACTCTGGCAAAAAAGTAGATATTGCTCTAATACCAATTTACAACTAGTAAACATTTACAGAATATTAAAAACAACATGTTAGTAACTGAGTACAGCTTAGTATCATGAATCATGTAATGTACCTGGTATAAAAAGGCCATGTCAATGAGGCCATTGTGGAGCACCAATGGTTTTCGAGCACGCAGAAGTTCAGTGAACAGAGCCCTGATGTGAACCCCCTGGTAGTCAGATCCTGCCTGTTGTGGAGGAACAACAAGAAGAGATACAATAAAGACTAAATAATATTTGTGGTAGTGCTTGTGTCATTACCTTATTATTGCCCTTGAGATAAGGGATCCCATGAGCATACTGTTTATTGAAGTCAAAGCCGTGCTGCACAAGAAACTGCACAGACTGAGGCTCGATGATGTACTCCTCTGAGCACAGTAGAGTCAGGTTATACACTTGGACCAAGTACGAGTCTGCAGGCTGTGGCAAAGGAAATAAAATCGGGCTTAATTATTCTTTTATTATAATTGTACTAGCAGTGAGTTACCTTGTTGTCTAGTAGTTTGTAGCATGCGAAACCAAGAGAGAGGATGGAGCGAGAGCGAGCAGCATGACATATGGCCTTATACCTGTCCTCTATAGATCTAGAACGAATAGAGAACAAAATATTAAGTATTCTAATTTCAGACACTAATAGCGAAAAGATGAAGATGCACATGGTATAACACTTATAACGATATTCTTACTCAGCTAGTAGAGATTTCCTGTTCCCAAGACCACTCAGCTCCTAATTTGTAATGAACACATTTCCATAAACAAAGTACAATGTTGAAGATATAATACTCGTTATAATTACATACATTAACTATGGTGTACCTTCAAAATACAACACGATACTTACGGTGTCAAGAGCAATAAAGGAAGAGGTTTTCAATGCAACAACCATAGCAGGCCAAAGCTCCTTAAAATTGTCATTGTGAACATCAATGACTGGAACTACGAAGGAGGACATCACTTTGTAACTTAGTACTGCAGCTTTATATTTAAGCCACTAAAAATGTGTCTTTTTTAAGACAGTTATTGCGTTGCGTTAGTTAATTAAGACTTTGGAGCAGGTGAAACGTCAAATAAAATATACAATTTGAAGATGCAGAAACCGTAAACATTTCAACGTGCTTTTGGGTCCTGTGCTTGGTCATGTGACAAAAAGGACCACCATGTGGCTAAAATGCCTGAGTGATAATAAAAGTGTAATACATATAATTAATTAATCCACTTATTACATAGTGCCAAGACACGATGGTAATAAATTGAATATACACTTGACTTTATAGTTAATCTTAAATTTCCTTTGAAATTTTGGCACATTCACCTGTTTTTGGAAAGGCAACCGCAACAGGCGCACGTAAACATGACGTCACCAAACTACACTGCGAAATATTCTAGCGCCATTTTGGCTCAAACAAAGTCAGAAATATTTTATCTTCGTCAAAATTATTTTAAGAAAAAAGCTTAACTGCAATGTAAATCGAATTGGTAACTACACATTTGGTTTCTAGGCGTAAAGCTACACTGCATATATAACTTTTTCTGCTTGTTGTTTGTAATTTTAGCGATAAAAACCGAAGTAATTCATTATTTAATATCGAACTCTGGGCGCAACTCGCGACCAAAAAGCGCAGTTTTCGGTTGTCATTGAAAGCGTTCGCGTTTGCTTTGGCAATGGGAGGCTGCTCTGCTCCACATTGCTCAAATTCAACTAGTATTGGCAAACAGCTGTTCAGATTCCCCAAAGACCCAGTGCGCAAGAAGAAATGGGTGGTCAATTGTCGACGGGATTTTGAACCTACTCCTCACTCCAGACTCTGCGAAGTAAGACGGCAGCCTTGATAAAACAACTGTGGCTATTGCATGTTATCATGTTTTATTATATTTTCCAAACCAGGATCACTTTGAGCACAGTCAGTTTGAGGAGGTTGCCAGATCTCCAGCTGGTGGGAAGAAGCTGAAGCCCAATGCAATTCCAACAATTTTTAGTATTGGAGAGCCTCCTTATCCAATTATCACAACGTCATTCCTTACCATCCCGCTAAAACCAGAACCAGGTAAGTTATCCACTTAAAGTGAAACCATGTTGATCAATCCTAATTACCTAAAGAGAACGTTTTCTTTCAGTTGAGAAGGAATTGAATGTGGGGGACCATGGCTATGCAAGGCGCAACCCACTGCCAGGAATGGACGAGGAGGATGGAGACTGCACCAGAGAAGACCAGCAGCCCTGCACCCAATGTCTGCTCCTCAAGAAACAGCTGGAGCAGGAGATGCAAAATTCAGCGAGGCTACAAAAAGAGGTACACATTTTACACATACTATTTGGAGATGTATTTATGTTCTTGTCCACATGTATGTTACTATCCACATGTAAATGCTTCATATAACTGAATGAATGGCTTAAAGTATGCAACCAGGGAACACACACATCAAATTATTAAATATGTAGTTACCCAATAATAAATGTTATTGCAAATGTACTGACTATAATAAACGTAAAATTCATTGTCTTTTGTTCTTGTTTATGAAAAGTTTTATAGATGGTACTGACTTTTCCTCTCTCCCCATTAGGTTGAGGAAATGAAGAAGCGTTTCTATCGACTTGATCGCATTGAAAAGGGCCTCCAGAACTTCTTATATGAGGATCAGATTCGTGCTCTGTCCCTCACCAAACGCTCCCGACGTGCTGTCTGGTCTCCTGAGACAATAATTAAAGCTCGGAAAATTCGTAGTGCTGTTGGTACCAAGGGCTATGAGTACCTACGTGAACTGGGGTACCCTTTGCCTTCTTACAGGACGCTGTGTAATCGACTGGAGACTAAAATCATGGTAACCACAGATATGAGCTGTGAGGAGCTGGCTGAGCTTGGCCTTGGCCTCATGGCGACCTGTGACAGTCCCACACAAGGAGTCGGAGACAATGATGAAGAACTCATTGGTGTTTTGTCCTGATTGCTCAAAAGCACACTGACTTCAAACCATCTGCACCAACCAAAGAATATACATTTTAGGTCACTTCACCTGATCTCAAAAAGAGATGGGACTGAAGATTTGTGACAGTTACATTTCGACACTGGTGTAATTAACTGACATGTCGTATACATATATGGTCACAACTGCACATGAATTTATGCAATTTAGGGATGGGGCAAGATCTCGTGAGCTAAAACAATTACAGTAAAAAAAAAAATTGAAAATTTGAGCCCAAATTTATTTAGTATCATTGATGTCAAAATCTCATCTTGTCTCATTTCCGTGAATCTTGTGTTGTGTCTGGTCTTGTGACTCGTCCCATCCCTATAAAAATAAGTCTTCAGAATTGCATATGGACTAAAGTTTTATTTAGGGGTACATATTTCTGCTGCTTATGTGCCCCAGTAATATTAAGAAGGATTCTGGGAGAATATTTTTGTGTGGGTTCATTTATTTATTCAGGTTATCACTATTGACAAGCCTGTGTACAGAAGAAGTAAAAACAGAGATAATAACTATACATCTTATTAAGCCATATGAATTTTGAATATTAACATATTTTATCATATAGTTATTTTCATCAACCCACCTCAATTTTAAACATGTTGTATTATATCTCCTTGCGGTATTAGGCTCAGTATCCAAATTCTTGAATTTAGTAATGGATGATATAATTTTGATGCCATAATTGTGGTGACAGGAAACACTAATTTGCACACAACTGTAATGTCACTACTTACAATGTTTTAATTATTAAAAGCCACAGTTGTTGGAAGTTTTTCTATATTAAGATGAATTTATATCACTAATGCCCTTTAACAATTTGTATTGGATTATCAAGAGCCTAATTAACTGATTTTATTTTTATTTTGTGCAACCTTGCTAAACTTGCACAAATGAAATGTTTGTGCTGCCCAGTGAATTGAATGTCGAAGCAGACAGAAACAGCACTTTGATCTCTTTCTTGTGAGTTCAATTGATTTTCACTGTTGATCACATGGTCCTCTAAAGCTATAAACCGATCATGTCAACACAAGTGGTTTGGTGTTGTTTAAAAATATGTGTATATTTGAGCTTATTTAATTAACAAACTGTAGATCTATTATATTGCAAAAGAAATTTATGGTAATCCACTTTGTGAGTCATATATTAATAATAACAATAATTTATGTTATGGACTTGACTATTTTAAAATGTGCTCTGAAATACCCCTCAACTGCACTGTTGTTTCTCCTTCCCTTATCACTCTTTTTGATTTGGGGGAAGCGCTTCATCATTAAAGTTTTCATAAAGCAAGCACAGAGCAGACAGTCTCAGATAGGACATAGGGCGCAGTGGAAGAAGGTAAAACTTGTTTGTTAATGTTTATGTATGATAAGATGTTTTTATTCCCTGAATTACCATTTTACTGTACTTTTAAAAAATTAAAGCAGTCATAATGTAATGAATTGGCCAGCTTATACTTAAGGTGTGTTATGTAGTTTTTCTGGAGGAGAGCAGTTGTCTCCATGGAGATGTAATTGGATTACCTGGAGTGTTATGCCATTCAGCATACTGTATTTATCTCCATGGAGATAAGCAAGCAACATCACCAGGTCAAGTTACAGACTGGTTCTATGGAGAGGGGACCCAGCTCAAAGTGAGATTCCATGTTATTGTGAAGCAACTAAAACACCTGTACTCGATAAAATACAGTATAGATACAATTAATACCTATGGATCTTCCATGTAAAACAGTAACATCTCCATGGAAATATAGCCTAAAAAAAATTTAATTGTGCAATTACATAATTTTTAATTTTCTTGAATGTTTTTCCTGTGTATCTAACCATAGGTAAATTTTGTGTTGGGTGGACTGTCCCCTTATTGCCCCTGCCCCACACAATAGCTGTTTACTGTCCCTTCATTATTTTGGGATCAGTGCGTATGATCATTTACTTTTGGATAAAAGACACTGGACTAAAAACTTAATCTGATTGTCAAAAGCATCACTGGAGATTTTGGATGAGAAGAGACAGCCCCTTTGTCATTGATGTTTATATTTATTTATAGGTCTCCAACGAGGGACAATGGGCTCTCTCTCATCTTTGTAGCTGTGTCTGGCCCTGCCAAGTGTGCTCTGGGCCTCACATGTCACTCTGCTGGTTTAGGGGGAGAATACTTCCTCCAGGATCTGCAAGCCTGCCCCCCATTGGGAAATCAAGGGTCAAGCACCCATGAATTTGGTGCAGGGAGATTTGGTAGTAGTGGCCCTCCTGAAGGCTACCTGACAGCTCTGTCTCCAGCAGGCAGCCAAGTAAGAGACTACTTTTTTAAATCAAGTTTTATTAAATTGTGACTATGGGACTAAGCAGTGCAATTCCAACATTTGAACTATTCTTAATCAGGGAGAAAAGCAGGGTAAGACTAGAAACTAATTCAGAACTGTGCTTGGCCAAAAGGCAGGATCTCTGTGTTTCTAGACTTCAACATTTTAAAACGGCTGTATGTAACTTTTTTGGTTACGATTACTCCACCATGTATATTGTCTACATGAGATGTTATTGTTTTGCCTGGAATGTTACACAGTATGACATTTAACTTATTATCTCCATGGAGCCAAGCAGGTAATATCGCCAAGTCAGATTTATGAAGAAGGCAACAAAAACAACATTACGTAAATGAAAAAATACAAGGTTGATTTAATGTCATACTATGGAACTAACACTAACATCTCCTAACTTGAAAACAAGGATGTGGTACACCCTTCAACATAAAAGAGGAGAGTGCCTCCTAGTGTTCCTGTGTACCAGCAACACCTTTAGAAGATGATGTGTGAGGTATCCTGGATGGGGACAAAGATGACTTTCTCATCTATGACAGGCACATACTTGTAAAAGCATCATATTATATATATATTATCATCATATATATATATATATATATATATATATATATATATATATATATATATATATATATATATATATATATATATAGCATTTCAAACATAGGCTTAACCTTCTTTATTTCATCCACTCTTTGGACCAGTAAAAATATACACTGATTTAGCAAACCTTTATAGCTGGATTAGAATAAAGATTTAACATGTTTTGCATTTTTTGTTGTCTTTTGACTTGACTTTCATATAGTTTGCTGAATTTACCTTGTGGAAGCTGCAATCAGAACTACTTATTTTATAAAATATAGAAATATTTGCAACTGCACAATAAGTAAACATAAAGATCAAGTTTCAAAACCAGCATCGGATGACCAGGATTTTCTGGTAATTGGATATAACTAGACTTTATGTGTTTTACTTTTTGTTTTACTTTGAATATGAAAGTATTATATTATTTGGCACAATGGCAGCATAAACACAGAATTGGCCTTCTGTAAAGTTAATTGTCTTTACCATTTGATACTATACTATATTACAGGCCCATTCCAGCCATAGCACCAGTGGGAGCAGTTTCCTGAACATTAACTCGTAATAGCTGAACCAGACGCGACCTGTCTCATCAGCACCTGCAGCAAAGAAAATGGACCCATCACAACCACCTCCATCCTCATACCACCACCATCATCATCATCACCATCACCATGGCAACCATCACCACCACCAATCCCACCAGCACCACAACAGGACTCAGATCCAACACGATCTCAGGAAAAGGTGTAGTCCTAAAGTTATTGTCACTATCCATTATACTATCCACAACTGCCAGAGCAATTAACATTTTGAAAGCCAATTATTGGAGAATTTTAACTTAGTTGTATACAGCTAATGTCACTTTTACATCCCTTGGAGTTGTAATGGTTTTACTCAGTGGAATATAAGGTGCCTGTTTCAACCATTCATTGTTCTGCTGCTGAAGAAGACCTGCTCCTGTCCTCCAATGCACTTTATTGCATTGTAGTTTTTAGCACTTGGTCGCTTTGTTTTGGGAAGATTTAAAAAGAAATCTCAGTCTTCATTGCATTGTGCATCTCACTCCAATCCAGCCACTCTTAGCCTGTTTTGTCTACAGGGTGATATCATTTTGATGATGCCATGAGTGTGGTGACAGGAAACCCTAATATGCACACAACTGCAATGTTTTAATGATTAAAATCTGCAGAAATGTTGGAATTCTTTCTGGTATTCTATTAATTTTAAAATGTATATCAATATTTGACAGTGGAACCCCTGTCACAGTAATTTTATGGAACTCAATAAATACTACAGCACAAATTGAGTCTAAAGGCAGAGGTAAGATAGGTTTAAACAATGTAAAACTTTTATAAATTAATACACAACTTAGCAAACTTTTTTTGTCTGAGTACTAATGGTTTAATAGCACTTATATTGTGCTGACATTTTTGGCAGAGACCATCTTTTGCCACATATGGAGCTCAACTGTGACCTTGGATTCTGGGAGTAAAATTTACATACATTTTTCCCATAGACTTTTTGAAAATTTCACTTTGATTGTACAAAGCCATCTCAGATAGGCCCAAGAAGACCATAATTAACTTTAGCATAAAAGGCATGGGGGCAAAAGTCATTAGTTAAGTCAAGTTATTTATTTGATGTTTGACAAATTCTTCCCTCTAGGACTTAGTTGGTTGAAATAAAAAGTGTCACAGTCTGGGTCACTGGATCAGCATGTAAATCGAGCTCCTTCATACAGTTCATGTCTATATCAAGCATTTACATCAAGCTGAATGCATGAAATGTAAAACAAGGCAAAACAACAGGCATCTTAACCACAAATTGGAAAAAGCTCTGAAATCTATTACCACTGATTGTGCTCTTGGCCTCACAGCAAATTTTTGTAAACACTTCTGACCAGAGATTAAAGATTTATTATTTGAAACTCTGCAAGAAACCATAAACAATATCAGCAACAATGAAACAAGGTCAAATTATTAATTCCAAAAGCTGGCAAAGTTTTAAAACGTTTTGATGACTGGAGACCAATAATGTTACTTAATACAGATAACAAATTACTAATATTTTCTTAAACTGCCTCTAAAATGGCATGGATGAAATAATCAGTGAAACCCAATCAGGCTTTTATGAAGCATTCACAAGCAGAAGCATTCACAACAATATAAATTTAGTTCAAGATTGAATTGACTACAGTGCACATGTAATGGATGATTACATGTTTGTACTGTACCGTAAATTGAATGTCGAAATAGACAGAAACAGCACTTTGAGCTCTGTCTTGTGAGTTCAATTGATTTTCTCTGATGATCACATGGCCCTCTAAAGCCATAAACCGATCATGTCAACACAAGTTGTTTGGTGGTGATAAAAATAAAAATTTTAATTTGATCTTATTTAATTAACACACTGTAGATCAAATGTGTTACAATAAACATGTATGTTAATACACTTTGTGAGTCATAAAGTAATAGTAATAATAGTAATGTCATTATTTTGTATTTTCAAACATGCTCTAGAATACCCCTGGCCTACACTGTTTCCCTAGTTGTTTCCCTCTCCCCCTATCTCTCTGTCTGTTTGAATTGGGGGAAGTGCTTCATTATCACCAAAGTCTTTAAAAACGAGCACAGAGCAGAGATTCTCAGATGGGACAGAGGGAGCAGAGAGCGGAAGCAGGTAAAATATGTTTAATTTTCTTTTTTAAAAATCAAAATAGAAATCATATGTAATCAACTGGACATCTTATACTTAGTGCATTATGTAACTTTCTGGAAGAGTACACTTGTCTTTATGGAGATGTTATTGGATTGCCTGCTATGTTATACAGTATCCCATTAAACAAATTTATCTCCATGGAGACAAGCAGGTGACATCACCTGGGCAAGTTACAGGTGAGATCTGTAGAAAGGGGACCTAGCTCAAAGTGAGAATGCCGTTTTTCTATTTTGGAGCAACAAAAACATCTGTAATTGATTAAATACAATATGAATACATTTGATACCAGACTGAGGAACTTCTAGGTAAAGCAACCATCTTCCTGGATATGAGCAGAGAGTGTATTGCCACCAGAAAATATTTCATAGTGTGCCTTTAATTTCTTGAACTTTTCCCATTTATATACTAGCCTCTATTTAACCATATATGATTTGCATGGGGTGTCATTTTTGTTTATCTGGCATTCTGTCCCTTTGCCCCTGCCCCACACAATAGCTGTTTACTCTCCCTTCATTATTTTGGGATCAGTGCATATGACCATTTACTTCTGGATAAAAGACACTGGACTAAAACCTTAATCTAATTGTCAAAAGCATCACTGGAGATTTTGGACGAGAAGAGACAGCCCCTTTGTCATTGATGTTTTATATTTATTTATAGGTCTCCAACGAGGGACAATGGGCTCTCTCTCATCTTTGTGGCTGTGTCTGGCCCTGCCAAGTGTGCTCTGGGCCTCACATGTCACTCTGCTGGTGGAGGGGGAGAATACTGCCTCCAGGATCTGCAAGCCTGCCCCCCACTGGGAAATCAAGGGCCAAGCACCCATGAATGGGGTGCAGGGAGATTTGGTAGTAGTGGCTCTTCTGAAGGCTACCTGACAGCTCTGTCTCCAGCAGGCAGCCAAGTAAGAGCTTACGTTTTTTAAATCAAGTTTTATTAAATTGTGACTATGGGACTAAACAGTGTAATTCCAACATTTGAACTATTCTTAATCAGGGAGAAAAGCAGGGTAAGGCTAGGAACTAATTCAGCTAAGACAGACTAAGTTAGGTCTAACCTGGGGCCATGAACATTGGTTTGTGTCATTACTAACCATTACTTCAACTGCTAATTATTACTGTCTGATAATCATTCAACATTTTAAAAGGGCAGTATGTAACTTTTCTGGTGAAGGTTACCCCACCTAATTTCTACATGGAGATGTTATTGCTTTGCCTGGAATGTTCCACAGTATGGGATTTAACTTATTATCTCCATGGAGACAAGCAGGTGATATTACCAAGTCAGATTTAGTTTTAGTTACATAGTTAATAGTCTGTTATTTATAGCTTTTGGTTTCTATTCTTGTAGAATTGGCCGCCTGCAGGAGAAGCTTGATCGTAGCAACATGACAGGGGTGTCCTTCATGATTGTGAATGAGAAGAGGGCTGAGTCCAGAGCCATGTACTGGGAGCTGAAGAGGAGAGCGCCCCCTAGTGTTCCTGTATACCAGCAAGCACCTTTACAAGAGGATGTGTGGGACATCTTGGATGGGGACAAAGATGACTTTCTCGTCTATGACAGGTACATACTTGTAAAAGAGCTTACAACACACACACACACACACATATATATATATATATATATTATTTTTTTGTTTTGTGTTGATTAAGCAAACCTTCATAGCTGGATTAAAATAAATGTAAAACTGTATGTATTAAGTACTGTCTTTTTTGTTTCAGATGCGGTCTTTTGACTTTCCATATAGTCCTTCCATATAGTTTGCTGAATTTACCCTATGTGGAAGCTGCTATCAGAGCAACTTATTTTAGAGATATCTGCAACTGCACAGTAAGTAAACATAAAAATCTGCAAAAAATACAGTGAACTACAGCCATCTGATTACCAAGATTTTAGCAGACAAATCATGTTTACCATTTATTTTTATAGGGCCATTCCAACCATACCACCAGTGGGAGTAGTTTCAGGAACCAGACAACACCTGTCTCTTCAGCACCTGCAGCAGAGGAAATGGGCCCAACGTCACCACCTCCACGCTCACACCACCACCACCATCATCACCATCATTATCCTCATCACCATGGCAACCATCACCACCACCAGCAGCACCACCACCACCACAACAGGACTCAGAATCAACACAATAAGCAAAAGAAGTAATCCTAAAGTCATTGTCACTATTCATTATTACAACTGCCAAAGTTTCAAAAGTAAATGCTGTATCTTTTGAATTGGCAAATCCAAATCCACAAAATGGTGTCTAAACAGGAAACTCAAGACCAGCATAAAACTTTTTGTTACTTTCAGAATAACTTAATGACATTGCATTTAATTCATAAGGCAAGTAAAATATCTGTTGTCAATATACAGATTTTGATGTCATTGTGTATGCACCGTAGGTTTGTCACTTAATGATAAGGTTAATCTTTTGTTGTTTTTTTCCTATTATTTCTTATAAAACACCACAACACAGTGTACAGTAGTAAGTATAGAATGTTTTAGTATTAGCTAATAGATAACATTGTAAATATCTTCTTGCTCCTGTGTGGTTGACGTGAGCAGGTATGTCCAGTGAATGAAATCTGCAGTGAAAACCTGACACCAGGGAGCTGTGGGTTGATGTATGTGGGCATGTACTCACTCACTACCAACCAAACAGAACAAGTTTACTTTTCATATGTTTATCTTTCAGTCAATACTATCGCTACTTTCTACTTTTAACAGGCTACAGGGCAGGATATCAGGGTACAGTATCACAAATGTGTTTTCTCATTGCATTGTCTTTATTCTGTGTTTAAAATGTACAATAAAGTTATCTTCGGTGTCTGCTCTAAACCTGGAAAAAAGACAGGACTTCTGAGAGGACATTTGACATATTATCAAATCTAAATTAATATGAGCTTTTTGCACTGGTGAAGAGAGGGCAACAGAACGATACATAGGCTGTGACACTGCTTTGAATGTTGCTTGATGATTGCATACAAAATGCGCTATCCTCCAAAGCAGTCTGGCCAATAGGATTTGTCATTGAAGACTTGAGCTTCTCCACAGCCATATGTCCCTTTGCAACAGGTTAGACCAGCAGTTGACTGGAAGACAAGAAGCCACTCACACAGACATGGTAAGTCCTACAAGTTAGATACAATTTTAAAATATTTGTATTTACATTCACAGAATATCACAGGGACATTGCAGTTGCTGGTGGACTTCTGCATTCTTTTTTACAAATAGTCATTGAGGGTATAAAAGCATGAAGTTGAAACTGCTCATTCTAGGTATAAGCTTGTCCTGTTATAAAGATCTCATTATGCATTGTTTACATGTGTGGGATTCTTATCAAAGCTGTACTCTGGTTGGGATTTCTCGGGCAAATCCCCAGGAAGACAGTCCCATGTAGGTTAAACTGCTTATACCTTCATCCTTCATCCTTGCAGCCCAATTACTAAACAATGCTTTTACTGAGGTTACAAAATAAGAACTACACTCTGTCCTAGAGCTTTAAATTTTGGGTCTTAGTTTAATTGATCTTTTTCTGATAAATTTAGAGTTTCAGCCAATAAAATTATAGATTTACATATAGATATTCACTAGCACTCAGAGGCAACAACTAAGACATGAATACTTTATCAAATGGCTATAGCCTATGTTTCGTCATTTGAGTTAACTAAAGATAATCTATAAATTAATCAAACAGAAAATGTAATTGTAATGCCATAAACTGTATTTTGCATGCCTTGATGTAGACTTAAGGGCCATGTTGTTCAATAAAAATAGTATTTCATCATTAAAGGGCCCATATTATGCTATTTTCTGGTCTTTTTTATAATGTTGTTTCCTTATCAAAAACATTTCATTCATTCATGTTTATCACACCAACCCTGCATATTAAGACTGAGTTCTTTTTTCAAACACAAAACACTGTTCCACCTTGTGATGTCATGTGGTATTCCGGGAAGTGTCCCACTATGTTCCAGTCTCTACTGAACTAAAGGTAAAAGGAGCTGTTAACTTGAAAACTACCGCTTCATGACATCACAAGGTGGAGCAGAGCGTTTTGAGTTTTGAAAAACTGTAATATAGGCACGTTTTCTTCACACCACCACTAGAGGGAGCTAAGGCCCTGTCTAATAAACACAATGCATAGCAAAGCCTCAACTGTTTGACAAATACTGAAATGTGCAGTACCATATTATGTACAACACATTTCCACAATACACCAGGAGGTGGCAGCACTCGCTCGAGATGGCTATTATTCATCAAGCAAGAGGTTTTTTATCTATTATCTGGAGATGCGTTTGGATTAGTGATGTATAATCCCTGCATTGTGACCATCTTTGATCAACTTTATCACTGGGGGTTGTTGCATCTTGTCTGAACATTTTTTGTGATTACAGATATGACATTTCTTTTCTCAATGATTGGCAAGTTGAAGAGCAAAGCATTCTGGGTGTATTGAGCACTCAGAAAACTAATAGCAGTTCTTGTGATGTCAATTCCAGGGTGGAGTTACCACTTGGAAAAACCTCGAGGTGTTATATCAAGGGATTCTAGAAAATGGAGGTACGTTTTGAAGGGTTTGTCAATTGCCTTGAGTTCTGATATTGTTAGACATAAGAGTGCTATTATGTCTCTTCTCATCTCTGTCTAGACAAGAGGACAGACAAATGGCTGCTGGTCTCTTCTCCAGTGCCCATCGCCTGTATATTCCTTGGATATTTGATAATATTATGGTCAGGGCCAAAGCTGATGGCAAATAGGAGCCCAGTGAACCTCAAACCAGTGCTGCTAGTTTACAATTTTGCCATGGTGTTCCTCTCATTTTACATGAGCTATGAGGTAAGCTACACATTGTTATTTAGCCTGTTGAGCAATAGAATAATGAGAACAGGTAGGCAACTGAAACATTACAGCCACTTGCCAAAAAAAAAAAAAAAAAAAGTACTAACAAGAAATGGATTTATGGTGTTTTCTGACAGCAATGAAACAGCATCTGGAAAAGGGTTCCACAGTACTGCATTAAACTTATCTATCTTGCATTTTTATTCAAATATACCTTGAAATACATGCATTCTTACTGAAGCGTCTCCCCAAAGATCTGACCTGTAACTTGGCCTGTCTGTAACTTGGCCTGTCTCCACTTGCTTGTCTCCATGGAAATAGATATGTTGAATGCCATACTGTTCTCCAGTATCTCCACTAGAAAAGTTACACAGTTCACCTTTAAGGACAACATTTAAACACTGCCTATTGGAGTTTAACATCACCACCAGGTTTTTCAGTGTTCTCAATGTTGGGGCTAATAGGCCTGTATGCTTTGTCCACATCATAGACATTATCTCTGAAACAGAAAGTGATTTGCTCATGAGTACTTTGACAAAATGAGATTTTGTGTTTATGTACGCAGACAGAAACAAACCAAAGCAGAGATGAAAGCCGCTTTTGTATTTTCAGTTCACTGCCTCAGCCTGGTTGGCCAAATACAGTCTGCTGTGCCAGCCCGTGGACTACAGTGATAGCCCACTGGCTATGAGAGTAAGGTCTTTTACTGTGCCCCTACTTTAGGTTAAGTGTGAGATGATTTCAACATACTTTTTGTCTTTTTGTTATCACCCACCAAAATATTACTGAGCAGAACCCAAGTAGATAGTGTACATGCTGATTTAAAATAACATTGTTAACATGAATATTTTTTACCAAGAATACTGTGATGCTATGTGCACAGCATAATGCTGAAGAGTGTTGTCACAATCTTAACATTTCAAACTCAAATTCTATATTAAGGAATAGACTCAATACTAAATACTGATTCTGACACCACGATGATAATAAAAAACACTCTTTATTTAGACAGTACAATATCATTTTTAACATTAAATCATAGTACTTTTATATTACCATGCTGTTTTATATCTGCGTAATCCCTCAGTCACACAGGAATGTTCCAAAGTGCGTATTGGAGGATTCTAGTCTACATGGTCTTATGCTTGTACTGATGAGAATAATCAAGATCATTCTCAAGCTACTCTGGACGTGTTTGTTAGTTTCGTATTAGTTCGTATTAGTTTTGGTAGGCCTATTGATTAGTATCTGATTTTCATTATTTTTGACAACCCTAGACTCATGTGGAAAATAATTGTTTATGATTCTCTGCCAAGTGTGCTCATGATTTAATAATCAAAGTCACATTGTTGCCCCTTCCTGAGGACAAATCCCATAGGATATCTATATCAGTTACTTTTGTGTTTTGTCATTTTTGTCATTTTGATTTATTCAGTGTTCATATAAATTTGATTCTGAAAAAACATGTAAAACTTAATGGTGGTTTTCAATTGTTGGTTGTTGTGTCGACAGATGGCCCGAGTGCACTGGTGGTTCTTCTTCTCCAAAGTGATAGAGCTTTGTGATACTGTGAGTAATCGCTGTGCTCAGAATGTAGTCTATTTATTACCAATATGGATCTTATCTGTAGGGATAAAACATCAAAGCTATTTTAACCGAATAATGCTATTAACCAATAACTGACATAATACTGAATTGACAAGTTAATAGTTCTGTTAAAACTCAAAATTATGCATTTTTCTTGTGTTGTTTTGTCAGATGTTTTTCATTTTGAGGAAAAAGAACAATCAGCTGACCTTCCTCCATGTATATCATCATGCCACAATGATTTTCAACTGTTGGGTTGGAATTAAATATGTAGCCGGAGGACAAAGTACAGTACTCTGTGCCCTATACCCTAGTATTACTAAAGCAGTGTACAAGAAGTGTTGGAAATAAAATTTTAAGATTTTGTTCACAGATTTCTTCAACGGCCTGATGAACTCTATGGTCCATGTTGTGATGTATTTGTACTATGGACTGGCAGCTTTGGGACCAGGCATGACCAAATATTTATGGTGGAAACGCTACCTCACCATTTTGCAGTTGGTAAGTTTTTAATCCAGCCACATGGCATAGCAAGAGACTGTAAACATTGTACTAGTCCCAACTTGGATAAATGGCACCACTGTGTTGAGAAGAAAAGGCTCAGTGACAATTTGCAGTAGGAACTGGTGTATTATAAAGTCCTCTGTAAAGTAATTTGTGTATCATTTATGGTCACTGCTTCAATGTAGTGTGGAGTGTGACATACGAGGAAAAAAAGTAAGCTGTATGTTAGAGTAGTAGTAGTATTAGGGCTGTGCAATGAATTTAATCTAAGGCTTTAAATCAGTTCAGTCATTGCTAAGGTCTAGGTCTATAGCCATGCAAGTTTTTGGAAGAAAAAATTATAAAATTAAATAATACTTTTTTTTGTGGTAAATAACAATACAGTCTTTTTGGATTGTTCATGGTATGGAAATTAATATTGAATGCCATCTTTTGTTTGTTTTTAATAAGAGAAAATATAGAATATTGTGATCAGTCAATAAGGAGAAATAACCTAACTCTAATTAATACCATGAAAAATGACCAAGCTTTACAATTTCAAAACTTGGGCATGATTTAAAAAAAATAAAAAATAAAAAAATAAAAAAAAAAATAAAAAATAAAAAAAAAATAAATATAATATATATATATATATATATATATATATATATATATATATATATATATATATATATATATATATATATATATATATATATATATATATATATATATATAAATAATGATCTAAATTGGTCCAAGAAAAGCATGTGCAAACAGTAGGGATGTTTGCTTTTAACAAAATTGTGTAATAGTTCATAGTTTATGGAATGATATGTAACACAAGTATAACAACATCCTCACATAATGCAGTCCAGATCTGATGATGCTGTAACATAAGGCCCTCTAATTGCTTTTTCATTGTTTGGACTGGCATAACAAGACAGATTAGCGCCACTGATGCTACTCAGCTAGCTACTGGACCATCTGTTTTCCGCTTATGGAGCTTATGAGGAGACAATGCAGTGAGTAGAGTTCCCCCTTGGTCTATATAGAGCAGCATATATAGGTCAATGTTGCAGCTGACTGGCATTATGTAACTGACCAGTGCGTCTTTGTTAACTGTTGGACTCACCACTTGGTTAAGATAGTTGAACTAATTAGAATGGCAGAGTTTTGTATAGGATTGGAGGTGGTGACGGGAGGCGGCATTTGTTATTAGAGGCAAAAATAAGAGTAGTTCAATTACTGGGACAGTGATTCACAATGGAATTTCCTTTCAATTTTTTACAACTTGATAATGTCACATTGTGCCCATAGAAAGTTGTTTTGGGGTAAGTTTATGTGTACATAATAAAATAAAATAAATGTAATAAATGCTGAAATAAATAAACAGTTGGTGAAAATGTTAAAAATGATCAGGAATTTTGAGCTGGCAAATTGGACCAAAGAAAACTGGTGCCCAAGAAAGAGACAACTTAATCCTGTATTAAATGTGGGTGATTTAGACACTATGGGCCCTATCTTGCCCCGATCTTAGCGCTAGTGCAAGTGTGGGGTGTGGAGCTCTAAACAAGAGGTGTGCTGTGCCTGAATATTGGGTGGAGTGGAGCAGACTTAGGGCGTGGTGTGGTGCGTTCAGTGAATCGCCAGAAGGCTTCTTTTAAGTGGAAATATATTAGGATGATAAATGCTTAACATAACATTTTCGTGTGCCGGATGGGATGTTCATGTGCCGTGCTGATGCCCTCCTCCTGTGAAGTGAAGTACAGCCTGACCTGGACACACCCCCTCCTTAACACTAGCACTAGTGCTAAGATTGGGGGCAAGATTGGGCCCATATCTTTCTCATTGCAAGATGTGGTCAATGCCTTGTTAGAGGTCTGTGTTTTCCCATGGATTTATGTGGTTACTTTATGTTCACTGTTATGTTTATGTCTTGTACATTTTTAAATAACAGTTTTTTTCTTCACCAGTTTCAGTTTTTCATTGTAATGGGCCACTGCACCTACAACCTGTTTGCTGACTGTGACTACCCAGACTTCATCAACGCCATGCAAGTGGCCTATGCCTTTAGCCTGACCGCTCTGTTTTGCAACTTCTACTACCAAAGCTACTTCAGCAACAAAAAGACTGAAAAAACTTCCTAGTAGTAGCAAGGCTTAAAACTTGTGCTATATCTAATAAGAAATTAGCAATAAGAGAATAAGATATGTAATCCTTATTAATAGATGTGTATGTGTTTGTGTGTGTGTGTGTGTGTGTGTGTGTATGTATGTATGTATGTATGTATGTATGTATGTATATATATATATAATTTTTTAATTATTAAATTTTTTTTTATATATATATATATACTCTTTTATTAGACGTGGGTTAATGTAACCTGGCTCATAGCATTCTGAAGTGAGTTCTACACATTTATCAATCTGGAACAATTCTCGCTGAAAGCGATGGGGTAAGCGTGGAATGTCATGACTGATATTTGAAGCTGATTGGTCGAAGCATCACAAAAGCAGAACAAACTAACTTTGTATACATTGATCATTGTTATAGAGAGAAAGGCAAACACATCTTCCCTGTACATAAATGCACAAAGAGCTTACCTTCTGCACATTTTTTACAAATAAAATACTCTATAATTTCACTACCCCCATTTTGCTTAGACCATATATTATTGTCCAGCCTGACAGACATTATCATCCATACCATTCACAATAAATAAAACCACGCCCCTTTTTTACATCTAATCTCTTCTGGCAACAGGGACCCCCAGCAAAGCCAGTGGCCCCCGTTAGCCCATCTGTCATGATCTTGAAGAATAATCATCTATGTCTTCAATTAATCTGACCCTTATCTCCCCCTTGGGGGTATGCTACGATATCATTTTTTAATGCCTAAGAAAAAATGTATTTATTTACAGTTATTCATGATTATTGACACAAGTAGAAAACAGTTGTGCAATTCTTAATTTTCTTTCAAAAAGAAAAATAAACTTTCTGAATAGCTAACTGAATAACTAATGTTAATGTGACATAAACAGACACATAAAAAATACGTTACATTTACATTTACTTTTTAGTAGCATAGATTGACTTGAAGTTGCTGAATTATGTCAGTATGCCAGTCTCACAGTTACTATATGCTTATTCCGACCCAAATAATGTTAATTATTGATGAACCTAATCATCTTAATATCCTTATATGGGCTGAAAATCAGTGGACTACAGTAAACCAATCTATAAATTTTACAGGACTTTCCATTTTCCATACTTCCCTTTGGTTCAACTGCTATTTTCCTTCCTTTATCTCTTCCGGCATATTGGTTTTGACAGCGTTCTGTTCCATACTCTACAGGGGGCAAAATAACAGAACAGGGCACGGAATAAAACACTTTGAAGTGACTGAATCAAAGTTCCAAAGGCAACTGCTAAAGCAAATCATTTTAATACCAATCAGCACAATGGGAAAACTTGACAAAGTTCAAAGCATTGGCAGCACACAATAAAGAGCATGCTGTGTCTTCATTGATGGGTCAGTGCAGATGGCAAGGTGAAGAGTTTGCAAAATACTGTTAGTAATGCATGGACTATGCAGCTGCAAGATCCTTGAGCCTCAGAAGGACAGGCTGTATCTTATAGGAATTTGGATAGAAAGTTTGTGATAAAAGTTTCTATATTGAAGAGATTTGTATGATACAAAGTGTCTATCCATGGTTTTCTGATTTCTGCTATATACAACCTGCTATGAAAAGATAAAATATTTTGTTTTTAATCAATAGTTATTAATCACTATGGCAGCTGCCCTGATATTTCATCATTCTGAAAACCATGGAGAGTTTCAGGTATAGCCACAGTAAGTAATCTAAGATCTAAGTCATTTACCCTTAAGGCCTCCACACACTTTGAGAGAATTTGCCCAATTCTGGCTCTAATTTGCTTCTCCCTGAGTTTGGGGAGATGTCACCCGACTTTTTGTTTTTGTGTGTGATTTTGAAGCCACTGCTCTCCTGTTGTGTGTGGTGTTAATGTGACTCTGAGCTGCTCTGTCAGATAGTAACAACCAAACATCAGCAACACTACGGTAACAGCCAATAAAACAGAGCGTCCGGGACAGAGGAATGATGAACACGGAAGCACAAGATACAAACTTGGTATATAGCAAAAATAATGACAAGACTCACCTCTCGTAAAGTGGTAAATCTAAAGTGCAGCATCTGATCCACATTATCTAAAGGAATTGTCCTCTGGAAATTATAACATCCAGTCCACAAAACAGTGCTGTGAATCCAGTTTTAAGCATTCTTTGAAAAAAAAAAGGCCAGAGTAGTTCCTCACATGTGTCTATGTACATCCACACAGTGAATGGATCGGGGTGAAGCTGCAGATTAGCGAATAGTGATTCTACTTCCTGTGTACATTATCGCCAGATTTTTAAGCTTTAAAATAATATTAATAAAAATTATAATTATGCCGTCTTGACTTTTAACACTCCACTTATTCACGGGTTTCAGTTTTCTGTTTCCCAGCACCATTTTAAGGACTTTTCACTATTCAAAAGATATATTTTGTTTTGAATTGTTAATTGCTATAGCAACATTGCTGCTTTTCATTACTCTGAAAGCCATGGACAAAGTGTACTATGAATGTATGATGCATCAATATCCAACACATTCCTAACATCCAATGCTCTGTACTTTATAACCCAGGCTCTTGTGAGACGTTATAGTCGTATTTCATCGGCGCTGAAGTCATCAATCTGCCTCCATCTTAAAACAAGTGTATTGGAGGCTTATGAACACTCAGAGCCTGCAGCCCATTTAAAGTGTATGTCCCTGGGCCTTGCTGCAGGCAGTGCTCCAGGTTGATTACTGTTGAGTGCTCAGACAGGACGGACTCTCTGCCACACGGACGCTTTGATCCAGTTATAATATGAACCAGATGATTCAGATAATTTGATAATTTCCAAAAAGCTAGGTATCATTGTGATTCGATTCACCCTTTTCTGTAAAGCACTTTGAATAGGCTACTTTGTGTATGAATTGTCTAAGAAAATAAACTTGACTTGCCATCATTTGCCTCTGGATGGGTCAGTGTTTATGCTGTAGTCTGCATTACAGAGTTGCCATATAAACTGACCAATATTAGCAATTACAGGAAAAGAAGTTATAGTATGCACTATAGCACAGATCCCAGATCCCAAATCTCCCCAAATGCACTTTTGAAAATAAAATGAACCTTGTAGGCCTTCCCATTTGCATAATATTAACACTATGGATGGTTACAATTATAAAAGCATCCTTCTGCATTTATTTTCCAAATCTTGTGAATGAATCGATGCGTCAGTCTCCTTGGTAACGCCGTCTCACCCTGTTTAGGCTGCGGTCAGCTAAAGGCACACTGTAATTAATAATCAGGTTAGAACGAGAGGACAGTGAAGCGCTCTCCAGGCCGCTGCTAACTTTGGAGAGCTACACAGTGGACACACACATGCACACACACGCACACACACACACCCACACACGCACACACACACACACATACACATGCACTGGCAGCATATGCGCACACATGGCATTGTTGATAGTGGGAGAGGTTGGAGACCGAGGGCCGGATAAGTGTGCTTGAAGGTGAGCCACTGGGTTGTTTCATACAATGAGGGTTAACAAGAGGCTGCTGCAATCTTAGCATAATGGGAGCGCACTCAAAAACAGACAAGCTAGTGTTAATCAGCCAACCAGCTAGCTAGTGCCTCCTGTCAAGTGTGTGTGCGTGCAATTACCGAGCATGGAGCTTGAAGTGGGTGCCTTTAACAAAAAAAAAAAAAAAAAAACTCAGAAGGAAATGCCAATTGTCTCTGCTTCTACATACATTTTGCCAACTCATGCAAAATCATGTCTGGTAATAAGCACTTATGGATTGGCTTTTTGTTCAGAATGGCTGCCCATCTGTTGGTGAAACTGACCCTGTTTGTTATATAATGAAGAACTTAACACCACCTGGACATAAGCATAATTTAATCAATACAGAAAATTCAGAAATACTTTAAGCAGGCCTATTTTACTTATTTATTTATTTATTTATTTATTTATTCAAAATGGTTTGTGTAACTTCATGACAACAAAGCATTTTGAGCTTTGGAGATGTAAACACTAGACAGACTAATAATGAAGGGTTACTCAAACATGTGTGAATAAAACAAAACACTGTTTACCCACACACACATTTATTTATTTATTTAATCTACTAAACTAAATAGCAATTTTATATACCAGCTCTAATTAAGGAATGCATGTTTTGAAGCCTTGTGTGAAGGCTTGAGTTATAGGAAGCTCCAGCAATTTTGTCAAGGATTTAGACAAGTAAATGTGAGTGAATGCATTGCTTTGAGAGGATTGTTGTTTTGTGAAAGATTGGGTCTATTGCAAAAATGAAGTCTAAATGAGAGAAGCTGACATATAGGTCTATAATTTGGCATACACTCAATGTTTATAAATAATGATTATGATTATACTGTTTCCACTTCCTTCCTTTCTTTGTTTCTCCTCAATAATTTGACTCTCTCTCACACACCATCATACCAACACTTACTCCATGAAAGCTTATACCCCCACTGATCTCTCCATATTTTGGCTTGACTTCTCCTCCATTACTTCCTTGTCCGCCTCCGCCCTCCCTCTCCCCTCCTCTTCCCTCCTCTCCCCACCTCTCTCCACCTCACTTCCACCTCTGATGATTGCCGAGCACATTTCATTTGACATGAAGACAAAGGGCTGCGTACACATGTGGCTCCTGTGCAAGTCTTGTGTAATATGAAATATTAATGTGGGCATAATTTGGCTGTGTGGATGGAGAGTGGTGGGGGCTTCATAATCACCAGTGACTGCCGCTTGCTCCCCCAAAGGATGCTAAGGCTGTCAGAATGGATTGAGAAACACTACAGATAACAACAACAGAATGCTTACTGTGGCCTATTTCTGTCTGTGTGCTTAATGGCTGCACTGGCACGAGGCCCGAGCCGCCGAGACACTTCTCCCTTATTAGGCTCCTCAATGGTAAAGGTGCAAAATGTGCATCCGTCAGTAGTCATGGTTAAATCTGCTGTGATAGACCTGTTTAATTACAACCACATCAACTATTTAAAAGCCCCCGCAAGAGGAATTGGCATGTTTCAAATGCAGTTATGATGTTCTCCAAGTATATTATCTGTAATTGAATTAGAAATAAGATTTAAACTGGGGTGCACTGTGGATATGTTCCCTCAGCAACATGGATCGGGGGTCTGTCCATGAGCCTCTTGTATGGCTTTCACTATTCAAGGTATTTTTGTTGTCTCTGTGGTAATAGGCAAAGTACATTTAAACACATCTTGCCTTGGTCACTCATACACTGTTGTCGCTGAAATTTGAGGTAAAACATCCTCCAATGATCAAATATTGCAGTTCACAATGCAATGTCTTCGTGAGGTCTGTCTGTCTTGTATAAACAACTTTTCATTTTAAAATCTAAGCAAATGCATAAATTATATAATATATTATTTCCAATTATAATACAAGTATATAGTTACATGCTTGTACACATACAATTATTTACTTTTTGCTTACAACCATACAGTAATGATCTGGATATTTTGTAGGCCTTCTACAAATAATTTACTTTTATGGCAATGCATTGCTGTTGCTATGCTTTACAACTCATTCATAAAAGCTCACAGTTCACGTGGTCCTCCTCATGCTTCTAAAGTCATTGTTCTAACACCTGGCCACTCCCACCACTCCACATGTCTTTACTTTGTCTCATTATGGCTCAAATATTCTCGTCCCCTCTCCAGTGCAGCCCTATGCACAAACACTGCACACTTACAGAGGCTGCGGTTGCATCAGTAGTGAATTAGCGTGCCGTTCCGCGTTATTAAACATGACACTCGGCCCAGATAATGGCGCCTTTCTTCATCTCAATTTGGAAGGCTAATCTTATTGCTTTGATTAGCACTAGGCTCATTTGCATATCAAGGCCTTCGCTACTTTAATTCCTCCATTGCAAATCTCCTCTTTATAGCTGCAGATAAAAGGATTCTATCTATATGTATCTTTCTTTAGCATCTATTCTTCCCACACTTTCTGTTCAGAGTAAACTTGCTTTGTCTCATTGCTTTGTGTAGGTTTATAATCACTGCATCTTTGTTTTCTTGCATATAAATAACATAGTATCATATATCATTACTGCAGACCAAATGATGACTTCATTCTCAGGCAGTTGGGCATTAGGTAATGGATAGTCAGGTTCTAGTTACACAGTGACTCAAATTATGTTCATTGCATTAAAACATTGTGTAAAAAAGTCCCTTTTTATAGTATGAGCAATGTACTATGGCGCAAGCTTCCTGTGTAAGTGCTCAATGAAAAGGGCCACGCTGTGTAACATGATGCAACATAGTATGTTTGGAATTCATATTTTATTCCTGAAAAAGTGTTCTTAAAGTGTGAAGGGTGCCATTGTGTTATAGCTAAAAAAAAAAAAAAAAAAACAACAACATCAAAACCATATTGTTACACTCACTTTAGACAGAAAAACAATCCACTTACACCTTCTGATGTCATGTGGTAATACAGGAAGGGCTCCATTATGTTTTTAAACTCAATACACCTTCACTAAAATCATTTGGATGATTTCAGTCCTTGCCAATCTTTGTTGAATAAAAGGTAAAAGGTAGCTGTTAACTTGGAAACTACAGCCTACACAGCAAAAACTGGTTAAATGGGGGTTTGAGCTGGGGTTATTTGTCAGAGTTCAAACTCTGACAAATAACCCCACTTCAAACCAGTTTGAACCAGTTTTGTACATAATTTCTTCTTAAATTAACTCAAATAAAGTAAAAAATAAAATAAAACAGCTCTGTGTGTTGTTTAGTTAAATCAGAATAACTCTACAAAGTGTTACCTGTTTACTCTCAAAACGTTAATATAACTCTGGATTTTGGAGTTAAACAGAAACTTTGGTCCAGTGTTACTTAATTAACATTTCCAAAAATATTAAATTAACTCTAGAACAGATAGGACTCATATCAACTCTGAGAAAATGTTAAAGTTGATTCTGTGAGAGTCATTTTTAACACTCCACTTTTTGCTGTGTAGACATCACTAAGTGGAACAGGGCATCTTGATCTTTGGAGATGTAGATAGACTAATATGAAAAGTTATTCAAACATGTGTGAATGAAACAAAACACAACTCCAGTTATGTTTGTGAGGAGGTAACAACATTATAATATGCCTTAAAGCTCTCAAGAGGAGTAATTTATTTAGCATAATATAGAGAACAGACAATGAGCATATTATAAAGAAAATTTAATTCACAAACAGTTAGAATTACAGACTTACCCAGCAGAAGTGGTTTAGTCATCACTTATTTAAGCACAATTTAGAGTGACATTGAGAGCCTTTGTCTGATATCACACTTGACATTGACATTTATAATGATTGTGTAATTAACTTGGGCTGAGACACAGATATGACCAACACACTCCACAAACCATATGCTGACAACTTCTTGACTTGGTCTGCCACTCACATCTGCATGGGGATGTATCACAGCTTGCAGATTTTCAATCAAACCCTTCTCATTAAAAGTGATGTATTATGTAGAATTGAGTCTTGTTATAATGCTGTTACCTCCTCAAAAACACAGCCCGAGTTGTGTTTTGTTTCATTCACACATGCTTGAGTAATCCTGCATTATTAGTCTACATGCCCAAAGCTCAAATGCTCTTTCATGGATTGATAGTTTTCAAGTTAACAGCTACCTTTTACCTTTTTGTTCAGTAAAGATTTACATTTGGTTTCTGTCCAAAAGAAGAATACAACCTAAATATGCAGGGTTTTTGTGTTAAACATGTGTGAATGAAACACAACTCCAGATATGTTTGTGATGAAAAAGCATTATAGCTCACCAATAATGATTTATTTTCATTTGCAAGTTGTACAGCAATATTTGAAAGTTTGAAATGACTGTGACTGGATATGCATCAGATAGGACCAATCTGACCCTCTTGTTTTATACATCTGAAAATCTCTCACACACACACACATACAAAGTAAAAATATTAACCCCAGAAAGGCCTAGTCCAGTCCTTGAATTGAACCAAGATCCTCTGGATGTGAGGCACAAGTATTACCCACTATGTCACTCAATGTCATGTCACAGTGCATATCTGTAAAATGCTCTGTAGATCTTCCTTCGTACTGAATAAAAAATGTTTTTCTTGATCCAATCTGTTCTTTTATTTATGTGTCTATACTTCACATAGATCACTAGGTAGAAATCTTTTTAGCACATCGCAGAGTTGCAGAATAAACACATGAGCCTGCTGTATAATGCCTTGATTGTAATGACAACCTTTTCAAATTGCCGTTTGTGCACTTCAGACTACTCGGCCCATGTTTGAGTGTGAGAATGTCTCAGATAGCGATTCTTTGACGCGATATTGGCCAATGCGGCGTTTTATGTGTCTATAAAACGCTTCAAGGCCGCGTTGACTTTTCACGATAGACAATAATCTGGAGAAAATGTCTGTATTGTGTGGAGATAAGTGCAGCATCAAAAAGCTTTTTACCCATTGACTACTATTCAGCCGATTAAACAAGCTTTCGGTCCAAATGCACTAATTCAAGTCAGATTCTGTTTAGATGTGATTTTAACATTTGTCTTTGTGTTGTTTTGTTGCATCTATTCAACCAACATATTTCATTTCCTCCAGGGTCCAAATTAACCTAATTGTTTCTCTTAATGGTGTGCTTTGAAATCGCACAGGAAAAGAAAGACAGGTTTGAATTGTATTTGGATGTGTTTGATCACAGTTGTGCAAGGTGAGAAGGCATGGTGCGGTCAATCTATGAACTTTTTATTTATTTTATTGTATTATTTATCAGTAGGTGTGACTAAAAACCTTAAATTTCATCTGCACTTAGCAACTTTACGAGTCTGGTGCTGTTATACACACACTGTAGATTTATTGAAGCTTGTTCATATTTAACACATTTTATAAACCCTGCTGTGTACCAGACGTGGATTATTTTATGGTTTGTTTTGTTTAATTTGAATGTCTAATCCAATGCACTTTATTTTTATAGCACCTTTTATAAACTGTTCCCAAAGTGATGCACACTAAAAATACAATATATAAAATTTAAAATAACACTCACTTTAACTCTACTGGTCCTCACTAAAGCAATAAAACTATTCAAATCAAATAGGAGCAAAAGTATCTGTAAATAAAAAGGTTAAATCATAAAAATAATAAAAAAAGAACATTGATCCATAAGAGCTAATCTAGCTATTTGGCTGTAATATCTTTATCTTTGTGTCTTATGAGGTCAGTGTCTATTTACACTTGACCTTATGCCATAAATTTGAGTTGTCCTGAAACAAACAAACAAACAAAACTCAATTAACCATGGTCCATGTAAGAATTTAGGTATGTGTCTCACTTTTTTCATACTATCCACATATTCTACTTATTCTTTGTCATAATATTTCATGCTATAAATCCAAATCGGTCTGAAATTACATGTGCCAATTCACTGGAGTACTAAATAATTGCCATCATCATCATCATCATCATCATCATTAAATGTCCTTGAAAGTAAACCCACCTTGTAAAAACTGAATGTATCAAACCTCTATAATTCTGAAGATAAGCCAGTACGCTGTGTCACTGAGTTTAAGTGTTAAAACAAAGGCCTTTATGTGATTTTGAGTAGTAAAAGAACAGATCATAAAGTGGTTGGAGCGGGTTCACTGACCTGGATGAGGCAGTGGCCCTGATGAGCAGTCAGCAATTTACCCTCTATTCTCAAACTCCATAAACTGCCATTATAGTGGGTTATTGGCCTCTAGCTCACAGCGTATTGTGGTCATCTGTAGCTGTAATTGTACTCTGGTGTGGTCACATGTATTAGACAGGGGAGGTGGTACTGTATATAAGCAGGTTCACCTCTCCTCTGGGCACCTTGCTCTTCCCTTGCCTTGCCTCAGCACCTCACGCCTCCTCTCACTACATCCACAAAATGTCCTTCGCCGGAAGATGGGAAACTGAATCTCAGGAGGGATATGTGGAGTTCTGCAAGCTGCTTGGTGAGAACAGAACATGAATTTAAAAGTGCACTATGTAACTTTTCTGGTGGGAGGTCTGCCTCTTGCTTGCTTGATATTAAACCTATCTGCCTCCATGGAGACATGCAGGTGACACTACTAGGCCAAGTTAAAATTGCAATCAAAATAGTAATTTAATAATTTATAATGCTGTACTGGAGAATATTCCAGGCAAAGCAATGACATCTCGGGGGAGGTGACACACCCTCCACTAAAAAGAGACACAGTGTACCTTTAAAAATAATCAAAGTTTTCAAAGGCTTGGCCAGTAAAAGCTCACAGTTTCCTTTTGTATATGAGAGAAAACTAGTCTCTTTTATATAAATTTAAAATCGCAAACTGAAGTTTACTAGGAGGCATCTCTAGGAATTAATTATCAACCAAAAGCAGGTTCCGTAAGCAAATTTTAATTTTATGATTTATTGCAACATACAGTGAAGTAAAAATAAAATCTACTTAAAAGTTCTACTCTAACAGAGTAACATATTACCTGGTCTCCATAGGCATCCCTGATGACGTCATCGAGAGGGGCCGTGACTACAAGCTGATCACTGAGATCACACAGGATGGAGACAGCTTCACCTGGTCACAGCTGTACCCCGCCAACCACAAGGTCACCAACTCCTTCACCATCGGCAAGGAGGCTGACATGGAGACCATCGGAGGGAAGAAGTTCAAGGTATCTATCTGCAGCTAAAGGGTTCTAAAGAAGTGTTCTCCAACAGTGGGTATTATGGGTATATTGTTTACAAGTTTAGTTCTGCATTAGTTTGCCATGTTTTTTTTTTTCTTTCTTTCTTTTTCAAATTTGTATTGTTCATTTTATACTGCTGAACATGATCCTTTTAATTCAATATCTTTTATAGTGATGCTTGTTGAAAAACTTTGATAAAAATGTGAGGTGTACATTTTCTATATTTATATTACACTAGTCTTTTATGACTTGGTGACACATGGACCTAAGGGATACAGGGCATAATTTACTACCTATTTCCTTTCAATACCACTTTTTAAATGATAGAGAGTGACACAGCTATTTTATAATATTGTACATCAATCATTCTCTGTGTTGTGTATTTTACATAGTTTTATAGTTTTGAAATGGACATTTTCAAGCCTGAAGTAGTAGTAGTAGTTGTTTTCATAATAATTTCCCATTGTTTACAGGCCACAGTCAACATGGAGGGAGGCAAGCTGACAGCTGCCTTTCCCAACTACCTCCACACCACGGAGATTGTTGGAGGCAAGCTTATTGAGGTAATCATTTAAAAATGTCTTAGTACTACTTTAAAATCTAAATGTATAAGACATACTTTATAATATTTACTTTAATATCTTTCTATCTTTCTTTTTCCATAGACTTCCAAAGCTGGCTCTGTAGTGCTGAAGAGAACCAGCAAGAAGATCTAACTTTGACCCCCCGTAGCTAATATCAATAAACTGTGCTTATGATACCAATTGAACTGTGTATTAATGTCTTTACTATGGAGTCATGTCATAAAAGCATTTAGATCTTTATTTTTTATGTCTAAAATGTGCACATGTTGAAATGGCACTAATCTGGAGCAAAGCCAAACCCACTTTGGCCATGATAATAAAGAGATGTAAACTTTTTATGGCATAGCGCTAAACTGTAATATAACGGTCCTTGGCCTTTACTCAGTTTCACAAAGTTTCATAAAAATCACACACCCATAAACATCAGCAGATACAATAAAACCAATACTGTAAATGAAAAAGGAGTGTTTTATGGCTCAGTGAAGTAAGTAGAGAGTATCCTGCCAAAAATGCCACTTTCTGAGCATATATCAATCTGCAGATCTACTACAATTATGATATTAAGGAAATTTAAAAGACAAAGCTATTACCAAAAATTTAACATTAAACAGATCAGAACAGGGTGTCTCCTATAAGAACAAGACTTATAAAGTTGGAGTTTAAACTGGCAGCTGAATATGTTTTCAAAATAATAGCATTTTCTTCATGGAACTGTCTATTTAGCTTTACAATTCAAGCATTATTCTAACAATAACTAATGCCAAATTTTTAGCTAGCAACAATTCCCTTTTTAGTTGAGCCCATTTTTTTTAACCCATCTTTATTCTTCAAACAAATTCTTGTCTTTTCCTCCATCTTGCCCATTTCTCCATGGCTGTGGGCCAGGCAAACAATCAGTTAATTAACCAGCTCAGTCCCAGGATTATTGAGGAGTCTCTCTGAGGAGCTCTGAAAGCCCTCTCATGTCTCCAAATTTACAGCTTCATTACACAGACCGCAATAAGGTACAAATCATCTGAATTAAAAAAAAAAAATCAAAATTGCCGGACTACCTCCATCTTGTGTGCGCGTGCGTGAGTGCCTTGGCCTTGACTGGAGAGCTGTGACTCAATAGCTCCCTAATGAAAACAAAATCTGTGTTTTTTGCCTCCGAGGTGGTGATTGTTTTGGTGTGATAATGAGACATGCCCACTTGCCAACGCACAGGCAATCAAGATCTTACACTCATGAAAAATGAGGGTTGGAAGGCAGTGTGCAAAGGTGTAATTTGAACGTGTTTGTGTAGCGCGGCGCTGGTGCAATCACGCTGCAATATCACTTCCTTTGTCCGCCCAGACAAACAGGCCTAATTGGCTATTTCCTTGTATACGGCTTGTGATTGGCCATTTTGCCCTTTTCTGATTGGTCTCCATCTTGGCACCCGAGATCGGAGAGGAAATGGCTGCTTCAAAGTCTGTGGCTTCATTATATAAATAAATACATCATAATTATTATCAAAAATGTGTCTACTGTAATAACAACTGAATTGGATTTCTTCGGATTAGAATTTGATAATAATTGGCTTAAGGGTTTGTGTGTGAGTTTATTCCTCTGTTTTTCTGATGCAATTGCATGTTTGGAGAGTTATTGTCAGGTGAATGACAAACATTGAGATGGGTCTGAGAGAAGCAACAGCAGGGAGGCAATAATCATTCTTTCACCCCTCAACTCAAATCTAATGTTGTCAAATCATAAAAAAAAATCCATACAAATGAGTACAGACAACATTAGCATCTTAGATTATTTTAGAGTTTCTTTAATAGATCTACATATCTTTATTATGTTCAGATTTCCAACACCCAACTGCAATGATGCAAATGACCACAGACCACAATGGATCTATGTCAGTTGTACACTTCAAAGCTTAAAGTAGTACATAGTGTACTAATATATGAGGAAATCCACCACTTGTGCGCAAGTCCATGTTGCATAAATTCTACATCATACTCCCAACACATAACACATAGTTAAAGTTAAGACTTTTGTTTTTGATCACATGTCTGTATTTTATCTTCAGAACATTTGTATTTTGCTGGCAGAATGTAGATTTAAAAACATCAGTGGAAAGTACCTGGAAGTGAACTGAGCTGATAACTATACCAAAATAATCTGTGCACCTTTTTCACTTTATTTTAACAAGTGACATGTACATTTGTTGTTGCTGAGTATCTTGTACTGTAGTATTCAAGTACTGTTTTCTATGTTTTTAGTAGTTATATTCTGTTTGTATTGCGTATTGTGTTGTACTGCGATTGTCCTTGTCTATCCTGTGTTTGTGTACAGCACTTTGGCCAGATGTAAAGTTTTTAAAGTGCTTTATAAATAAAGTCAACATGGTATGGTATTTGGTGATTTGACATTATTCTATAAGTAAAAGAGAAAAAACATAATATGTAGAAAGTGAAATTGTCCAACATTTGTGAAAAGCAAAAAAAAAAGAAATGTTTAGAAGTTTTACATAAAGACTTACTGAAAGAGAGCATTACAATCCTTGACTCTCTTTTAAAGTTACAGCATAAATAAACTACAATCCAAAAGAATGCGCTCTTTAGCAGCACTACCAGTCTGCTGTTGGTCGGCCCACATCTTCATACCCCTGCAGAGGCTGAGCCAGTGCCCTGTGCAGCCCAGTTCCAGACCTCTCTCTGGGGGACACTGCAGCTCTTTGTTCCCCTCTCATGCTTCACATTCTCCACCACTGCCCTGGCTTCTTTACATGCCTGCTCTGTGGGCAACGGGCCTGGGCCAGCAGCCTGCCAACTGGGGATCTGAGGGTCCACGGAGACGTCCAGTCAGTCAGACCAGCCTCCATTCATCCAGCACTGCGCGGCTGGCTCCTTGTCGCCCTTTGGCCCAGAACAAGGCCTCTCTCTGGGGGACAGTAGTCAGCTTTGTTCCCTCTGTCATGCCTCACATTCCCCAGACCTGCCCTGGGTGTCCCCCGAAGGCAGAGGGCACAGGGGAGGAGTGGTCTGTGTGCGCCCCCATGTTCTCCACTCCTCCGCTGATATCATGGCTCCATAATGCCCCTCCATCACCTCCTTTTAGGATGTGTCTCTGCTGCTTTTACCGCTGCCCTTTCTGCTCTTTCTTTCCATCAGTTTAAAATCTGGCCATAAAACTGACAACCAGCACAGTGACACGATCAATTTTTCACTTTGAGCAATTTGTGCTCAGATGCCAGACACACTGTGCGTTCTATCTAGTCATAGGATTTATGTCTTTCTTTTTTGCTTTTTTTATAAATGTTGGACAATTTACACATTCTACATACGGTATTATGTTTTTTCTCTTTTCCTTATAGAGTAATGTCAAATCACCACAGATTATTTTGATATAGTTATCTGCTCAGTTCACTTCCAGGTACTTTCCATAGATATTTAATTCACTAACTTTTAAAAGTTCTTGCCTCAAGGGTAACAAGGATCACCGTGGCATATTCATATAACATATTCACACATACATTGTTAAACTGTCCACGAGAAATTCAAACAAATGTATTGGTTATTTATTGCTGTGATTACACATTAGGTAATCTGAAAATATTTCCCAATACTACTGTATACTTTGACAGTTCCAGAGAAGCTTATTGTGATTTCACAACAACATCCTGGGAATGTACTATTGGTTAATGTGAATTCAGGTTAAGCTATTGTGAGGGCATAAGAGCTTAATATTAATTCACATTCTGTTACTATAAATTTCCTGTTCTGCGTTTGTAAATTCATACTTTGTTATTGTCCATTTCTCATTATGAGATTCAAAATTTCATTCTTCTACTGTGTTTTCAAGCTTATTCTACTCTAAATGTCACATCATATTCAAAATATCATTCACTATTGTGTTTTAACATCATACTTTTGTAAATGTCACATTACATCTCACAAATCTGTTGTTGATGACTTGCTAATAATGAAGAATATATTAGCCTTCACACTATAACAGAACAGCATAATAGTTACATTCACCATAATAGCATGATAAGTAAAAGTCTAGTTACATGGTAATTACTGATGGAAACTTGGCATGTCTATCACTCTAACATAGACCCATGTAAAGACAATGACCTATAAACATTGTAAGCATTTACAACAGGACTGCAAATGCCTCATGTTCAATTACCATGCTATTAGTGTGCTGCCCAGTAAAGACTGAATCTCTTGAAAAAAAAACTTGGAAAGTACAGTTCAGTTTCCTGTGAGCACTCAGCATTTTGTTCTGCCATATGTTGCAGTTGTACCGCAAACTTCTAATCCTTCATTCTCCTTGTCTAACACCTGAGATTATAGCTATTCACGCCGCGTCCTACCAGCGCACCTCGTTTTAGCTGCTTGCACAACACAAAACCTTTCTCCGAACGCCAGCCCTGTCTGTACCTACAGCCCACTTCTATTGAGACAGGAGAAGGGTGGGGGCGTAGGCCATAATTAAAGATGGCGGCCTTGCTGTCACACAATGGCAGTGCACAGTGAAAGCTTTTTATTGCATGTATTTTTCTCAATAGGAGAGTGGGCAGTCTACCCTTGGTGAGCGTTTAATTGGTTTAACAGCTGGAGTGGAGGAGGAGGTGGAGGTGGAGAAGAATGATGGACCAGGAAGACTTTGAGAAAGAGAGAGACAAAGGGAAAGTATTTTGTTGTGGCTGATGCTTTTGCTAAATGTATTAAGGTCAAATGTGTGTCTACTACTGAGTTTAATAGTCTAATACAGACTTTTTAGAATGACTATGGTTATAATTTCAAAGGAAAAATGAATTTAATTAGTCTAGCACTGATGATTGATCACTGTATACTCAATTAAACAGTGACCATAGATACCTTTATTCAGGTGTCATTTCTTTCTCTTTCCATCAAATTTCACAATGCTGAACATTAACCATTTTTTCCCTTTTTGTATGAAATATCAATGAGCTCAGTTGTTCAGTTTGTATAAAATTATAGCCTAACATCATTCAAGCTCTAACCAGTGAATCATGTGTTGCTCATACTATTACAGACTTCCCATTCCTCCATATAGGAAGAGACTTTCACAGGTCTAATTTTGTATTCAGTTCAGTTCATCTTTATTCCAGACTCATGTCCAGACAAGGACAGTGACAATACAAAACGATAAACATTTATGTCTTTAAAAGACAGCCATACCAGTGTTTCCACATATTGGACTGATATTGTATTGCACTGAATGTCATATTTGTGAGGGACATTATTATTTCATTGTCCGATTTGCTCAGCCTACAAATAAAACTGTACATTAAAGTTCTTAGTCAAGCCTGCAGAGTGTTCACTAGAGCAATAACAAATATCTCCATTGCACTCGTCCATCGTGGCCTCCTCAAAAGCACCCGCAAAGTGTCATTGTAGGCCACCTGCAGTCTTTTTTGTAATTAATCCAGAGGTGGGCTGTGTACAATGATATACAATATGATTTAAACAATAACATAATAACAACTTTACATAATTTGTACAAGAGCCAAACTTATGTATAAGAGTATTTGCCTGAGCATAGAGCATCCTACACGGTCTATACATATCATCATCATCATCATCTGCCATGTCTGCAGTGTATTGTATATGTTGAAGATTACTGCTGTATTTGTTTCACTCCTGATTCACTCTTCAAAACCATCATCGACATTGTTGCTAGTACTATTATGTCTGAAGACAAGAAAGCTAGGTGTGAGCTTGTTAGCTATTACCACAAAATCTCCTCAACAGCATCATACATACATTAATATGATTATAAAAACATATAGAGATTATGAAAACAGTGTATTCCTGGTCCTTGTCTGATGTTTGTATATTCTGACAGGTGTCTTTCTCCTGTGGGTGCTAGTGTGTCCTTTAGGTGGGTGCAGAGTGGGGCAGAGCCTCAGGGCGAGGTGAGGCCGTCCTGGTCCTCCAGAGCTTTGGTCTAATGGAGATGTGCTGTTGAGTTTAGGGCCAGCCCTGAGGGGCAGCAGCAGGGATTAAAAATGTAATCCATGGCACATTAACACAGCAGATTGGAGATTTCAATTGGGAAGCATCATGGCCAAAGTATACTGCATGTTTTTTCTGTTTATTTAGCTGTATTATTGGGTATCCTATGATGTTTATTTTGGAGAGTACTGTACTTTAAATCTATAGTAAATATAAAACATATTGGTTTTGTACAATGACTAACTTTAAATATGGACAAGCTGTTGCTGTTTGTTTAGACTGGATATTGTAATAATTTCATTTTTTCGGAAATTAGTTATTTCTCGAGCAATAGAGAGCTCTGTAGCATTCGATACTGAACATTTTAAAACTTCTACCTATATGTATATATTGCAGCTTCTTGTTAAAGGTGCCATTTTGAGGACTTTTGGTGGTGCAATGGTGGTATTTTTTCATCAATCTAAACCCAATGGATAGACTATAAGAATTTTCATAATTTCAAAAGGGAGCAGTTCTCAATAAGATAACCCTAGCCCAAACCTGTAATTATTGATGTAGGACAATATACATCAAACTCCCCTAAAGTCATTATTACTGAATATTTCATATGAATTGCACATTGTGAGGCTGTATATAGGACTGGACGTTAAAGATGTGTGTTGTGTTGACGAGGGATTTCCTCCAGCTCCTCTCCTTCGAGACAAAGAATCTTATTTCACACCTCATTTCATCTGCCGCCATGTTGTTGTGAGTCCTTGTGTTTAGGCTACATTGCATTAACTTACATTCATTTGCAGGCACTTCCTCTGACCACCTCCAGCTTATAGGCCTATACTCTCCCTCACCATATAACCCCAGTGAACGTGCTGATCCGATGGTTTAATTGCATTAGGAGACTGGAGCCTGACACCTTGCACTTTTCATGGTGTGTATCATTAGCGAGAGTGCAGTGCTTTATGAGTATTGTGACCTCGCCAAAGAGACAATTATACTGGCACATGGCACAAATCCATCGCAGCCCGTCGCATCACGTCCATTCATCCATTGTGAATGAGAGTGGAAGGCATTTAAACGCAATTTTGCACAGTCAAGCCTGATTGGATAGTGGTGGCTTGTTTATCTGGACACAGAAAATAGCTCAATATTGTGCACAGAGACAGACCTAAATAGAAGGGAGCATGAAATGTGTTTAGAAACCTTCTGTGTATGATTTCTGCCAATAAGAGATAGTTGGAGGAAGATTATTAAAAGTGGCCCCTGTTTGACCGCATCACCAGAATATTAAGTAAAATTACGCAGGTGCAGTTGGAAAAGAGATATTTTTTATGCCTGCCTATTTTTGAATTACTGTGTCATATGTTTTTTCAGTGAACTTTGAACATACATAATGAAATATGTATGTATGTAAGAGTTTTTGCTTGCTTGTGAAACCGATTATCCAGTAAGAAAATAGAACATCCTCCTCACTTTAGGTTGCTAAATCTTACAACTAAAATCTGTTGGTATCAAACTTAAAAGTCTGTATTCCGTCTGAATCCTCACTACCAACTCCAGCACATGCAGCCATTCATTAACCAGTGCTAGAACAGCCTCCAGACATGAACTGTGAATACAGGAGGCTCTGAACTTTCAGATGAGGCATGGTCTGGCACTTTAAGAGAAAACATATATGTCCTCTATATACAGGTTAGGCACTAGTAACCCAGGTTTAGTTGTGATTCTAGTACAAACTACCCTGTCTTTAACGTTAAGTCAATTGTAATATCTACAACAACAGAATTTTAAAACATAATTTGCCGTTTCATAATATCTAGAAGTGTGCATCATGTGACTCTTGGTTTAACAAAAGTAAATTTCTGTTTCTTTATGGTTGTGTGGTATAAAAAGTAGAGGTGATGTGATGCTTGGATGCGGATCTAATGGCTTTTGCATATTAAACTATGCTTGTCAGAGTTTGTTTTCCACATCAGTAAAAACACATTTCACAGTTTCAATTGCTTAATTACTCTTTGTGCTGTGAATAGTGGAGGAATGCATTTAAAGGGACGTTCTGTTACCAATAAACCAGAGGGCACATTTTAAAATGTATTACTTAATGTTTTCAATCTAAAAATGAAGTGCTTTGTACAAAAGTCCTTCAAGAAGCCAATTAAGAAATTTAATTATAAGTGTGTTTTCCAAATACCATGTTTCTTAGCACAAAACTCTTGAGGACATGACTCAAATATAAGAACTTTTATTCTATAAAATGAATGAAGGTCCCAAGGAAAAAAAAACAGCAATAAAGCACATTCAGTCATTTTTATTATACTTTATTCATTAAACCCCCTTAAGAAAGTTGTAATTATTATGGCACGCATGGTCAAAAGGTATACATATTTATTCATTTTCTTTGTTTGACTTCACCTTATATTCAGGGTCTTGTATATATATTCCAACTGTCTTAGCTTTGTCCCCAGTCGTGGTTAATAAAACAGCACTAGAGTGTAGCCCATACTTTCACATAAACATGTTTATTTTATGTGCTCTGTGTATGGGTATTACCTTGGTCATATTCGAACCATAACCAAACCAATACTCCCACCTCATAACCATAAAGTACAATGATGGGCTGATTTACATAATGGCCCTGCTGTGAAAATGGAAACTGATTTACTCCTTAATGTATCTCACATCAGGTAAGTAATACGCACAATAAAAGCACAGGTGAAGCTACACATCAGGATCTCAAAAAATTAACTTTTTCAGTAACAATAAGGATGCTCTTTGCTCCAGAATTACATTTCAAGCACTTTTAATGGATCATCAAACTTTTCAAATTTGTTAAGACTCAAACTTAAGACTTAGACCATCCCCAATATGAAGGAGTCTGGATCAAATATTTGCTTCATGTTGCTAACTAATGAACTAACATATCTCTGTGCAATGTAATACTTGAATTTGAAAATGCTATATTTGCTGAAAACAATGTATTAAGGTGTTTATTAAGTTATAGTTTTGTTTTTTAACACTCCGAGTCCCCCCTCCCTTTGTTCTCCACGCTAAGTCACTCCCCATCATTACAATAGGTGTGCGTCTCACAAATGAAACAATTACACATCTCATCAGGTTTGTGAAGTTGTAATGTATTGTTTTGTATCATGCTGAGTACAGTTGATGGAGCTGAGCTTTGGATAGGCTCATACTGCTAACTGTAAGCAGGGTTTGAATAGGGCCTGAAAGAGATCGCAAAATGACATGCATGGATGACAAATGAAAACTTCTTTAGACATGTTTTTGATGAGGGAACAGTTTTATAGCATGGTAGAAAGCTCCCAAAAGTCGCCTTAAAGGTTCACCATATATACTTTCTGTCTCCTCCATCTGCCACCAGACCAAGTTACAGTTGAGATCTGCAGAGAGCCATGCTTTTTTAAGCAAAAGGATAACCTTTTACTGAACACATTTTCATTTTCAAATGGAGACCCCCACCAGTTACATAGTGCACCTTTAAAGAAGGAGCTACATAATCAAAGCTCAATGTAGCTACTGAATTTTCTTTTTTTGTAATAAAAGGTGTAATATTGATCTTGATGTGTTACAATTCATTTTAAGACATGAAAAAGCTTACTAGGCCCCTTCAAAACAACCTTTGGCGTATTTGTAATGAGTTTCTAGGACCCGCTACTTTGCTTTAGAAATGTCAGGCATGTCCGTTTCTTTATCCGTACCTCCCCAATCTCTCCTTTGTTGGCACCTTCTTTTCTCCCCTTACTGCTTTTCCTCACAGAGCCTCTCCTTTTTACACAGTTTGTTTTGCAGGCCTATTCTCCAACTGGACGTCCCACTGGGGGCCTGAGAGCGTCGACAAAGACCCAGGGCCCAACAGAAAAGAGCTGCAAAGACAGAAAAAGAGATGGGCTAAAAACACAGGGTTAGAGGTCGTACTGAGAAGACACACAGGATAACAGAGCAGAGAAAGAGCAAGAGGAAGACTTAAGATGGAGGATACTGGGAAGGGAGAGGCCAATGAGAAGAGTGAGAAAAATGGTCCCAGCTACCCCTGTTTCATTGGTGGTTAGGATAATGGTGGACAGAGTCTTTTGTCCTGATCTCTTCAAGATGTAACATACACAAAGTGGGTAAGTGCAGAATGTAGGCACTATATTCAAGTCAACGCTATGGTGCTGTTCCAATAGTAAAATATATGATGTGTTTGCTGAAGGTTGGAGACAAGATTTATAGACACTTTTTGTTTGCATTTGAGAGAGCACACAATTTATATCAGTTTACATTTTCCATAAATAAAACACAAATAATGAGTCATCAAGATGTGGTCAGAGCAAGTGATCGAGCTGTCTTGGGGGAACAATGTAAAACCTATGTCCTTGTACCAGACAGCAAAGGTAAGAATCTTTGGCTCCTGGACCCAGTAGTTTTAAATATATATAAATATGTATAAATATATATATATATATACATGTAGTTTTTACACCCCAAAATCTAATTCAGGTCTGACTTTGGGCTCAAACAGAAAATAAACTATATCACAGCAGTTCTAAAGTAACCATGATGGCACCACCTAGTGCCTCCACTCAATTTCATTTCTCTTCAGCGACTATGTCAGGAATCGGAATACACTAGACGTTTCTCAAAAACCCTAGAAGTGTGAATTTGGGCACCAGCCAATCAGCAAAGGGATTCCGAGATTGAGGATTTTACGTCGGAACAAAGAGAATGTTTGGTGAATTTTATCGAGGGGAAAGACTTTATTGCCCTTCTTCCAACGGGATTTGGGAAAAGCTTAATATACCAATTAGCCCCATTAGCAGCACATTACATATGTCACAACCAAATAGCAGCGACTGGTTAAATATTAAAAAGTACCCACCTACCGTCGAGCAAACAAATCCTAATGCTGTGAGGTCAGACCGTTTCCATGACTTGAAACTGGCTGATGAATCAGGCTAGTTCTAAACAAAAACCTAACCAAACAAGAAAATGTTTCAAAGTGATCAATTGTAGAGGACCTTAAGTACCAACAGAAGAGGTTCATGTAAGACCAACGGAATACATACAACATTTTCGAGAATTACTAGTCCCCCCCAAAAAAAACTACACAAATTGAGGTCTATTTTAAAAGGTCCGATATTGCTCAAAATTGAATCCTGTGAGTGTTGAGTCATGTTAGAATGTTGTATTTCGTCAAAACTTGACCTGGAGTGTTTTCATTCACACATGTCTGAGTAATCCTTTATTATTAGTCTACATCTCCAAAGCTCAGAATGCTCTGTTCCACCTACTGATATCATGAAGTGGTAGGAAATCAAAATGATAGTGAAAGTGTATGGAGTTTAAAAACACAGTGGAGCATTGTCTGTATTACCACATGGCATCACATCACACGGTGGAACAGAGTGTTTTCAATTTGAGATATGTGATATAACAGATCAGAGCATAATATGGACCCTTTAATCTAAATTGTTGCAAAATAGGTCTACTGTCAACTTTTTAATTTTAAGGCTGCCAAAGATCTGTTTGTGATTTGTGTTATAATACTTGTCTAAACATGACAGTCAGAAACAAAAGACATGCTGCACTGCTCCCAATTTACACCCACACAAACACCTCAATATTCCCTGGATGTCTAATACTTTAAATAACTTCAAACTTAATTTTATCATTTTATTTATATTCATAAGAGACAAATCCAGGAAGATTTAAATATAATACAGATGTTGATACCAAGCAATTATTATTATTAAAGAACACATACTGTGTTTGAGCCTCATTCATTCATTTTACTTGTTTGCAAGATACAACAAAATAAAAAATAAATTAAAAAAGCCTGCTATATAGTTATAGTCTATGACACCCGTAGATCATTATGGCATAATTTGCACATTTTAAATTGTAATATTCATCTAAAAATGTGTTATTACAAGAAACAAGTCCACTGACCTCCACATTAGAAAACGGTGGTGCCCAATGGGAGCTGATGTCACAGTAAAGTCACCAACATTTTTTTTCAAATGAATTTTTTTCATTTGTACTAAAATGACTACACAACGTTGCTGATACTTGTATCACTGATTACGAAAATGCAATTGGATAACAAAGTAAGTACAGCGCAGTACAGGGCTTGATTGTAATATGGCGTCTTTAAAATAAATGATTAAAGATTTCTCAAATGCATGCAGAAATAACTCCAAAAACTACTTTGAGAGGGTAAATGAAAGGGGGAAACAATTATAACATTATTAAAAGCTTTGAAAAGTCTATTTTGCTTAATATGGCTGCTTTGACACTATTTTTTTGACATTACAATATTTTTTTCAAGATGAAATATCAAAATCAAAAGTCCTCAATATGGTGCCTATAAACAAGAAGCTATACACAAAAATAATATCTTGAACTGACAAGAAATGAGCTCTCTTCTTAATACTTATCAGTGGTATACACTCAATGTACTCCGGATGCATTGAGGGAAACTGAAAATCCACTGTGTTAAGGCTTTAGAAAGACCTCTGCAGTCACTATAGCCCATAGCTCCCTATAATCACTAAGGGGTTATTTTGGACGCAGCCATAGAAGTGGAAAGAGTATAATGCAGAGGGAGACAAAGATACAAGAAAGGGACAAGGGGACAGGGGGAAGCCAGGATGGAAAAAGCTATTGGATTTGACAACAACAAGAGCGTCCAGCTGAGTAGAAAGGTGCACGGAGAAAAGGAGAAGAGACAGAGTTGATGAAAAGAAATCAAGCTTGTGAATAAGGAGGGGAGGAAGGGGATCGTGTTGCCTGGAGGCGGCTTTGTCAGGGCGTACATTGTAGTGGATGGAGGGTCATAAGTAGCTGCTAAAAGGCCTGTGCCACCTCTGCAGAGCAAGAGGGGCTCATCAGTTGGATCTATGTGCAATTTGGACAGGAAGGAAAGTGTATCTAAGGTTAGTGTTTTAGCAGGAGGTGGGTTGATTGGACACAGCCCCTCCTACTGGATAAGTACAAACGCACAAACAGTCCGGGGGGGTTCACAGCATGTCCGCACTCAGATGGAGCCATCGTCACCTCAATGTCATCAGCTTCAGTTCACACTCACAGTTCTGTCTGAAAAAAGGAATGTGTTCATGGGTTTGAACTTCCTATTTATAAACAACATTTTGAGAAGATTTGAGCATTATTAAATAAAACTGAAATTATGTATAAAATTCTGAATTGCTGTGGCAACAGTGCTTATCATCACTCTGAAACCCATGGATGTGCAGCACGCAAAAGTAAAAGACGTTACCTACTATAACTCAGTAAGTGTTATTATTACAGGTCCCATATTACGCAAACAAAGGCTCGTTCACACCACACCAAGGTAAAAAACACAGTGGAGCATTTCCTGTATGACATGACATCAGAAGGTGGAGCAGAGTGTTTTCTTGAGAGAAGAACTTAGTCAGATATGCAGGGTTTGTATGTTAAACATGTGTGAAAGGGGAAAAAAACAAAACAAAATTCCAGGTATGTTTTTGATGAGGAAACAACATTATACCATAATTGAATAAATCAGAAAATCCCGTAATATGGGCCTCTTAATTAGTTATCTGGGCATGAATGTGGATTTACATGCAGGGTGAGATAACGCACTCGCAGATATCTGAATGGAAATTAGCTTCTGGCTACAACCAGTGCATTTACAATGTTGCTATGATAGTGTGCTCTGTCATCTGAATACACTGATTTGGATTCTCTGGTGTATTAATTATACTCAATAATAATGCCATGTAAGCAAAAAAAAAAAAAAGGTTCTCTTCACAAGAATTTGAGCACAAACTACTGCATCTTACAGGTTATCACATCAAAATAAATATTAAAAAGTACTTGATGTCTTGGATTGAAAACCATAATGCATACCTTGGTCAATTTTATCATGAGAAAGAATCATACTTGTGAGAGAAAGAATCATACTTGTGATATACTATACTATGCTATAAACGTCACATATGTGTTCAGCAATATATCTTTTATAAAGCAAACAAATGTGAATTCAACAGTAAAGCACAAAACCAAAAACTGTGAATGAGAAACCTGGATGTCAACAACACCTGTGTATTATTGTATTTATTCTATTTTCTTTTATAAAACAGTCAGAAGAACACAATGTCCTTCATGCTGTGTGGACTTCTGTCTACCCCATTTCCACAATACATTTTTTACAAATACAGATTTATTCTTCCTTTGTTTCCAACCACTTAAAACACACAAAATCAAATTATTATTTAACCCCCCCCCTCCATATTTTTAAACAAAAATCAGGTCACCATTTCAATAGCACATAACACAAAAGAACACAAAGAATATCTACTTTGATAATTTTTATAATTTGTGGCTTTTATATCCTTGAAGCAGCACAAGATAGATTCATTTGATTAGAGTGGTTGGTGACAAGTGCAACAAAAGAAAAGAAAGGATGTTGAATAGTGGATGTTTGGCGTCTTTGTGCTTAAGATGTGAGTGTTTCGAAAGGAGAGTGTGAGGGTTCGAGCAGGTTTCATGATCGTGTGTGTGTGTGTGTGTGTGTGTGTGTGTGTGTGCGTGTGTGTGAGGCTCAAGGCCAAAACACACAATGACAGACAACAATAATGTCTCACAGTAGATGGAGACATAAGAAGAGACAAGGCAAGAGCTGGATATTGCACACAGAGTATTGTATATGGGCATGTTTACTACCGGAAAAAGGGTCATCCAGTAGTAGTGATGTTCAGATTTTTCACACCAAGTATTACCACAGAAAAAAAAGTCATCTTTCTGTGTACTACCAGCCAGATCAGGGCTAGATACCAAACCAGATCTTCAACAATCCTTGGTAATTCAATGCTAGCGCTTTTCAAACTTTTCACACATTTCTAAAAGCACCAATTCTAGACCAGGATTAGATCAAAACTAAACCAGGTCCACAACAAAATAACAATATAGCACCAAGAAACACTGTTATATTATTTTTATTTTAAACATCTCATTTTATGCTGTTAGTTTTATTGTACCTATAAGCTGAGTTTAAGGCAAATTTCTGTTTTATTTTGAGACAAATAAATAAGGTTATATTCTATTCTAAATAAAAAGACACAATTTACTTTCTTGTTCTTGTTCCTGGAACTTTCATAGTTGAAGTGTTACACGAAGTGCATTATTGGTGTATTATATGATTAGTTTTGACACACCTATAATGTTGCTGTCTTCCTCCAAATATCAGACAAAGGTCCACAATGTAAATTCAACACCACATGGAAACAGCTTAGCTAATTTGGCTAAGTTCCCTTATTCAAAACAATAGCACGTGGAGCTAGAGTGACTTGGTTCACTTCTGTTTAAAACATCAGATAAATAATAGATTTGTTTATTTTTAAGACCCTGGATTAATTACTTCACCAGGAGTGTTTGGATCTCCTTGCTAGTGCCATGTGTTGTGTGTGGCGAGTGTAGACAACAAGGAACAACTTATATTGAGTAGACCAAGCTTTTTGTTAGTTTCATATAACATTCCTTTTTCACTTTTGCTCCAGCTCTTTGGTAAACAAACCAGAATCTATGTCTTCTATCACATATTAATGTACCATTGCCTGCATAAATTGGTACATATGACTTCTCTTTACTGAAGCGCTGGATAGGATAATGAGAGAAATTACACACAGCGGTTTTGGAGTCAGACAGAAAAACAGGAAATGTGGAAGTGCAGGGCTAATAGTAAGGGAGAAATGAGTGAATAGGGAGAGCTAGTAAGAATGATTGCCTATTGACTTGATGAAAGTGAGGATGCATCATTATATAATTGTAAATCCTATAAAGATAGGCTGTAATAGGGCCCTCTCTCCTCCCAATGCTACTCAGGTAATTCATCCCTCCCTCTCTTTCTCTCTCCTCCCCTTTTCTCGCCCTGTCACCCATCAATCTTTTTCCAATTACCTACTCTGTCTATCCACAAATCCATCATAATCATTTCCATGGTAACGGGTTGCATCCTCCATTGGCTTTGGGTCTATTGTTCGATATAATTGCACACCAAAAAGCAGTCTTTAGAGTAGAAAGGGGAGACACATCAGGATATTGTCTCCGAAACTAATATCTCTCCAATGCGTCCAAAGAGTCAACTTCAAAAAGGAGATTGCCTGCTTAATTTCAGCACTGACGTCCATTTGTCAGGCGTTTATGAGTCATTTTGTGGCGTTATACCCATCGAGCGGTAGTGTCTTCCTGCACATTGGAAGTTTGATTGTCAAATCATAACTGGTCTTTTAAGGTCAGTAACTATGTTGTTTGTAATGAAATTGTAGAAATTCTATTAAACTTCTATTGTATTCACACTTACATGTTATTGACTTAACCAACAACCAGCTAGAAATAGAATGTGAGATTTTAAGCCCCAACATCTGTCCACAACAAATCTTACATTCTTAGTCTTTCGCCTGAAGCATTTATAATAGTAATTTTAAAAAAAAAAAAAAAAAAAAAAAATAGTTATACAGTAGGTTACTTTTGAGTCTTTTTTATGTAGAGTTTGTGTTTCAGATTTCATAAACATATCCCAGTGTAAGCATGTTCAAATCTAATATTGCTTTTACTGAAAACGGTTGTACATGGGAAAAAATAAATAAATAAATGAAATGATGACCAAGTTGTTGATGTTTTTATTTGCTATTTTGGGTCGCTTATTCAATCATGAAGCAGAATGAACCTCAGATGAGACTTTCATTTGGGTTGCCAAATCCTAAGAATTCTGAAGATTCTGAGATTTCACATGTGACATGGTCTGTCCATTAATGAGAATGAGAACTAATTTTATATGCTCCTCCTTTATAGGCATTAAGACATGCAGGTTTAGTTGAGTTTGTAGTTCTTTGTTAAATCTGGCTATGACTTTGACACACCTATAATGTCTCTTAATTTTTACCTGAATGTAGATTACTAACAAGCAGCAAGACAGTCACAATATGGTGTAAATTGCAGTGAGTGTGTATTGGGCGGTCATATCTCAAAGACTTCTCACCTCCCTGTGAATTTAAAGAGGCTATTCATAGACTTAGACCAAGGACATTATCAGCTCAGGCGATAAAGCAGATGATTCATGCATGTTTCTTTAGTTATTAATATGAGCGGCCTTTAGTTTTGTCTTCATCATTCAATCATTTACAGTAGGACTAATTATTTCGAAATTGTACTTATACAGATGTTTTCTCTTAAGCTTATCACTAAAAATAAACATTGTCGCTGAACAAAGAGGAATTAGGTCTAAAGACAGGCACACTACATGTCTGGTCCTGTGAGGGTCCACTGCAGTTTGGCCGTCTGACACTAGTGAGCCATCTCATTCACACCAATATGTCAGCATGCAAAACAGCACTCGCACACACACACAAACCTCAACCCAGAGAAATTAGTCTGGGCATTGTTCCTGTGCAACCACAACAAAAAGTAAATATAGTAACATTCAACATGCCTTTGGTGGAGGGAAAAACTGGCAGTGTGGCTCTTTGAATGGATGTTTATTCGCTCTTTTGTGGTAATTGATATGCAAAAGACACATAATGATGTAAATTAAATTTGCAGAACACTGGTGAATTGTTATGTATTAGGGAAAGCAGGGATCATTATCAACGCCTATGTAAAATGAGCAAAGGAGGGAGACTTTGTTGTTTGAAAGACAATCTACAGGACAGTGTTGTTTTTTCATTCCTTTGAAGTGCGAAGATACTGAATAGCATTTGAAGCCATGCTTAAGCTAGGTAGTTGCTGTTGGTTTCAAAATGGCATATCACATATCTGAATATATTTGGGTGTTTATTCATGTGCCAGCAGTGCTTGTTTAAAATGTCCATTCTGGTTTTGATTAAGTCTACAAAGTGTCATGAGTGGTTGGGCTGATCCAAGGCTCACATGCCATGCTGATGAGAGAGAGAGGAGTGTTTTGTTATTGTGAGGCTCAGTGACGTGTAACATCCTCTAGCAGCCATCAATCAGACCGCACAGCCCCCTCTGCCTCTCTCTCCCCTGTCTGCACACACGTCTAGTCAAATGCAACACACAGGAAGTACATGGCACTCTGCTGGCACAATAAGAGACTAAAGGCTGTAGAATTATCGTAAAACTGATCAATAAAAAGGCCTGGTTCAATCAACAAAATTTACCATAACAGTAGTATATATACCCTATAAAGAATTCTTGTTTATGGACTACTGAAACATTATTTTGAAATCAATAACGTTACCTGCATAGTCTAAAGTTGCATGCTATTGGCAATGGATCTTTTTCCAAGCCTTAAAATCAACAACAAATAACCGACAGTGATCGTGACATTTCCCTGTACCAGATGTACTCCCCCTTAAAACTTTAAAAGTCCTTTTATTTTGTTTTATTTTACTTTAAGTTGGCTACTTAAATTGTTTTTAAATCTCAGTGCAATCCTTTCCCTCATCTTGGGGACTTGGGAAGCCCACACTCTCCAGACCTATCATTGCCATCCCCTGATCCTGAACTAACCACAGTATTTTTGTCAGCTATAAGGCCATTACCAAATCTGTTCAACCGCTTGGTGTTACTTTTTAACCTCATTCCTTTGAACAACTTAAGTGATATATGCCACAATTTTTTATGGCATATAGGCCTTATATTTTAAGGCCTATATGCCCTCCACACATTTCCAGATGCATAATTAAAATAGGCCATACACAGAAAGAATGCAGTAGGCTAGCCCACTCTAAAATTAGGCATTCTGACTCAGACTAAAATCATAAAGTCGTTTATCCCACTTTAGAAAAAAAGTGTTTTATCCCACTTTTTATCGATTTTCTGTGCAGATTTTGTTGTTTGTGTGCTCTGTTGTAAATGTTCCACATTATCTACAGTAAATCGTTATAGATGGTTATTTCTTTCCCTTTATTTCGAAAGGTATGGCCGGATGTGTAATTCTAATGAGTTGTGTGAAGCTGGCGGCATGGTGTCTGTGCGTGTGTGTGTAGTGCATGTTTGTGTGTGCGTCTGCTTCCTGCTGCTGCTCGGTCCTCACAGCGTCCGTCTCGCCAGTGTTGAACAGCTCGCCATGGCGGAAGGACGCCGAGAACAGCCCCATCCCCTCCTCTCCTCGCCGCCGGCCAGCAAGCGACCCTGTCTGCGCCCAGCTCCCCGGGGTCCCGGGCCAGGGCCGGGCCACGGCAGCGGCTTACCGAGCTCAAGGTATCGCTCCCCGGAGTCTCTACTGGACTGCGCCGCGAAGGCAGTAGCGGAGAAGTGGGCCTTTGAAAGAGTAGAAGAGCGCTTTGAACGGATCCCGGAGCCCGTACAGCGCCGCATAGTCTACTGGTCTTTTCCCCGGAACGAGAAGGAGATATGTATGTACTCTTCGTTTCAGTGCCGAGTCGCCGGAGAAGAGAGCTCTTCGGCGGCTCCGAACGGAACAGGGACTACGGCTTCCGCGGCTACAGCACCGGGAGCTGGTGGAGGATCTACCCCCGGTACGACAGCCTCCACGGGGGCAGCTGGGTCGGTGGGAACCGGAGACGGACTGCCTTTCCGCCGCGGTATCAGGCTACTTGAGACGGGCTGTGTGGAAAACGTTTTACAAGTTGGTAAGTGCGATCAGCAGTGTTCGAAGAATGCTTTTGGGGCTTGAACACCGCGGAATGTTGAGACTCCGCTGCTATGGACCTTTTTCTGGGAATGATTGATTGAAGTTTTCCTTGCCGTGGTGGAAAGTATGCGAAGCGTCTATCTTGGCGACAGATAAACGCGCACATTTTGCGCCCTGTAGTAAACCAGCTTTCCAGTGGAACATTGAGTTATTTTCAGCTCAAATCGACTTTGCAAAAAGGGGAAGCGCTGTAATGCTTCACTAGCGCAGTCAACCAGCTGCTGTTTAAATATTAAAGGGCTCCTATTGTGCCTGTTCGTTTCAGCCTGGTGCCTTTTGCTCGAGCGCACCACAGACCCGTGCGCCTCGGTGAGGGTGCTCTGTGCCGGGTCATGTGTTTCGGGGAGTGTGTGCTCTACGGGCTCCGTCTGAACTCCGGAGAAGAGCAGGGGGAGGCGCGGAGCAGGCAGGCTGACAGACGCGGGTACAATAGGACCCTGTGATGTAGCGTCGGAGCATTCCGTTTGTGCGCGTTCCCTCTTGGAAAAGTCGTTTTTCTCAACTCTGCGAGAGCTTAGGCGAGGGACAAAGGCGGTTATTGGGTCTCTTATTATGATTAATCCAACGTTAATCCCAAAAATCCCTCTAGTGCTTTTTGTTTATTTGCTGCTGCTATACTGGTCGGACCGGACAAAGAGCGTAGTCGCCACCAGCGTGGAGAATACACGCTCGTGCTTGTTTATGTTGCGGTTGTCTCTTGAAGTTTATATCTTTTCCGGTGCAAAGACTTGAATGTATTTGTTTGGTTGAACTGGTTGGAAGCCTTGCATTGCCCAGCCGCACAAAAGGCTTTCCAGTTGAAATGATCGATACGCGTCTCGCATTTCCAGCTCTGCAGAGAAGGGTCTGTTTCTAAACAAAGGGCCATTCCGCAGAGCTCCCCATCTCCTCCACGCACTCTCATTAGCTTCGCACCCACGGCCACAGAGCGAGCTCAGGCACCAGGGAAAATTGATGGGATGAAGCCAATGGTTAGGCAAAAAGCAGCTCTTTATGGCATCACCGCGAGGATTTTTCTTAGACCAGATGGTAGCAAGAACCACTGGAGCTTGTCTAGGGGGTTTCACGTTGCTCCGAGGTATCTGGGGAATTGCTGAAAACTGGTGGCTAGTGCCTTTTCAGTGGGACTGCTGGATCTAATTGCATCCTATGACTGCTCATTGATTCCAGCCCTAAAACAAAATGAAACAGGAGATAGACTGGTGCTTTTTAGGAACTCTCTCTCCATAACTTATTAAGTTTGTCAAGTTTGTGGAACCAGATTTCTGTCAGTTTACATACAAGACATGAGTTTGTTAGGGATAGTTTTCAGTTTCAACTGCTGACAATGATGTGGCCTGATTTTTAACACATCCTTTTGCTTATGGTTTTGGTTGTAGCCAGGTTTATGTCTTGATAAATACAAATTTTTCTATGTTTTCTATGTTCCATTCATAATGATGACATGACATGAAGTAGGCAATGCTTCAAAAATGAATGAGAATGTTGATTTGAGCTATTCACGGTAGAGCAATATGTCATTTTATAGTTTGGCTGCTCTAATACGCTAATAAATTCTTCTGAAGACCTATTTATGTAATAAACTGAATAACTTTTGGCAACAGTTTTAAAGTCTGAAAGCAAACACTCCAGTCTTACCTGCCTCACCTGTAAACCGCTCCATTCTCCCCTCAAGGTCAGCCGTAACAGTCAGGCGCCCACAAGGTTTTGTCTTTCTGTCAACAAAACATAACATGAGCTGAATAGCAGTGCTCAGATAAGATTTGAGTTGCTCTTCACCTGACTGAAACCCTGGGAACTGCTTACTCCCTAATTTGCTAGTAAGAACAATTCTCTTTCACATTTGTTCTCCACACTACCACAGTGCAATTATCAAAGATCATGTTGCAAACCTGTAAAAGATTGCATTTGCCTGACATGACATAATATAATCACTACTTAACAGAACAACAATACTTGTTTTTTAAGGAAAGCGAGATGGCCCATGTAGCTTGTAATAGGACCTGGCTGGGAAGACAAGGCAGCGTGCTGACACATGCATGTTGATGATGCATGGTTTCAAGCATGGCATCTCAACAGTTTTACTCCACAATGCATTCCTACTATTGTGTAATCAATTGCATGTACTTTTCAATCAGTAATTGTTGTTGTAATTGGAATGCTTTGATTTTGTTATTATGTAATATGGGCGTTGGTGTTATAGGTACCCTTTTTATCCAGGCTGCGTGCCGGCACTACAATAGGTTTCATCTCCATTTTTCAAGTGAAACTCATAGCTGGAGACCATCTTCCATTCTTATACACCTTTTCTTGTTGATTACAATTACCTTTTTTCCCTTATCTGCAACTTGTCAAGATATTTTGGGGTCCAGGTTACAGGGAGTTGAAGAATAGGAGCCATAAGACTGTAGGCACAAGATTATAAACCAAAGCATAGACCTACAATAACTTGATATTTTGCTATAATTAAAAGCTCTAGATCTAGGCCAAAGCTAATAAACCAAACTCAAAAGATGAGAGTGAATCTACATCTAGACCTATGTGCTATATGCAGTTGTTTGAAGGGTCATATTAATTTACATGGTCCATAAGGTGAGAATGTCAGTTATTGTCTTGCTTGTGACCCCAAAACCTCTTGTGTTGATAATAATTTTCTCCTGGCTCCAAGTCATAATTGGAATAATCACAGCTAAGCGTATTTGTGTTGGTTAACCCCCCTTTGCCCATGCCTTATAAAGTCCTCAGAGAGCGGGAGGAAGGGATATAAGTCTAGGCAGAGGGAAGGGGGTTCTTTTAGCTTTGAGTCAGGCTTTAGGATTATTGGGTCATGCTTTGTTACCCAGCTGTAGAAAAACCTCTTGTTCACAGAAAGGGGGGTAGATAGTAGGATTTCAGTTATGTGTGTGTGTGTATGTGTGATGTCCCTGCAACATTACATAAAGCGGTAAAGGGTCCCGGATGCCTTTTGGAAGCAGTGGTGACTTCGACACAGTGTGGCGGTGAAGTTGAACGGGATTAAAGCTAATGCAAGGGTGACTTGTCTTTCTACTATTCAAGCTAAAACTATACATCTAGAGGACAAATGCTCCTGTAATGAACAGATCCACCATAAAAGATGTATAATTACTGACTCCAAAAAGAAAAATGCTTTGAAGTACAACTGAAATAGCTTATACTTATGTCCAGCATTATGCTTATCTACTTCATCATGTGATCAAGAGAATGAGTTGATGTCACTGAATACTTACCTGAACATGCTTCATGCTCGCTAGCCCCTGCTCAATAAACAACTGGGCATAGAATTTCAGTAGTTGTTTGCATTACTAACTAGATCACATCATCACACTGTGTCACATCTTCAAGCTCATTCATGCTTTTATGTTTGTCTTGGGGCTTTTCAAGTCTCTGTGAATGTAATGATTGAGTTATAAAGCTTGCTGACTGATGTGTACTGGAGGGAGGAGCCATTATTACTTCATGTGTCACTTCCTGGCAGTATGGTTGTAGGGTTCCTTGTTGTGGAAAAGCTGGCTCTCTCTCTGGTTATAAACTCACTCTAGTTTCTCAACAGAGTCAGGAGGAGGCTGTGAGCTCATCTTGCCTCATCTCTTCTCACACGCTCTGGTCCCAAGACTGAAAGACTGATCGCACTTCTCACTTTTCATCTTCCTGTCCATCTCTCTGCCCTGTCTTTTTATGTACACCTCAACTTCTTTTTTTCTATTTTCCGCACCACATTTTGCTTTCATGTTCTTTAATGTGTTTCGCACGTCTCTGTTTCTGTAACTTGCATCAGTATAAGATGACTCTGCCTTTAATCATATTCTGTCTGTAGGATCTTGGATAGATTTCTTTTCCCCAGTCCCATATACTCATCTGGAAAGTTAATGCAGTTCCCGGTTGAGGAAGTATGCATTGGGAGGGGTCGGGGAGGGGGTGGCTGGTGTTATAGGTCCGCTGAGGAGTGAGAGAGGCCAGACAGTTTTCGGCGACACCTCTTGTGCGTCGTTTCCAAGACTCTTGAGGATGTTGGTTGGCTCATGCTTCTCGGCAGCCATGACTAATACACCATAGGCTTACTATTCCTGCGTTTTGTCACTAAATTAGATATTAGAAGAACATACCGATGACTAAAACTGAAGAGTTATTGGCCTATAGACAAAACACTGAAAAAGATAGATGGATTTCCTATGGGATCAATAAAGTATCAGTCTATCTATCTAAAAATAGGTGATTTCATTTTAGATATTCAGGTCCAGTTCTTGTATTACCCCAGTCATAACGTGAGGTTCCATTCACACACTAAATCAAAACTAAAGCTACTATCTGGACTATAGATCATGAGCACACCAGGACTCCAATCAAACCAACCGCAGTCTACATCGGGACTAGCTCAACTCAACCTGATTCTGTTCAAAATCAGGTCTAAACCAGAAGATTAGACTAAAACTAAACCTGGTATTAATACAGAAGCAGAAGGAGCTCTTAACTAGTGTCAATTTTACCTACAGTAATTGTACATTTCCCTATATGTTGTCTTGAGCATCAATTTAAACTTTATATAGACTTATTTCATACAGAATTTCGAGAAAACAACACTTGGCACTCACACAAAGACCCAATCAGCCTAGTGAAAACCCATCTACAGTTGAAAAGGGATTGGTAAAACAAATCAAGCCTACACTCTTGGTGCTCTTGTGGGGGATGAGGACACTAGGGTTGCTCTGTTGTTGTATTCATCAAAGCGGGTAACACCTGTACACATGTATATGAGAGACTGATTATATAAATATATTAATCAGAAGAGCTTGTTTGAAGGCCGAAGCTGGAGGGGAACATCTGTACATTTGGGACACAAAGGAGAACCAATTGGCAAGCTCTAATCCATTTGAGGTGACCTTAGCCAGACAATGTTTTGCCGTAAAAAGGTCAGCCATTGCTTAAAAATCACAATGACTGAATTTTATCTTCTGCACTGCCTCCTGTTTGGCCTAAGGTGTTGTGGTTGCAATTTCCACCCAGACTTGTTTAGCACAGCAAGGGAAAAATGCTATTCAGTTAGCATTAGCAGTGCCCATAAACAACATGGCCTCATCTCCAATTGGTGTTAGAAGGATATGGATGCATCATTACTCCCATTTTACAGCCTTCATCCTGTTTGTTTCTCTCCATTTCCAGCCTCAGGCATAGGTGTACAACCACTATAATAATGGTAGCCTTGTCTTTGTATGGCTTTTCATGCTGTTTGCCTATTTTAGCCTGTTATTGCACACTCCCACACCTGCTTTTTATTGTTGTGCAGCATTTGGCCATTGTGCATTTTTTCCCAAGATGGCGTATAGGTGCAAAACTGGACTTAAAAGTGGCTACTCATTTGACGGCAATTGCCTAACAAATGTTGGGGAGAATGTCTATTTGTAATGCAAAATGCACACAAATCTACCTTGAGCATGATGTGCAGTTTGCCTCCCAACTCCCCAAACCCTTTTCTTTATGTAATATAATCTAATAACTCAACCCACGGGGGATTAAGTGACATGTTTGCATTTTAAATAAAAGCTGTGCCGGTGGCGTTGAACAGTGGGGAAACCCAGGATGACTGGAGAAGTGGGGGTGGTAGTAGCATTGTTCCAAAAAAGAACAAAAACCCTCAAAAGTTGCACAATTTCTGTGCCAAAATCAAGTGAAAAGCGTATGTAATTTTTATTTTTATGAGACTGCACAAGTGAAAATCCTTTGAGAAATATTTGGATGATGAAATCGCCTGTGTTTGATTCTCGGTTAAAACATGTTTCGTCATTCCTGTGAAACTTTTGGCATACTTTTTTGCTGAAGTACGCTGCCCCTACCTTCTGCCTCATAATTTAATCCAATAAACAGCAGTAAAACATGCAGTCATTTTTGTAAAGTCTAAACCCATTTGGTCTTTCTCCCTTTCAAACCAGTGGAAAAAAGCTCTCTTCCGCAGCGCTATTGATTACTTGATGGTTGGATAGAACTCATTCGAGCATTACATTTGTCCAAGGTGTGTATCAGGACTTGTGTGTCTCCGCTTTTCATCAGCTAGAGGCGTTTTGAGAACCCTTTTAGAGTTTGAAGTGAACAGTTCTTGAACCAAGCGATGATGATAATGTAGCTTGGACTTAGTTGAAGACTGTGGGTGGAGATGTCCCAGTGCGCAGACAGGCTCTCTTTAGGCTAAGCTAATTGCCTGCAGCTTCTAGCTTCATTTAGCATGGCATTGATCTCCTCTTCTGACTTTTGGCATAAAAGAGAATGAGCACATTTCCCCAAACATTCAACTTAGAAGCATTTAATTAGCTCTGACGTGAATGTTCTGCTTTGCACACTCCCCCTTGTCTTTGTCTGTTGGCAATTTAAGATACAACTCCTCTGGTAGATTTTTAAGATTAGTGATATCAAGAAATACTATATAGCCTATAACAACATATGACGCGTGAAATCATCAAGCGAAGGAACCAGTGCATTTGACATTGTATCTTCTACAACATTTCTTCTAATATGCAGGTAAAACATAGATACTTAGATTCTAATTATGATTACTCATTTGATCCCAAAGTATTGATCCCTAAGAAATGGACAAGAATATGAAAAAAATGTGTATTTCCTGAATAGTTTTCCAGTGACTGTGACTTTGCTGAAGTTATAAAAACTATTATGCTAATATTAAAAATGCTATATATTCTATACAATGTTGTGTTTTTATCATTATACTGAAATTGGTATCATGGCAGACCTTTTCCTTGCTATCAAAATAGTGTTCGAAATTTTAGTATCGTGACAACCCTTATCTTTTGGCCTGGCTTTCTCCTCTTTCTTTCCCCCTCATGCCTTCCTTTGTGATGTATCCAGTGCTTCTTGATCTCCATGCAGATGTTTTGAGCTTTTTCCTTTTGAATGCTGTAAATTTGGCTCTTGATTGTGGCCCTCATCTCAGCTGGAAGTGGACAGTTGCAGATCACAGATATCGGGCCGACTTCACAATGCGTTTTGAACACACATGCTTGTGTGTTGCAGTCAGCCTGCACTTCCTCAATTGTGCCATTACCGCTGGCCCATAGGAGGCTATTGTGTGCGAGATGGCCATTATAGCCGGATTTGAGACTATTTCCATACATTTGGTTCTGCTTTGATCTCACAGGCGCCACACTCTTTCAGCACATGCTTTCTACGTTTTCAAGTTATTCTTAAGCACTAATGACCTCGACAAGTGATTTGAACTTAAGTCATTGCACGGTTTTATCTGGTCACTTCTTTTTACTTTTCACGCTCGCCTTCTGCTTTTATCGCCATCATTCTTTTACCCCAATTGTACAGATAAGACTCTAAAGGAAGCACTTAGCTCCTAAACTATGAATAATTATATCACTTAGAGACCTAGTACCCAATTATGGTTATTCACATTGTCAGTGTGCATTAGCAAATTGGCCGTGGCCTCCTGTATGGCTGGTAGATTTCAGTCATTTGGTGTGTGAATCTTTGCACATTGCTTCTTAACCCTTAAAACAGAAATGGAAATAAAAACATTTAGTGTTTAGATCAAACATTTAAACAAAGCAAAAATAAAACCGATCGGAAATGACTTGTTGACAAAATGGATGGTCATGATGTTGCCTGAAATAGGTTTTTGACTAGACTTGTGTGTCAATACTGTTTAATGGCTTGTTTATTAAAAGCTATTGTGGCTCTTTAATGCAACTTGGCTGTTCCATCCCATTACCGTACCAACAGCGTTTTGCTATTATTTCACTATAATAGCAATATTAAGTTAAGAATCATTCCTTTTTCACAAGATAATTTAGTTGTTACCCATTGCAGTTTACCTGTAGACAAATAGCCATTATTCCAGAACATTTTGCTGCCCACCTGCTCCTAGCTAGATTTCACTAGGTTTCACCAGCTATAGACTTGCCCGTACCCCATTAGGCTGAACCCTTACCAACAAATGAATGTCAAGATGGCTGCAGGAGGCTGGCATGAAGAGCGGGGCATAGCCTGGGTGTGAGATGGGAAAGAGGTGTGAAGACAAGGGCTTCAAATGTAGAGGTATATAACCAACCTGTCACCTCGGCTTCAACCATCCCCCCACTCACACACTCGCGCACACACACTCTCTGCAATCACCAAAAAGAGCCAAAGGGGCAGGAGGGCTCTCATTAGGCTCCCAGCAGTCCATCACACACCAGGGGTAGAGCTGAGGAGAGGAGGCAGAGAGGAGGGGGGCCAGGGGGATGGGGGATGCCCCGAGAAAAAGGGGTAGGACCAGACGGGAGAATGAATTGATAGGAGCAGTCAAGTATACCCACACACATACAAGCACTGGCAATATGCAGCGTGATTAATGTGGTCAGCAGGCGTGAGAATGAGAGCGGTCAGGACCCCTCACCCTGCAGACGCACACACAATCACATGCACACACACTCACGCACACACAACGACGTGTGTTAGAGTGTGGGTCACCGCAGTCTGCCTTCAGCTGGTTGCACACTCTCCCCTTTATAAGAACCAGCCTCGCACCCAAACAAATATGGCAGATATAGACCCTGAACGTCTCCTGACAATTTCGTGGTCGCGCTAGTGGTGGCATTTTTTAAAACCTTATTGCCTATTCAAATATTTTTTTAAGGACATGTTTTATTTTTATAAACAAATCAGCCTTCAACTGATATACCCAGTAGGATTTCTCCAAATATTTTTTTATTTTAAATTTTTTTTCAAAGTTTGAAGCAGCACTTGGTTGCTTTTCAGGTAGGCAGCACAATTTGAAAAAATAGAAAGTGCCTTTTGGAAACTTTCCCAGTCTGACCTTGTTGTACATTAAAAATACTTTGGTATAAATCCGTCCTTCCTGGTTCAGCCCATTGTTTCTTTTGTGATTTTAAAGTCTAATTTCCACCTAGTTAAATTTTGCCTCAAAAAAGGGAGCATGTGGTACACTAAGCACTTTTTCTGCCACGCCAGCAGAAGTGCAATCTTTATGTGTGTGTATAAATCTGTGTTCAAAGTGTGGAGTGTTATCAGTGGGATGAAACGCCACACTGTAACAATGGGATTAAAGCCATGTGTTTGAACCAAGCAATTAAATCCAATCTTATCTCATCTGCTTCAAACACCAAGCAGATCTCCATATATTTTTTCAATTTTTCCTCTCTTCAGCCTGTCACTGCTGATGGAGTGAGTGGTCATCCAGAGTGTAATTGGCTGTCTCAGCACTGCTTCACTGTATGCTTCATCTGGTACAGTTAAAGTCATTATATTTTACCATTAGGAGTCTTACGTGTCTTCTTTCAGAGCACATGGATGCAGAAGAACAAGTGTGAAGGCAAGTGTGCAAGTGGTGGGGGGTAGCAGTGTGATTGGAGAGGTTTTGTCAGGATAATTCACGGTGATTGGAGTCTCCTTAACGCTGCACTGAGAGGCAGAGCTGCTTGACATGTGCGTTTTGTCCTCCGTGTTTTCTTTTTACTTGCCTCAATAAGCAGAAGACTTCTTTTTAATTTGCAGAATGTATGTATAGTCTATAGGAGAGGAGACTTGTATGGCTGTCTACATAGAGCACCTGATTGCAGAGTCTGTTTGGAGCTATTCCCAGAGCCGACAGATTGTTTTACAGTGACCTGAGCTGGCTGCTCCAAAGCTGATGGGCTTTTGGTGAAAGAAATGATTCCATGCAATTTGAGTCCAGCTGTTTAGCCTTTCAAATCTTATGAAAAAGAGCAAAGCTATTGTCAGCTGGCTTTGTTTTTCACATGGACCATATTGTCTGCATTTTCAAGTCAATCATTTCCTTATGGAAGCTTGGCCCAATATAATATGTATAAATTTGAGGCGTCTGCCATCACCATATACATACTTAAATTTCACTTTACCAAACCAGTGCATTTTTTTCAGTTGCATGTTTTGGTACAATCAAAACCCAGACAGTAGCAGCCATTTATCAGGCTGCTGTAGAAAGGACACTTGCTTGGCCAATTTGATACATTCCTAATATTGTGGTCAGCTCCCAAAAGAGCAGCTCGGAATACAGTCACACAGTGAACAGACGGACTGACCCTGGCCTACACCCCTAGGGGGGTTCCCATGCTATTTAACCACTGCTTTTGTTGCAGTGGTCTATAGCCGAGCCTGGCACACCTTTTAACTTACAAAGAGCATTTCAGTTGGAATCCAGTGGTTACTAGGGGCCCGGGGGCACACTGTCAGAGTCTTATGGTGGGAAAACCATGGACCATGGTTGGACACTCATACTCACTTGTCCACTTCCTGCCCTTTTCCTTTTCTTCATCCACTTTAGCTCCTGTGTTTTTCCAGATGCCTGTTATGTCTGGAGCAGTGACCAGTGAAATCAATTAAATACTGAACTCAAAATGGAGTGGTATGAATTCGCAGGTGCAGTGTGAGGAGCATGCTGTAGTTCAGGAAGGTTGCCTTTGTGTCTCCTAAGGTGAAGACAGGCTCTGTATTTAGTTGCCAGGTGACTCATTGAGCCACCTATAGACATTAGCTGTCAGCCAAAGACAGGTCTGTAGAATGGGTTTGATATCAAATACCACAAAGCCAGAAAAGTCATTTTTTTCTGAAAGGGATGCTAGGCTACAGAGGGCCTGCCAGGACCAGCTCTCAGCGCTGTTGGCGCTCAACAAGAATCTGAGCTTTCTGGAAAGCTAGGTTTCCCAGCAACTACATGAAATCCATAAATGTGCCATTCTTTTTCTTGTGTGATAAAGCACACCTCATAACCACATAATAACTAGTGCCGCTGTCCTATTGCCAACAGCACGTCATGTTAATGAACAACACATAGCCTCCCTGGGTAAAGTTAGTGGTCATGTTTACACACTAACTCTTAATAACTGGATTACATTCACATTCTGGGAAGTTGCGTAACGACACGGTGTGGATTAGTTTAATTGTCTTAAAATGAGGATCAGTCTAACCTGATTAACATGCTTCAAATCTCCAACCAAATTACAGTCTTAAGTTTATACTTGCATTAAAAAACAATGACTTCCTCTCCAACTGATCAATGTGTGACCATACTGACTCTGAGATAAACCTTTTTATCAGTAAGCCACCAATGGCACCTATTGCATGTTTTGTAGCTTGTACCAAAGATTTCCCCTCAGATTCCTTGAATGCACTTTCTTAAAGTAAGTATGTGGATGAACTAGCTGCACATTGTGTTTGCAGGTATCTGTGTCCTGTTCCTTTGTAGTCCGTCTCCCCCTCACTACTCTCTGTTGTGTCATGTCTGTCTGCTAACTTCAGGGGGAGTTCCCTTCATCTGTCTCCCTGCTCTCCCTCAGGTCCTCTCTCCAAAAGGACCTCTTCCTTTATCATCAGTTTTGAATGTGTGTGTTAGCCAGTGCGCAGGCTGCTGTGACATTTCTATTGAGTTCAAAGCCTAGAGTAGGGAGTGTTTATGACGCTAGAAAAAAACTGTACGATCTCAATGTCTCAGCCTGTCACACACACATTCAGACTATAAGCCCTTAAGCATGTAAACTTAGAGCTCCTCTTTGGTACCATTTTGCATTGTGCACTTATTCACTCCTTACTAATGATCTTTGCATTGGTTTCCTATTATAGAAACTTAGTCAATGGATTCTTTTCTATCAGAAGTATGCCAGGAGATATCTGAGCAGCAGAGCTAGTTTCACACAGGTAGCATAGGTATTCTTGTAAGGGAGATCAGATGTTTGTGGCCTATAAGATTAGCAGGGTGTAGCACTCGAAGAAGGACAATTACAAGTAGGACTGCACACAATACTTGTATTTATGTTCTTTCACAATAGCTAGTGATGGTGTAGTCCTAATAATAGTGGCGTTAAAAGTGTACTATGTAGCTTTTCTGGAGGCTCGAGATGTTATTGCTGTGTTTGCAGTATTTCACAGTACGGCATTAAACAGCATTAAACGTATCAATTTTATGGAGACAAGCAGGTGGTACTACAACAAAGTTATGGGTCAAATCTGTGGTGAGATGAGGTATATTTGATCAGTAAAATATATGTAATGAAATAAGCGCTAGATAGATAATTCCAAACAATGAAACCTCCAAGGAAAAGTAATATTATAGTGTAACTTTAATTGATTTGAACCTTAAATTAAAATGTATTACCTCAAAATCATAAAAGCTCTTTGTTGCATGGGCTGGAATTGCATGCGTGGCAATCTGATTTTCAAAAATAAAGTGCAGGTCAGGCAACCTTCAAATCCTTCTTTAAGCTCTAAGCGCTCTTCTGCGAGGCTAATAAAATGAAATTTAAACATCTTGTGAGAAACCTTATTTTATCACAAACCTGCACTGTTCATTACTCTACATTTAACACCAACTCAAGTTTCTGATCCATAGAGACAGGTAAAATTCTTTCTTTCACTGTCCCTTTTGCAGTTTAAGTAGGGAAATATTCTTCACCTATATAACCCCAATTGAAGTGAAAACTACAGCTGTGATGAGCCAGTACACTGTATTTCAGAACTCTATTTATGAATGTATTTCTTATTGGAAAGGAGATAACAGGATTAGGGCAAGTGCATCCACGAGTCAGCAGGAAGAAGACAGCCCCTTTTAACCCCCTTTGCTCAAGCACACAGTAGCAGCCTGTGTGTGCCAAAGACTTTGGGATAGCGCAGGTTGCTATTGGTGTCCTCTCCAGATGGGACCTGTGCTACTTTCAGCTAAAATAAAGCTAGTCCGCAGAATCCCTCTGTACATTCTTGGGCTTCGAGGTCTGGGCTGTGTCCAGTAGCACAGTCTTGCACAGGATCACAGCTGGGTTTTGTGGATTGGGCCAAAATCACAATGTTAAAACTGAAGATGCTACAGTATTTACACATGTCATTTTGGCAAGTTTAGACAGAGAGTTTAGAGTGAAATTGTGAGAGTGAGGATAGACATTCAGCAAATCTCTCTCTCATGGAGCTTAACATGAGCTGTGATGATACCTTTTGTCCGCAGAGCAACACTTGTGTTCACATTCTAGTTTTAAATAACTCTGTGCCAATTGGAGATTAACATAGACACATTTTAGGTTTAATTATTCACCATGATCCAGTTTTTCGATCGTTCATGGTTTGGGAGAGAGGTCTGGGCACTATATTGTAATCACTGCAAGAAAGGACCACTGCCTTTGGAGAGGTTTGGGCAAGGTGTCCATGTTTTGATGACAACCTGCACAGTGTCTCTGAAGAAAAATAATGAGGTCAGTGCAATGATCAAAGACTATGCTTTGTTTGTACTGTATTTAGCCTTTTGACTTTGAATTCGTCCTGTGTTTCTTCCCCGTCTTTGCCCCCCCTCTCTGCTGATACAGGGTCTATTGCGTTTCTGTCAGTGTTACTGTGGAGAGGCGGGCAGCGTGGCTCCAGGAATGCACACCCACATTCCCACACACACATGCACACACACAAACACATACACACACAGACACTACACACAGACACACACATAGTGGCCTGGCAGCTTCGCAGGTCATTGTATTTGGCACGCGTCCACGCTGGTCCCTGTGGTCCCCTGCCTGACTCCTGCTCTGGCAGACGGCTCCTGCTGAGTAAGGAGGCCCTGGCTTTTCTTCGCTGCTTCTCTCTCTCTCCTCTCTCTCACTCGCTTTTTGTATTTCTTTTCAAACTTCTCGCCCCCCGCTCGCCTTTATGTCCACACAGTAGTGTCGTTGGGTCCCTTCGCACATGTTTAACACATCCTCTGCCCACACACATCCCCACTCACAAGAGAATCTGTAAACTCAGGGCACTCCCGTTTACTGACGCCGGCCTGGTCCTATCAAATCCTTTAAGGTTTTACTGCTAAGCCTCTCCACATGCTTTTGAATTGACACGTTGTAACTAGATGTTAAGTTTTAACTCCAGCCATTAGTCATGTCTTTAGTTTTCCTACTGGCGATGGTGTCTCAACAAAGAAGATTCAGAGGTGGGGCGTGTGGGATTGAAGCAATACCTCTACATACCCTTAAGCTATAGACAGGATTTCACAATTTCTATAGAATAGTGACTCAAATATTTATTGCATATACAGTGCTAAGCCCATAGACTTCATTGTAGCTTTTGGCCATTGTTTATCTTTGACCAACCCTAAATTCACTGAAGACGATCCTCCCAAGTGTTGATTAAGGGATATGTACATTGAATGACAGATGAGTCACTGGTATAGGTGTTGAGACGTTTGCCTACTGTCAAATTACAATGCCTACTCTACTCTTAAGTCGGTTTGATAATAACAGTATTTAGAGCAGAGAGTTTAGGGCCTATACAAGCCAGGCAACATTTTTACCATACACTAGCAGAGAAGTTATAAAACGTGTTTGAAACTAAAGTAGGTTCAAGCTTATTTTTATTTTCTCTTGACTATGTAACTTTTCTAGTAGTGGTTTAGCCAGCTGTTTGTCTTCAGGATGTTATTGCTTTGTCTGAAATGTTTCACAGTATGGCATTACACTTTTAAATGGCATTAAACTTTTACATCTCAATAGAGCTAAGCAAATGGCATTTTCAGAGATTATTGTGGGCAATAATAACACCTTTAATTAAAACAATTTCCGTGGTTATATTTAATCATACTGTAGAGAATAACATAGTATATCGTTGGATGTCCTTTTTTTTCTAGTCAACAAATATACATACAACTAGGGATGTACCGATTCAGCTTTTTCAGTTCCGATACCGATCAATATCAATACTATGGCTTTAAGTATCTACAGATATCTGATATAAACCAGACCAGTGTAAGGATTAAAAATTGCTTTAATTTACTTAACCGAGTTAAATTAAGTTTAAGTTTAACTTATAAAATTAATCTGAGTGTGTTATGTAACTTTTGTATCCTGCAAGTAACTACTCAACAGCGATGTATGAATTAAAGTTCAAACATTATGAGACGTCCTAGGCCTACATCAGTCAGTAAGGAGTGCAACCAGGATATAGACTGAACCAATAACATGCAACCGATACATGATCCAGGAAATTTTCCTGGACCAGTATCGGTATTGGTGCATCCTTACATGCAACATTAAAATAACATTTTTGTGTTGTGAAATGAAAGCTGTGAATGGATTGTAGTAGCCCTGTTTAGTAATGCAGTGTGTTACCTGGAGTTAATTTCAAAACTTTGTGCAAATTCGCGCCTGTCTGGATATTTCATTGTCATACCAAGGACGAGCGGGCCAGTCCTGTGCCAAGTGGTGCCAGGCCAGTTGGCTGTCTCTCACACTTTTGTTTTGTGCGACGCTCTGCATTCAACCTACGACACACATTGTTGTAAAGAACCATTCACTGCTTCTCCCTGTTGTCCTGTGTGTGGATGGATATGTGTTTGTGTTACATAGCCCTGACCTTGCGGGACAGTCTATAAAAAAACACATAAGTGGACAATTGAAGAGCAATAGAAAGAATTGGAGAATGAATACTGCACCATGTAATTATGCTCTTAATGGTCACTTGTGGCTGACCGTGCCAAGTTGAACTCTCCTTTCGTTGTTGTTAGTCCGCTGAGTTGACCAGTACTCTTTTGTAGTTGGGCTGTGTTTGTACAGTTGCTGAGGATTCATTTATTTAATGCGTTTAAGCCTTCACAATATCCTGTATTGACAATGGACAATGCAGGGCTGGGTGTTTATTATTATTATATTACACAAACAACTTGCTTTTACTGACAGACGATTGGCTGTGGTATACCTCTCAATTTAAAAAGTCCCAATCATTGACCATTATAGATGACTGGATCTCTATCTCAATTAATTTAATCTATTTGTATATGCATTTTTAAGCCCAATTAAAGACCTAGACATCAATCAACAGTCTGATTTTCATTCTGTCATCTACTTTGAATGTCAGATATATCACCCACGTACATTTTCTTACTTAAAGCATTAAAAGACATTCACCGTCAGATTTTCTTTCCCTGCACTGACCCAGGGAATATATTAAAAATGTATTTTCATGAATATTCATCTCCAAAGCACTAACATGTTTCCGAGTTCCACCTCCTGCTGCTTTCCTGTGTCCAAAAAGCTGTTTTTGAATTTACATAATTTGGTTCTGAAGTGCCTTTCAGATGGCCTTTCTTGTTCTGACACTTTATGGAAACAAGGGCCGCACTTCATAATCAGATGCTCATTGTCTGAGAGTGCTGGTTGGACAGACAACTACAGCACTTTGAGAGTGAAAAACACTTGGTGTGCTACTTCAATGCATTCTTGATAATGTCATTCTATTCCATTTCTATATAGAAAAATGTAAGTTATTAGTAAGCATCCTTAATCTAAATATGCATAGGTCAATAATGAGAGGGAAGAGTGGTCATCTGTTCATTCAAGTTTAAAGAAAGGGTACAATGCAATCATCAGAGCGCATTCAACCAAAAATTAGTCAATTATATGATGTCCAATGCATTGTACAAGAGGCTATTGGCTAATCAGCATACATTGTTAGTATTGTATGACTTTAGAATAGGAAGTTAAAGCCACCTACCCATGTTTAGTCAGTAGTGGTTATCGTTCATAGTTTGCATTGTACAGATGAAGGGTGAAAAGGGGTCATTTGTAATAGCTTTGGTGACTTTAACAAATGCTAATTCATCTTAAGTTGAAACGCTTCTATGCACGCATCAACTTTATGATCTTGTCGGGCAAAAATGCAGAACAGTTTTTGCCCTGTAGGACTGGTTTCACAAGAGTGAGTTTTAGTGCCGAGGGGAAATAACAGGAAATAGAGAATGACTGGTTCTTAAAAACTTTATACTAGCTCATTTGAGATGAGATTTATGAGTTTACACATTACGAAAAATGAGTCTGGATCAGCTGATGTTTAACCAGTTGTGTGTCAATCGTGGGCAGATCATAGGTTCAAAATTGGCAATAGTGTTTTTCCATATAATGTCATTCTTATTATTGGCTAAAACAAATTTGTTTCAACCAATCACATGTAAACATACTACTCAAAAGCTCAAACATTTTCAGTAGGAGATATTGATAACATTATATAACATATTAACACATGCACATCTGGTATAATTCTTTTAGTTGTTTAGTGAGTTAGTAGTGCAAATGGAAATACTTGCTCCACTGACTGACCATTACTGTCCATCACCACGCAGTATGAATCCATTCTTTTGTGAGTGCATTATGTGTCATGAAAAACCAGCCAATGAATGCACACGGAACGCCATCACGTCTGTCAGTTTTATAACAATTGAGTAATAAATGTGTTTGGCAAAAAAGATTATTGATCGGAGAGAGAGCTCTATTTTCGGGTGCATCACATACAAACAGAAACAGAGCGGTTGAATGGGAGCACTGAGTGATTGGTGAGCCTGGTATTGTGCGCGCCCTGGTGCCTGTCGTAAAGGTCTCTGTCCCTCTCTCTCCCCCTGAGCACTGAATGAATGTCTAGTGATTGGAAACCTTCTCTTTTGTAAACTCAAGTCTGTGCCTGAAAGCATTGTGGAGCATTGTTTACCAGGCCTTTCTCCTTTGTTCTGCCTTTGATATGTGTGTGTATGCACGCTCACGTTGTGTGTGACAGTTGACATTATCAGATGATTGCTCCCACGGCTCTGTTCAGGACACACACACACGTATGCCCTTGTGTGCCTATGACAGCTGACATTATTGTACGGCTCTGTGCCACGAGAAAATATTGGTTGATTGTTGTGTGTGTGTGTGTGTGATTATGGTCGAATTGTGTCCTGACAACTATCTTTTATGTGGAAAGCAGCAAGGCCAAACTACAAAGAAGCAATGGCAGACTCATCAATGAAGATGGCATTTGCATGAGATTATTTTCTAACTCTTTTGCATTTGGTTCACGGAAAACATCACTTTAATATGTGCCTGTGGTATGATCTGCATATGGTCTTACAGTGTTGCAGCTCACGGTGTGGTCTGTTGCAGCGGCAGATGCTCTCATTTGAAATCTATAAATGCACCTCTATGGAGAATAATGCTCACTTTGTTGAGCTTGATCCCAGCTTAGACAGCTGATTCAATGGAGTAGGCAGCTTGTACCCATATAATGCTGTTGTAGCTCTGTGTACCCATGAGCCTCTTCCACAAAGCTCTATTCAGCCCTGCAGCTTCTACCTGAAAATGTCAGAATCTTCTCTTCTTTGTTATTCCAATGTTTACATCAGATGTTTATTTTAGCGAGTGCCATATTGTCATATTCATCGTTCTCCCCCATCACTAGCTTCTCTCCCCTGGCTACCACCACAAGGCTCCTGGCTGCTGCCTGCTTGCCAGTTGCCTTTCACCCATTGTGGGGTAACAAAGGCAGGCGAGGCCCCAGCCTTGAGGCCTAGCGCCTGGGTCTTAGAGGGGGTGGTACTATCCCCATGCAAATCTATGGAGCCATCATAGGGGAGGGCACACATGGGGGAAGCCAAGAAAAAGCAGGTCACGCCCAGATTAAAATTCAATGTGTACCCCCTGAACCAGTGTCTGCCTACGTCAGCAAGCTGTCATACAGTCATACTGGCCTGGGTCAGCACCTCTGCTGTGGGCAGTAGGTTACATCACTGACTTTACAGTAAGATGTTGAGAGCAGATGAAGATGGTCAGGAGCTGGACTGTGCTGTGCTTCAGCTGTGCTCTACACACCTTCAGGCTGATTTGGGATTGGGGAGACTCCTCTTAATGGGGTAGTAGCGTCATAATGCATGCAAGACAAAGCTGATTTGGTGATGCATGCTTCCTTTGTGTTGTTTAGAGGGAGGGGGGGTCTTCATAATACTCAGTCAAACAATCCAGTCCCCCTCTGTTTTGGGCCCCATCCCCATATGGTGGCTTGGCTTGATGAGTGCTTGATGAAGTCAACCAGAAGTCCCTGGCCCCTGTGTGTATGTGCACATGTATATCTGTAATTGCTCTCAGCTAATGGAGAAATGGGTTTCCCATTGTGAGGCTGCTGCAGCCATGTGTGTGTTCTCAGGTTGTATATAGGCAAGCTGTTTTGGCGATATTTTATTATTCATGTTTCATGCACTGTTGTGCAAAGAGAGGCTGATCGGCTCTGTAGGGGTGGAGGCCAATCAGAGCGAGGAGAGATTTCTGAACTCCAACGTGCTGCAGTCACCATCAGCAGAAATGTCACGACCTTTACATTACTCTCAACTTCCTGCAGAATAAATGCACTAAAGTATTTGTAAATAATGGGATGTGCTGAAGCCGCCCTTTTTAGACAATCAGCATCCACATGATTATTTTAGATGCCACCTTGTGATAAAAGTCCCTTTAATCAGCTCTGGGTGAATGTTTGAGGCTAATGTCTAACTTCCCTTTGAGGTTTTCTGAAATCTTGTCCTTCTCTTGGCATGACAAGGTCAAAATGCTTTTCTAAAATATCCTTGAAGTTACTTTTGCGTCCAGACATTGACTTGGCTCCTCTCGTCAGATAACAAAAAAGTACTGATTAATGATGTTTATTTGCTCTCATTTGTGTTGTGCTCAAACTTCTTATGCTAGACGTTGTGCCTCACAAACGTACCGCAGAAGGCTTTTTTTGTTTTGGCTTTTTGTTGCCACCTCACTGTTCCTTGTGTTGTCTGTGCCAATTCAGAATGGAGCCATTTTGTCTCCTTCAGTTCCTGAAATGAAATATAAGCCTCTTAAATGCATACTTATCTTGGCCTGCAGACTGCGCTTGAAGAATAAACATGCACGTCGCACACACACCAAAAGACCATTGTGATGCCCGCTCTTGTTGTTCTAACACAGCGCCTGCATGCGTTTGGCAGATGGTTGTGTCTTTTGAGTTTTGCATGCCGCCGTATTAAACAAAAAGGAAGGCTAAGGCCACGACTGGTTTAAGGAAAAGGGCAAAGTGCGAGGGACATGCAAAAGGAGACAAAAGAGCAGCAGAGGGAGAGACGAGGACAGCGGGCCTGGCATACGAGAAGACAACCAGGAAATCCATGTGTAACCCAAATGTGCATTGAATACAGCGTAAAAGTGGTGGATAATATTGACAAAAATATTTCAAATTTTTCATTGTACATTTATAAGATATTTTAACAATGCATCAGAAATGTACTAAAATGTGCAGTGAATGTCATGGTTAAGGTTCAAGTCTAGCATGAAACGTGAATGGGCCTTGAAGTGCCCAAAAATCTCTTCATGTCTTTGTTTGGGAGATTACACTAGATGTTTTCTCATTTTGAGGTATTTTTTGCATATATCTATAACGTCAATAGTGATCGTATCCATTTTTTCAATATATCTCACACCTTTAGCAGGCAAGTATTTGCTTTAGGGAGATACTGTATTAATCAATAGTTACCACAATACTGCCTTTTCAAAGCAAATTTACCGTCTGTGAAGGAGATAAAATTAAACTTTTGTTGTGTCTAATTCTTATTGCCTTGAGCCATATCTGAACTCTGAGTGTGTACGCAATTTACATATTCATCTGTGATTGGTCCACGGGTGTTCACTTTCTGTGGGAACTGACACAAATGCCATTTAGGCTCTAATTAAGACTTTTGCATACAAAGTACAGGAAGCAGCTGTGCATATTTTTCCATTTTGTTTTTTGCCTTTTGAATGTGCCTTTTCTTATTAAACTAGACAATAACACCCGGGCTTTATCACCTGCCGGGGAGTGACACAAGTCTGTCTGCTCCAGAAATTGCTTTCGCTCATCTCTTTGTAAAGTACGGCACACAAGGCCAGCACCACAATAATGCCAACACACACAACCCCAAACAAACAGCTAACCCGATACAAAAGCAACACATTTTTTTTTATCTTTAATGTAGTCTTGGGTGAATTGAGTCGCACCTTTACGGCAAGGGACAACACAAGACTTTGAGAACCTTTTATTGAGTTTTTAAGATGGTGTATGGAAAGGTGTTTGTGAAATATTTATGTTTTGCTTCCACTATGCATAACCTTCAGGCTTGTGTGGCAACGCATCACAATGGTTTGAATCGACCAAGTGACTCTCCATTAACAGTCCAATGTATGCCTCAGCCGCAAGCGCTTCTTTGGCTTCAGCGCTTTTCTTTTGGTCGGAAAAACCTTGATTGAATTTCACAAAGCATTGGGCAAAAGGACACAGGGCCTCGTACCATCTATCTATTTCTGTGTTAGTCTATTATAGCTTTTATCTCTGACATACCTGTGTGGAGAAGCACGGGCCGCCTTAAGTGTTCCTACTTCATTCTGATTGTATTGATCGACTGCGCTGTCTTTACCTGGATTTTGCCAGTGTAATGCGGAACCTCAGCCTCCTTTTTAGTGTAATCTAGTTTAAGGCAAGTCTAGTGGTGCTTGGACATATCATCTTGGTTTTCAGTCTGCAGATTGGTAGTTATAGTGATCTCATTTGATTCTAATACTTTATTTTCATATTGTCTACACTGCAGGGCTGAAACCAAATATTGAGGCTGCATAATTTTGGGGGGAAAAAATATGTTGATTTGTAAACTGTAGTATATGATTTAAAAAGGGTTATGTTTAAAATGCACATTACAAGCATTAGCATTTGAGAGAAGATTGAAATAATCAGAACTTGTTTGTAGAGTTCTAAAGTACAGCAATAAGAGTTTTCTATTTAAACACAAGGTATTTTCTTCTTTGCAGAGAATCCATAGTGTAAATATTTGCAGCCTTTGCTGTTTGACTGGAGCAACTAGCATTGCATTTTCAATAAAGTTAAGCAATATATTGTGCATTATTGCCTATTCTCAGCAGTAGTATCCCATGTGTCCTACACTTTTTGACACTTTGCCACAAACTTTGAAGTGCAGTTTTTGAGAGCATCTTTTCAAATCCTGTCCTTGTGATTGTACAGCATATTATAATTTTTTAATAATATTTTTGACAGAATTCCTTGAACTCTGCAACCTCCCTTCCCCCTTCTTTCTGTCCATCTTTTTGTGCTGCTTCCGTCGCAGGAGAATGGACCAAATCAGGGGATCAATTCAGTGTAATCATGACAAATGAGTCCCGGCGGTTAGCAAGGACTTTTTTTGTGCACGCCTTGTTTCATGTGTGTGTGTGTGTGTGCGTCTGCTTTCAATACAGAGACAGAAAGAGAGGAAGAGAGAGAGAGAGAGAGAAGAGGGGGCTGCTGGGAAATCACAAATGAATCAATCAGCTGTTATCGCATCAGCAAACAGGGCAGAAGTGAAGGATGTATGGGCCGATGATGGATAGGTGGGTGTTTGGATGGACAGAGGGGTGGGGAAGATTCAGTGTCGTTGCACAGATAGATGGGCGATTGAATACCAGAGCCATGTGGGTGCTTGTCTATGACTCGAAAAGGGGGCTGTGTTAACCTTGAAGCCGTCAGGACAGATGGGACACGGGACAGGCCCACGGACGTATCGCGGGGTGTGCCAGAGATGACAGGATGCAGGAAAAGATGAATTCTTTTAGCTGAGGTTTTGGATGGGAGAGAAAAGTAATATTCTTTCTGCTGACGACATGCTTTTCTTGATCAAAGGTGCAAATCTGATCCTGGAGAGAAGGAGGGAGAATTGGTTAAAACCTACAATTTGTGTAGAAGTGAAGATTTGAATTTCTTTTTCCTATTTCCTCAAGTTGGTATCAAGTACAGCAAAACCTTGGGTTTGGTATGCTTTGTTGAATACTGAAAATAATAATTAGCAAAATAATCCTTAATGTAAGAAGTTCCGATGAATCACCAATATTTTTGCACATGTCACAACAGATTGTATACCCCTCGATTAAAAAGACTTAAGAGCATCATTTACAATTTGAAACAATTTGAGCTCCAATCTAATAAAATTCAACGATGCAGCTCTACAATAGACACTGTTTTTTGGGTTTCACAGAGTGGCCACGGCTCTCCTTTGTCCATATTCGCACACACATCCTATAGGTTTACCCCATTTCGTAATTGTCATTTATAGCAACAACTCCATAATTGTTAACTGCTGCTCCCCCAACTTAAACTGGTTAAGTCTATTAGCAGAGTGGGGTCATTGAGTTGATGCTGTGACCCACTCCCAACCCCTTTTGGGTGGCTGTGGTCCTCCAGTGCAAACAAATCACAATTTCGTTGACATATGGACGAAAGGGGTATTTAAATATTTACCTAATTTTAAACACTGATATCTGTTCATTGCAGGTCATCCAGGGGTGACTATAGAGATTATGGTTTACTACATCTGGAGCGATGAAAGACAAATTACTTCATAAATAGAAACCTTATTTGAGTGCTCTTGTAGGCCTGCTGTGTCATCAGAATGATTGTATATTAAAATGTGTGAATTATATACTGCAGTCCTTTCAAATCACCAAGCCAGTAATTATTGCAATACCAAATAGGTGATTCAGTGTTGCCTTATGGGTGGCAGAAGAAAGCAGGCCTCTTTTTGGCAGCTGTTATGCGGTGTAGGCGTTGCATGTGGGCAACATAGATGAATGAAATCAAACAGACTTTATTATACCACTTGGGGAGAGCAGAGAAGCTTTGGTTTTGACTATGGTTTTGTCTGTGTGTGTGTTGGTGCATCCACAATTTTTTTGGCTCCCAGCCCTGTCTCCGGCTCCCCAGCTAATTAGGGGTTAATGGTCTGTAAGCATGGGGAGGCTGTCTGCATTCTGATTGGCTGCGGCGGCTCTGTGTGGGCGGGGTTGTCTTCGAGTGACAGATGGCAGAGAATAAGAGAGGAGGAGTGGATATACTACTGTGTATACATAGCGAGCGCATGGGGTTGTGTTTACAATAGAAATATGGACAATAGGGATCTTGAATTTTTTTTGTTTAGTTGGTGGTCGGATTTTACCTTCTTACAATGTTTAGCCCTATCTTATCTCATGAAAGACATAATCCTTGTCGTTCATTTCAGATTTCAGATCATCTTCACAAAAATCAAACTAGCACTGCAATATCTAGAAAAGAAGAGACACTACACACTTGCACACATTTCAAGCTAAGATTTATTTTTTTTCATTTTCCGTCAATGGATTAAGCCTGGATCATTGTACTTGGCATCTCTCCCAGTTTACACACTCGTCAGACCGCTAATTCACCTTTGTTATAATTCATCTGTTCTGGCTGGAGCACTGAAGGTTTTGAGGTGCGGGGATAAAAGCTATCTTGTGTAAATATCGCGGCAGACTTTGGGGTTCTCTGCTCTCAGTGGCATTAAGAACAAAAGCACGACTGACTCCGAAAAGGTCACCCGGTTCGCTGTGTTCGTGGGTGTCTTTGTAGTGTCAAGTGTCAATGCATTTCAGCTGCACACAAACAGAAGGTCGGACAAAAAATATAAAATGTTTCATCATAGCCGTATTGATTTTACCTGAGCAAACAAAAAGGCAACACAGTTTTCCACATAAACAAAGCAGATCAATACATGCTTTGGATTATAAAATGGTACCGCATTGTGGACACGTTTAGCTGTTTGTTGATCCATACAAATCAACCATATCATTATGACCACCCGCCTGTTTTTATTGGGTGTAATGTGTTTTGACTAGAATTCAAATGTTCTTTTCACTCTTCGCTCAGCCACTCCCTATTGTTCAATCTCTGTTTTGAGTGACAAGTGGATTTAGTCAATTACAGCCAAGTGTAACCTTTCTGAAGCAGATGTACCTCTTGTTGTTGTGATCCATTGCTAAGGAAATCAGGATGCATTTTTTGGCTCACCCCTAGATCAAATGCAGAGGTCAGAACAATTAAGTCTAGGTAAATATAGATGATAAATAAATAATAATTAATAATATTGAAGCTAATTTATGCTACACACAATAACTCTAAAGCAGATTTAAACTACAAACAAAACTATTCTAAATGTACAATAATGAGCTGCAATAAATAAATTGCAGAATGAAACACTACTACTTAGTTTGCATCTGTAATGAGTCATATAAGTTATTAATTCAAAGTTTTACATCTTAAATCTTATATATACATTTTCCAGCAGTGCAAAGAAAAAAGTCACACGATAAATATCTCCAAAAAAAATTGTTCCAGCTTTCATATACTGGGCAATAAGTCGATATAGTACTTATCAACAATACAATACTTAATACAGAACAATATATAAAAATCTGTTTATTTTGTATTTTAGAAAACTCAAATCTATTGCAAAATCGGATTAGTTGTACTTCATACAGTTTGATTTAATTTAGTTGCAGTCTTTCCAAGATTATCATCGCTATTAACATTTTGTCTTGGGAAATTTTGGAATGACTTATTCAAGAAAAAGCACTGACATGGATTAATAAAATATGGAGACAGCTTTGGGGGACTGTTTGAGCGCCACGTTAGCCCAATCTTTTTATGACATGCACACCCCTAATTTTTCTTATCTTTTAGCCCACCTTTGCTTTCCACTGTGAGTATTTCTCCCGCAGAAGATCAAATTTGGTGTGTCTTACGGTGAGCTGCGGTTAGTGCAAATTGGCTCTACAGGTATATCCATTATAGAGCCGTCGGAGGGGCTAGAAATCCTCTTTTGACACATTTATGATATTACATTTACTCGGAGACAGTAAATTGGTTGGACAGGCGGGACGCAGCGGGACGTTTCAACACTTTTGGAGGACTCTTTATGTCTCTCACTGGCAGATGCACTAGACTGTCTTCTCCCTTACACTCTCTGTCACTGTCAGATGCCCCGTTTGGAAGGAGTGGGCACTTTGTACTGGGCAGACATGCACTTGTAAAAGCTAGTTTTGGAAGAAAAATGTTAGAATGAACAGCTTGATTTATCCGGGAAGTAGGATTGTGAAAAGAATCATCACCCAGATACTAATAGATGCTAAAACTACCAAAAATTATTCTTTTGACCAATTATCTGTACTGAAAAAAGACCAAATTGTTTTAGATCTCCCCATCTTTCTTTCAGAGCACATGGTAATATTAAAGAAAATAGCAGATTACTTTTCTGTTGAAAATTATATTATATCATTTATCTTTGTGTAATAGAGTATCAAGCCTTTTCCTTTAGCTTGAGATTTTTGGATCGTGACAACGCTGCATGGATGGAAATTTCATATACCTGGAGAAAGATTTCAACAAAAGAAGAATTTTTAATTAAAGTTAATCAATAGAGAATAAAACAAGCAGAAATGAAGTGCCATGTAATCTGTTGCCACTTATCAGATGACATGTTTTGTTGTAATTTAAAAAGACAAAGGGACGGCATACTGCTGGGTTTGTATGTTGGTCACTAGGTCAGTAGGTCAGATGCTAGGGCAGTATCGGCACAGTTCTCCGATCATAATTAAAAACATTATTAAAAGATTCAAATCAATTTTATATTTTATTTGAAATGATTGTGAGCTTCAGTTTTATTATTTTGTTTCTTTTTGTTTGCTATTTTAGTTTTGTCACCTCTAATTGTGTATTCTGCCAAAGGGACAATCAATATAGTCTTTATGGTCATTTTCAGTGCTTTTTATCTATCCTGTTTTTGTTTGTATAATATGAGCTTAACAAATTATTAACTACCATGGCTCCCACCCAGTGCTGACAGATGTACAAAACCATAAAAACCATAACGGACAATGGCGGCATGCTCCTATAGGTGCTGAGAAATACATTACATCTCAACCAAATTATTAAATGCCTATTTTGCTGTATCTGCCATATCGACTGTGCTCAGATGGCGGGCTGGGGACTTGTGGTCAGTGTCTGTCACATTGGTCTCCTGTCTTTCGTTATCTTTGCTCTGTTAATTAGATCTCTGCGTGTGTGCGTTTGTGCAATGGATTTAGTGTGATCTTATTGTGAGAGGATTTTTTTTTCTTTTTTTTGCCAAGGAGATGGCTTAACACATTTCTTATTAGCTTGCTCCACCATGCTGGCCCAAACCCCAGAGCCTAATTGTTCATGTCTGTCCCTGTGTGTAATACAGTGTGCATTTTTAACACTATTGTTTGTTTGTGAGCAATTTAGAAGTTTCTTTCTTAATAACTAGACCGTTTTTTCAGTAGAAGCAGTAGGGTTAAGTATGTTAGGATGAGTGTGTAATCCATTATTATAATTGTACACAAGAAAACAGTTTTATATACAAAATACTCACAAATTTCATACCTAAAAGTACTTGGAAAATAATGGACTCCACAATATATCAGAATGAACAGAATGCTACATTTTTCAAAATTGTGCAGCCCAAGATGGAAACATTATTTGCATGTAATTTCTGCATCTTTATTATGTCAAATTAGTATGGATGCACACCAAAATCAAATAGTATGCACCTTTTTAACCACCTTTCCCACTTGGCTAAAACCTTTGCGTAGTACCCTATACCTGCATACCTTGTTTCATAAATAATTGATCCGTCATAGTGAGACGACAAGATAGATCCGATACTCTCTCCTCTTCCATCTTGTCCTCCTTACCCTGCTTATCCTATAGCCTCCTTCACCACAACCTACTTTTTTAACCTAGCAGCGCATATATAGTGTCACTCCCAGGTTAGATCGCATGTAATGTTAAATAAATTACTTTTGAGGTCCAGCCAACCAGCGTTATGTTCACGTGCCAGTATGTCCCCAAAGTGTCACGGCCTCATCACACCGGGCGTAGGAAAAAGTAGTGCCAACAAAGGCTAGTTATTCATTTACATCCCCCGCAATTAAACAGTGCTAAGACTACAGCTGTTGGATTGCTGGTGTGTATGAGAGGAGGCCATAAAGGGGTTACATTTGGAACGCGTCCAGGTAGTTTCGCAAGCTCAATTGGCCAAATGGTGGCTTGTTAAGGCCAAAAAGGGCCCTGTGTTCCCAAAATAGGCTTGTAGCGACGCCCCTAAGGTTTAAGGCACATGCCAATTAATTAGGATATTGCAGAAAAGGGAAATTATATTAGCTGTTCTGTGACATGAATACTATGCTGTGTATGTACTCTGCATAATACTCAATATATATGAAGTAATGGTACAGGGAAAACCATCATGGCAAATATGGGACTTAAATGTGCACTGTTTCCAGCATGGAGACTGTTTTGCCTGGAAACTTCCATGATACGGTGTTTAACTTACCTAGCAGAATGGGGTCACCTCTCCACAGACCTGATCTGTAACATGACCTTGTGCCATCTCCTGCTTGTATCTATGAAGAGACATAACTAATGCCATAGTGGAAACATTGTACACAAAGCAAAAAAGAATCTCCATAGAGACAAACAGAAGGTGAGCCTTTTACCAGAAATTGTGCACATATAAGCAGCAAAGGCCTATACCTAGAACAATGGTTATTGTAAAAGACTAATCTGATCTTTTGAAATTATTATATGAAATATTCTCTCAGTTTACAGTTTTAATTTGAAGTGCCTATGTATTATGAGATAAACGAAAAGCGAAGAGCTGAAACATTATGAGCATCCATATATTAAATTCCATGTAGCACAGGAAATTCAATTCAACACTAATTATTCATCACAACATTGTCTAAAAAATCCAAAGATTATAACAGGAGTTAAACCAGGATCAATACATTTTCCACAATACACTGTATAATTGAACCTTGGATTCTCTTTCACACACTGTTACTTAATAATGGAGCGACCGGAAATATTCCCACCCTTTCTTCAGTGCGTACATGGAGACAGCAGGCGGGGATCAGATGGCCCAGCGCCCGGTTGGAGACGTCTCATTAGGAGTGTGTTTTGTGCTGAAGGTTCACTCTGTATGTTTGCTCAGCTCACGTTACCACAGATGCCTCTCCTTTGGTGCTTCCTTTGTCCGTGGTCGCCCGCTAAAACAAAAGAATCACTCCTCAAATGTTGAATAATCATGAATGAGTCAACACATCGATTTCCTTAATGATTGTTGTAAGGAGATCACCGTTTTTGACCATTCTCCTGTTTCGTTTTTTTTTCTTTAGGGTTTCATCTGAGCGGGACAGTAACTGAGCCGGCCACGTCATCGGAGCCAGAGGTCACGCACAAAGTGGCCATCAGTTTCGACAGATGCAAGATCACCTCGGTCACCTGTGGATGTGGGAACAAAGACATTTTCTACTGCGCCCATGTGGTGGCGCTATCACTGTACAGGATCCGCAAGCCTGAGCAGGTAACAGCCCTCACAAGTCTTGTATATAATTTAGATGCATTGTGTTTTCTCGTGTCCCTTGATACTGTAAAGCGAAAACGCATACCACCTAAGCAGAACCCATTAGAATATTTATACCCCTTTGCCTTTTGTCAGCAGTACATAAATGCAAAGCTAAGTAGTTCTATATGTAATGTCATGTTTTTTTACATTGTATTAAAAAGGCTGGATTAGATTTGCTGGCTGAATGCGAGCAAATAGGGGCTGTAATAAAGACTAAATAAAAAAAAAAAGCTACTCTAAACCATGTGTACACAAAAGGCACTACTGCTTTTTATTTATAGAAATGATAGCCCTGTAAATAAAACATAAAAAATAAAAACAAAAAAGCAATATACATAAATACACTTTTCTTTCTTCAAAATAAACATAATTTAGTCAATTGTCTCCCTTTAGTCATTGTCACTTTAGGCAGAATTAGCCTTTTCTCTTTGTTCACTCTGTAAATAAATCTGTAATGATATTGGGGTAACATTATCTCTTATTATGCATTCGAAACAGAGCATTGCTTTTCTCAGTTTTTTGTTTTGAAATTGGTATTAAAAAGAGTTTGTATTAAATTAAATAATATCTTATCTTCTGCTTGTGTTTTAGGTAAAGCTACGGTTACCCATTTCGGAGACATTGTTCCAGATGAACCGGGATCAGCTGCAGAAGTTGGTGCAGTATTTGATAACCGCCCACCACACCGAGGTCCTGCCCACGGCACAGAAACTGGCAGACGAGATTCTCTCCTCCAACTCTGAGATCAACCAGGTCCACGGTGAGAGCTTTAGTCTAAGCACTAAAAAAAGACCTCTTGGCATAGTCTGAAAAGTTATAGAGCTGCAGTCAAAATCCTAAAAGGTTTTGTGGTAGTTTGCAGGGATATCTTCTTAGCAGTAGGCCAGACTTAAAAGCTTGCACTTGCCGTAGGTTTGTTTTACACGCACAAGTTCTGATTGCCAGGACAAAGTAAAAGTAATTTCAAATATGTGTTTTGCTAGCTTCTGTCCAACATAGCTATGTCAAGAAACCAGCAAACAAGAAGTCCAATGATGAAATGGATGCCAGCGAGAAGGGACAGAGGATAAGAGGGGAGCGCTAACAGTCAGGGAAATGGGGAGACACATAAAAGACTCTGAGAGAAAATACAGAAAGGAGAGAGGCCCACTTAGAGGCAAACCACTAAACTACAGACATGGTTTTACAAAACAAACTGCTTTGTCCTTCCCCGTTTGCTAAAATGTTGACATTCTGCAGCCGGTCTGTGCAGGAAGCCGCGCGCTGTGTTTCCCGTCTGTGTTTGACAAGGGGGATCATGGGGGTTGAAGTTCATTCGATCCAGGAGTGTGGCTTTGATGAAGGAATGTGTCTGTTTGCTGTTGTTGCTACTCGCGGCCAGTTGGAAACACATCTCTGGGCTTTCCTTAAACTTTCTTCCTGACAGATCAAAGCCATGCCCCCCAACTCCTTCCCTCCTCTGCTCCTCTTCTCCTTCAGCATACACACATTTCCTTTTGTATAACTATGCACGTAATTATTGCTGAATACAGAAGAATCACAATAGCTTAATTTAACTATTAGGTTATGTTAAAGGTGCACTGTGTAACATTTCTAGTAGAGGGTCCACCACCTGCTTGTCTCTATCTAGATGCTATTACTTTGCTTGGATTGTTCCACCACTGTTATGGCCTTACACTTATGTAACGCCATGGAGATAAGCAGGTAACATCACTAGGCCAAGTTACAGGTCAGATCTGTGCACAGGCAAGCCCTCTCACCGTAAGAACAGTACAAATTTCAAACACCCTTCACCAGAAAAGTGACATAGTGCACCTTTAAGTCAGTATATTTGGAGTTATGAAGGTGCACTTTTAAGACAAATAGTTTCAAGGTTTAGTATGCTGATTACTGATTGAATAAATGTCTATTTACATAGTACTCTATGTATTTTAATAGTGGATTACCTTGAACTAAATTGCTCATGGTCCCTTGCTGCTTTTAAGTTACAAATTGAGAACAGGCACAAACAATCAGTGGGATATAAACATACCTTACTGAGAGCAGCTGTTATCCAAAATGGAGGATGTTAAGATGGAGCTAAACTTGATGCCTCCCTTGTTGTTACTGTGTTTTGAATGTCCGTGTCTGTTCTTTGCAGGTGCCCCAGACCCAACGGCAGGCGCCAGCATCGATGATGACAACTGCTGGCACCTGGATGAAGACCAAGTCAGAGAGCAGGTTAAGCAGTTTCTGTCGCAAGGAGGATACTATGGCTCAGGCAAACAGCTCAACTCCATGTTCGCTAAGGTATACTACATTTTGGGCTTTGTTGACTTGTAGATACGCAAGATGTGTAAAATTTAAACTTTGAGTAAAATTTTTTTTTTAAAGAGTGAAAAGCGGAAAAAATATTGAAAGCCATAATTTAACACATTTCTGCTAAATATCGTCTGAATGATGTTGTGATTCTCAAAAAAAATAATAATAATAAATCTAAAAATCTAAAACATTTTTTTGTCAATATCACAAACCTCTGTTTAAGAGATGGCTAGATATTTTTTCTTGCCTCCCATTTAGTTATGTCCTCAGCGTTGTAGAAATTGAGTTCGCCCTCTTAAATATTTGTTCAAATAATTGGACCAATAGAAAATGAAATCCTTGTTGTACAAATTCTTAACAAAATAAAAGAAACTAGACCCAACATTGACCCCATGAATAACATGGTGACAATCCATCTTTGTTATTTCAAATTAAACAAACACTCACAAAAATGCATTGTATGGTCTTTTATTCATGTTGTTTTTTTCACAAAGCCTAAATCCTCCTTTCCTTGACTGTCTTCAAGGTTGTTTTTACCTCAAGATGTCCTCAGTGAAGTTTAAGCATTCCTATGTTTAGTTTACCCAACTCTCTTGTGTCCTTCCAGGTGCGGGAAATGCTGCGAATGCGTGACTCAAACGGAGCCCGGATGCTCACCCTTATAACGGAGCAGTTTATGGCGGACCCACGTCTGTCGCTATGGAGACAGCAGGGCACAGGGATGACGGACAAGTGCCGACAACTTTGGGACGAACTAGGTAAATAAAACCTGAGAACGATAGGGTGAGAAAGACACATTTATTCTCCAGATTAGGATTGAGTGGCCTTCGCTTTAGTTACTCCGAAAATCAACAGTCAGTCACGTTGTCGGGTAAACATTCATCCAGTCGGTAAACTATTAGGTCGCTCAGTCAAACCAGGCACAAGCGTCTCCTCTTTTCCTGCCCAGACCGCTCCTTTAGCTCCCTACTCAGAGAGAATGGTAAAGGCTGCAAATCAATAATGCTTCTCTGCTTCTGTGCAATCGATCTGGGCATTTAGGAGGTCAATAAGAACACTTCCTGGGTGAGCGAGGGAGATTATGACACAGGCCGATGGAACAGACAGCCCGTCACAGTGTGCTGCCAGACACACTGCCACATCTAACTGTGACCTCAGTCGACATTTGATAAGACTCACATATTTGACATAATTGTATTGGAGTTGTTTTATTGCTGACTTGCCACAAATGCTTACTGCGGATGAAAATGGAATAAGCGTAAGCCAATTTTGTAACAATTGTATCTTGTTCCCCAGGTGCATTGTGGGTATGTGTAGTTCTAAACCCTCATTGCAAAAGTGAAGAAAAGACTGGCTGGCTGAAGCAGCTCAAGAAGTGGGGAGACATGGACGTGTGCCCGCTGGAGGACGGTAACTACGGCAGCGAGCTCCCCAATATCACCAACGCACTACCACAAAGTAACCTCGCACAAGGTCAGTACACATAGGGGCAATTAAAGAGCACCACCATAAACACAAATAGTAAATCGAGCATTGAAATCTAACCCCTGGTTCTGTCTCAGACTCTCTGTCCCGGCCACGGAGGACAGTGTTTAGCAGAGCGGTGGAGGCATGTGACCTCCACTGGCAGGACAGCCATCTGCAGAGGATCATCAGCAGTGACTTCTACATGTCGCCATCCTATCAGAGGGAGGGCGAGAGCCTGCTGTTCAGCCCCCAGGGACTGCCTCTCTGGCTAGGTAAACAAGGGTTTATACTGCATTCATGGGCTGTTATCTTATGTCACCTGTACTTTTCTGAAGGGGTGATTTTACTGCATAGTGTTACTACGGTACATGTATAGTGTTGATTTACATGTAAATCACATAAAGCTTCATACATGTATAGAGTGTCTAGTTCCACTGAAAACACACCAGTAATTCTGCTGATATTAGGAGCAGTATCTGCAGTGAGCAGCTTCCAGCAAAGATCTGTCAGATTGTGCAACTTAAGCCAGCTATCAGACACAGTGGCATTGTGCTGAGGCGGCAGTGCGCGCGTGCACCAGCCCTGTGTGTGTCTGCTGTTTGGGAGAGGGCTCATTCTTTGCTGTGTGCAGAAAGTCTTTGATGTAGGTGTGACTAAACTATAACTGTTTATAAACCAGACCACGTCCCAACGGCGTGTGCCCGAGTTGACGCCCTCCGCTCCCACGGTTACTCCAGGGAAGCTCTGCGATTGGCTGTGGCCATCATCAACACCCTGCGCCTCCAGCAGACCAGACAAATGGATATCTACAAACACCAAAAGAAAGGTAAGGGAAATTAACCTAAACTGACTTCTGTTGCTTAACAAGTAGTCCAGTCACTTACATGTTTGTCCTGTTTCAGAGCTTCTCCAAAGGGGTGTCACTTCCACCACAAACCTGGAAGGCTGGGTGGGCCATCCGCTCGACCCTATTGGCTGTTTGTTCACCACACTCACAGAAACCTGCAGAGTAGACGACGACAACAACATGGACACTGGTGAGCAAATTCAGTGCTATAGTCATTTAACTATAAAGATTTTGGTTCCTATAGCATTATTATTTTTCTGTAAAAAGAAAAAGGTATTATTTAGAAATCTCCTTCATTTGTAGAAGTGCATGTTTACTGTTTATTGAAGTTTGAATTCATATCCAATATAACTACACAACCGTGACTAATGTATTCATGTACACTATAATGAAAAACTGAAGAAATGTGAATATTTTGACAAGATACTCATTTGGAATTTCTTACCCGCACATCATATCCTGCGTCATTACATTTGTATATTGCTTTTCCGTGAAGGCGCTTATGAGGCTAAGCCGCTGTCCGCTACACCTCAGACTTAATTATTACACGACACATTAGCAAAGACCTTATTTACCAAACACAAGATCTAATTCCTCACAGCCTTCTCCTGCTAATGCCATGTAATCCCAAGGAGAGGTGAACATGGGCCTAGAATGACTCACCAGACAACGGACTCCAATGTTACTCACCCAGGGCTACACTGAGCTATTGTGCTTAAAATGCCATAAACTAGCTTTCTCATTCACACCACTACTTGTCTATGCGTATATGTGCAAGGTATAGAACCACCATCGCCATTTGCATTTATCACTCTGCCCAGGGCCTTTTTTGCGCCAGTAGCCATCACAACTGAGTAGAATAGGGGTTGGCTCTTCCCATTGTCACCAGGCTACAGGGAACTATTGTCAGTTCAAACAATGCTGACCACTGGCACACTCGTTGATGTGTATGTGGTAGAGACGGAGTGAATTATTGTCTGAGCTGTTTTGGGAATTTGAGAAGGCAGCCATGATTATTCGGAGTGTTTTTGTGTGAAATGGCCTGGTCTCATTGCCTTTCCCCCTCAAGAACAGACAGCTGCGAACATCTGTTGACCATGCATCAGCCAATAAAAATGCACACTTGTCTTTGGTAATTTTAAACCGACCAATAGGCATCGCAGTTGGAGCGAGACCAGAAATTCAAGCCGGGGTTTATGTCAGAAAAAGTCAAATCTTTCACACAAATGCACACAGGATTGCAGGGATCTATTGCTCAGAGGGGATTTAAGCTGATTGGTGGAGAGGGAGGGGGTGCAGCCAAGAGCAAATGGGCACCAATCAACAGCTGAGACTTGCATAGCATCTGTTGTCAGTTATAGCTCTCAAGCCTGGGTCAGCCAAGCGTCCGTCTTAGATTAGACAAGCCACATTTCTAATATATTAAATCCAGCCCTCATTTTCAAAACAGAACAGACTTTTCCCATAGATTTTCCAGTTATTGAAAACATTTTTTGTTCGTTTAAAGAGCAGTTCAAACGAGAGGCAGAGGTTGGCCGTTTGATTTCAGTGTGTTGTTCTAGTTGCTTTGGCCTGTTTTTAAAGAGCAACTACACCCATTGTAATTATAAAGGACTTACAGTTTGTCAAGTCTCAGGACCTTGGATTAGGGCTGAACAGTTATTTATTGAATTTTATTAAAGATTCTGTCACAACTAATCTAATCTAATCAAAAGGTCTATACCCATTCCAGTCAGGAGTTCAGACTTTGGAGATAGAATTATTCTTGTCTTGTCTTTGTTTTTTGTTTTTTGCACACACACAAAAAAAAACCCTAAATTACAAACAAATACTTCAGAATGACCTTTTACATTGTTGCAACATTCTTTGTGATGTGTTTCACTCTTGGATATTGCACTATGAAATGAAAGCTAATCTAATCGTTGTATATTTGTTCAGATGGTGACCCCAAACCTCCAGTCTACAACCATGTTCCCGTTTGGGGGAGTCCTGATTCTGGGGAGTCTTACTTGACCCTTGCCTTAGAAGTGGCTCTAATGGGGATGGGCCAGCAGAGGATAATGCCCGAAGGTCTTTATGCACAGGATAAGGTACAAAAAAGCTGTTTAAATATGAATTTCAATGTGTGATTTATCAGTTATTGCTGCCATTAACTAAAGTATATAGAAGTATGTAAGTGCTGTGCAAATGGAATAGAAAATGTCATTGTAATTACACTGTCTGCTCCTTGAAAAACAATCAGAAAATCACTTATGGAAACATTTCTTTGTGTAAATGCTAATCTCCTTAAGAGTTTAACATGGCTTTCGCTTTTAATGCAAGTAGAAGGTCTGATTTAGTTTTAGTCTAATCAAGAAAAGGCCGCTTTTGAATTCCTACATGGGAGCTTTTGCTAATCTCGTATAAAAAAAAAATCCTCTTTGTATAGTTAACTTGGCTTTCTGTGTTTTAAAGTTTGAATGTTTTGTTTTCAGGTTTGTCGAAATGAGGAGCAAATAGTGGCAAAGCTTCAAGAACTGGAGCTTGATGATCTTCTGGTTCATACATTAAGGAAACAGGCTGTCCAGCTGTTAGAAGGTACCAGTGTCACTATTGCTCTCACAGATTTTATCCTTAAGTATGATTTTTGTAACTTTTTCTTCTTTTTCTTTAGCTGGTCCATTCAGTGGCCTTGGTGAAGTCATCCACAGGGAGAGTATTCCCATGCACACATTCGCAAAGTACCTCTTCTCTGCACTGCTGCCCCATGACGCAGAGCTGGCATATAAAGTGGCTCTACGCGCAATGAGGTACAAATCCCAAAAGATTCTTTTTTGTAATATACTGTAAATGTGGAAAATCTGTTTTGTAACTGCAACCAACGTATGCTGAGACAAAATCAATTAGAGTAGTTTCATCAAAATAATTTTCTTAAAAAATGGACAATGTTATGTTACTGTGTAACCTTTTATTCACATTCAGAACACTTATATACATACATATATACTGCTTAATTTAAAAAATGCATTTGTAATTGACTAAATATCCATGTAATTAAACACATAAATCCTGTGCTTGAAGGCTTCCTGTACTTGAGTCATCTGCTGCCTCTGATGTTGGTCATTCCCATCATGGCATCTCCATCGTCCCGAGCAGGTATCCACGCTGGTTCACTCTGGGACACCTGGAATCTCAGCAGTGCGAGCTGGCCTCCACTATGTTAACTGCAGCAAAAGGTAACAACATTAAAGCCTTTGTTTATTGATTTACAACATTTCTACATGAAGTAGAATAGAGAATGATAAACTTTAACCATAATCAAATTAGTAAACACCAAGACTACACAAGGATAATCCAAATTGTGCCTACACAGTGCGAACATTTATTTTAAGCTACATGTATCATAACATGACTAAACTAGGGCTATTAACCAAAGTCTAATATCAGTACTAATCTGCAGCTAGCTATTTTAGTTTAACATTTGCATTTTTATTTTGTGCTGTTTATTTTTAACTTGACATGGCAATATTTTAACGTTTTTCTAGGTGACATGCTAAGATTACGGACTGTGCTTGAAGCCATTCAGAAGAACATCCACTCCTCCTCCTTAATCTTCAAACTGGCCCAGGATGCATTTAAGATCGCCACGCCAGCGGACAACCCACCTGACATCACGCTGCTGAATGTGGCCCTGGAGCTGGGACTGCAGGTACACAGGGTGAAATGGAGCGAGGCATAAATATGCACCGGAGTCTGTAATTTTCACAAGTCATTTTACCACAAAAAACGGCAGCAGGGCATCGGTCAGCACTCAACTGTTTTCTGGAACATGTAATTTTGGCAGACCTCCACAGCCTCGCTACAAATGAACTGTGCAAACATTGCATGGTGTTGATGAAAAAAAAAACACTATATAATTAAGGCATTTTGGTTTTACAGTAAACGGCAAAAAGCCCTCAAAATGCTGGTTTGCTTTTTCTCACCATTTAGAATGTCTGCGAATTCCTCTGTAAAACTGCAAATTAGGTTTTCAATATGCATGGGCAGCAATTAGTCCCCTCTAACTATAAAGGCACTAAAAGTACCTGTCACTGCGATTCATGGCAACAGCTTTTATCTTTGTCATTTCTGGTTTCTCGAGATGACACTCTGTACATTATTGGCACTCTGTGAAAAAAAGAGAGCCTTATGTAACCACTCTAATGTTATGCAGGTGATGAGGATGACTCTGTCCACTCTGAACTGGAGAAGGAGGGAGATGGTGCGTTGGCTTGTCACCTGTGCCACTGAAGTTGGTATGTGTAGATTTTCTTTCTTCAAATAAAGAAAAGAAAAGCTGTATTTTCATGACATTTAAACATGTTTCCTTCCCTGTGTCTCAGGTTTGCGAGCTTTGGTGAGCATCCTGCAAAGCTGGTACACTCTCTTCACTCCGACTGAAGCCACCAGCATCGTAGCGGCCACAGTCATGTCCCACAACACCATTCTGCGCTTGAGCCTGGACTACCCCCAGAGGGAGGAGCTGGCCAGCTGTGCACGAACCCTGGCCTTACAGTGTGCCATGAAGGACCCTCAGAACTGTGCACTGTCTGCTCTGACACTTTGTGAGAAGGACCACATCGCCTTTGAGACGGCCTATCAGATTGTGATCGACGCTGCATCCACAGGAATGACATACTCTCAGCTGTTCACGATCGCCCGCTATATGGAGCACAGAGGCTACCCCCTGAGGTCTTTTAAACTGGCCTCTCTTGCCATGACCCACCTAAACCTGGCCTACAACCAGGACACACACCCGGCTATCAATGATGTGCTGTGGGCCTGTGCTCTTAGCCACTCTCTGGGTAAGAATGAGCTAGCAGCCATCATTCCCCTGGTGGTCAAAAGTGTGCACTGTGCGACAGTACTGTCTGACATCCTGCGGAGGTGCACTATGACTGCACCTGGACTTGCCGGCATTCCCGGGAGAAGGAACTCTGGGAAACTGATGTCCACAGACAAGGCCCCGCTGCGCCAGCTGCTGGACGCAACAATCTCAGCCTACATCAACACCACGCACTCACGCCTCACTCACATCAGCCCACGCCACTACGGAGAGTTCATTGAGTTTCTGAGCAAAGCACGGGAGACTTTTCTGCTGGCACAGGACGGACACATTCAGTTTGCCCAGTTCATAGACAACCTCAAACAGATCTACAAGGGCAAAAAGAAACTAATGATGCTGGTCAGAGAACGCTTTGGCTGACCCAGCCACCCTGAACAGGGACATTTGTGAGAAAGTAAAATTTATTTGTTTTGATATTTAAGGTTTTTAAATTTCTGTATTTTTGTTACTTTTCATTTTGAGCCATTGGTTGACTAAGTTTTGTTATGTTTCTTGAATGTGAACCAGGACGTGTTCGCAGTATGTTGCTCTACTTCAGTGAGACTGCAAAAGGGGAAGTTTGTTAAAAAGGACAAATAATTTCTCTTGAGTTTTGTCATGTTGAAATATCAACAAAAGGCAGGAGATTGTGATGACAAATGACACGTTTTTTTTTTTTGAAAACCAAAAGATTTTGTTGGTGGAGTAGCTTCTTTGAGCCAGAAATGCTTTGTACTGGGTTTTAAAAAGTGTCATTCCAAATACAGCCCAGTGAGGTGAACACGTGTTACTGTCATACCTCGACTGTATTATTTGTCAGCTTTAACTTCTGTCAGAAAATGGCCTCTTGTTTTCTTCAGGGCCTTTCACAGTAGACCAGACAGGATACACCACTCAAACATGCTGCTGTTGCTCATAGCTCATACCATATGTACCTGCTGGCCAATACTTCACCTCCAGCATCTGACAGTGAGCAGTCCCTCCTACAGGCTCCATGTGCACATAGAAATACTCATGTACTGTGACTGGGATAACTACATCCCACTGTAACAGACACCTTCGCACTGCTGTACTGTTGTTTGTTGCCAAATCTTTGAACACCTCCACTTCAAACACAGTATATTGTTAAACCTACCCATCTTGGTCTGTTTCATGTAACCACTAATCTAAACTTTTGGTGCTTATTTGGTTGAAGCTTTTCCATTACCAGACACTTTTCACTAGTTATGGAGCTACTGGTCCTGTCCACCTATTTAGTTCCTGAGGTAAAATTCCCATTAATTTAAATAAAAGTAATATTCATAAAACACATTTAAACCTTGCTGGGGGCTAATCAGCTATGTGGTAACTAATGAACACAAAATATATGATACTTCTGAAACTTTATAAACCACAAATTTAGCCAAATTTTAGTTTTTCAGAATATTTTTTGACTAAAAATAATTGCGTCATGAATATTAGTTACCACATAGCTGGTTAGACTCCGTTAGGGCTTTAAACTTTTAATATTTTACATTTTCAAAACATCTATGGGGAAAATAAATGCGAAATTTACTTTGAGGTATGCAGTACTCTTGAGCTCCATTCAGTTGTGACTTGTAATTGTAAAGATCTGATTTAGACTAGTTAACACCAATGCAACCACCGCTGTCTGCTTATAGTTATACGAATAATCAAAAACTGAAAGCCATAAAATGTATGTAAATAGGCAGACAGTAACAGCATACATTACTATTTGCTGGTCATTTAAAATGGAAATGTCTTTCTGCCACTTAACCTGGGAATGCTTGTGAATTTAGTTATGCCTCTGCACATAAAAGTTGCTGATTCTTGCCACAAAACAGTTGAAATCTGTCGGACGAAACATTGTACAAGCACTTCACACGATTACCTCTTCAGTATGCTCTGCCCACTTTCCGTTTATTTATTGATTGCTTGGGGACTTTGTATGACTGATTGGGTGGCTACAAAAACAACATATTCTCATATGGAAAATCTAAAGGCAGAGGTTTTGAATAGAGAAGAATGTGCATTTTACATTCCCAAATGTTATCTTAAAACCTGGGTATAGTCAGTCACAACTCCAGGCCTTTTTTGAATTGAAAGTAACTGAGCAAAAGAAAGGAACAAGAGGCTACAAACTCAGTTCTCAGGGACATCACTTAAAGAAACGAAACAAAAAAGTAGTAGCATTTAAGATATTGTAAATATGAAAGTGTCAATTCAGAAAATTGTAAAGTTATAATTATTTATGATAAGTATGTTATGTGTTTTTCTTAATTTTAATGTTTTGTTGTTTTGAGTGGGGATGTTTCGAATGGGGGGAGTTTGACAGCATTTTTTTTTAAATAGCAAAGACTTCAAAGCATTACTCAGGTGCTCCAGTGTACATTTCTTTGGCTAAAATAATTTCTGTTTTGTAGTTAAACAAAGAAAAAAGTGAAGCATGATGAGGAAATTGAAGAAGGCATTCAATGTAAAAATTAAATGACTATGCAGAAACCACTCGGTATTGCCACCTCTTGAAAATGGCTGCCTGCTAAACTGTGCAGTATGGCAAATAGAGTGGACCACACCACTACTAAATAATGAATAAAGAATGACGTTGGGCAGTCAAAGGCAAGAACCAGCATGCTAGCATTGAGACTCAAAATGGTGGAAAATGCCTTTCTGACAGATCAATGTACAAAGTTTATATTTGCTCATTTTATTTATCAAAAAGCCTTTAGTGTCTTCTTACATTGGGACAGAACAATAAAAGGATATCCCAGTCGTTATGGAAATGTGGAATGGCCCATATTTTAGTTCAAACCTCATTTTTATTCTTAATATATTTGTGTTAGCCAGCAACACTTTGGCCTTTAATATCTCTTCTGTATGTTCTTCACGTCCTTACAAGTCTACAGTCTGTTTTGCTTTGTAGCTTAGTTTTCCAATCTACAACTTGGGCCTGGTGATGGTTTACTTAGAGAAATAGTTTTCTATAAAAAGGGGAACATACTTGCTGCCTTTCTGTAATGCTTTTTCTTAGACTGACGGCATTGCAACAAAGAAGCTCCCCTCTCCTTTTCACCTTTCTTCTATTTGATTTCTCTGGACATGTGTAGGATATTTTCTGGTAGAGATTGTTCACTAGTTCACCCGCTGTTTTCCCTGTTTTGTTTTGTTGTTTTGCTTCTTTCTGACTTAAGGGAAAATTGAAAAGTGTTTGTTGCCTCTTTGTGCTACTGATTATGAAAAAAGGTATTTCCAGTATTTGTTGCCACAGAAGTATGATAGCGTATCATCAACACTTGTTCTGTTTTTTTGTTTATTTTTTGTGCAACTTCTTGAGCTACTGTCTATAAAGCAAGAATTTATTACTATTTATGTAACGCTACTACCATTTTATATTGATTTGTGTTGGAATCTCAGTGCTTTTCTATGAATAAAGTGTGAAACACGTTACACTGACTATTTAATTCTGTGACAAAATATTCATCATTACACAACAAATCAGGTAGCAGCCACTTCAATAACAACAGCACAGGGAGTGGACATACTTCATAAGATAAGATTGTAGTTGCCAAGCCCAAGAATGAACCTCATTCATTCTTGAATGTTCTCCAATTAACTGGTATGTTTTTGATTGTATACCACACTGTACTGGCCGCCTTACCTTTAACATGTAAAAATATTGCTTTTGAAAAACTATTGTTCTAGCAAATATTTTATAATATTAATATTAAATATTTTACCATACAAAATACTCAGTATTAATACTAAGTAAGGCTAGGCAAATTAGAGCAGACATTCTTTATTTCACTGGATAATTCAGCTTGCTCTTATTCTCTATTACTTACAAGTCTTACCAGGTGGCTTTTTTATGGTAGATTTAACCTACTTCACATCGTTCACTGCCAGCACATTATTTTGATTTAGCAGCATTTTAAAGCTTTTGATTAATTTTATTAATAGGACAACTACAGACAGGGCAGAAGATCCAAACAATATAAAAATAATATAACAATAGCCCTACTATGGCCAGACCAGCTTGTCAACGCCTGATCCCATCAGATCTCAGAAGCTAAATAAGGCCGGGACTGGTTAGTACTTGCATGGGAGACCACTGCGAAAATCAGGTGCTACAGTTTGGTGACAGTCACAAAAACTGTTGTTGTGTCCTTAGGCAAGGCACTTCACCCCCATTTCCTAGTATAAAAGTGATGTGTGCGTGAGTGATGGTGGTGAGCTGATGGCCCCTCTGACCACTGATGGAGTGAATGAATAATGCTCTGTAAAGCATCTTTGTGGCAAATGTCTGTGAAAAGCGCTATATAAATAAAAACTTACTTTCTTACTACCAAACATATAGGGTCTACAAAAAAGGTTTGTTAGTGTAGGTTACATAAAGGCTTAATGAAAGGGGCTTAGCATTAGGGGTATATTGACAAATATGAATATGCTGATATCTCGATGACAATATGTCAGTGAAACAAATAATTGTCTTAAAACATGCCTTTAATAAAATAAAATCACAATAAAACGTATCTGTCACACTCTGCCTAAAGACACTAGACATTGTACAGAAGGTTTTTGCATTATATAGACATGGATTATCAACTCTGCCTGTAACATATATCATTTTTGGAACACAAAATAACAAATTATTAATTGTACGTTAATTGTACCATGTGGTCTTACACTAGTTTTGATATCAAGCCCCTTCTAAAACTGATTTGTCCTTATATGTTTTTTTTTTTTTTATCAATACTTGTTCAAATGAGTAAGTAGTTTTAAAAAGTACTTGTATATCATTATTATTTGGACCACGAGCATTAATCCAGGTTAACTTTAAAAAGTGCATGATCACTTTATTGTTTCATTTTGAAGCTTCAAAAATTCAGATGAAACAAAAACATTTATTTAGGGCACCTCAATTTCCTTCTAGTTCTAGCCGCTTCTCACTTTGAAATCTGCTGAAGTATTAAACCACCATTTTGTTCACACTGGTTCAAACTCTCCATCTCAATCCTCTCCATCTCTTTTCTCCCCCCACCAGCTCTCATTGCATTAGTGATAAATCAACCATAAGGAGCCTCATATAGTTTCATCAATCTTTTACTCATTTATCTCCAATCAGAATTATTTCTCCCTATCCCTCCTTCACCAATTCATTCTTATTCATTAGAGATTCCTGCGGCGCCTATACGAGCAGACAATCAGGCCACCAGGAGTAACTGTGTGTGTGTGTGTGAGTGTGTGTGAGTGTGAGTGTGTGTGTGAGTGTGAGCGCGTGCATGGACCACTGTATCCTGATTGATTGGCTGGTGATAAATGAGCAGATTTATATTAATTATCCAGATAGATAGCCAGAGAAGTGATTGCTGAAGGCCCAATTTCTTTCTAAACTCTCAAACTCAAAGTAGTGTTTCTAATGTAGGATAGGAATGAGAAATTTGAGCTAACTTTATCATTTGGTGGAATAAAAAGAGAGAAGTATTTTGGAAAGGGACAAATTCCTCTTAATAATATTTGTAGAATTTTATAATCCATATGTTACTACCACTACTACCATTACTACTACTACTACTACTACTACTACTAAAACTACTACTGCTAGTACTAGTAGTACTAGGCAAAGCAAGTTTATACAATTTGTACACAAAGCAATAAAAGAAAGAAATAAAGAAATAAAACTAAACATAAATAATCATCCAAAAAATTACATTAACTACTACTACTACTACTACTACTACTAATATTACAATTATAGTGAATGCATGTTTATAGTGCAAAAAATATTAGAGTAAAGTAGAGTAAAAGTATCTTGTTTCACTGGAATTCATTGTATCTTCCCCTTTCTTATCCTGAGGCCAACTGCCAACCATCCATTTTCCTCCTTTTCTTATCTTATCCATGAGTCCAGCAGGCACTGGTGGCCACACTTCCCCAAAGAATAACAAGGTAATAATAACCAAGTTAAGCTTCTGCGGGTCGGCCCTGGGACCTTTCTTCAGGGGGCTGCCACAGGACACCCAAGCACAATAGCACAACCATAGCTCTGTATATGTTTGTCTGAATACTGAGAATTATTAAGTACAGGAAAAACTGCAACTTCTGCAAAACTAGCCAAAATAATGAAGTACATGGCGGGTATACTATCGTCATCCCCTAACATGCTTAACATAGCGTTAAAACGTGAACTCTAGTTTCTACAGGGTTACATGTTCTGTCCTCTGCAAAGGGCAAAACACTGTGGCATTATTTATGGATTTCTGTGACCTCCCCGCAGCAAACAGGAAACAGGCCATATTTTTGCCCATTTTACCATATACACAAGATAATCAAACCACTAGATCGTTCATATTTCTCTCAAATCAGATGTACAGTTTCCACGTGGAAGCATGTGAGTAATAGATGAAAATGTATGTTGAATTTGCACATTCGGTTCCTGATTTTATTAAATTACAGGAAGCCTATGAAATAACAAAAAGAACTCCCTGTGTTGTTTCCAGATAAATATTACCTACAGCAGAGAAACAATTAAAGTCAAATTCTGTTAAGACAAAGTTGGATGACCGTGATGTGAGGTTTTGATAAAGGTACAAAATCTGAAATATTACGTAAAATATATGAATATATTACAAATAGTTTTAAATATATTAGTTAGTATAGTTTATAAATTGAACTGAATAGAAATGTTCTAAATTACATATGGGTATTTAAAGACATTTGTATACATTTTAGCAGTACTTGTGAAAATGAGGCATTAATATTGAGTCATATTATTTCCACATCCACAGTGAATCAGTTACAAGACACCAGTAAAGACGGACAGACGCAGCTGCATTAGGGTTGGAGTTGTCACTAAACCCTGTGGTTGAGTTTCTCCTTGCCTCCCTCTATAAGCACTATGGTAATAACGACTATCAGTCTCTGTCATGGTACGGAGGTGTGTGTCCATTCATGCATGTGGTCAGAGATACTGCGTCTGTGTGTGGATAGGTATTTATCACATTATGGGAACTAAAATCTATATTCATGGATTTCAGAATGATGAGAAATTAGGACGGTTTCCCTGGCAATTAACAATGTAAAACAAAATATTATACTCTGGGAAAAGTCCTCAAAATTGTGCATATAACAATCTGAAACCAATGACATATCATAGGGACAAATGATATAAATCCTAGTTTGAAGTTCATACATGGGTAATGATATGTGAAGATCAGTTTAGGATTTAGTTAAAGGTGGATCATCAACCTGTTATGTGGATAGTATTCCTTGGCTTAGAATGTTCCGCAGTATGGCATTATCTAGACCTCCATGGAGACGTGCAGTTACAAGTCAGATCTGTGGAGTTACTCAGTGTATCTTCAAGATTAGGCAAGTAATAAGTGTGGCTAAGGTGACTGGTCTCCATGAAATTAATGTAAGTCAATGTAATGTCCCCAAGAAGCATGGAAACCCAAGAGTGTGTGTGCTTGTGGGCGGGCACTGATGAAGCGCTGATAGTGTCCGTCTATGGCAGATGATGTACAGCCTGCTGTCTCTGCGGGCAGATTGGATTTTCAGGCCTGCTGATTCGCTGAGAGATTGAGCCCGGACCTCCTTCAAGCACACACAGACAAAACAATAGCATAAAAACGCATCCACCTGCTGTGTCCTTGTGCATGGAAATAGGAAGTGAAAGTCCCACACTGTCAAAATATGGGCGATCTGATAGGCTAACCAACTGACCTTTTCCGTGATGAAAAACTTTATTAAGATGTCAGCCATATATGCCTTTGGGGGAAAGTACTTATACATGCTGTATGGACAATGAAAAAGGGCTGATTAGACAGAAAGGAACGAAAAATAAAATAGGGAGATTGCCACACCCTTTAAAAGTCCTTCACAGGCAAACTGTATGATTACAGTCCCTGCTATATAAGATACAATTGCATTGGTCCATGTTAAAAGGTCAAAGAAGAAGCCCTTACACTCTAAACATAGTATGCTGAATAACCACAGTTTGGTAGAATTCTTATATCCAGCCATGGTACAATGTTGCCATATAAAATGACATTTTTATAGTGAATTTAAAATTCAATGGTGCATATTTGTGACATCAAAGGTGACAAGTTCTAGATAGTGCATCCACCAGACACACACGCATGCACGCGCACATACGCACACACATGCACACACACTTGTGCTCCTACCCGTGCCTCTTGAGCTGCCCATGTGAAATTGATCTCCATTTGTAAAGAGCATAGATTCATTGTTGTGGGCTCGCTGCTGTCACTTTGGCCACAGCTGGTCCTCAGGGGCAGTACTGCAGCCTCTTCAGTCTTATACCTGTTGACAATCACTGCTGTTTACCCAATGGGCCTCACAACAAAGGCCTTTGTGTGCCTGTATTTGTGTGTGTTTACGGCACTTTGCTCAGAGCACAAAGGACCCACATGAACGGTCTTATTTTTCCACTTATGATCAACATAACTTTGAAAACTTTGGTTTAGCCAGTTATAATGCACAGTACAGTTAGTTGTGGGATCATTTATTTTAAAATATATGTATGCTTGTTTCTATAGAGGACTAAAAAGAATGCCTTGGACTGATATTGGTAACTGTCAAGCTCACTTTGCATTGCTTTATTCTTTCATATAACTGTTGATTTTGGCCTACATCATTGCCTTCTGAGACCACCACCAATCACTAACACATCGTATACTATATAGAATAGATGTGTCTTGCTTAAGGACACAACAACACTATGCATCGATCTGAGCTGACAGAACTGTCAACCACCACTGGCTAAACACGTAACTACTGATGCCTAATCTATTAATACATCAAACTATCAATCTATGGATGCCTTCCTGATGCAATTCTGATTCTCTATAGCTTCAAGATACGCTGCGGACTGCTTATCATGAATTTTGAACAGATTATTTATGTATTAGACAGAAAATATTTATACATGTAAATGCATCCAAAATATGTATATTAGTTTCACTCACGCAGTACTTTGCATCATGGTTAGCTGAGCGCAACACATTTGAGGAATTTCACAGACAAACTAAATTTACTTTAGGCCTAGATTGATGAAAAATACATTTTGCTTAGCCAGTCACTATTCTGTCTTCCTGTCAGGTAGGGCATCAAACATAAAACCTCTTACAGAATAATACCACACTGCCACAAGCAAGAAGAATATGAAGATCTATAATATTATTTTAAAATTGTATTGCTATTTTAAAGCATGTAGCTGCCGTGTATGTAGGATATGATGAAAAATAATTCCAAACATGAATACATAGCTTTCCCTCCCCTCTAATGGAAAAAAAACACTGTAGTTTACATTATGGTGACCAATTTCTGAGTGAACCCCTTAGACCCCAGTGTATCAATCTGGTCACGTGATGTTATGAATTTTGCCTGAATCCTTGACAACAACAACAACCGGATTTGGTGGAATCTGCTTATCGGGCGTTCTTAGCTGCCACACACAGAGAGGGGAAAAACACAATTTAGGATTAACTGATCTCTAGGCTCTTGTATAAGCATGTACATAATGATTACAGTAATAATGCTGATGAGTACAATTTTAAGACAGATTCTGCGTGGAAAGGGAAATGTAGCTTTGAGGACTGACCAATCAGCTGCATGCATAAGACGTGAAGGTTGGACTTGCTTTGATTTTTCATAGATGCTATTGTTACTATTATAAAGTAGGTTATGGTACAAGTGCAAAAGTGTGAAAGTAAAATCTAAAATAAATACACTGAACAGCGCTTTGGGTTTTACTGGATTAACAACCAGACTAACTGATTTGATAGTATTGTTTTTAGGCGATAATAACGGAATAGTTGTTTATATTTCTTGAAAACCACAGATATAATCTCACATTTGTCCAGAAGTAGTCCATGGTAGAAGAGGTTTCAAAATTTTGAACAATGTTAATGAAATAGAGATGAGATGGCATGAGTCTGTAGATGCTCATCTCCTTACCAGAAGGTGAGTGGTTTGATCCCTGCTAACCCCAATGCATACTGATGTTACTCTTTTCACAAGACACTTTCATAAGTTTGCCTGTATAAATATGTGTGTTTATTTGTAGTCATAGGGGCCATGTAGACACAGAACTGCAACCTCGCCTTTGTCAGAGTGCCCAAGGGCAGCTATGGTTTCAAATTCTGTGATTAAGAGTGATTGAGGAGTGAATCAGCAATGGACTTTAAGAAACTCTTTCTCAAAAAAAAAAAAAAAAAAAAAATCCAGGTTTTGTTAGTGTGGGTCTCCTCAATACCTCCCTCTTCACACAGTAGCCATGATTGGTCAGTTGAGTTTCTTAGGAGATCCAGGGTTTTGATTGGTCATCTCAAGAACCCCTGACCCTCAGCTGGACCAATCACATCATTTATGGACAAGATTCAAACTTGGTGACAAAAGCAGCCAAATCCCCTTGAGTAGATTTAACAATGCAGCCCTAGTTAAGACCACAATAGGTGTAGAAGTGTTGCTGTGTTAGAGAATTTCACGTAAAAAACTCCTCCTTACTTTCACTGAATCATGTACAACTTCAAACAACAGGAAACAACCAGCATTATTGATTTCAAATACACTAAAAAGCCTATAATTTATCTCAGCAAAGTTTTAAAAGAAGGCATTTAATTTTAGGTACGCTTTTCTTAAAAAAATAATAATAGTATTTGTCAGCAGCCAAAATCAAAAGCCTTTGTTTGTAGCTTGCAGATCCATTTCCCGACCATAATCACAAAAAGGCTGCTTGAGATAGGAGCTACAAAAGGTTTATTACCATCTATAATTGAAGTGGTGGATTTGATCTGGAGAGTGTGTTTTTCTCACTTATAATCATCTATATGGGCAGTATTCACTCATGTTATGGGTGTAATCCACTTAAAACATAAACATTTTATCCTATTGTGTCAAATCAGCCACAACAAGATGATTCTGAGCATTTGGCAGGGCAGATTTATTTATAATGATTGTGGCATAATTCACTGATATACTGTATGTTTAGTGCAGTTCAAAGCAAATGTGTGGAATAACATGGAATAGCTTCCTCTAATTAAATATGCATGATTTATGAACACTTATCAGGCATAAAATTATAACCAATGATGTTTCAGTTATTTTTACTAAAGGGCAATATATAGACAGCTGGGGCCAAATCACGCCCAAAATAGCTACTTTGATGGGGCCTTTTTGGTCTACAGTTGTCCGTCTATGAAAATGTTATTATAGGAATACACCCTTGTACAAATAGTGACTTGTAGGATGCAAAAATAAAAACATGTGGTTATAACATTATGCCTCACTAATATGCTAAACTTAAGTGGTAGAGGAAGTGTACTCCCATCATTAAATCTGTTTGATCATCCGTTTTGAATGTTGGTGAACAGCCTCTACAAAAGCGCCCACGTTTTCTGGGTCCATGTCTGGGTACAGGCCATGACCCAGGTTGGCAATGTAACCTCTGGTGCCAAATCCCTCCAACATCTTCTGAACAGTCTCTGAAATACGATCCTAGAAATGTAAGAACAACAAAAAAGAGAGTTATAATAATAGTAATATTGCTGCTTTTACCACTACTAAGGCTATGATAACTAGGTCAACAAACACAATACAAAAGACACATTGATTTGTGAATATGCCTTTCTTGTTTTTGTTACCTTTTTGTTGTTCTACTACTGCTGTTGTTGTACTTTGCTGTTGAAATGCTACATTTTTCATCTTTGTGGGACCAATAAAGTTTCTCATATCTAATCTTATCTCTTCTGTTTCAAATAATAAGAAAAGTATGGATACTCTGAGGAACCAAAATTAAATGTACTACACCTGATTTTTATGCTTTTAAACACATGAAAAACAGAATTAGTTCCATTTAAAGTGTATTCTTAGTATCCCATTTTATATTATTCACTGTGATGAATTTACAAGCACTTTTCACAACCTTCTGAGGCAAGAATGGAGTTTAGCCACCACTGTAACGCTAACAACACATAGACTATCAGCACCACCATTACAAAAAATGGGCACAATCTGCTGAACTGATACAAGTAACACTACATTTTTCACCCGTGCTGATAAGATAAGTTGTGTTGTGTTGGTTTACCTTTGGAGCATACAGAGCACAGGGGTCCATGTTTCCCTGTAGACTGACCTTCCCTCCTGTACGCTCCCTGAACACAAATAATGTACAAAGAGTAACCATTTAACCAGTGGCTTATGTATTTGATGAGCAAAAAACAACACGTGTTCACAGTGACGAGTAATGGTTAACTACAGACCATGGTCAAACAAGCTTCCTGTTCGCAATTCTTCAGTATTTGAGGGGGGGGGACTAATCCCACCTCTTATACATACTTTTAGGACATATTGTATTTACTTTTTTGTTTTATTTATGTACACACCTGAATATATGTACATTATTTGACACACCTTTTGCTATTTTTGCAAATTTAATCATTTTGAATTGCATTACCTTTTTGTTGCTATTATATTATAATATGTGACCTACTGTATCCAAATCCTAATTTCACATATATAACAGCTGTAGCCTTTTTGAGCCCTATGAAACACATTCTAAGTTATGTTTTTCTTCTTGGTTAAATGCAAGATTGAAAGAGTATTGAATTTTACATCAAACATCTATCCCCATGCAAGACGAGGAGGCTTCAGGCTGTCTAAAAATGGCTTACATTGCCCCCTGTGGCCAAATTCTTTTTTACAACAAAAATGTACAAAGTTTGATCAATTGGTTTCAAAATTTCAGAAAAAAAAACGAATTACTTTGCAGTTCAGAAAGATGGTGGGTAAATAGTTTTCACTGATATAATGTGAAGTAGAAGAAATCATAATTAAATGTATGTATTTTTGGTGAACCTATATTTTAGAACTTTTATAGATACTAGTATGTGTTACCGTGCTGATCGGGGGTCAATGGTCCAGTCCAGTCCCACCACCTCATAGTGAGACTGGGACAGATCCTCCAGGCCATAATGAGCATCCTTTGCAAAAACAATCTGAAAAAAGCAGCAAACTCAAGTTAGCTTATTTTCAAATCAGCACTTCTCTAATTGAAATTAGTTAATAAAACAAATGATGAAAAGAAATCTATTATTAACTTCTGCTCCATAAATGCAAATATTCTGCAAAATATAATGTTTCTATTTGTTCTTATTTCAAATTTAATGTTGTAAATATTTCTGTATGGATAACATCGCTTTAAGCTTTAACCGTAAGAGCAATGCTACCCCCTAGTGGTGATAAAATTAACATGCACGCAAACAAGACCAGATAATGATGCCTCTAGAGAGAACAGTGAAGATCAAGCACCAAGAATAGACTAGAGCTGATACAACACTGAATATAATTATAATAATACTAACACAATAACAATGTTGTGAATTTTAATTGCATGTTTTTATGTGCCCAAACTCACCATGGGAACATCCTGGCCTGTCTCTTTGAGTTTTTCTTTGACTCGTTTGGCGATGTCTCGGAGGTACGGAAGGGAAAAGTCCTTGAACTGAACTGGGCCCAGAATACCTGCGTGGGACTCAAACACCTGCAGAGCCTGAAAAATAATAATGTAGTTATTATTACAATGTTTTTAAATGGCCTAAATTAAACTTTTTTCACAATCAAGAATGATAAGAATTATTATAACTTACTAAACAAATATTTATACAGTATATAATACGGTTTCGGCATGCCAATTAATTCAAGTTTTATAAACTGATATTGTCTTTATTCTTTTTAAATGGACTGAAAAGAAAATGCTTTAGTGGGTCGGCAGAGTAAGGTCAGGTGCTCTTCAGCTGCGCATCACAAGAACATAGCCTTAAGACAGAAGAAAAATACATTGTGACTACATTAATTGAGCCTGACTTAATTCCAGGTTATTTATGTATGTGTGAGTTTAGAAACAAATGTATACCCAAAATATATTTCTGGATTTTACCTGTGCCCCTGCTGCTACCTGTCCTAGCAAATACTCCACGATGACGTCTGTGAGCATCTTCAGCAGGATGTGGCTGGCCTCTGGGTGTCGGTACAACCAGCGTTTGGCCTTAGAGTGAGTGTTAGAGCCTCCGCCTTCAATCATGTATGACATCAAGGTCCACTGTTGAAATAAAAAAACTTCATAATAAGGCAAGTCACTAAAGAATAAAGAACCATAAAGGAGGAGTGTATGAATGATTCACAAAGCACATGATAGACTCCCAGATTTTTTAACCATGGTTGTACAAAAGTTTATCTAAAATAAAATAGTTGTGCATATTGTCGATCTTCCCTCTCCACTGTAATTACATTTGCCTTGTTAAATAGTTATATAATAACTAAAGGCTAAAAAGCTATTAAAATATACAATATAAAATTAGCCCAACTTCAGAAAATGAAGTTATTCAACAGCAGAAGCAAATAAGGTGTTTGTGTTATAAATATTACAGCATATCCATGGGTGGGAAGTAACTAGTTATAAATGGGCAATATTCTACACTTTTGGGGCAACTGTGCTTTTTTGAGTAGCTTGTAATTGAGTATAATAATTAAGCATTTGTAATTGACAACATTTAAAATCACTGGACTTGGTCCGATGAGTACTAGTAGATACTATAGTACCTACTGAGCTCTACTATGTATAGCATGTCCCAGTCAAGTTTTGTGTAATCAAGTTTTAGAATTAAATGCTACTAAAAAGTAAATAAAACAAATATTTTCATGCAACTGTACTTTTGCTCTACAAATTGTCACCACTGATCATATCTGATATAATTCTACTGTGTACGTCTATGTTTCAGTGCACGTGTGTCATGACTCACTGGAGCTCCAGTGAATCCGATGAGTGGCACTTTTCCCTCGATCTTGTGCCTGGTCAGGGTGATGGCCTGAAAGACATATCCCAGCTCCTTCTCTACATCCACTTTGGGGCGTAACCGCTGCAGGTCTTCGGGGTCCTTTAGGGGGTCAGGGAATGTAGGCCCTTTACCTGCAACCATCTGTACATCCATACCCAAGGCCTGCAGACAAGAATGGATAACAAGTCTACAACTATGTAACTGAATTTTAATGAAATGTAATAAGGAGACCCATGAAAGCACTGACCTGGGGTACCACTAAAATGTCAGAAAAGATTATGGCAGCATCAAATGGGAAACGTCTGAGGGGCTGAAAGTAAATGCAAAACACATATCAAATAATGTATCTTTCACAGTTTAAAATGTTCAATAAAATAATGAATAAAATCTTTACCTGCAGAGTGAGTTCACAACAGGCTTCTGGTGAGCGACATGTATCAAAGAAATCTTTTCCAGCTCTGGACTCCCGAAACTCTGTCATATTACAAGTGAAACATGAAGATTTTAGTGAAAAGAATATATGATCAAGTATAAATGGAGGACATAATAATGCAAAGTTGTACCTGGGAGGTACCGCCCTGCCTGCCTCATGCACCACACAGGGACATGCTTGGTTTCTTCTCCTCGTGCTGCTCTGAGGAACGTGTCATTCTGAAGCTTGGGGAAGTCTTTGGGGCTGAGAACAGACATGTACTTTGTCAGATACATTTGTAATACCTACTTAATTAATTGTTCCTGTGATCGCTATTGGCATTTGTACTCCAGATTACAAATTGGTTAGAAAAGACAATTATCACAGACATCTTTTTTCCAAATTTACAATAATCTTGCCATTTTTGTCCCACCCCTAATCCATACATCTGCATAGAGCAAACGTAAAATGAGGGTTTAGAGTGACTCAAAGCAAAGAGCCTGAGGTAGACAATACTGAACCCAAAACCAGCTCGAGTGAGCAGACTGATGAGAAGCCCAGGACAGAGATAAGCTCAGACTCTGCTCTTATCAAACTTCAGCACAATAACGGTTATTTACAGACTGTAAAAAAAAAAGGTTCTACACAATGTTATATCTTCAAACAAAGAGAAAAAAAAATTAAAAAATATCAGCCTAAAATGATGTGTGCAAAATCAATATAACAGGCAATATCTAAAAAAAAATAAAATAAAATAAAAAAGCAATCTAGAGTAAATGTCAAGATGCACTGTAACTTGTCTGGTCTCCATGGAGCCATGGAGATGTTTTTACTTAGTGGAATGGTTGACAATAAGGCATTAAGCATATCCATCTCCATGGGGACGAGCAGGTGACGCCACCAAAAAAACTGCTGCGCCTTTTTATGGCTGACCAAAGTTTTCATAATGCTTCAAACATTGATAAACATTAGCAGTGTGAGCAAGCACATTAGGCCACATAATATATACCACAATGAGAGACTATTGCGTAAAATCTGATGAAATACAATGATAAGACCTGGATAAGACCTGTGCGTAAGTTTGAATGGTTTCATAAGGATAATGTAACGCAGTAAAGTTCACAAGGTACACGAGTATGTAACGGGATACTGAAAGAGAACACTCACAGGATCAGCTCGTCCTTGCTCATTTCAGCGGTACAGAGGAGCCTGGCTTTGAGTTTGTGGGACGTGTTTCTGCTTCAGTGTCTCCAAAACCTGCACCTCCTCAACTGTCATCTCCACTCGTTTGCACAACACTGGACCCGCTGCAGGGCGCGGCCATGTTAGACAGTCATGTGACCCGGAAATACGAGCCTTTTCCAAATAAGACTCAAACATTTAGGATATATTTTTATTATTATTACAGTTATTTACATTTTTTGAGTGATGATCGTGATATCACATGTGTTTATTTTGAAATATTGCTCTGCTCTTACTGCTCTGCTCAGTCCACTCAATCCTCATGAATTTTATCTGTTATACATGCTACAATTACATTTGAGGTTAATTTGAAGTCCTGTGGGTGTCATTCTTTGTATCGCCTACAGAGGACAACCTATTTGAATTAATTCCATGTCCCTATGTGAACTAACATGCTGTTAATCCATTTGGGACTTTGAGTCATCATTTTTACCAGGAACTCTTGAGCTGCTTTTCATGTTAATATCATGTTTTATATTTCTCTCAGTCTATAGCCTTTTTTTAACAATCTGCGCATTATTTTTTAGAAACATAACATTGGCTTACATTAATTTCCTAGAGACTGGCAACCTTAGCCTCAAATATAGTCACTACTGACTAACCTTATCCTAAACTCTAAACTCAACTTCTGTAATATGGATCTAATATTGATAAATAATATCACATGGCTATTATCTGATAAATACCCGGCCACACATACTAAACACATTCACAACATTCAGCAATATAAAACATTCTGTACAAAAATACTAACAAGCCAGTAAAAGTGAATTGTCTATGATTAGGTCTGTTCCTGGTACTGTGCTTCTGTAGAGGTATAAAAGTCATCAAGGACGCTCTGTAAGTAGTCAAAGGTGGGCCTCTCCTGTGGTTTGTCTCTCCAGCAAGACAGCATGATATTGTAGAATTCAGAGGGACAGTTTTGTGGCTGGGGCATCCGGTATCCACGCTGAATACTTGACATCACCTCCACTTTAGTCATTCCTTAAAAAAATAAAATAAAATGTAAATAATATTTGCAACAATTTAATGACAAACAAAATATTGGGATATATAGTTTAGATATTTGCATTACATTTTGAATAACTGCCAAAGCTAGTCGTAAACAGATTTACATAGTGCTACAATACTACAGTAAAGTTATACCAAAAATAAAGGAGTGTATTTGCAAGAACAGGTTAGTGCTAAATCTTTTTCAAGCATACACAGCTTTAAAGCAGTAAAAATGTCTGTATTATATATACCTGGATAGGGCATTTTTCCATAAGTGATAATCTCATAGAGCAGAACCCCAAAGGACCACATGTCCGACTTAATGGTGAATGACCCGTAGTGAATGGCCTCTGGTGCTGTCCACTTTATGGGGAATTTGGCCCCTGAAAGATAACACAACACACTTACAGACATTTGGATTTGTCTCAGATTTAATAAGAAATCAAACTGCTGAAACAACATTATCCTCTATAGCTGCAGTATGCATTGTATTATTACAGATGACCACTTCTGAAGGTTCTGTTTTTCCTCTACTAAGAAAAAAAAAAGTTTGTTAATCTTTTTGGCCTATTTGTAAAGTGTCTGGATAATTCTGATTCATATTTGAGAAGGTGATATTTGAGACATAGAGCACACACCAATTTCACTAGGAGTTATTTAGAATAGCCTACTAGAAGAGCACAAGAACAGTAATAATAATAGTTTTAGCACTAATTTAAAAATCAGAATTATATGGTGTATTACTCCTGGTCCATACCACCCAGTGTTTCCAGTTTATTTTTATTTATTTATTTAATTATTACAGTGATAATTAAAAATGAAAGTGTTACACAAACATCTTTTACATTTAATTCACATTTCATAACTGTAAGTAATTTTCACAGTTGTAAATGGAAACTGGACACTGACTGCGGTTCATATGTTTGTTTGAGTATTGGTAAATAAGGTCCACAAGCCTATTGTGAAAATAACAGCAAAGCAAATCACTATATTTAAGTGATGCTAATGTCTTCCACAGAATAAGGAAGTAAAACATTAAACAAATTAAACAGTAAAACAATCTTGTTAAATACTTACTGGCCAAACTAAAAATATTACCTTCTTTAGGTGAATATTCGTCATCTTCTATCACTCGCGCCAATCCAAAATCTGCTATTTTACACAATAGACTTTCTGATACCAAGACATTAGCCGCTCGCAGGTCTCTGTGGATATAATGCTTCTTTTCTATGTAAGCCATGCCCTCTGCTATCTGAAAAAGGCAGAACAATGTTCATGGGTTTCAACTTCCTGTTAGAAGTGATATTTTGAGAACTTCTAAAGATTGAAAAGATACAGTATTTGATTTACAATATTAATTGCTATGGCAACTGTGCAAATTTTTCATTATACTGCCACTCATGCATAGTGAAATTCAAACTTTGCCTTATCTCATTTGAATTAAAAAAACACTTAAAAGGCCCTCGTAGGAAATCATTTTCACAATTACTGACAAATAATAGCATACATTATTGATGTGCGTGGTCTACCATTTTTTCCACTGATAGCTGATGCAGTGTTTTTCAGTTTCAGTTGTGGCTTGTTGGTGTAATAAAATATGTATATTTTTGGCTACTGAGCTGACCTAGTTCTGTTATTGCCATTACCTGTGCTGAAAAGTCTATGAGCTTCGGTAACTGTATTTTGCACCCTGTATCCGTTTTTAAAAAGTCCAGTAAACTGCCTAAAACACAAATGTTATGGTTAGTTAGAAAACACTCACATGAGCCAACATACATTTATTTATTACTCACCATTTGCCATGAACTCTGTGATGATATAGATAGGCTGTGTTTTGGTGACCACGGCATAGAGTCGGACCAGGCGGTCATGCTGAAGGGTCTTCATCACATTGGCCTCGTCCAAAAAGGCTTGTACTGTCATTGTACCCGGCTTGAGTGTCTTCACTGCCACTTTGGTTGTATTATTATAGAAAGCTGAAAGGATAAAAAGTTTGTTCATTGGAATATCTCTATTACTCACTCTGCTTTTGTACAGTGCAGAATTTTAGTACTGGCTGGAGCCAAAACAGACAATCTATAGCTTCCTTTATATCATGAATTAAAAAAGAGGAACTACTCCCCCCAATATTCTTATGAATTCCCCTTCAGTTCAACACACCATGGAAACCTGTTTATTTCCTTCTAGATAAATGATTGTGGGTGGTTCAGGTCTAAAGCCTCAGACAGTAACATAATGGCTTCGACTGAAACTATATTAAGTAACTTGGTTACGCATACTGAATGCTCGATAATGTCTGTAACATTTAGACACATTACTCACCCATCCAAACTTCTCCAAACTGCCCAGCTCCGAGCTTCTTCACCATCTTAATGGACTCTTTAGAGATTTCCCACGCATCCTTATCCCAGGGTTTCTGAGCTTTAGGTTTAGCACACGGACTCCCCAGTTTACGACATAGTCCATCAGCTTTGTCTAAACCACACCATAGTTTATTTACACATGCAATTTATTGAGACATTTTATTTAAAGGTGCACAATGTAACTTTTCAGGTTGATGGTCAGCCAATGAAGTGTCTTCATGCATGGAGATGTATTGTTTTGCCTGGAATGCTCCATAGTATGGCATTAAACTTATCTATTTGTATTCCCCAAGGACTGAAGCAGGTGATGCCACCAGTAATGTGACACCAGGCCAAAGTAAAGGTCAGGTCTGTGTTTAAGCTCACTGTAAGAATGCATGAGCAATTAAAACACGAGTAATGAAATAAACGCAAGACAATCAGGTTAATGCCATACTGTGAAACATACCAGGCAAAGCAGTACATCTCCATGGAGACAAGAAAGTAACAGACCCTCACCCAAAAAGTGACATAGTCCAGCTTTAAGTTATAATAATGATTTACAATGTTGAAATAAAGGGTGTACTCACGCTGATAGTGTTTTATCATTTGGCCAATGTCTGGGAAGGAACTCTTTGGAGAGATGTAGAAACCACCGTTGTCCAGTTTCCTGATCTTGTAATGTTTGACAACATCCAAGCCTTTTGGGCCTGAGTCTCGTAAGGACAATGAGTAACCTGTATAATAAGGAAATAAAAATCAACAGAATTTTTTAAAAAGTCAAATCGTCTAAATCATCAAAATATTATACTAGATTTTACTAAATTTATTGAATATATTTTACACATTGTTTATTTTAATGGTGATATTTGTGGAATCTAAAATGAAACTAATTGAAACTGTGCTGTTAAAATGCATTGTCCTTCCCCCTTTTCCTCTTCTATGCTGTTAATAATTGCTATGTACAATTACGATACCTTGTGAAGTCTCACTATCCCTGATGAGAAAGGCCCCGGGTTTGTTAGCTGGAGCCAGCAGCTGCCTCTCTGCATCTTTTCTAGTGATGGCTTTGAAAAACCACCTGAAGGAAAACAATACAGAAATGAAAACTGATAACTCACTAATAGTTCAGTGAGTTTGGTGCAGTTTTTTCTATAATGCATTGTTTTGTATTTAAATAACAATATTTCTGATTATTTACACAAGAATAAATTTTTTTTTCTTACTCTTCTGTTTCCATTGTGTCAACTTGTGCCACATAATTAGAGGGAATAAATCCTTCTTCTTTGGTTTCCAAAGATTTTGCCTTCCACCACTCTCCATGTCTGTAACAGCAATATGTGAAAACATAAGAAGAAAATAATATACTATATATTTTCTATTCATTTACAAGAACCACATCTGATTTCTCATGAAACACTGAAGATTTGATGATGCAAGTTTCTGTGAACTCTTGACTCTGCACTTGTCATTATGGGTCTTGCACAACAGCTGAAATGCCTAATGTTTTTTAAATTTAATGCACCTACATAAGAAACACTCACTCTTCCAGGATGACCAACTTTTCGCCTTTTTTGAATTGTAAGTCATCTGGGTGTTTTCCTACATAGGGGTAAAGGCCAACCACAATTTTCCCATTTTGCTCTGAAAAAGAAAAGTAATAGAACAATCAAAATAAATTCTTTTGTGGTGTTTGCTAGACCATAGCCACAACAATCATAAGAGTAGTATTTTATAAGAAGAGTTAGGTTGATTTTAACAATAGAAGAGTAATTCACATAGAGATTATATAACAGATTATATAAATAGGGATGTAAGGGCCACAATGCCTTCACCTAAACATGTCCACACATTCTTCTAAAAAACCATAATGTAGAAAATATAAATTATTTGAAATCATATTTATAACAACTGACAAAACTTAAACTAAACTGTAATTGGAGGTAAGAACTAAACTAACTTTTAGCTTGTGGACATGTGACCTCATAATAAACTTGTAAATGTCTTGATCATTTTAGGAATAATTCTTCTTTTTATATTAGCAACACAGTAATCAGTGTGTACCTTCCATCTTCTGAAACATCTGACCAGGCAACAGTGAGGCGTCCTGTAAAAGCAAGAGCATGTGATTGTTGTTTTTGAGTGGAATTTTCACTAATAACAGCCATTACAATTTTAGTTTTACTCATTTTAAAATACACCTAAATCTCTTCAGTTAGAAAAGCATTAACATTGCTTAGGTTTGCTGTTCTTTAGGCTACTTACTGCATGTTTTTGTATAGTGGAAGTGGGGTCTCTGACATAGAGGTCATTGGTAGGTGCAGTAGTCTGCTGACCTGGCTTGTTTTCCACCTCAAAATTATCGCACAGTTTTGTCTCCAGACAGCCCATGTTGTCTGCACAGGAGGAAGTGAGAAACATGAAGTATGAAATGTTAACATAACAATTAATATATCGAAACCAACTGAACTCATAACACCTGTCCAACTATTCATCTGTACTAAAATAAAATAAAAAAATTCAGTCCATTTATTTCTCATTCCTCTTACTTAATGTTGTCACCATACTCACCTTTCAACCCTATTTTCAATACAATACTCAAAACAGATTCCAATAACACAATCATAATTATTGCAATCAATAATAATAATGTAATTTTCAACACAAAAAATGATGATGATGATGATGACGATGACGATGATTATTATTATTATTATGTGATCTAATAATGGATATAGATCAGATAGAATTCTAAAACTTTATAGAAAGGTCAGGTCTACAGTAATGATACTTGGGGTTAATTGAAATGACACTGAAATGAGTATCTCGTTTCAGTTCTACAGATTTAGCACTGATAATCAATCTATCTGTTTTGGTCTGCTTTATCTGGCGCCGGGTCGTAGACTAGGCGTGCATGAGAAGGTGAAGTAGGTCAGTCAAATTCATTATTGTCAGATTGCATTTCAAATTATTTCTTGGAGTAGGGGATTTGGCAAATATTGCAGCGTGTACAATATGAAATGCACTAGTTGTAGGGGGTAAATATGATGTTGACAGCGTAGAGAACAAAAACATAGTTGGCCATATGTCCCATTCAACATTTGGCCAACTGTCAAAGACCAGATTCAGACTTATAACTCTGAGATGGGGGGGGGTAATGTGTTGCTTTTCCTTCTACCCTCACTTCAAATCAATCAGTCAAACTACACTGGATAAATGTGTTATATTTTCAGATGACCTAAACTAGTTTTGGTTAGGTCATTACTTTAACAGGTCAGGTGTTACATGCATGTCATAACCTCTTTATTTCAGCAAACAGGAAACCAATGAGCATTAAAAGTAGTTGCAAATTTTATGTTATTTCCAAGACATGTTTGTAATCTTCATAGTTTTCCCATGAGGGCTTTGATAATGGGTGTGTTTCATTAACTTTAATCCTGACACATTAACTTCATTTGCAACATTAGGCAATATTTAACTACTACTGTGTGAAAATGTGAATGTTATAAATGTAGACAGTGGTATTTTCTTCTCCAGGTGGTCACGATAAACTGGATGGTCCTGCTTTATTAGGACTTTCATGGTTGTTTGATTATGAATGGGCACCATGTATGTCCAACTTTGTTTGTGTTTACCCAGGGTTAACAAATGACAACAGACTACATTCCAGGTGAAATAAAGGATATAGCATGCCAGTAAAAAGTATACAACATGGTGTCATCCATATTTTAGTCATAGGGATGTAAAGCCTTAGTCAAGTGATTCAGACTTATATTTTTAACTGACAGGAAACAAAGAGCTAACTAAACATTTTACATATCAGCATTTTAATCTCAAAAGCCATAGACAAGTATCACTTCCCTGCTTGAGCCAATTACATCCAGGAAAGCGTTGTCCAGTAATAGCAAACAAAATTAAAACTATCCAGCAAAATTTTAAGTTTAGTTTTTAATATTTTAATGCCTCATGCATACGCTATTTTCTGAGCCATGTTATAATGTTGTTTCCTCATCAAAAACATACCTGGATTTGTGCTTTCTTTCATTCACATATGTTTAACAAACAAATCATGCATATTTAGGCTGAGTTCTTGTCTCAAACAGAAAACACCTTGTGATGTCATGTAGTAATACAAGAAGTGCTCCACTGTGTTTTTGAACTCTATACATTTTCACTAGAATCATTTGGATCATTTCAGCCCTGGAATCACAACTGAACCAAAAGTAAAAGGAAGCTGTTAACATGAATACTACCACTACATGACATCACAAGGTGGAACAGAGCATTTTGACCTTTGGATATGTAGGCAAACTAAAATTAAAATTATTCAAACATGTGTGAATGAAACAAAACACAACTCCAGGTATTTTTATGGTGTGGTAAGAACATTCTAACACGTCTTAAAGCGCAGTCAAAAGATCATGATGTCAAAACAATACAACTAACTGATTTAGATCACAAATATGAAATCCATTACAAAGCAAGCAAAGATAAAGATTGGGAAGTTTAATGACAATACTTGCCAATACTTCGTTATAAACCTGTGGGGAAAAAAAAAAAAAACTTTTTCATTTAAATTTTTTTTCTTACCTTAAGTCATGTAGCCTACAATATATTCCAGTTTATTTATTTAGTTTGTTTTTTTTCTCTCTCCAATTTCAAGTCCGTCTGTTTCGAATTAGTTGTCAAACTAGCGGTTCGCACAGCGTGAACAGCACGACAAAGACTGGAAACTAGAATGAGGAACTTCACTATGCCTTAGGGGATTTTTCACCGTTTTACTCAAACTTCCTGGTACAATTGTCTAGAGGCTATTTGCACGGTCCACTGAATGATACCCCCCAGTGGTCTTAGTGAAAATAATAGATTCTTATCCTTGAGGTCTACAAGGGATTAAAAAAAAAAAAAAAAAAAGGTATGGTATGAAGTTACAATATAGGCAAATGCCTAACGTATCTGCGTAGTTGTTGCTAAAATATATTCAGGACATACAAAAAATAATTTAACATTGATTTATCTTGCTTTATATCTTGCCCCCCAGCGACCCCTGCTGTTCAAAGTGCACAGTAGCAATTAATATATCTAGGAAGCATCAAATAGGCCTATATAGAATCAAATCGATTTTTGTGTTTGTTTATCCCTCTGCTCTCTGTTGACAAAACCACACAGTCACGGTAATAGCGTTTTAAGAATGATCATTTATTGTTTTGCCACCAGCTTGTGTAAAAAAGAAAATGGGTAAAGAGACAAGCACCGTGTGAACATTACCATTAGCAGTATCATGCACCTGCCTGGACAGTACATGCTGGAGAATGAATGAATTGTTTACACAGTGTTTTTATATTGAGTAACTAGTCACATGGCAGTTTAAGGCCTGATTATTAGAAAAGATTACATTGAGATTATGAAGTGGTGTTTATAAAATGATTTGCATGCAGATACACACTACACAGCACAATGGCAGAGGATGTTAGTGGTCACATAAAGGAAGTTAAGATTGTGTGTTTTTTATGCTTGGCAAAAGTACTGTTAGAAAAGACATTACACTATCATTTCCCATTGTTCTGTATTTTTGGCCTATTTTAACCTTTAATATACAATAGCTGTCTATGTTCACAGCTCAACATTTCCCCTGTCCTTTTTTTCTTTACAGCACTGAGAAAGGAAGCACAAGTTATTAGCTGTATAATTGTTTAAATGTTACTCTTATTGTTATAATTATGATATGTTGTGAATACATATCTTTTTTTTCCATTCTCTCCATTCTGCATCTTTTCATTAACATAATAAATTGTTTTAATTCCACATTTTAGTTTGGGTTGGTAATGGAGCAAAATTTTAGTAAGATTTCTGTACCATGTGGTGCAAGTTCCCATTTTAACTCACTAAGAGGGTAAAGGATCACTTTGGGTAAATTTGTTTTTTTAGTTTGTTTGGCAAGACAAGAAATCATATCTTCTATCATTGCAGAGGTCTATAAACTCCAAGAATTATGATCTTTTCTTTGTTACACGTAAATACCATAAACCTGTCCTTTGCACAGTACAATAAGAAACAACTATTTTCACTTGTAAGAGCACATATGTTCATATCACAGCGATGCCGTTTCAGTGGTCAGTGTCTTTCATAGGTCCTTTAGTGTTGGACGATGACACATCCACAACCTCTACCCTCCAGTGCTGGGTCCACACGTTGTGAATGGCTTTACAGTGTAGAAGCTCCATGTTCTGGCAGTAACAGTATGAGTCAGGTTAGCTGTTCCTCTGCCCAGCCTCCCTCTGGGCTGAGGAGACGCTCTGGCCGTCCTCTGCTTCATCGCCTTCTATGAAGGGAAAAAAGCATGATTCAAGCATTATTACTGTTCAAGAATACTGTTAGATGCACTGGATACACTGAAAAAAGATACACAGACACTTTTTGGACGATAATAACAACTCCCTGCCAGCCTTCAAGCACATGGAATAGACCATATGCCGGACATTTAGGCCATTAACCCTCTCCAGGCAGGCGTTGCAGATTTGCAACAGCTAAATTCCAAGTACCTACTTACTCCACATCCATATTATATGAGCTTTTTTTACTCAGGAGCCTTTTTTCCCATCCATGCTGATAAACGTGGACAATGCAGACTGTGCAAGAATGGCTACACGCAAACGGCCTGCCAGAAGTGCAAAATACTTTTTTTGTTTACAAAGGATAAAAAAGTCAGAATTGTATATTACTACCCCATATTATAATTTTCCCCAAATATCAGATTTTTCCTGATACTAAAAATTTATTTGAGCTTGAGAGGGTTAAATACCCTGGACTTAAAGAAGACCTTGATTTTTACAGTATTTTATACTTGTTTGTATTCTTCACTCTTTTTATCATTGGTACTTGGGTTAATACCACCATCTAGTGGTATTTTTAGTCACTGTTCTCATAGTTTCACGTCCCACACTGCCTCTGTTACATGGGGAAGCACTATTGGTAAAACCTATCACATGGTATTTTAGAGTTCTGTCCGCTGAAGAAGGCCAGTAGGCTGAAACATGTTGGAGCTCAGTTCTATTAAGACATGAGATAATCAATAAAGGCATTTTAAATGTATAAGAGAGTGCTTTGTTTTATTTTGCTTGATTTTGTTTTGATTAATTCATTTTATTGTTTTGGATTTTTGTACATTGACGGCCCGTTACCAAGAGCACATCTTTAAAAATGTTTACTACTTTTCATCACTGCCTGAAGGTCCATGAAGCACTCCTTGATATACTTTGTTCAAGAATGTAAGAGTATTTGTTTGTAAATATTTAAATTATCTAAAATTATTAAATCAGTCAGGTGCTGGGTTTTTTGTAAGCAATTGTTTTTACCTGATTCTTTCATGTGGTATAATAAAAATGATTGAAAATATATTGTGTCAATGTAACAAATGTAAGAATAGACATGGTTGCACTTGATTTTATTTGTGGTTTAGTTGTAAGATTACTGATTAATTGGTCCTGATCTTCTTTGTAAAATTGTAAAATTATTAAATGCTTTATTTTTGTAGAGCCCAAAATCACACCAGCAGTCGCCTTACAAGGCTTCACAAAATTCTTAACTTAACCAACAGAAAGTTTAAAAAATCAAACCAGCATACTGAAGTTGGATATGTAGAATGTCAGGATAGAGACTAAAGACTACTTGGATGTACTGTATATGAAGTGAGGAGAGACAACGCAGTGCCAACACTGTAACACACCTCCCCCTCCAGCATTGATGTGTAGTTGGGACAGGGACAGCGTGAGGGGCATCTCACGTCCCTCAGGATCCGTGGGACTCTGAAGGATGTCGTGCATGGCGTTCCTCCGTCCCGTCCTGCCCGAAGCGATGAAGTCTGCATATGTGGCCTCAACATCAGACATTGCTCGTACATTGTTCAATCAGCTGCACCTAAAGCGATGAAGAACATAAAGTTTTCATTGAGTTTATGTATAGTGCTGCAGAGAAACATTTGACATGAAGTGACTAGTCTGGATTTGTTTCTTGTATTGGCCTGTAAAAAATGACCTACCAAATAATACCATACAAGAAATGTAAGAGTACAAAAAAGAGATGATGGGGTGCGTGCATTCCTATTTATGACCCACCCTGACAAACAATAACCACAGTGCAGTATAAAGATGGAACATATTGATGTATTAGTAATGACAGTGACTTATGCTGGTAAGATGGGCTAAAGGGTGTGAGGTGAAATTATAACACGCCATAGGCCAGCAGACAATTCTGGTATTTGGCAAAGGGTTGAAAATGAATCCTTCTATAAACAGAAAAACCTACCTTGAGTGACAACAGCCCAGTGTTGTGAACCGGCTACATGCTCAGGGAGTGACTTCATCTACAGGGCAGCGCCATGGGCCCAACAGCCCAGCAACAAAGCCTCTACCAAACAAACGCAAGAACACACACTTGAGGTAAAGCACAGTGCGCGTCTGCAGGATGGAAATGCGCCGTGTCTTCAATATAGTCAATGCGTAAACGTAATAAATGCGTTATTGTCCGGGATATCGGGATACGGTTAGGGAAAGCCAGAGTCGATTCTCCACGGCCGTCGCATCTTCCTCTTTACTGACCAATCAGAGCCCAGATATCCCAATCTTAGCGCTGATTGGCTGTCGCACACAAAGGGATGCGAGTAGAAAGCTCCAGGCAGCACCAGGGATAAATACTTCATTTAATGTCCACTTAATAAACTATGGTTCAGGAGTGTGTTCACATATATACCTACATACACATCATAACATATGCTTATGCTATGCTGTACCAAATATTTTCAAATGCTGACAATTTGACATATATAACAATCACGCTCTAAAATTTCTCTGATGTTGTTATGTAAAATTAAACACACGAAATGTATTTGCACAGTTGGTTCTGATTTGATGATTTGGGATACTGATGATATCATTATCGTTATGGGGTTGTTTATTTTGCAATGCGTTTTCAAACCACACGAGGGCGCCACATGACCTAAAAATGATTAAAGAAAGGGCGGAACTAAATGTTAGCCAAACAGCACACCACCTGTTGACAAAGTGATTCTCCTCTTTGTTGTTTGGCTACTAATGGGAATTTAGCTTTAAATCCTTAGGTTTATTCATTGACAAAATGTATATGGTAGGTGTACCTTTCTCATAATTTGGTTCATATGGGCTTAACATGATTGTACTGATGATAATGGGTTTGAGCTTTTCCAGTAATTTTCTAATTCTGTGTAGCTCGCCATTTAATGAAACTGGATAACATAAATGTAGGTTTTAAAATGCTCCTATCTCTCTCACAAGTGCTCTCCATCCTCTTCAGCCCCAGCCTTCGCAGTGAACATGTCCCTATGCTGGAGTCATCCTCTAACACAGGCAGTATCTTCAGTTGGAGCACGTCCTCTCCTGATGGACACTGAGCAGCTCTACTCAAGCAGACAAGTGGAGGGCTTAAGGGGACTTCAGTTTTTAGATTAGGTCAGATGAAACTTTAATGATCCCCATGGAGATGTCAGGTCATTAGAGGAAAGAGAGCAGATAAGAATAGCTCACATGGAGTGGGCTGGAACAGAGTGTCGAACAAGTAAACCATCTTTTGGGTGATGCAACCAGTACACTCTGAATAAACAAGGAGTGGGGTGGAAAAAAACTGAAATGTAAAATTGAAATATTACTACTTATGATTTTTGTGTCAGAGCTAAATCTGAACATACATCTCATACACAAACAAAACAATGTGTGCAAGATTTAGTTTCCCATTGAAGCTCTTGACTGTGGCAAAAAGAACTCCCAGCTGAGTGCACAAAGAAGCGCCAGACAAAAGGAATTGTGAAGGAGACAAATATAGACCGAGCCAAAAATGAAAAGCAATAAGAAGATGCACAGCCAGATAAACAGGGATAGACTCAATATGTTTCCTATTGTCTGGTCATTTCCTTTAGATATCCAAATGTTGAATGTACAGCCACCCTTGAAAAAAACAGAAACAAAGCACATTGACATACATATATTCACTATAGCAGTTTGTTTTCCCCTGCTCTTCATCAAATTACATCAACACAATACATTGACACCGCATGTAAATCAAACATCAAAACATACTTGAGCCTCCAGAAAGTGTATAAATCAGCAATCGGCTATTCCAATGAAAAGATTGCTTAATAGAGACATTTTGAGACACGTGGTGAACAGCACAATGATCCTTGTCTCCATGCATCTTCCACTTACGCAATCCCTCTCATCACCTGTAGGGGTCGCTGCTGATGCTGGTACTCAGCGCTGTCTGTCAGTCCGTCTGGCAGCAGTGGAGGTGGGTGAGGAGGGGGGTTGTTACGCTGCGAAGCAAGAGAGAGAGAGAGAAAGAGAGAGAGATAGAGAGAGTGAGAGGGGGAGCTCGCACCTCTGCCGCTCTGCCTGGCTGCTCCTGTGCGCAGTGCTCTGAGCCACGCCGCTTCCTCGTCCCCTCCCTCCCTCCCTCGCGCACAGCTGGCTCTCCTCAGCCCTATCTGTTGGATGCTGGCTGCGTTTGCCCGGTTTCCTCACCGCTACTACGGACTATACATCGAAGCAGGAATGATGGTCTATCGCCTACTTTGCATGGTGTGATTTTTGGGGGAAGCACGCGTCGGAACCGGAACGGGGAGTCCAAGGAGGAAAGAAAGGAAGACTCTCCATCCCCATCGAGGGAATTGATTTTACAGTAAGCAGCTGCAATGTCATTCCCCTATTTTGCTCGTCTCGCACCTCTAAATGCTTGGGGATACGTTGCCTAATATGACAGGATGCTGGGAATATGTCTAGTTGCTATGTAGTGCTGCTAAGTGTGTGAATGGTCGAGGCGTGCAGCGTAGCGACTATGTGGGGCGCTGTGTAAAAGCGTTGTGGTGCGCTCGCATTGATTGTGGGTTGAAAATGGAAAACCCCCGTTCTATGTCTATCCATCCATACTCGCCATCCTTCTATCCATCCCTCCATCTATCCAAGGACGGGGTGTGTGTTGTGTGGGGGTCGCATAGGAAGAGGAGGGAGAGAGGGAGGGAGGGAGGAGGGGTGGATTGGGATGTTGCTGTTGTGAAATCGGCTATTACTTTCAGATTGACCTAAATATCCCATCATCAGCGCCTAAATAGACACACGGCACCGTGACCGCTTTGTGCCGCGTTTCAGAGCCGGAAAAACAGACCCAAATAGTCCCATTGCCTTGCCTTGCCTCAGCCATCACATAACGAGGCATGTGCGGAGATGAAGAGCACCTTGCTGCTGCCTGGCTGCTTGCTCCCAAAAAATAACACCGTGGTGCGTTTGTAAGCGGCTCCGGGCTGTTTTTCGTCCCCTACCGTAGAGTAATTAATCTCATTCATCACGTTGCCAAGAAGATTGCTTGTGATGTAGCAAGAGCAGAGCTTCGTCACTATATTGAATGTGAGTGACCCAAGGCCATTGCATGATGCAGGATACATGGAAGAGGGTAGAAACTCATGTGTGATAGGCCATGGACTGACTTTCAACATGACCATGCATCTTATTATTTCATGAACAATATCTCCATGTTTATCACCTTTCATTCCCTCAACTACATTTAACAGAGACAGTGATTCTGCCTTGTCATAACAAATTTACCACTTCTTCAGTCTTCAGCTGGAAGCCTATAGTTGTTCGACAGGATGAAGTTGAATGCATTATTGTGGAAGAATATAGGCAAAGCCATCAGAAAAGTTACACAGTGCTTCTTTACACTATTTTCTCTAGAAACTGTTGGGAAATCAGAACTAACGTGGAGGAAATGTCCAAGCCAACAAATTACTGTGGTGCCATATGGACAGAATTGAGATTGAAAAGATAATAATGGTTATTATAGTTTGATTTCAGTTGAACATTGTAAAGGTTTTATATATGTGCAGTTTACAGACAAACTAAAGGTGCAGTTTAGAGACAGATGTGGTGGCTGGTCCATCTGCTTGCTTTTTTTCCCTAGGGTGTCATAGTCCTTGCTTACCTCCTGGTGTGCAGTGGTTTGCATCCTGATTCTGTACAGGTTGTATATACCAGATGCCCTCCCTTACACAGCCTTCAGGAAACTTGCTGATCATTTCAGATTGATGTGCCATTACAAATGCTCTTTGCTCCATGCCTTAAAGCTGTGATTGTATCTGGATACAACCTTATAGGGCAAACCCATTTTGTTTCAGCGTCGGTGTAAAAATAATTTGTCTTTGGCCACTAAAACGCCTGACAACATCAATTTGGGAGGTGCTTGTTGAAAGTTGAGAAATCAGGCTTTTTGGCTTCGGCTGCCTCCAGTACATCAAATTACCACTGAAGACTTTGACAGAAACCTGGTTTGTAATGTGTTATGCTATAGTTTTTATAGAATAGAAACAGTCTTAGAGAAATACTATTTTATACACTGACAGGTTATTATGATAAAGTGAAGATTAGTACATCTCTTCAGCATGGCATTTGTGTGAAAGATTGTGTTCATTGGATACTTTCTTTTTGTAAATATGAAAAAGAATTAAAAAGTTTCTATGCCCAAATATTCATAAATACATGCCATGTACCAAAAGTGTTTGTGAGAGCTAGAAAATAAAGGATTTTCTAGCTCTCACAAATATTTGAATATTTGAATAGGCCTACATGCCTTACACAGTTTGAAAATCGGGAACCTAGCTTTAAGGTAATAGGCAAAGAAGGATTTCAAAGTTATAATGCTATTTTTGCCTAAAGCTGGCTATTAGTTTGGATCTGTATCACACTTCATGACTACCCAAACACATCATTCTCACTGTTTGGGATTCTGCAGATTCTCACATGGTCACACATCTCACAGTCTTGTTTTCCAGTGTGCATTTGGCCTGCCACAGTGCACACAAACAGCTTGTATTTACTGGCAACTTTTGATTTTACAACATCTTAAAAGTGAACATCCAAGTTGAGGTTTCATAAGCAGGTAAAGCAGCCAGCCAGTGTCTCTGTTACACAACATTAGACAGATCAAAGAAGCACTGATGCTTCTGCTGTTTACTGTAAAATGCTATGGACATTACAGGAAGTCTGGGGTCCCTTAGCCCCCTCCTCTTTTTCTCTTCTCTGCATGTGTGGGTCTAATAGCTGGAGAATGGTGGAGGATGCTAATAGTGACCATAATATGATAAACTGAAAATGTGATTCAAAAGATAGTTGTAATGTTTAAATAATTATCTAAGATGAATTAATAGTTTCTTAATAGCTTCCTGTCAGATAAATGACTGCCCTATAGAAAGCAACAGGGGCCAAAAAGTTTCAACAATTATAAATGCTAGGGAACTACTGTTGAATATACATATATGATACACTTACAACATTAAAAAGTCAAAAGCAACAAACCCGTTGTTGTCAAAAACAGTAGTCAGTTATATGGCATACATACAAAGAGTACACATCAGCATCTGACCCACTTTTACGCTCCATTTGCATCTTTTACTTACTTCAAAGTCAATGTTGTTGTGCATATTTTGACAACACCCTGTGGATTTCATTGCATGTATGGTGGTTATTTGAAACAAATTTGTATTAAAAATAGTAAATATGTTAATGCTATTTCTTACAGTTTTTCTGGTTAACTTTTCAGTCTAGGAGTATAACAGGAAATATTTGTAGTGTAATTTCATATTGTTGTACACCTATATACATTTCTTCAGACTCAATTACGGAGCCAAAGGAGGACCATGATCTTTGAAACTAGAAGAACAAAAATGTGAATCTGGGAAATCAAGTTTTAATATTGAACTATGGAAAATAAAGAATTGTTTTGTTTTTCAAAGTTCAAACACTGAATTTATTCGATCTCTGTTATTTAGCATTAGTAAGAAAGCAATGTGGTAACCGTAGTAACCTGATAATCATCATTGATAACCTTGTTCAGTAAAAGGGACAGACAATCAAATAAAGGGTAGAGACATGGCTTATTGTGGGTCATTGTATTGTAATCACTAGATCAGATTCGAATCAGAGCTGGCGCCTCCCTCCTTCAGTGAGGAGATGGTGGAGATATCAGATGGGTCCTGCATGGTCCAGTGTCTCTTTATGCCCTAAAATGACCCCAGACAATGAGACAACATGCTCAGAATCTTAGTTCAAGTAGATATTAAGTACTCCACAAATTTTGTATTTCTTGAAGGTCCCATATTACGCAATTTTTTTTTAATGTTTGTGGTGAGGAGTTGTGTTGTGTTTCTTTGTATTATTCACACATGCTTGACTCACAAACCCTGCATGTTTTTAAGCTCCATACACCTTCACTAGAATTATGTGGATAATTTCAGATCTGGGATTGCAGATCTCTAATGAGTTAAAGGTAAAACGTAGCTGTTAACTTGAAAACAACCACTACATGACATCACAAGGTAGGATAGAGCATTTTAAGCTTTGGAGATGTTGACAGACATGAGTGAATGAAACAAAACACAATTCCAGGTATGTTTTTGAGGAGGTAACAACATGGCTTAAGGAGTGAGTTTAGTGTAATATCAGTCCTTTAAGTAAAAAAAAAAAAAGTTAAAATTCAATACTACTGCAATGCACAATAATAGTTTATACCTGTACTTTCCATCTTAGTAAAAGTTTTTGATGCCTCATTTTTGCATTCACATTTTTTCTTCGTTTATGTGGCCATATTTTGACAGAGTGTATACCTAACCGTAGTCTGTCTACAATGTTTTCTTTTTCCATGTGCTTCTTTGAATATTTGAGTGCACTCTTGTACGTCTCCCAGGGACCTCAGTCTTCAGTGGCAGATGGCGGTAAAACATGTCTTTCATATTTAAATAGATGCGTTTTCTGGTCCATTCTTACACATGACATGAGGTTGGCTTCTGACTTAATCTTTAACTCATCACCACACCCATTTACTATAGTGTGATGTTCAGTTTTGCCATTTACTAGATTCTATAGTATTTACAAATCTTCCAGCTGGGGATGGGCCATATTGTGTAAATAGCTACTAAAAATGTGCTCCTTAAGCTGGGCGTAAACTGTGCGATTTTTGGCCCTTTTTGAGATGATTTTTCACTTGTGCGACTGTTTTTGTTTTGAGTTTTGCCATAATCGTGTGTCATGCTTTGTGTAATATTCATGGGGTAATGAGAACTAATTAATACGTCATGACCAGCTCCCGATTGGCAATCGTAGGTTGCAAGCATATCAAACCTGCTTGAAATCCAGTCACCTCTCGCATCCGAGCATCAGATTGGATAGTGTGAGAACATGAATCGTGAGCTGTGAACTTTTAAAGCCTGCAGTCTGGTCATACAGTTTGAGCTGGAGCTGAATGAAACGATCGAAAATATCACACAGTGTACATCCGGCATCCGGTGACATTCATGGCACAAAAAGTGAATGAACGAGACCAAAATACACCTTATACCATTTGGAAGATTATTGTGTGCTTCTCTTCTTTTATTATGATGTAGCACTCTTTTTCCATCTTCAAACTATTTCAATATTTTTTTGTATACTATTGCTGGGTTTCAGATATCATCACAACATTCTGTCTAAGACAATACAAATGGGAATGTGGAAAAATAAATATATATCACCTTCATTCATATCATATCATATCATATCACCAACATTTGTTCTCATGAAAATAATACAACATAATAATTCTGGGACAACGACAAATCCGGCCTGCTACTGAAAACCACCATCACCCACCTCTTCTGTCAGTGAATATAGCCAGTTTACTTTTCTGACACTTTTCACATTGTCCATAGTTACAGATCACACAACTCCGGTGACACTATGGTTCCTGAGCACTTCCTCTCTGGGCTGCCTGGCTAATGGAGGGGGCTAAAACAGGTGCACTCTGAGCCTGTGTCCTGAGTGCTTTTCCCTCTCCTCCCGCAGCCTAAAGAGCAGAGCAGAGCACAGCGGGGTAATGGCTGTTTGTAGGACACATCGTTTTTCACTTGTTCGTCTCACTCCACGCCTGAGTGGCTACTTCAGAGTCTAAAAAGCCCCATGACTGCAAAATTACCTTTTATCTCTATTTTTCAACCTCCTGCTATAGAGTTTGTATAACTACTGGCAATTGGAAAAATGCAACCGTGATGTAAGTTAGTAGTGTGAATTTGGGGAGACTGTGTAAAAATCCTTCAACTCTGTTTTCGTGAATAAATTGTGACATTTTCAGTTTCTATCAAAATAATGATACAACACAGAATCCCGCAGATAGCTTTTTCAGACGGTGAAGACAAGCTGGGTGGAGTGCCAATGTTCAGTGAATCGTAAAGGCAATTGATAAAATATTAGCCTTAGTTCTGGAGACATTGTGCAGTTTTCTCCATCCTTTGTCACAAAGTACTGATTTTACAACATACTCTATGAGGGAAGAAAGTAGACTTAAAGTTAGCAGGAATAAAGTATAATTTTGGACATAGGGCCTCATTTCCTAGTGAGCCAGAGTGTTGTGTGGGGACATTTTTAAAAAAATATTCCATCTAGTCCTTGTATTTGCAGAGGTCGCTGGTGCTAGGCTAGCGCATGTCAATGGCCATAGTTAGCCTGCCACTAAAACAGTCTTACCCACTCCACAAAGCACACGAAGCTAATCTGTTATTACACCACTGTCAATGTGAATGTCTGTGTTGATAGAATAATTTTAGAAGTAAAACCAACTTTGCATTTGAAGGATTTAAGTCTGAGCAGCAGCAGCGAGTTGTACTTCATCATAGAAAGCTTGGCAGTGGCGGACTGATATATGAGAAAATAGTCCCTCAACTTGCAACGAGTCATGCAATGCAAGGTTACTTTTATTTCAAACATTATTCTATCGACACAGACATTCTGCTGTAATAATAGTTTTGCTTCAGGTGCTTTGTGGAGTGGGTAAGACTGTTTTTAGTGGCAGGCTAACTATGGCCATTGACATGCACTAGCCTAGCACCAGCGACCTCTGCAAATACAAAGACTGGATGGAATATTTTAAAAAGTGTCTCCACACGTCTCCAACACTCTGGCTCACTAGGAAATGAGGCCCTTTCAACAAAATTCTGAACTGTCCCTTTAACCATTGTAATTGAGTGTGATTGTTTTTAGAGTGAAAATACATGTCTTATTCAAGAAAATTCAGTTTTTCTGAAAGGTGCATTATGTAACTTTTAAGTGGAGGACCAGTCACCTTGTTGTTTTTATGGATATGTCATTGATCTGCTTCAAGTTTTCCACAATATTTCATTAAACATATCTACCTTACATTTTTTTAATTGCAAGTGGCATTATTGCTCAAAAATTCTGACTAAGGCTACATTGATATGATGACAGTTTGAACAGAAGATGCAAAAATGGCGTCGCGTCTTCACAGTTTATTCCACTTTTAGATGAATGTTTTCGGGAGGAAATCTGCGTACACGACGTGAGCAGATTTGACCAGAGTTTTGTGTCTTGGGCAGTGTAGACAGAAATGCTATGGTGGAGTGTATTCAACTTTTCCACTCTGGAGGGTGGTTTCAGATTTTTGCATTTTTAAGCTCCAAAAACGCTGTCACTGTCCGATAAAATATTTTGTCATTTTTATCCACAAGCTTTCTTTTGTAAACAGGCCCAAGAATGGGGTTGCCTCTCCGAAGATCTTACCAGTAACTTGGCCTGGTTTGGGCTCCATGATGACAGAAAGGTTTAAAGCCACATGGTGAAACATATCTGAACAAAGCAATAACAAAGGTCGCCCTCCACCAAAAGAATTACACAATGCACCTAGCACTAGCACTGATTTTAAACCTAAACACATATGCAGGTTTTATATTTTTGTTACAGAAGCGTGCAGCATTATAGCCTTGATAAAAGCATTGTGTGTCTAGTGTAATATTGGGAATACACTCCACAGTTTGCAGAAAACACCATTTATCCTCTTGAAATCCCCGGTCCACGGGGGAAAGCTCTTGGTCTCTGCTCTCCATCAAATGTTCACAGCTAATTGGGACTCCCCCCTCTCTGACCCCTCCCCCCATGCACAAAAAGAGTCATCCCTGCCATGATGGTGGAGTCCAGAGCTCATTATCTATAACATAAATCTGCCTTGTTAAAGCGTAAACTACCAGACTGCACCTGGCTGACATCACCACCACCCAAAAAAAAAAAAAAAAAGAGGCAAAAACAGGAAATTCTGGATCCTGTTGCCAAGGTAACCACAACTTGGCAACAGGGACTTGGCCACGTCCTGCTCTGTGGGGGATTGATTGGGTGAGCGATGCAGCGGTCGGGTGGATTAGGAGGAGCATTATTGTCTTCTAAATTCGCACACATACAATAATGATGAGATTCAGAAGTAGCGCGCCCTTTGTATACACGTTTGGGATAAAATATCAATAAAGTGAAAGGACAAACACAGCTTTGTCTCTGCTTTTCGGGACTGAAATATAAATAGGAAACAAGATTATAACATAAATCAAAAAAAGGGTAATATGGGCCCTTTAAGGTTTTCTTTGGAGTTGACCAAGATAGATGTCAGTGCGCCTATAAAGATGGTAGAAGACAGATTGAGATGGATTAGAAAAGTTTAGAAAAATCCCAAAGACTGATGCTCAGATTAAAACTTCCAGGCAAGAGGCCAAAAGGAAGATCTAAAAATGCGGTAGAGGTAGTGAGAAAAAATATGCAGTTAGTTGGTGTTAGAGAAAAACATATGGGGGGGACACAGTTAAATTAAAGGGCTCACATACTATTTTAAGATCTATGTTATAATGTTTCCTTTTCAAAAACATACTCACAGTTGTGCCATATCATTCACACATCTTCAACACACAAACCATGCATATATATTAATGAGCTCTTTTCTCTTTGAAAAGAGCTTTGGAGGTGTAGAGAGACTAATAATAAAAAGTTACTCAAATATGTGTGACTGAAAAAACAAAAACACAACTCCAAGTATGTTTTTGATAACATGTATTAAAGCTCACAAGACAATTCTGTGTGATATATGATTTTTTTGAGTGATTTTTTTTTTTTTTTTTTTTTTTGAGCTACACTGTAAACCTGTACATTCAAAGTGACTGAATAGATTAAGTTGTGTATAGTCAAAGTTTTAGAAATAAAACTTAAGTTGCTGTAACATGTTCTTCTTTTTGAGTAATTTTAACTAATATTTTTTGATTAAAGGAAACTATTGATGAGAATAAGCGTAACTCAAAAACATAAGGTACAATTTAGTAGACTGAAGTAGTTAAACACTGAGAAAAGATTAACTGATAAAGTCCTGCTATTTCTATTGTTTCAAATAGGGATAATTTTAAAAGTAAACTTAATGTATATAGTACATACTAAAATGCAATGCAATTTCAAAGCGCTTCACCAAATATGTGAACTTATTCCAGTGGTTTGAAAACTCCCAATTTGAAGTCATAATAAATTAAAATAATTGAGTTGCCTTAACACACTATGAGTCATATTAATTCAAAATATTTGAGTTGAGCTAAATGAGCTCTTTTAATTCCGCTGTTAAAAGGTACAAGTAGCAAACTATCCAACTAATCTCTGGATTGTGACTTTTAAGTTCATCAGCATTTGGGTTTACAGTGTACTGGATCTGAATCTACTCGGTTATGGCCAGACTAGAATAGTGGAATGTGCAGGTATTCATCATCATTCAGGTGGTGTAATTTAGCATGGGGCTGCTGATCTTGAGAGCAAATAATTTTACACAAATCAACCTACTTCATATCATATTTTAGCTGCAAAACATTGCTAAATTTTTCCAATGAAATGAATGTGATTCCTGCATAACCAGAAATCCCACCACACGATTTAGAGGCAAAAGTGGACAGGGCAGAATAAGGTAAATAAAATGTGTGTAAATCTAGGACTGTTTAAACTATTTTAAAATGTAAGAATTTTTGTAGTAACCATCTGTTTTATGATAAATTAGTGTAAACAGATTTCTTTGCGCTTGATTCCTCTGCAGTTAAACAGGTGGGAGGAGGTACATGCTTTTCTGCACATTCACCTGGTTGTTTCACTGTTGAAGCAGGTGTGTGGGTGACTTTTGCAGTGCCCTTCTCTGGTTTTGTTCCTGGACTGACCGCGCTGTGCCCACCTATGTGTCCTCCATGGGCATTTAGCTTTTCACAGTAAAAACTACAGTGTAGAAGTGCACCTCATTCATGCTATTATAATACTGGAGAGGTTCTATTATAATACTTTAGACAGGCATTGGTTCATTTGGTACAGTGGGCAGTAAACATGGTGAAAAGGAGATTTAGTAGTAGTAGTAGCACCAGTAGTAGTAGTAGTAGTTGTTGTAGTAGAAGTAGTAGTAATAGTAGAAGTTGTAAAATCTCTTGCCTAAGGACACAAAGACATAACTTGGTCCATGTAGGAAATGATCATCTGACCTTTGGGTTGGGGAACCACTGCTTTAACCACTGAGCCACTGTCACCCCAGTAGTAGTAATAGTAGTAGTAATGGTCAGCAGTGGGACTTGTAAGTTGTGACTTGGACTTGAGTCAGACTTAAGTCACTATTTTTAGGACTTGAGACTTGACTTGATAAAATGGTCTAAGACTTGGGACTCAACTTGGACTTGAAGGTCAGTGACTTGGGACTTGACTCGGACTTGAGGCCTGTGACTTGAGAAGACTCAGTGTTTCTCCTAAACATATATATGTTTTTAGAAAATGCTTTTTTCTTTACAGTTGATAAATGCGGTGCTGAATTTTACTGGAACAAACTGGAACATGTTCCTCCCACTTGTGTTTGTTACTTTGGATAAAATTGAAGTACTGTGAGATGGTACTATAAAATGTACTACAATAATATTCAGTACAACTGCATAGAAAATGATCCTTCTTGACAAAAGACTTATTGTTATTTAGCACTTCTATATAGTATTTCTCTTCTTCACAATAATTCACACTAAGATCTTGACAAGACATTTAAACAAAAAAATTGCATTTCTACAACTCTTATATAAATACCATATACCATGACTTTTTAAGTACAATTTAGTTTAAAATTCATATAAATTTTAAAAATCTAAGATATAAATGGTATTTTGGTTTCAAGACTTGAAATGAGTTGAAGCCCAAAGCAGACAACTTGGACTTCATTTGGACTTATGGGCCAGCGACTTGAGACTTGACTTGGACTTTCCTGTCTTTAACTTGGGACTTGACTTGGACTTGAGGTCAAAGACTTGAGACTTATTTGAGACTTGCCAAACAACGACTTGGTTCCACTTCTGGTAATGGTAGTAGTAGCAGTAGTAGTAGTAGTAGTAGTAGTTGTAGAGTCTATTAGAAGTATATCAATCACAGATACATTTTAGTAGTATTGTTTAGTTAGTGATAGTGTGACTAGTGTTAGTATCTACATTTACTTTGTTTTGTGTAGAGTACTTACTTGAGTAACAGTAGCTTCACTGAATGAACAATTATTTTTGAAAATTATCTCACAGTTCCATCATAGATGACAAAAAATCAGAGTCTTCGAAATCATGGTGTATAATGTGTGTATATCTTATATTTCTCTTGATTTCATTTACTCTATTGTGACATCTTCATCTTTGTCCTCGTCCGCCCCATTCTCCACAGCTCCATTGTTTGTCCTGGATGTAGTATTTTTTGCTGACAAAGTACCCTCCATGAAGACTGCACAGTATCAATGTATTCTTTCACTTCAGGCTGTGTCCTTGAATGTTTTTCTCATTATAATTTCATTTTTTTGCAGTTCTACTTAAGATCAAAAGAAATGGTCATTGTGCAAAATACAAAATTTACCTGTTCATTTACACATTTTATAAACATGAAGATATTTTTTTATCAGAAAGTCATGCATGCTGCTAATACTGGTTGGATATAAGTGATACCACCATTACCCCATCTTCATTAATAAGTCATATCTTTGTTCATTAATTGTGTCTGGAAGGGCATCTGATATAAAATGAGTCCACATCAGGAGATTGTGATGACTTCCTCAAATCATTCCACTATATTCCACGGGGAGAACCTTTCACTTTTCACACTCTCTGTTTTTAATTTTCTAAGCATTTTTGAAACTTGAAAGGGCAGCTGCAGTTGCCCTTGTCCTCATTAATTCCTCACCCTTTGGAGACATTTGCTTGCTTGCAGGTTTTATATCATTAGCAGCTCGTGTCGTGTGTGTCTTTTTGTGTATGTGTGCGCTTGTGGCCAAATCACGGGAAGTGGTGTCTGGCCGAGAGCTGCCGTGCTTTGTCTGGCCATAATGCCTCTTTATACAGTGTTTAGTCCAATATAGTCACACCCAGACAGCAGACTGACAGCTACTAATCTGCTTTTTATCTTTAAGGTTTGCTCAGCACTTCACTGTCCTCATCAGAGCAGTGGCGATGTGAGCCAGTTGCCCTGCACTTAAAAGGGTGTATAGTCTTGCCATTAGTTGTTATTGGGTATTGCAGTAGTGAGGCAAGTACAGTCTAATGAGGGATTATGGACTATGTAGTTGTAACATCTATCCACTATATGATGACTCTAAATTGATTAGAGTAGTCAGTCCTCTTGCAAAAAATGTTCTAGCTAATTGTTTTTGTTTTGTTTTGTTTGAAATGACAATACACATTGATCTATGTACCAGCAAAGGAGCATTAAAGGTACTACAGTAAATTCCAGACTATAAGATGCTCCTTTTTTCTCACACTTTGAACCCTGAGGCTAATAAAACGATGCGGCCCCACTCTCGGGAGAGCTTGAAATCTGCTGAAATTCTCCAAGACATTGATATCAGACAGATAGGACAGCGTCTCTTTTTGCAGGAGACATGCACAGAAGAGCGTGGTGAGAGTTGGGGGGTGGAAGGGTGGAGGAAGATACTCATTCAATTGTGTTTTGAACAGTTATTTTGCGCTTCATACCCACACACATGGAAACCCACACACACTTCATACGCACACACATGGAAAACACACAGAGAAATGCAGATGATGGAGCTTTTAAGTTAACAGCAATTGATGTGGCTGTGGAAGAAGGAAACAGAGCTGCTACACATGAGCTCTGCATCAGTGAGTTGATGGTGAGATTTTGGCGACAGCAGTGTGACGAGCCTGACTCAATGAAAAAAGACGACAAAAGAGAGGCAATAAAAGCAGACAGCCCAAACTTAAAAATGTTCTTAAAGATGAGGACACCTGTGGGCTTATATTCAGGTGCGGCCTATGTACAGTTTTAAAATTTAGTAAAAATTTTGTTGATGTGGCTTATATTCAAATGCGCTCAATAGTCCAAATAATATGGTATGTAACTTTTTGGTTGAGGGTCCCTCACTTGCTTGTTTCTATGGATATGTTAGTGCTCTGCCAAGAATGTTTCACAGTGTGACATTAACCAGTTCTACCTTACATTTATTCAATTATAGCTAGTTTGATAGCTCAAAAATACCTTAAAAAACACAGATTTCCACAAATCTGACCAGTATCTTGGCCTGGTTTGGTCTCCATGATGGTAGAAAATATAATGCCATACTGTGGAATATTCCAGCATTCAATTAGACAACATACAATTAGCATAACCTATCAAATAGTTATACTACTCAGAACAAGAGAGACCAGTGAAAACAGCACATGATGAGAATTCAATCTCCACACACGATTATCTTTATTTTAGGCACAATACTAGCTGTAGTAATAAAAAAAACTAATTTTGCACTTTTTCAGTTTGAAACAATAACCCACTGCGGTATTGTCCTGACTGAAAGGGGGCATTGAGTCACAAAGGAGGGAATTTGCAAAGAAATCATTTTGTTCTTGTCTGTGGTACAAGCCTGTGTGTGTCAGTTAATCCTGGTGCCACAAAAGCCAGGATGACGCTGGAGTTTGCTAACACCGAGGCCCTTTGTGTCTGCAGATGAGTCATTATTCATTATATGTGCTGACCTATCACACACGCAGGTAATTACAGCCTGTCAAAATGCTCTTCACTGCAGACCTGCTTTTAAGGAAAAAAAATGTTTATCATATTCAGGTGGCAAATAATAAGACAAAGAATCAGGCCCTAACCCTAACCTGTTCTACTCCAGGCTATAATCCTAAATGCCCTTTAACCTTAATACTAACCCTAGTTTGTCTTGGGACCAATGAGTGACCAATGAGTCCATTTTAAACTTGAAAATGTCTTATTCTTTTGTAATTTTGCAAATATAGTACATTTATAGTAGTAATTGTGAGAGTACAGTAACAGGGATGTGTTCATTGGTTTCAGTTTCCTGTTTATAAACACAATTTGAAAAGATATAATATTTTGTTTTGAATTGTTAATATTTCAATGGCAATGGTCCTCATTTTTCATCAGTCTGAAACCTATAATTCCATTTGCAAGTTTATCCCTACATCAGACTTTGCACACAACCAATGTCCTGAATGGCAGCCACATCTCCATCGATCTGCCCCAGCTGACTGACACTTACAGCAATGAACTACCACTTTGTGTTTGTGAATATCTAGCAGCATTTTGTTCACAAATAGCAGCAGAGGTGCTAGGTGCTTTCGACATAAATAGTGTCACACCACTGATTTACCAAATAAACGTACCCAAAACAGCAATAGCCTGAACAAATGCAATCTCACAAGTTTGAAAAACTCAAATCCTGCGGCGATCCAGCTGGCATCACATGGTACAACAAGTTCAGCCTCTGGAGAAATTCCCTTTGGCAAATAGGCCATGACTGTGCAGTTTCAAAAACAGATGGACAGAATCAAAGACAAATACATCGTCAAGCTTCTCATTTACATACAGCTACACAATGCCTTATCATGATGGCCGTTTTCTTTTTACTTCAGGTCTTTAATACCAAGTAACAAAAACATTTTAGGAGAAATTAGATGATAAAAAAAAATAATAATAATAATAATAATTTTCCTCTTGCTCCCTGGACCATCTGCTGTCCTTCTTACTGGGTGCAATCATGACTACAAATGCCAGTCTCTGCCTCCTTAATACAGATGAGGGATAGAGTTGTCATCTGAGGAAAGCTTGAAGGGATTTCTGTTTTATGGTGAGTGTAGTGTCTTGATGACTAAGCAGTGGTTTATTGGCAAGGGTCAGATCCTGTGAGATTCTAACATCCTGCTCACCATGTGTTAGTGTGAGTGGATGAGTTATGGATGGGGATTCCTTATTAGCGCTGTAGTGAGATAACATGAGTGTACTTATCTCGACCTTCAGGCTAAACGAATGAATAGGATTCGACACAGGGAAACTATGCCCTCATTTAGCTTGTTTCTTCATGGCTTAATTAATGAAAGACAGTAATTAGATAGGAATGCACTGGAGGAGTCCACAATGTCATATGGCTGTATTCAGTGACTTACCCCTTACCATGAATTCAATAATTTGTAATTGAGTAAAGAAAAAAAATACATATAGGCCCATTACAACTTCAGACATCTTGTCTATAGATTGGGTTTCCTTTTGGAGTTGGTTAAATGAGGAGTACCCATGTTCAGGATTAGGAACGGTCCTGTTCCTATAGCGATGCTGATACTTTGACTTTAAGTAGCTACCAATACCCAATATCAACTAAGACCAGCGCAGAGACATAAAGCGCATATGGTAAAAAAAAAAAAAAAGAAAGATTCAAATCATATATATCAAATAATTTAAAGTAAATGCAGAACAACTTTGGAAGAATACAAGTTCAATATGGAGTAATTTTGGACCAACTTTGGCCAGTAAACTATCTTATTACATCAGTTTATAGACCAAAATGAGGTATCAACTGAATATTTGCTCCAATATACGAAACCAGTATCATATTGGTGAACCACTATTCAGGATCGAGTAATATATACCTTAAATTTATAGTAGCGTTGCATCATTTTGCGTACTCTACTGTGTAATTACCACTCACCTCTCAGCGCTTCTCCGCCTGCACGTTGACTTTGCTAATTCTCTCCAAAGCTAATTTTAAAAGCCCTTTAAAGATAAGGACATTGGCATTTAAAACCTGCTGTTTGTAAGTGTCTTCTCGAGTTGGAGCACAGATAGGAGCTGGAAAGTGCAGAGGGAAGTGACGCACTGGGGACATAAGAGGCAATAGAGTCTCTATATGCACCAAGCATTCTTCAACACTGACTGTGCAAACCAGTGACACATGAAATATGAGAGACAGTAGCACTCTGCACTATTTATAGCAGCTGCTGGAGAGTCAGAGAGAGATAGAGGAATCTGCCACACTACATACACCCCAGGGCAGAGCTAGCATTACTTTTTCACTCGCTAAAGAGGAACAGTGACCGAGACGTGCACATATGTCAGGGAGATTGCAATGCCGTTCATATAGAGATGGTGACTTGGTGTGGAAAGATGCACAATACGAGTCTACTTTTGTCAACAATATAATGCTCTACTACTCAGATATTTTGCAAGAAAAATGTTTTTACTCAGTAGATTTCAAATTAGTATTGATCCCAGTCCCAATCTCAGGAGATGTGGCAGTTCTAGTAACAACAGAATCATTTAATATATTTTTATGGCAACAGCAGCTGAATGGTTACTCCGTGCCTCACAGCAAGAAGCTCACATGTTTAATTCCAAGGCCAGTTAGGGACTTAGTGGACCTACATACATTCATAAATGTTTCCAGTTTCTAAAATTCCCATCAACCACATACAGGCTGTAAGCTTATCTTCCAATTAGGTATTCCTGACCATAAACCCATAGCTCAAGATCTGGAAAAGAGTCCCTATGTGGATGTGTCAAATGCAAAGGACATCATTTCTCTATGAGGACAAAAAGTGTGCCTTAAAGCGACAACTCAGAATTTTGGACATAGAGCTTCATTTCCTAGTGAGCCAGAGTGTTGGAGACGTGTGGAAACACTTTTTAAAATTTTCCATCCGGTCCTTGTATTTGCAGAGTTTGCTGGTGCTAGGCTAGCGCATAGCAATGGTCATAGTTAGCCTGCCACTAAAAACAATGTTACCCACTCCACAAAGCACCCCAAGTAAAAAATTATAACGTCAGACTATCGATGTAAATGCCTGTGTCAAGAGAATAAAGTTTCAAATAAAACTAACCTTGCACCGCATGAAACGTCGCATGTTGAGGGACTATTTTCTCATATATCAGTCCACCGCTGCCAAGATTTCTATCAGGAAGTACAACTCACTGCTGTTGTTCAGACATACATCCTTCACATGTAAGGTTACTTCTAAAATTATTCTGTTGACACAGACATTCACATCGATAGTTATAACTGTTTTGCTTCAGGTGCTTTGTGGAGTGGGTAAGACTGTTTTTAGTGGCAGGATAACTATGGCCATTGACATGCACTAACCTAGCACCAGCGACCTCTGCAAATACAAGGACTAGATGGAATATTTTTAAAAAGTGTCTCCACACATCTCCAAAACTCTGGCTCACTAGGATATGAGGCTCTATGTCCAAAATTCCAAACTGTTCCTTTAATAATAGTGATGATGGATGCAAAATGTAACAGTATTTAGTGTTCCTTAAAAGTAATATCAGAATTTAGTTAAAGGTGCATTAAGTAACTTTTCTGGCAGAGAGTGCGCCTTGTTTCCATGGAGATGTTATTGCTTTGCCTTGATTGTTCTACAGTATGGTATTCAACTTTAAGCAGCAAAGCAACAAAGTTAATGGTCACATCTGTGGACAAGTAATCCCAGTGTGGAACACTACAGTAGAAAAGTTACATAGACCTCCTTAAAACACCCAGGCAATACCATAAGGTCTCCGTGGAAACCAGAAATTCCCACTGAGAAGAGTTTATTTAACATGTTCAAACCAGTGTCAGATTCAAACAGATGCTCTGAGTGAGGCTCTGGTCCATTGTGTTGCCTCTCTGTGAGCACTCCAACCGATGCACATCTCCTCCATGTTGTTGTTGAAGCAGCTGAACTGTCTGAGGGCTGCTGGGAACACGGCAGCATGTCCTGTTCTTCTGGAGAGATAATTGCGAGACGGGGCCAAAGAAAGACTGTGGCAGACCAGCCTCACAGCTCAAAACACTGTGTTCAATGTGTGACGCTTTGGAAAGAGAGAGATTCAAAAGTGTGGCTGATCAAACAGACTGTTGGGCAATAACCACTCAATATTGTACAAATGAACAATTCAATGGGAAGGCAAAAATGGCTGAAAACAGTAGAAGATTAGCATTGATTCTATGTTGTAGTGGTGAAGATATAGGGCATTCACAATCCACTCATTGTTATATTAGAATGACACACCCAGGATAAGTATTACAGAAATATAAAAGCATTTGGCTGGAACAGTCCCTATCTCACAATGGGACTGGACCAGGACAGTGACTCAGGAGGTGAAGCAGAGGTCATATCCTGAAGACTGATTATTCAACTCTTTCTCCTGTTCATATTGTTCAGCGAGTCTAGAGGGAAATCAACCAACACTGCTTTATGTGTTGTTGGTGGTTTGAGATGCAAGGACAGCTGACAGTGTATGTACAGTTCTCTTAGTCCTCTTATTAAATTTGACCTAATTTATAGCGAATAAAATCATACATTTTGTGATTTCTTTCAGAATCAGTGCATCTCCCGAGTTACATGCTAAATGGTATTATGTCATCATCACATTTCAGAACGTGAACCTATTTTAGCCTTTTGATCTGGCAAAGAAACAAACCCACAAATATATATTTTTTGCATATGAATATTGCATTCTTTATGTCTTCTCTACTTCTCATTCAGTAACTCAAGGTTTGTTTCCAGAGGTGTTGGCTGCATTGCTCAAATTGACATTGTCTCCCGTGATGTCACTTACTCCAGAGATAAGCTGTTCAAAGCAGGTTGTTGCCTTATGCACGGAGCTACAGGAGCTAGTGTGTGTTATTGTCGCTCAAGGCTGGCAATGCTAATGCTACCACTGCTGAGAAAGACTACAGGAGGTCTTTGTAAAGTTGCCCTCCCTGTGCTGTTACCTTACAGCGATGTGATGGTTTATTCAAATATATGACTTTGGTAATGGCAATGATTAAAACAGACACTACCTTACCATTATTTTATTACATGGTTTGAAGAGTCTCATCAAAGATGATCTATGCAAAGATGACTTCATTGGTATGGTAATGACAAATAAGTATCGAATGGAGTCTGATTTGTCTTGATGTTTAAGAATTGCATAAAGGCATTTTCCACCAAGTTACACATTGTTCTTTCCATATTCCACTATAGAAAGCAGCTAATGAGGCGCTATTGTGAGCAGCAGTGGAGAAGTAGTTGCTACCACTGACAATTAAGCGACTATAAGCCAGTACAATAAGCCATATGGGGAAAACAACACTGCTATAGAGTATTCAGTAAATGGTACTCATATTTTAAATAAAGGGTGTTTTATTTGATGAGGTCTTGTCATTGTATCAGATTTACAAACAATAGTGTATTTGTCTATGTTCATGAATGAATGAATGAATGAATACTGTTTCATTCACACATGTTAAATAAATACAAACACTGCATATTCTCAGAAGAGTTCTCAGAACACACTCTGTTCCACCTTTTGATATCATGTGGCAATACATTAAGGGATCCATTGTGTTTTTAAACTCCATACACCTTCACTCAGTGGTGGGCTGTCAGAGCCAACAGGGCCTTCTCTGTTAGCCCAGACATTTCAACAAAAATGTAAAACTAATGACTTTATTACATCCCACCCGTATGGCTGTGGCACCAAACACTTTTATGACTTTGGATTAGTTAAACATTATTACACGTCATATCAGATCATTATAGATGATCTAATTGAGCATCAGCAATTTTGACCAGGCCTCAAAAGCATACAGCACAATCAAGCTTTTAGTAACAGTGGTAAAATGTCCAATGTGGATGTCAGAAGATATGCCCTGCCAGGTGTCACATGAAAGATAAGTTTGCATTGTAGCCTTTTAAAACGCCATCATGCAGCCCTCTGCAGACTTGATTGTTCAGTGCCATAGTGCGCACGAGGCACAGGGTAAAGGACGGAATCACGCTTTTAAAAACTGTGCTAACTTGTCCAATGTTAAGAGTAGCTTTCACCAATTAACCTGCCTGCTAGAGTCGTAGTAAAATGTGACCGTAAGGCGGATAACAGATACAGGTACTGAAAGTTAATAGGCTGAGCTTATATAGTGTAGTGGTTAAGATGATGGACTTTAGTTGTTTTCTTTACAAGTGATGAGTTCGAGGCCAACACACACTCTTTACTAAAATTTTTAGAACCTGTTTATCATAGTCAATAAAGGACACAAAACAACTTATAGGCACATGTGTAACTGTAAGCCTTAATTTACTTTATTCTGAAGCAAACGTATTTATCGCAGCCATGCCAGACACAAGTTTGATTGGAATCACCTTTGTTCTTGTCAAATCTGCAAATGTACATTAGATACAAATGATAAAACATCTTGGGGTGCATATGCCTGATGCAGCCTGAGGGTAGTGCAAAAATATGAACACCAGTGTCAACAAAGGTGTCAGTGCAGTCAACAAAAGCTCTAAATATTATGGAATATCTTCAGTGCATGTGTTCTACATACATTAAACCGAGCTGGCTCGGCCCTGCTTCAGTGCCACCTCCAATGCACCTCCGCAGGTGAGCGCACCGGCTGAGTGGCTGTATTTGATCACTCTGACATCTGTAGGCCACAGACACTTATATATAAATATGGGCAGCTGGCCCAGGTCTCGAAGACACGGTCCGCCACTGCCTTCACTACAATCATTTGGAGACTTTCACCCCTGGAATTGCCTATCCCTATTGAACACAAGGTAAAAGGAGCTGTTAACTTGAAAACTTCCACTTTGTAACATCACAAGATGGAACAGAGCATTTTGAGATTTGGAGATGTAGACAGATCAAATAAAGGATAAAGAAACATTTGTGAATAAAACAAAACACAACTCAAGGTATGTTTTTGAGGCGGTAACATAGCATAATACAGGCACTTTAACAGAATGGATCTAATTTAATTTTGAGGAACACAAAAAGAATTATGCACATATTTTTCCTGTTATACTGCTTAAAATATATTATGGCATTTCTTAAAAGTGATGCTACGTTTTTTCCTAGAATGCCCCACAGTGCGGCATTAAATCAATCCAGCTTCTAAGAGACAAGCATTCAAATAAAGTAAATTTTCAAGGTATTTTGAGTTAAAAAAAAAAAAAAAAAAAAAAGGTGTAAATGGATGAAAAATATGTTAACCCTCATACTGTGGAACATTACAACAATAACATATCCGTGGAGATATCTAGGCTCTCCACTTGAAAGTTATATAGTGCAGATAAGATAATGCCCCAGTTTTGTTCATCCATCTAATGTTAATTCCATCATGTAAGTATTATTCAAACAGTTTTGTTGTATTGCTCAGTGTGAATTCCTCTGTGGTTTTGGAAAAGACTATTGTGAGTTTTAATTTGTCTTAGCCCACTGTTTATCGGCGTCACTGTAACCTCTGTAATTATCGCATGTGGTGAAGACGCTTGCTCACTCGGAGGATCTGACGGAAAGATGTTTAATTCATGATGGCGATCGTATTTTTAGCTGCCGGGGGGCTGTTGTTTGGAGACAGAGATGTATCGTTAAACAAGGGATACGTTGTAATGAAGAGGAGTATCAAGTCTTGAGTGAGCACTTTGTGTTTTCTTTTTAACTTATATCCACTGGGAAGATGCACGCAATAAAGATTTTTGCTTTTTTAGACTTGAACTGCATATGACTACTAATTTCTCCAAAAACACATCATTAGATTTAAGATTTTAGGCTTACTAAAAATTTGCCTTATCTTTACTAGTTTTGTAATTTTAGTGAAGGTCATAATTTTATTTCCTAGTTGGACACGAGCAGCAGTTACCTAGCAACCATAAAGTTTAAGGGCCAAAGCTTTAATCTAATTTAGTTACACAAGAGTTATTATTTGACAAATAAAAAAAATGCCAACAACTATGACAATAAATTTTGTTAAATCAGTGTTTAAACTGTCAGAATTGATTGACAGCTGTTGACAGGAAGAGATATTCTATAGAACTCCCTGCTTTTTATTTTCTACTTTTCTTCACAAACTGCCACTTGGCTGATATGAAATTATGGTCAATATTTATCTCAGGTAGTATTCCACCAAACCAAGTAATAAGATTCAAATATATGAATCTTTCAAATGCACTTTAAGGGAAGCAAAGCAACTTCTAGTCTTTTTAGTCTTTTCTCATATATGGTTCACCACCTCCTTGTCTCCATGGAGATGTTATTGCTTGCCCTGGATTGTTCCATGGTATGACTTTAAAAATTTCCATCTAGCATTTATTGATTCCTTGTGTTTCTGTTGCTCAAAAGTACAACAACTCATTCTGTGAATAGGGGCAACTCTCCACAAATCTAAATTGTAATGAAACATGGTGCTCTGACCTGTCTATCTCATTTCCATGGAGACATTAGGTGGCGGACTTTCACTAGAAATGTTACGCAGTGTGCCTTTAAAATGTTCTGTATACGGCAGGATCTAAAATATTACAATAGAATCTTGGAGAAACAAAGACAAAACTAGCTATGAAATGTGTCTTGACTTGATTTTTTATTTTTTGTATGCTTATTGTTTTTGTAAAGATGGATTAGCCCCAGCACATAGCAATAGACAATGCTGACTCTACAATCCCATCAATAAATCAGTAACACTTTAAGGCCATGTATTATTTTAAAGCAGTATCACAAAGACATTACTAGGCATATGGGTTGAATAGAATGTGAATGACTGGCTTAGACACTTGCGTTTTACTGCTCAAATCATAACCAGCAGAGGTCTCCCACGACTCTGCTAAACTTAGGGCTTGAGGCTGTTCAAACCAGTGTGACCAGAATATGCTTTCCCTTTAACATCTTCATTATGGATTTTACTCTCAGTCATTCCTAAATTTCTTAGTTTAAAGTATGTATATCTCAGAGTAGTAAGAAACATGCTTACTTCAACTTACTTCAACTTTGACTTTCATATTTAGTTAAAGGTGCACTAAGTATCTTTTCAGGTGGATAGTACGCTACCTGCTTCATGTTATTGTTTTGCTTGGAATTTACATAAACTTGTTGCATTTATTTAATTACAGGTGTTTTTATTGCTCAAAATATGAAAAACTTATATTCTTACTATGATAGTTGTACCTGTAACTTGGCCTTGTAGCGTTACCTGCTTGTCTCCAGGGAGGTATATGTTTAATGTCATACTGCTGTCGAACAAAAAAACTGGAAATGTGACATAGTTTTAAGATCTATTCTCAAAAGATCTATAACTCAAAGGCCAAAATTAAAAACTGGGACTAAGTCATGGGCCAAACTAATATTATGCTATTTTCTGATCAATGTTATAATGCTGTTTCCTCATCACAAACCTACCTGGAGTTGTGTTTTGTTTCATTCACACGCAAACCCTACATATTTTTCTCTCAAACTGAAAACACTCCACATTGTGATGCCACTGTGTTTTAAAACTCCATGCACCTTCACCAGAATTGTTTGGATAACCCCAGCCCTGAAATTGCACATCTCTAATGAACTAAACATAAAATGTACCTGTTAACATGAATACTCACGAGCTGGAACAGAACATTTTGAGCTTTGGAGATGCAGACAAACTCATAATAAACGGTTACTCAAAAATGAGTGAATGAAACAACACATAACTTTAGGTATGTTTTTGATGAGGTAACGCCATTCTAACAAAGCTCACAGGTCAAGTTTGCTCAATATAGGACCTTTAATAGTCTATTTCACTTTGCACATGCAGGAGTCGATGTGATAAATGGATGTATGATTTACGACGGCAGCCTAGTGAGATCAGATTAGTCAATAGGCCAAATATCACGTTCTCATCTCCTTTGTTAACATCTACACCTCGTCATCGTCATGTCATGTGACTCACGCAGATCTGTCAGTCTTATGTGACAGCTCCTGGTGTGCGGAGAGCCAAATGAGCATCCAGGCATCCGCATACTCACCCCAAAGACGTGGTCAAATACGAGACATGTCCTGACTGCAGGGTGTCCTTGAAAGAAATTTTATGGAGACAAACAGTTATTAATATGCATGATCTGAGTCTAGTCCTGGATTAGTTCACTGCTGCAGGATAAACCGACGCAGGAGATTCTTACTGACTCAGCAGCAAAATGATTTCCCCTGGATTTCTTCATCGTGCAGCGGTGTGTGTGGAATTGAACACTGTGATGGCTAAACATTTGTTAGTGTCTAAAAGGCTTAATGAACAATGAAGAAGAGACACAAATAGTCCAATTTAAAGCCTGTTGCTTTGGCTGTAATATTCTTGCCTCTATATCCAGTCCATTCCACATTCTGTTTGAATCCAGCAGGGTTTGGGACTGGACAGAGTAAAAATCCTCCACCCTAACTTAGTGTGATCCAAGCATATTTGTAGATTCTCAAAAATTCATGTGACATTCAGAACAAAATCTATAACATATTTTGAGATAAGCAGCTATGCATCTCTCTGATTGGTTAATCCAACTGTGAAATCAGGGAGACAGGATAGGGCCCAGAACCACTTGTCTTTGTAAAGTTTCAGCAAAGCATGTGGTTCTGGTTGGCCAGGTGAATAATCTTCCAAAGAATGTTCGGATGTATGTTTTTTGTTTCTATGGCATTAGCATGGCTTAACACCTTCAGTGTTAAGCCAATTTTATTATCAGTGTTATATTTTTATTACATTTTTTGTTGTACAGTTAAATATAAATACTCTTTATTTGTGTGAGAACTGAAGCAGCAAAGAATTCAATGGTTCAGTTCCAGGTTAGAGCAGTTGGAGTGCATTATGATATGGAACATTTGAATCGGGCAAATATGAAAATGCTTCTTTCCTGTTTTATGTCAGTCAATAAAATGATTTAATGGCCATTATATTATGGATTTCAGGCTCTATATTTTAAAATGTCAATATGTCTTGATTTAAAGTAGCTTGTATATTGTCAAATCAATACATGCATTTCCCAGTTCTCTTAAAGAACCCCAACAGCTTGATAATTATCCAAAACCATTTGGAGATTTGTTATATTCTTAAACCATATAAATATTGACTGTTTTGTAAAGCCCTCATTTATGTACCTACATGAGAACCAAGTCCCTGGTGTGAGATGTGTGATCTGAGACTTGGATAAAATGTTAAGGGAAAACCAACAAAGGGAATCGACCAGGGGGTTTATTCTGGCTTCATTTTGATTCAAAGCAAAAAGGAATCATGAAAACATTGCTCAATAACACCTCAGAGGCTTATAAAACTTAACTGTACAAATAGTGTAATTAAACAGGGATCCCAGGAACAGTGTTACAGAGTCAGTGGGTCCCTGTTCAGCCTTTGAGTCTTCTTATGAGGTTTTCACCATCAGCACAATTGGAAAACACACAATGAACCCCAAAACAATGATTTATGAAAATGCAATAATGTCATCAGAGATTTTAGTGTTTGACAAAAATAGTCTTTCTTGTGTGATCTATTTGAGATTATATATATTTTTAAGGGTTCCAAACAAGTATTCTAGTGTATGTATGAATGCTTGTAAGATTTTGTCAAAGTAACAGGTACTGACTAAAATAGCTGTATATATTTTGTTGCTAATCTCTGTATTTTTCATTTAGGCAGATATGCTTCATGTCATTCAAACAAAGAACATTTCTGTTTCCTAGTGAAACTCATAATTAATATTACAGAATCACCAACCCTGCTCATTAAAGTCTTAATTTAATAGCCGTGTGCACATGTTAAAATTACTTTCATGCTTTGTACTGTGCATAAATAATGTGCAGAAGTGAGGTAATTGTATGATAATAAATATGATGGCTGGAGCCGGAGTGGGCAGAGGATGACTCACCGTGAGTGCAAATGTGTGTGTGAAGTGACTGGTCCCTGGAGATGGTGGCTCTAGTATCCCTGGCACCTTAAACGCATCGCTAATTAAAACAGGATCACAGAGTACACTGCTAATTGAAATACAATAAGAAACAACCATAGCTTTCAAATGAACACAAACTTGCACTGTGAAGTTTCATATTCTCACCTTGTGTTAGAAATATTACCAAGATTCCCTCTTAATCTGACTGTATCACCGTGTTAACCTTTATAGGTTTAGTATAAACAGTTATGGGCTGCTGCATGACTGGCTTGGTTTCTCATTTGAAGTTAATGCCTTGGCTGTACATTAAGGTTATGGCTACTTCTTGGAATTCCACAGTTGGTCTTGAGTAAACATCATTATTTTTTATTACATAGTTGGCAACCGGTAAACATCTTCAACATATGCGCCCAGAATAGATGCAACTGTTTTTAAATATTCTTTATTTGCCAATGGATTTCAGTTATAGTTTTGCTGATGAGGGATATAAAGACTTCTCTTCCATTTTGTATTTGTATTCTTTTTTGGTGTGGCTGTTGTCCAATTTGGTTCAAATATGGCAAATATCCATCAAGCTGCAGTTAAGCTAATGGGTAATGGTATATTGTCAACTTTGTGAGGGACTTTATTGCCTATTTTTCAGTAGCGCATAATTTTAAATTATTGTCTGGCTGATGTTTTCATAAAAAATTATATTTGTATGCCATTCACAAATTGTAAAAAAAAAGCAAAAAACATCTTGCAATATAAATCTTCTTTGGCCTCATTCAGTACTACAAAATTCTTAAGATTAAATGTGCACTATACTACTGCTACTTGGCTGTAATTGAATTAATACAAAAAATATTATCTCCATGGAGACAATCAGGTGGTAAACCCTTGATCAGAAAAGTTACATAGTGGACAGTTATAAGGTTAAGGTTGCTCTACACCCTCCTGGACTCACATTCCCACACTGATGCCCACTGGCCCTGGTACAAGGAGTAACATGAATTTTTGATGGCCGAAGATTCTTGTTGTTAACTTGAACATCTTTTTAGCTCACCATTTTGTGTTGCACAGACAAACTTATTTTTACTGAGCACCAACATTAAAACTTTGTAAATGTAAAATGTGTTGCAGTGTTTGACCAACTTTCGCTGTATGTAACTCAGTAGCAATGTCAAGTAATGCAAGCAATGATGGCTGTACCAACATGGAAACAGCAGAACCTTTAGACCAATCAAATCCAAGCGCGGCATAGGTCCAAAGCCTGTAGTAATTACACTGTTAATCTGAGCGTTGAAGCGTTGTTTGAAAGTGGAGCTGTGGACACAGGGTCTAGACAAAGGGACAGATGACGAGTAAAAAACAAAACAAAACATTGCAGCTTGTTCTAATGAGGCGACAGGGGACTGGCCGTCACACACAACAAACAGGAGCTTCCCACAAGCATACAGCAGACACACTCCACTGCCTTTGTGAACAGTACTACACCCGTGTACTGCACTGGGTATGACTTGTACACGTACTCTCAGGAAGGTAACTATTATTATTTGTAATAAAGGACTCAGTGGAAAGTAACTTCTATTTTACTCACTAAAATATATACCTCATGCTTTCTAGAGTATAATTTTGGGAATAATATTTAGTAAAAATGTTATCTGTGAAGCTAGGATGAGAGCAATACAGTTAACAAAAGTGAGTCTATACAAGTAATACAGTAGTTGCGATAGGAACTATATCTAAATATAGCTAAAAGCAGAAAACAGTTCATTATATTGAACTGAAAATATATTAATAATACAATGAAAACAGTTGGGATACATTTTAAATGCAATTCCCATAGTTGGTTAGCCTCCATTTTTTAAAGATGCCTAAAAAAAAGCAAACTATAAACTAAATGGTATAGTATGATATGTGTTTGCTACTAAGGTGAACTGACACACATACTGAATTAATAGTATGTTTTAAACCAAAAGTGACTTCATACAAAGTTGTCATTGAATAGTTTCTTACTGATGTAACTGTACTTTTGCTTCTATTGGGTAATAAATAGTTTAGAGTAGATCAGAGATGTCTGTTGACTGCTGTCTCAGACCACACTGATGAGATTAAAGGGTCCATAGATTAAAGTCAATATTCCCCATGTCAACCATGTCAATCAGACCTGTCTTTACAATGTTACAACAACGACAGAGATTAGTGCCGAAATGCAGCCCTAAATACTCACTGCATTATACCACAAACATAAATATAGACTCTAAAAATCCAAGATTACACTACAGGGGAATAAAGCCTTTAGGCCTAATCCATATTGTAAATCTTGTCTGTAGCCCGGATGCAGACCTCGATAACCTACATCCAGTGGTTATTGGGGAAAGCTGCTTTGTACTGGTCAGTGCTGTAGTCAAGGCTGGAGAGTTGACCTATATTTGGCTGCTGTTCCTGTCTGCATAGCTAAAATCACCACTTATAGAAAAGATCTGCTGTCATATACTGTCCATTATTGCTGTAAGACTGAATTGGCGTTATGCATAACAAGAATCTATAATGATACAAGCACAACAAGTCCAGAATAGGAACAATTTTCCACATCTGAACAGGAATTCAGAAACTATTCTTTGAAATTGCAGTTTTCTTATTCTGTTCTGTCAGACGGATTTCACTGACAACACCTCTTTATGTAGCATTTTTCATTCATCCTTTAGTCTCCAAGTTATTTCTGTAGCAAGTAGAAAGTAGAAAGTGGCTGCTAATCCAACAGTCTTTCTGAAAACACACACAACACATGCTGTTGCAACAAGAAATAGAGAGACTTAAATGTAACCAGTTCTAACTAAAATCGTAGAGTTACGTCAAATAGAGTTAAGATACAAAAAGAGGTGTAAAAATAATAAAATACAACAATATGGATGAATTCTCTTGCTCAAGGACACAACTAAGCAAGCATTGGTCTGAGCTGGAATTGCCTTTGGGTTTGATGTAGACGACTCAAACCACTGCACTGTCCTGTCAACTGCACAATGACCAATAACCAAACACCTTATGGAATTTCAAAAATCTAATCTAATGACTTTTACATTAGTTTTGTATGCTACCGAAACTGCCATGGTTGTTTCAACTGCCCAAAAGCACAGGGCTACACTCTGAGTCAAAAACTACAAACACAAATATCATCTTCAGTGTCTTCATTGGATTACTTTCGTTGTTATAGTGACAATTTTATTTTATTTTTGTGCCCTTTAGGGAATGAAGGGATTTTTTGGCAGCACAAGATAAGCAATGGCATAAATCAGTATTAAATAACTATTTGATTATTACACACTACTCTCAGTCATATGACAAGGATGTTTGCTCTAAATAGATTTCAAAGGCAGCTTTTATCAAAAAAAGACCACAGATGAGTATCTGATAAAAATGACATGGTACTTAAAATTTCTTTAGAAGATTCCTTTGACTCAATCTGAAATTTATCACAATTTCGTTTTGCCCTCTACAAACTATTTTAATCATCCCATATTATACAAAATTGACTTTTGTGAGCTTTTAGCAGAGTTGGGGACATGCAAGTTTTGACTTGGACTCAAGTCAGACTTGAGTCACTATTTTTAGGACTTGACTTGATAAAATAGACTAAGACTTGGGACTCTACTTGGACTTGTGAAGCACTTTTAAATCTGAATTCTTTCTATTCTGACTGCAACGATTCACACTAAGACATTTAAAAAGGAAAAATTAACACAATTAATTTCTGCAACTCTTATATAAATACTCATATATAAATATACTATGATTTTTTTAAGTACAGTTGAGATTAAAGTTGAGATTTTCATTCACATGTTTGAGTAACAATTTGTTATTATTCTGTGTACATCTCCAAAGCTCAAAATACCCTGTTCCATCTTGTTAGCTCATGTAGTTTTAGTTTTCAAGTTAATAGCTACCTTTTAGTTTTAGTTTAGTAGAAATTGACAATTGGCCAGGGCTGAAATCATCTAAAAGATTCTAGCAAAGCTGTATGGAGCATAAAAACACAGTGGAGCAAATCCTGTATTACCACATAACATCACAAGTTGGAAAAGAGTGTTTCTGTTTGAGAGAAGAGAGAAACAACAACACAACATAGATCAGAAAATAGTGTAAACATGGGCTTGTTAAGGATCAATCTATAGGCATTCTTGATTACTGTAAAAATCAACTCTGAAAACATGTCAGAAGTTAGCCACTGTGAGACTAAGAAGTATAAAAGCGGAGGTGCACAGAATATCAAGTGTCCATGGCGACAAAAGGTCACATGGGTCGCTGATTGTCTTTATGGGCGACTGTATATTGTGGGAGAAGAGAATGGGATTGTGGGTGGGCTCAGGTGCGTTCAAGCGTCGCAGGTTCAAATCAAAGCCACAACCTCAGGTCACCCTCCTTCTGTCACCCTCCGCTGCCTAATAAAACCAGAATAAATCCAAGAGAGAGCTGTCCGGGCAGGTCATAACAAGGTGGAAAGTAGAGGAGGAAGTTTCTGAAATAACATTTGTTTTTTGTAACAGAGAGAGTCTATATCATACTTTTTGAACTAGCCCACTATTTTGCTTTTGTATGGTTAGCCATGTACAGCTAGCAAACATTTGTAGTTTTTGTTATTTATTTATTTATTTTTTTAATATGTGCCAGTGGAGCAGGCTGTGTCTATTTGATGTCAGCCATAAAATAGTTAATGGCAATGAACTGGTAAACTAAATTTTTCCTGTGTAATTTGTAGTTGCTAACATAAAAATATGTTGATCCTGCTTCAATAAAATTATAAGAATGTGTAGTGTAAAACCTCAGTAAGTAGTTTTCCCATAAGTAAACTGATAGTAAACAGTTTAATCATGTTATACTAGTTTTCATGTTATTTTCTATACATTATAATTGAACAGATATTTTGAAAGTTTTCATGCAACAAACCTAATCACAATGAATAAAAATTGATTTCAATATTTTTATGTAATTCACCATTGTCTCTAATTGTCACAACACTAGGTAAATTTCATAATGTCCAATCTCTCGAAAAGGATCTGACTTAGAATATGGGCAGTCAGCAAAAATGTTTAAAGTTTAAAGTGGGATGCCTGAGAAAGAGGGTTAAATATGACCAAGAATAGAAGAAGCACTAAGGAGTTATAAAATATTCAAGAGAGATGAACAACAGTGGGGCTTTTTTTCAAAATGGATGACGAGTGACGGCAGGTCAGCCATATTAGCAGCTTTTACTGACCATCGCTGTGGTTGTTGATTGTTGTATTTCCCACACTTTTGCCTATACATGAATGAATTGTTTCTTATAAAAGTTAATAACAAACAACTGCAAAAACTCGGAGAACGAGTGCATGACAAATGATCAGTTGAGAAGTAGAGGAACTAATGGCTGATGACCTCAGCAGATATTTTTAGGCTGATATGTAGGGCTGATTTTGTCATTTTCCTCTAATGATCTAATTAGAATTCAGTACGAACTCATCCGCAACCTTGTTTTACTACAAACTGTGTAGAGAGCAGTGTAGTCAAATTTTTTGCAGTACCCTCTTTACTAAAGTGTTCAAATAAAGATTTATGCATATATTTTTCATGCATATGTAAGCAGCTTTTTGGGCCAAACAAAATATCGGTCTATCTCTATTGAGAAGCTTATCAGGCTGTGATTGTCTGTGACAGGAGGTGGGAAGCTTGAAAATAAAAGTGTTTTTCTTGAAATTGCACAATTTTGTAAGTGAAAAACAACTAGCAAACCAACAACAATTTGACAAGTAAACACTCAAATGAATACAGCTAATTCATAGGGAAGACACAAATTGTTATTGCATTGAAATTTGTCTTATGCATCCTTCAGTGCTTCCTTAAGCTCTAGGTTTGGTCTTCCTCAGCTGAAGGATTTGACCTGTTGGGTATGCTTTTGCATTGGGTAACCTCTTTTAATCCCTCTGTTTCTTCCTTTCCTATAGAACTCTACTCTCTTCTTCATTCTCCGTCTCGCGCACTACCCCCCCCACCCCACCCTCTCTCTGTCCTTTTTCCCCTCCTCTTGCTGCCCTCTTTCTTCCTACCACTCCCTCTTTCTCTCTCCCTCTCTTGCTCCCTCCTCTCCCTTTTTCTCTTCCTCTCTTCCCTCCTCTAACACTCCGTCTTGTTCCCCTCCCTCTCCCGCTCTCCCTCTATCTCTTCCCTGACAGGCCTTTCATCAGTGTGTACATGGGCTGATGCTGTGCTTACACCATCTCGGCGCTGCATCAGGATTACACGGCACATGTGAAGAGCCATGTCCTCCTCCGCTCACTCCAATCAGAGCTGACACACGGCACCAAGCATGTGTCTCCATGTGCCTCTATGTGTCTCTGTGTGTCTCCATGTGTCTGTGTGTGTCTACGTGTCTGCAGTGTGTATCTGTGATGGCATGTCTACCACACTGAGGGTAACTTGTTGACTTGAATGATAATGAAGCTGCAATGGAAAGTAGCAACATATTGTACGATGTATATGGAATAAAACCACAGCAATATACATGTGTGGGGTCTAGGACTTTAAACAGGATACTCAATTCTACTGATACTGGAAATAGCACAAAAATGGCCCCACACCCCCCATATTTCGCACACTGCTTTTGGTAAAACATATAGTATTTGTCTGGAAATGCATTCAGGACCTCAGGAATGTATTATAGAAAGTTGAGTATTTTATCTGTAAATAGACTTATTCAGCAATCAAACTTAGTGGAAAACTATGCTTTTGATAGTTACTCAAAATATAATAGAATTTAGTTAGTAGTCCAGTGGTTGACGGTTCAATCCCAGCTCCATCTAATGCATATCTTTGTGTCTTTGTTAGTAAAATCACATTTCTGATTTTATAATCTCTTACTTGCCTTTCCTTTGAGTTTCTTTGAGACATGTCTGTCATTGAAATGAAGTTGTCTCCAATTTTTATATTTTATGAGAAGAAAATTACTTTTATCAAGGCATGGATCTGTCTATGAACACTTACTTGTGACCCCTAGTGGCTGTTTTTCTTATACCAAGTTTCACACAGTAGTTGCAGAAGTATATTTCAAGACATCCCCCTCTTGTTTGCAGTAGTTCTGTGTTTATGCATGTTCTCCCTGTCTTCCACAACAGCATTTGACATGTTGGCATTGCAAGTGGCTCCTTCAGAATAGTAAGAGTGTTTTTCTTATTCTTTCAGGAGGTATGCCAGTGCCTGAGGTGGCGTCTGACACTGCCTGTGCTGCCACCATGTTGAGTCCCGTCCTGAACGCGTCCAACGGAGACGGCTCAGAGTCCGAAACCACCTCTGCTATTCTTGCCTCCGTCAAGGAACAGGTCAGTACTGGGCAGGGAGGAAGAAATTTGAAGAATGGCATTTTTTCTGAGAAGTAAAATGATTTCATCGTAATGTAATAAAACATTTTCAATTTTGATTTGCAATTTATTTTTTCAAAAGCAAGATTCAGTTCACATTTTAGACATGTCCAAAAGCATGTAGCATGAACATGAACATGAACATGAACAGGTAAACTAATACAAAAAGGACATGGCATTTCAGAGGGTTAGCAGGTTTAATAAGACTCTTTGGAGACAGAACATTTTGTTATTTGCAAATAGCTACAGAGTTGGACATCTGGACCAGTTAAGTTGAAAATACTTCATCTGTAAGAGGCTTTCTCAATTTGATGACAGGCAAAACTATTTTCTTAAAACCTATAGTCCATCATTTGAAACCTCATTGCAGAATGAATGAGGGATTAGACCAACATTTAGCAGAGGTGGGACCAAGTCATTGTTTTACAAGTCTCTATAGTAAATCTCTGACCTCAAGTCCAAGTTAAGTCCCAAGTCATCTGCTTTGAGCTTCAAGTCATTTCAAATCTTTAAACCAAAGTACTAAATGTATGTATTTATTTTTTGCAATTTATGATTTTTAAGATAAATTGTACTTAAAAAATCTATGTATATTTATATATGTGTATTTATAGTGTATATAAGAGTTGTAGAAATGTAATTTTTTTCCTTTTTAAATCTCTTGTCAAGATCTTAGTGTGAATCATTATGGTCATAATAGAAAGAAATCAGATTTGTAAGTGCTTCTCAGACCTTCTCAAGTCACAGGCCTCAAGTCCGAGTCAAGTCCCAAGTCAGTGACCTTCAAGTCCATGTCGAATCCCAAGTCTTACTCAGTTTTATCAAATCAAGTCTCAAGTTCTAAAAATAGTGACTCAAGTCTGCCTCGAGTCCAAGTCATGAATTGCAACTCTCCATCTCTGAAATTTAGTATGTAGATTATATCATATTACTTACTACATGATTACAGCGTTTTGTTTTTTTGTTTTGTTTTGTTTGTTTGTTTTGTTTTTTTTTGCTAATTGTGATTTTGACTATTCTTTTTTCATACCATTATGATTTCGCCTTGCAGCCTGACTAAATGTATATGTATGTGTGTTTTGGTGTCATGCTTAATGAAATAAGATTAGCAGGCGGGGGACTGTAGTGTGTATCATGCCCCCCAGTGCTTTTAGGATAAACAGGGCCCAGGGTAAACAGAGTGATGGAGGTTCTCTCTGAGCTGATGTGTCACAAATATGTCGCCTGCACATTTTGAGCTGTTCTGGGATCCACCCGCAGGATACAGCCGCTCCATGTCATCTGAAGAATGCTCTAATGTGGTGGAGGCATCGTTTCCCTTCACTTTCTCAAAATCTGTTTTTTAGACTAATGATAAAAGTGCAGTATCATCTATCCTTGTGGGTTTTACCTGCAGGGGGTGCTACGGGGAATTGTCTTCTTTGGCTTGCAGTGTGCAGTGATTTTAAAGGAAAGTCATACTGAGATTCTAACCCCATAGACACTATATAAATATTAAATGTTATCAAAATGTTTCTAATACAATGTTTGGTTTCCTTGGTTACACAAAAGACCACCAAAGTCCACTGTTTTCTAGCTGCTCTTACAAAAGTTGATATTATTTTACAAGACAAGCCCAACCCGTTTTCCTTAACCAGTACAAATTTGGGCCTAATCTTAACCACACACAGAGCCCACAGCAACACATTCATGGATAAAATGTCTATATTATTTGTATTTATGCAATTGTAGGCTATCTTGACCATAAAATATTTGTGGCAACATGTTTTAAACTGTTAATTTCTGTATGGAAGAAGAGTAGCGCAAAGACAAAGATACTTAAAAAATAAGGACACTTTAAGAAATGTATTGAGGATTAAATGTCCAATCTTTGAAGTGCTAATAAGTGCAAACATTGAAATAAGCTTTTAATGATGTTTAATTGTGAACTGAGGCAAAAACTGCTTAATTTGCTTTTAAAGAGTAAACTAATGAAAATGGAGAGGGTCATGTGGGTAGAGGTGCGTCCTGGTGAAGGTCTGCGGGGTAGGGTCCTTTGGGTGAAGGTCCGCAGCCAGACTCTCTTGTTAATGTCTGTTGTATTTCATGTTTTAATTAGAGAGTTGTCATTGGAACATATTTCACATTGGAGCTGATAATGAATTGATGGTCCAACAGATGGCGTGATAGACTGACATGGACACACTTACAGCCTATGCTGCTACCAAATGTGTTAAACTAGGACTTACACTCTTCTCTTTATTGCTTTGACTTGGTAGATCCACATAATGGTATTAAACATAGCTATCTTTTGTTTTTATAGTTCAAAAACACTCTACTTCATTTATGTTACTGTAAGCAGGCTCATCTTTCTTCAGATCTGACCTGTTAACTGCTGTCTCCATGGAATATGTTGTTGATGCTTTAAATTAAGGTTCCTTGGTAAAGCCATTAATAAACACTATTCACTGTTTTTGGGTATGTTTAAACTTTTGATTGGAATGAACCCAATAAAGCATGTGTGCAGATTTGAGAGCTGGACACAGTGACATGCATATCAAGCAGATATTGAAAAAAATTTATAAAAGAAAATTGTTTGTTGTGGACAAATTATAGAAATCTTATTTGTGATGGGAACAATCAGACAAACCTAGTCAGTTAGAGAATGTACAGTTATCACTGCATTTGAGTGTCAAACTACTTAATAACACATTTTGATTAAATCTTAAATTGACATTCATGATGTCTAAATGCTCCACAGATGGGAAGCTAATGGTACACTGAAATAGTGAACTGTAAATCTATCAGTTATTGTCTAGGAGGAAAGGCAGGAGAAGAAATAGTTTAACACCACAATAATGTATTTTATATGTAACATGATGACACATCACACCTAAATATTACACAACTATTTAATGTATAGGGAGCACTATTGGACTGTGAGCTCATCTAGAGCTGGGATCTGCTTGGGTTCAGGGATCTGCTCGAGTCCTGGGTAGGTCTTGAGTCCAGGAAGGATCTTGAGTCCAGGAAGGGTCTCATATCCTGGAAGAGTGGAAGAGTCTAGATTCCTGGAAGAGTCTTGAGGCCTGGAAGGGTGTAGAGTCCAGGGATCTACTTGAGTCCTGGGAGAGTCTTGAGTCCAGAGATCTGTTTGAGTCCTGGGATCTCCTCGAGTTCTGGGATTAGAAAACCTGATATGTTTTCATTCTATTTGTTTAAGCCTAAACTTCATCTTAAATGAGACCCACACCTAAACTGAGTTTTCCTAGTCTTCTACTATCTTGGACAGTAAGTAAAAGTACAGATACAGCCGTAGTGAAGTAATAGTAAGAATGATCCAAATTTACAGTAAAGTAACAATACCAAAAAGTCTATGGAAGTACAGTACATTACTATGTGTAATTCATTACTTTCCACCACTGATCTTGGATTTAAACTAGGGAGATATATTGACTCAGAAAATTCATGACTTTTCTCAAACACAGATGTTATTTTTACAAAGGTTGAGCTGATATACCAGTCACTGCAAATGGTGCCTACAGTACGCCCTTGAATACTATAGGGTGTTAAGTATAGCCGGAGAAAGGCACTCTCGGATGGCACAGGATAAAAATAGAGGTAGAGATGCTGAGAGTGGAGAAATAATGGATCCTACATATTTTATTCCTATATTTGAAGTAGGTCAAATACATATGCATCTATATGGTGTTTTCTAAAGGCAATGAGACAGGAGTTTTAGCTGCTTGATGAATGATGGGACAAATAATTAGTCACTCCACTCTGCCTCTGCTGGAGTCATTTTACTCATAATCTGGCAACGCAGTGAAGTTATTTATTCGTCAAGGCAGCCATTTGTCAAATCCCCCCCATACTTGTTTACAGTGAGTAATATTTCAATATTTCTATTTTTGGGCTAATGCCAAGGTTGTTGTAGCTCGGCTTGGGAGGCACTATTTACTGTTCGGATTGTGTCAGAAGAAATATGCACTGCACTGGACATTTGGCTGTGTTCAGGTTGAAAATCATATTATAGACTTGATACATGATCAGGCTTAGTCAGCATTTTGGGGGAACTTTATAGCTGAGGTTGGTGCATCATCTAGTTTTGATTGTTAAAGGGCCCGTATCATGCGATTTTTTGATCCATGTTATAAAGTTGTTTCCTCATCACAAACATACATAGAGTTGTTGTATTTAACACACAATCTCAGCATAAGCTCAGAGTTAGTTTCTAAAACATGAAACACCCCTTCCACCTTGTGATGTCAGGTGGTAATACACTAAATGCTCCACTGTGTTTTTAAACTCCATACACTTTCACTAGAATCATTTGGATGATTTCTGCTCAGGAATTGCCAAACTCTTAGCCAGGCTGGCGCCACCTAGTACCTCTACTCAATTTCATTTCTCTCCAGCGACTAGGCCAGGAATCAAAATACACCAGATGGTTTGCAAGAATCCTGGATAATCAGCGAAGAGCTGTGAAGCCATGACGTCAAAATTGAGCTCCTGTCTGGGTCCTTTTTGTGGTACAGCACAACAGTAAACAAAGTGGTTGAGATGAATGTAGACAAAACCATACATTCTGTGTTGGCAACGATTCTCATAACTGAGGATTTAAAGCCGGAACAAAGAGAATTTTATCAAGGGGAAAAATTGCCCTTCTTCCTACAGGATTTGGTGCATTACATACGTCACGACCAAATAGCAGCGATTGGTTAAATAAAAAATAATACCCGCCTACTATTGAGCAAACGAATCCTAATGCTGACGGTTTCCATGAAATCAAACTGACTGATGAATTAGGCTACCAAATTCTGTCTGTTAACCTGAAAACTACTGCTTCATGACACCTCAAGGTGGAACACAGCATTTTGAGGTTTCAAGTTGTAGGCATATTCATAACAAAGGATTACTCAAACATATGTGAATGAAACAAAACACAACTCCAGCTATGTTTTTGATTAGGTAACAGCATTCTACAGCCATGTGTATGTAATATGGGCTCTTTAAAAGTTGCGGTACTAGATCTTTGTTCCATAAGTGAACGCATACATATACATAATGTCATTTTAGCCCAGCACTTAATTCCCTTCTGTCATTCTGATGTTAAACTTCCTTAGATAACTGCTACCAATCTTGAGGTTGCCATGTTGAAAAATCTGTCTACTATAATTTGATATGAATGAATAACAGCTAAATCAGGCCTGTCAGGAGAACTAGAAATGACTACACCTGGTCTGCACACCTGTCTTCACCAAATCCCTACTTCAGGCCCCAGTTTAAACATAGACTCACGCGTATTTCAGAGCAGTGCCAGTCAGGCGCATGTGCTGAGTCACTCCTGGAGATCCCGCTGCTATGTTTTCTCTACTTCCTGTAACTTACATGTGATTGATTAGCCATTCTCTGTCATATTTATCACGTCTGTCAGCTTTTTTTCGCTGTATCATTCTTCATTTGAACTGTCAACAAAACATCTGCTATAGCCTGAAGCTCAGTGTGCTGCCATGAAAGCTTGTTGTTATAATGTGAGATGTGACTGAAAAAACCCTGATATCGTCCCATATCCAATGACACAATCAAATCCTACTAAGGCTGGCGGTATTGATTAGCTGTTTGTCGCCATAGCAGCTGAAGAAAATTTGCAGAAAATGTCTCATCAGTCCTGTCAAAATGTGAACCCTGTGTGTTTGAATGTTTTTGAGCACCACATCAGCGGCAGTGAGACTGTTTTTCTGTAGCTGTCAAGACAATCAAAGACATTTTGATAAAGGATAAAGATTTTCTGACAGTTTGAGACAAAGAGAAAATAGACCCATGGCACTGTTAGTAAATGCCCTAGTATATTACCACAGACTGCTCAGTAATATTACCAGAATATATCTTTTTGGTACAAATAATCAAATTTTAATCACGTTTCAGTCGTTAATAATTGTCAATAATATATTTGGTCTTTTTAATTGAGAGGTCCACAGCCAATCCTAATACCAGTAGAAACACGTGGTTTGGAGCAGAGTTCAGACTTTGTTAAATGGCAATGAAGTATTTGTGTGTGTGTGTACAAGAAATTAATATCGAAAACAAAGCAATTTTTATTTAGCCAGGCTGGTGCCACCTAATGCCTCCGCTCAATACACTAGACAGTTTGCAAGAACCCCGGAAGTTGTAAACCGCACACCAGCCAATCAGCGAAGAAACTTCGCATTTTTTATTGCACCTTTAATTCACAAGTTCATCTCGCAAGAAAGGATAATGATGGTTGACAGATATGTTCACTCTCTGCTTTGTTTGCTGTTGTGCCGGCAGTTACTTGGGCACCACTAAGCGTTCCGGCGAATTACATGCGTCATGACCAAATAACATAGATTGGATAGATAAAAAATAAGTACCTGCCTACCGTTGAGAGAACAAATCCTAATGCTGTGAAGTCAGACCGTTTCCACGAAGTGAAACTGGCTGATGAATCAGGCAAATTTTTATTAGCTTTAAATAGAACAAAATAAAATGAAAGGAAAAATCAAGATTGATCAGTATAAAGGGGAATATGGCATAGGCTAGCCTGCTTTTGACCACGCTGTAATGTTTTTCTCTCATCATTAGCTTTACTCAGAGTTGTATTTTGATTGATGCATGCATTTATGTTCTGCATACAAAGCGTCGGTGCTCAGAAAATCTCAGTTTGCACCTATCTCATATCTTTGCAAAGCTGGATTTGAAAAAGAAAAAAAACAACTCTATAGCAAATGCTACTATGAAAAAGCAAGTTTAGAATGAAAAAAAAAAGAGATATATATAGAGATAATTAGTACTAATTACCAAATAAAATCATAACATGTCTTTACTGAATTATAAAAACATTTTGCTCCATCAATCATCTGGACCTGAATTAACAAACAAGCACACTGTGTTCCTTCACTTAATCAGACCTTTATTGGTGTTTTGGCTGTTTATGGCTTTAAAAGGGACTTCCTGTTCTTCCTCCATCTGCTTCAGCTACATAACTTCAATTTGGAGCTTGCCATTTTCATCAGGCTCAGAACATAACCTCATACTTGCATTATTCTGCAATTTTATGTTACTTTAGGCAGCCCAGCCAAAATGTTCTCACGACTTGATTTCCTAAAAGACTATATAATGTACTTGGAGGAATGGAGACTGCAGTATAAAGTGCTTCAACATATCCTATAACAAGAGAGCGAAAGGAAGATTAACGCAGCAACGATACATTTTTATAAAGGCAGATAGGTTACTGGATAATTCATGTAAATCTTGGTTATGTGTGCATATAGCCTGTTTCAGTCAGCATAATTAGACCAGCCTAACCATACATGCACTTATCTTATATTTCAAAGTTGCCCTAGTTGTAAATGGTGTCAAAACATAAAGGAAATGCTTATCTCGGTATCTTGAATGCAATCTTTTCCTGTTAATTGCGCTATAGGCCAAATCATGCTCTATATTCTGTGTCTTATCATGGCCGTGGTAATAATGGGTTCTATACAGCTCATCCTCCCACTTGTCCTGCAGCTCCGCTAATGTTGTTTATTAAGCATTAATTGAGATTTGTTTAGCACTGGCTAGGCTAACTCATTAAATCACCCAAAATAGTTTTCTCCCAGTGTGATATTTATACAGTAGTTTCAAAGTGGATGAAATATTTATTCAGTTTTACTTTTATTCAAAGAAGAAGGAGAATATGTGATTACTGCATAGGGAGGGGTTGCATGCGCTTAGTGTTTTGCCTCCTCTTTACTCTTTGGTTATGTTTTGTACTTGTGGGTGAACAGTAGACGGTAAACACTTTATAAAATCCAAATGTGTTTTTCCCCTGTTTTAAGATTAACAAAGCTTAAGGGCATAACATGTCAAAATGACACATTGTGGTGATGTTATTAAGTAGTAGCACAGTGCTTTTGTAAACTAAATAAGGCTGGGACAACATGAGTGGTGCTTTTTTGGCAGCAAATGTATCATTATAATAGAACTGTTTGAATGATAAACCAAAATAGAGATGGAACATGTATGTAATGTATGTGTATATAAATATATAATATCACTAGTGTTGTATTAAGAGCCTATATCACACTATTTTTAAACTCTCTGTTCCACCTTGTGATGCCCAACATATACATATACCCAACATACGCCAACATACCAAGTCACCTTTGCAAATGTGCATTTCTACATATAAAGTGGACATCTCACAAAAAAGAAACACAGCCAATATATTTTCAATTAAAACCAGGTTTACCTTAATACTGGGATGAGCGGAAGCTGGCATGTATTATTACTATTACTAATCTGTATAAATAAACTCAACTTAACAACATATAAACAATAACCACTATACTACAGTGTTTAATGTACTGTACTATAGTGTTTAATGCAGCTTTGTGCACATTTGTTTATGTTTTCCAAAACAAAACTTAAAACCACATGGCTCATTTGCATTTAAACTGTTAGTGCTGATAAAAACAGCTCTTTCCTTGTGCGCTGATGTGGTTCAGCTTCTCTCGGACTAAAGGACATGACTCAGTGGAATATATGTGTACTTTCTGTGACAGAGGGATGTTGATGATGATGATGGTGAGTCTGTTCTGTATGTCACGCTGGACATGATTCATGTTTCAGAGATCAGACGTGTGCAAGTTTAGCGCAGCTGTCATTTTACTCATTTTTTTATGTTGGTCACTTTATGTAGATAATTTTAATCAAGAGCATGGACTACTTTTTAAAATGCAGCTCAGGTAGTGGGTCAGATACAATATTTTGTATGTTTGTATGTAATGCAGATGTTTGTGTTGCAATGTTCACTATATGTTTATCTAGCACATTTGAAAAAATATTTTAGGCTGTGTTACTATTTCTGGTATAAGCTTGCCACCAATTAAAGCTTGGTGAGCCACATGTGGGTCATGAGCCAACCAATGAGTCTCCTTGATTTTGTGGATTTCAGACCTGGAATTACCAATTTATACTCAGCAAAAGGTAAAAGGTAGCTGTTAACTTGAAAACTACCCCATCATCAAAAGGTGGGACAGGGCATTTTGAGCTTTGGGGGATGTAGTCTAATAATAAAGGATTACACAACACAATGCCAGCTATGTTTTTGATGAGCTTTTAAACTTGATATAGACTACATTATTTATGATCAAATCTATCTTTGCAGTGTAATCTTTCAAATAGTGGTATGCAGTGATATGTCTGCACTTTTGTGGTTATTGTTTTTTTTGTCTATTCCTTTTTTGCGTTTCAGCAGCCACGTTTTACCACATTTCTGATGGATTGCTTTGTCAGAAATCTGTCATCAGGATAAAAAATTGCACTGCCTGTCTCTTCTTCCAGTATATAAGTTGAATAAAGTATCTCATTCATGGACAAAGTTGTAAGAAGTATAGATCTGCTGGAACTGTTCAATAGGAGTATATTTGTAAAGAGAAAGACCAGTCATTTATTATTAAAGTTACTATATTACACATAATTTACTTTTGTGAGCTTTAGGCTATATATATATTAAGCTTATAATGCTGTTACCTCGTCAAAAACATACCTGGAGTTGTGTTTTGTTTCATTCACATCTGAGTTATCCTGGTTTACTAGTTTGTCTACATCACCAAAGCTCAAAATGCTCTGTTCCACCTTGTGATGTCAGCTCCTTTTACATTTAGTTCATTAAAAATAGTCAATTTCCTGGGCTGAAATGATTTAACTGATTCTAGTGAAGGTGCATGGACTTTAAAACCATTGTGGGGCACTTCCTGTATTTCCACAAAGAAGAGGAAACAGCACTATTACATAGATCAGAAAATAGCGCAATATGGGCCCTCCAATCTAATGCACTAAACCAAAGCCACATCAAATACACAATACATACCATTTACTTTTTATAGTTAATGTATAAATATGTTTACAGTATCACTTTCCTCTGTCACTTTAGTTGACCCGTTCTCGTTTGCCTCATTAACACCAGCCGCCCTTACTTTATTTATGATCTACATGCGTTTTCATTGCTCCTGCTGTCAACCTGAACATAAACCATTTAGAGCGGCACCACGTATCATGAAGCGCAGATGTAATTAGTAGCTTTAATGATGAGTGTGTTCCATTTGTCGTCTGGAGCAGTGCATGTACATAGGCCTGTGAGTGTGATCGCTGTAGTGGTTGACTGCTAGACATAATGCGGGTGAACTGGAGTTAATGACCCCATGCACACCCACTGTATAGAGCCCAGTGCTGTTCAGAGCAAGCTAACCAAGTATCAGCGTCATAAATCAAACCCTGAGGCTGTAGACGCTTCTGCGCAGGGAATGGATGGGTGACAGTCAAAGTGAAGCTGCTTAAGATTTTGACAAAGAGCGAGGCTACATGGCAACAAGAAGTAAACGCTTTATACTCTTTATAATAAGTGATGGGAAGAATACTTTGAACATTTGTTTAGTTACAGAATATACTGAATCCCTGTATTAAAATGTATTTTGTTATATATTCCGATACATGTTCCAATCAGAGTACTGTATTCCAAATATTTCAAATACTTTTTACATGAACTTGCATTTACATTATAGTATAAACACACAACATAAGATTAAAAACAGTGTTATATTTGTTTCACCGTTTGTTATGCATTTCCTATCACAAAGTGGAGAAAAAAAATCACACAAGCACGAACTAACCCTGTTTATAATAAATACACTGTTATAGCTTTAATAAAACATGAACAAGACTTAATTCATAATGAGCAAATAGTTCACTCAGGCTAAGTAACTTATACCCAACGCTATATACCCAACTCTTATACCAACACCGATTTGCTCATTATGAATTAAAGAGTATATTATTAAGTGGTACCTAAAGAATCTCAGGGCTGCAATTTTGTTTTGGGACCAAGTAAACTATCTCTTAACACTATCACTTAACATTTAGAATCTGTGTATCATTCGTTCATTTGTTTTTCAAAATAAAACCAAAAATAAGAAAATGAAAAAACAATAATTTTCTTTATTATTTGTCTCCAAAATCAAAATGAATGACAATTTTGTGTTAATGGAATGGAATGTGAATAATGGAAAAAAAACGATCTGGTTTAGATCTGGTTGAGTCCTGGTTCAGTCCCAGTTTAGATCTGGTTTAGTCCTGTTTTAGTCTTGATTTAGTCCTGGTTTAGACCTGGTTTAGACCTGGTTCAGTCCTGGTTCAGTCCATATGTGGTGCAAAAGTCCGGCATTGCAGTTTAATTCCCGGAAACAGAAAACGGCTTACCTGTTTTTTCCATTATTCATTTAAACACAAAATCGAAAACTGAAAAAACAAACTGTTATCCATTTTTCATTTTGGTTTTGGTGACAAATAATGAAGAAAACTGTTGTTTTTTCATTTTCTTATTTTTGGTTTTATTTTAAAAAACGAATGAACAAATGATACACAGATTATTTAGCAATGAAGTTGTTATTTGTTTAAGTTTATGATCAGATTTAAATGAATTGGACATGATCAACCCACTGCTTGAGTGAATGACAGTTGACAGTGAACCTTGATTTTAATTGCTAAGCAGCATTTTTTACTGAGCCAGACAAGTATTCAAATAAATTACTGTATTATATTTCTTTCTTCTTCATTTTATTTATTTTTTTTCTTATCTCTTTGCCAGCATTTGGTCTATTGTATTGTGAAAGCCAGAGGTCAAGGTACTTTTTAAATGCTCATAGCTGTTATTGCCATTCCTCCTATTTCCTTTCAGTGCATAAAGAGTGGTTATGGCCGACCCCTGACCTCTCTGAATAGTTTGTGTCCTTCAACAAGAATCTATTCATCTTTCATTTTGTTTCTTTTTCTGAACCGTGTGGGCAGTGTATGGGCAGTATATATACCGGCCAAAATGATTGAATCTGACAGTCAAAGGACTTACTGAGAGCATACTTTACCAAACCATGGTGACCAAATAGTAAAGTAAAGCTACTGAAAGCTCTGGATGACATGAATAAACATAAAATACATATTAAACATTGAAATACAATATCTAAATCCACTTTATTTATATAGCACATTTTACAAACAGAACAGTTTAGAAAGCGCACAAAAAGAAAACAACAATAGGTATAATTGCAAAAAAATTTATAATACGTGTCTTCAAGCAGTAAAACCAGTATAAAATCAAATAAAAGCAAAACCATAATGAGTTAAAGAAATAAAAAATACACAAAAGATGGAGAGGACCACACAACTCAGACGGTGTTAAAAGCCAGAGAATAAAAGTGACTCTTAATATGAGACTTAAAACACTCCACTCCAATATCCAATATGAATCATGATTGGTTTGTTTAATAGTAAAATCTTATATACTACATCTATATAACATCAATAACTGTCATAACCCACATAACCTTTGAGTTCTGGTTGCACCTCTATCAGCTCTGGCCAGAATCCAGCCCTCACAGTGGTTCAGTGCATAAACAGAGAGTCTGATAGAGTCATGAGACACTAAACCTGAACCTGGCAGAACAGCACCATTTTCCTCAAATGATCTCCCTGACTGTGGGGACCGGCAGATTATGTGCTCCATTAAAAGTGCAGACAGTTATAACAGTAGAAAGATTTTTAATGAATATTTTTACATCTTTCTATTTTGGATTCTGAAGCTCCGACATGGTTGATATTATTAAGTTTACCTTGCTTAAAAAAGAGATTAAAAGGTCTCCTCTTGGGGTGATGCGGAGGTTATTAAATGATGTATATTATTTCAGCACAGATTGCATTTACGGTCGATTTTTACAGAAACTGGGTGAATTGTCTACTTTTAACTTATTATGCCTGCTATAAATCTATTATCCTTATCTTGATTTATTGATTGTTTTTACACTTTTCTTGCAACCTGTACTTTATAGGAGAGAAATAGGTGAAATAGGGCACTATAGTGATTGCAGTAATACTGTGCTGATATCTGTGATCTGAATGTCTGTACTGTAGTCTTAGGACATGTGCACAGCCTGGCACTGTCTCAGCTTTAAAGCTTAAATACAACTGTATACAGTATAAGTACAAGATCAATCTGTCTGACTGAGGATAAACAGTTAAGAGTGTCAAATCTACTTCAGTCTGTTTCCCCTTCACTGCTTGAGTTATATGATTTATTTTCTTATCATTATATATGGCTTTTTTATTTTATTCTGTCTTTCTCCTCAGGCTTCACATTATCTTTAACAAAATATTTGTAGACCAGAGATTAGAATTCAAGATTGCATTGATATGTGTAGTGCAATGCAAAAATAATGAAGCCATAGATTTTCTAAAGCAGGAACTGTATTGTATTCACTCAGAAAGGTTTTTTAAAGGGCTCATATTACTCTATTTTCTGATCACACATGTTTAACACATAAATCCTGCATAATATTTAGGCTGAGTTCTATTCTCAAACAGAAAATGCTCTGTTCCACCTTGTGGTGTCATGTGGTAATACAGGAAGTGCTCCACTGTGTTTTTAAACTCAACACCTTCACTAGAATCATTGATCATTTCAGTTCTGGAATTCTACTGAACAAACGATAAAAAGTGCCTCTGGTCAATTTCACTTCTCTCCAGCGACTAGGTCAGGAATCAGAATACAATAGACGGTTCGCAAAAACCCCGGAAGTGCAACTTCAGGCACCAGTCAATCAGCGAAGAGCCAAATATTCAGTGTTGTCAACGATTCCCGAGATCGAGGATTTAAAGCTGGAACAAAGAGAATGTTTGATGACTTTTATCAAGGGGAAAGACGTTATTACCTTCTTCCTACAGGATTTGGAAAAAGCTTAATATACCAGTTAGCCCCTTTAGTGGCGCATTACATACATCATGACCAAATAACAGCGATTGGTTAAATTTAAAAATGTACCCATATACCGTCAAGCAAACTAATTCTATTGCTGTGAGGTCAGATCCTTTCTACGAAGTGAAACCATCTGATGAATCAGGCTAGTAAAAAGTAGCTGTAATATAACATCTTTAGGTGTTCTAGTAGGTTTGAATGTTTATGTCAAAATATTGAGATTCTAAAAGAATTGTACTTTGTTTATAGGGTTTTGTGGTAGATAGAACTTAGAAGTCCAAAATTCTAGAAATTCTTACTATATAAAGCATAAGAAGGATTTGTACAGTCACAGTCCTGTATATTTCTCAGCTAATCGAAACAATTTACTTGGTACATTTTCCCTGTTTATTCAAGGAAACCCTTTTACCCTGAGTCATGTTCATGCTTGTTCTATCAACTTAGTGCAAAGTGATCAGCGTTGACAGCTTGTAATGGTATTAGTTACACTGTTATAAATTACATAAAAATCCTGTTTTAAAAGTCGCTGCATTCTCCATGATTAGATTAATATGATTTACACCACAGTATTCTCCATTGCCTCGTCACAGCCATACCTCCTGGACCCATCAGCGCGCGGTATGCTTGCACTTAATCATAGCTTGTTCAGCCTTAACGGTGCGAGGACAACAATTAACTATGTCTTAATGAGCGGCTCTGATTGCATTACCCAAGATTCACTGCTAATCTGCGGCTATTACTGCAGACACAAGGAAGAAAGATGGAGAGGGATTGTGCTTTCACCAGCTATCAGAAACATCCAGAGATACCCATTAGCGCAATTAGTAAGGTAGAATAAGAGTCAGTATGGGCCAGTGGTGAGCGGTGAGATGGGAGAATGAAAGAGATTGTCCTATAGCGTTTTATTGCTGTCCCCGTGCTTCCTCACTGTAAAGCAGTCTAATTGTGCCCTGTGGTCTCCATGTGGCATTTAGTTTTGGGGCTGGCTGGATCAGAAAATGTCAGCGTGGCTCTGAGGCTTTGAGTTAGTGGCCTTGGTTATTATTTTAGGCCGAGAATGATTTAGAAGAAAAGCAGTCCTGTGGTGAGGAAACTAACTGGACCTGCTCGAATGTGTGTGTCGGAGGAGAAACAATAGAATAACTGTTATGATTCACACATTCAGATCAAAGTCTTGTGTTGTAAGAATAGTTTCTGGCTTCGGCTGGAGTCTGCACGCAATTTGTTTATCATTAATGAGATAGGAACCATTGTTTAGATGGAAGTGATATGATGATAAAAATCTGATCCCTGTGACAATCTGCAATTTGTTGTGATTTTGTCATAATTCAGCTTTTCAGCTGAAACTTGCACACACTTTTAGCCTGTCCAGTCTTTGTGTTGGTCAACCACTGTCAGGCCCTTAGTGAGTGACAGGTGGATTAACCAATCAGAGTAATGAGTGAATTCCCAGAAAAAAGCAGATCTTCATCTACCTCCTCCTATACTAAACGCATATGAATCATGTTCATCTAATTGAGTTTGTTCAGTCATGATCAAATTGAGTTAGTCCAAAAAAATCTTAATTTGAATGTTTTTGGCATTTTGCCCCCATAGCCATTGCTGTGACAGCAGTATCTATCTGTATTTAATTATTTTAAAGTTTTTGCTTTTTATCCACATTGTGACCCCTTGCACATAACTTGCTACTTACAGAAAATGACCAGTAAAGCCAAATGACTCAATTTTCCAGACTATGTACAATTTCAGTGACTTGTCTTGACCTGACCTAATCGTTTTTTAGTTTTCTCCAATCACAACTTCATGACCCACTTATGTTGATGAATCTTGTGGTCAGTGACTGAGGGTTAACGTACGCTCAGCCGGGCAAGATTTGAATAGAGAAATTTGCATTAGCTGCTGTTTGCATGTGCACCATACTCCAGTGTTCAGTGAAGAGTAAAGGAAAACATAAGAGGAAACTTGACTGTATTATTCTGAATTGTGGAACCGTACTTTGAGACACCATGGATCTTCAATTAGACTGCATCTGGGTAAGAAATGAAGATTTAGTATTCTGTGTGGAGGCTTGTTTTGATTTTACAACAGGAGCCTAATTTGAAAAACATCTCATGCTGTGCTGGGCCTGTCGTCCAAAACAGCTAGTTGGATTCAGCGCACTGGTTTTTGACTCATGCACTTAATTCTTCTCATATCAAACTATAGAACATCCCCAGGGCTTAACTACTCCTGTATTATATGTGCTGGTGGAGGCTAGTGTGACTGTGCATAGTAATCATGCATTTCAAGTTGGGAAGGATTTAGCCTGTCCACTAGACCACCTTTTTAACTGATGAAACAAACCTTTATCTTTCAGAAGAGGTCCCTAATCAGAATAATTTGAGAATTTGAAAGTCCTTAGAGGATTAGTCCTGATAAAGAATATGTTCTAAAGACGTGAGCTCCATTGCACATTTGTATGCTATGCGATTGCTTTGGGATTTCTTAAAGGTCACAGACTCCTATAAGACAGCTGCTAATTTTCAACAGATGTATTCAGGCTATGTACTCTTATATAAATACCAAAAGACCAAAAACTTTTTTCAGTTACTTTACTGATGTGGAAAAGTCACAATAACAATGTCTATACCAGCTCTTAACCCCAGCATTTATATGTGCTATGTAACTTTTTTGGAGGGTATGTCACCTGGTTGTCTCCATGGCGATGTTATAGTACTGTCCAGATTATTCCAAAGTATTGTATTAAATAGATATGTTTAATGCCATCCTATAGGGAGAGCAGTAACATCTCAAAGCAGAGGTGGGGACTTGCAAGTTGTGACTTGGACTCGAGTCAGAGTTGAGTCGCTATTTTTAGGGCTTGAGACTTGACTTGATAAAATAGACAAAAACTTGGGACTTGACTTGGACTTGAAGGCCAGTGACTTAGGACTTGACTCAGACTTGAGCCCTGTGACTTGAGAAGACTTGATGCTTCTCCTAAAAAAAAATGTTTTTAGAAAATACTTTTCTCTTTACAGTTGATACATGCAGTAATTAATTTTACAGAAACAAACTGGAACATGTCCCCTCCACTTCTGTTTGGTACTTTGGATATAAAGGAAGTACTGTGATGTGGTATCCTCAAATGTACTACAGTAATATATAGAACAACACAGTAAAACAGGGAACTACATAAAACATGATCCTTCCATTTAAGTGCAGAGGATGTGACAAAATAACTGTTATTAAGCACTCTTAAATCTTTATTTTTTATATTCCGGCCGTAATAATTCACACTCTTGTCAAGACATTTAAAAAGGAAAAAACTGCTTTTCTAATGTATATAAATACATATAAATACTCATGTAGCATGACTATTTAAGTAAAATTTAGTTTAAAATTCATATAACTGTTGCCCCCTCGACCTGACCTTGGATAAGTGGAAGAAAATGGATGGATGGATTCATATAACTTACAAAAATCTAAGCTTTATTTGGTACTTTTTTTTTGGTTTAAAGACATGAAATGACTTGAAGCTCAAAGCAGAATACTTGGACTTGACTTGGACTTATGGGCCAGTGATCCGAGACTCGACCTGGACTTGCCTGTCTTTGACTTGGGACTTGACTCGGACTTGATGTCAAAGACTTGAGACTTACTTGAGACTTGCAAAACAACGATTTGGTCTCACCTCACTATATAGAAATTGGAAAGGTCATTTGATTGCTGATATGCAAAATCAAGTTGTAAATCACTGAGCGTATTTATTTATTTAGCAGTAGTTCAATAGTAGCAGTTACACATAGCTTTATATCTATGTATAGGAATGCCTGCTAGCCTGAAACTCTTGAGAGCATCTTTTCTTCCCTTACCCCACCGTCTCCTTACTGGTGCATCAGCAGGGAGGAAGGGGGAGGGGTGCAGATGGCCTGGACAGAGAGTGAGCGGGCAAGCAAGTGAGTGAGTGAGGGGAGAGGTGAGAGAGCAGCGGGCTTTTTTGGCAGTGTTGGCCCGGTGTGGTGGGAGGGCCCATTGTGATGCAACGTTGCATACATAATGCCACGGGGCTCTAAATGCAGCGTTGCCATGGCGACTTTTGTGCCTGGTTGAACTCTCTGTGTGTGTGTGTGCCCCAAAGGAGAGAGAGAGTGAGAGAGACGTAGAGACTTGGAGCCAGCTCAAATGACACTTGTAGTCTTTCTTGCAGTCCCCAACGCAGGATAGATGAGTTTTCCACCCAGGAACTACCAGGCTTGTTTTTGTCCAGGAGGGAGCGTAGAAAAAAAGCAAGGATATTCAGTGCACTGGCGTGTTTGCGATGAAGTATGGTCCATGTGAAGGTATGTCTAACTGTGTCTCCTCTCAGGCGACACGTTCCTTCAAAATTTCTTCTCCTTTTTTGTGGCACTTTTCCTCAATTTCTCGCCATCGCGGTCCCCGGAGACTGCAGTAACAGGTGTGGGGCTGTCAGACAGAATTGGAGGGAGCTACAGGGGCGAGAGGGAAACGGCTTTTGTGTCTGTATTTTTCAGGGAAGTTGAACAATCTTAGCGCTCACAAGCAAAGATAGTTAGTCGGATCGCTTACAGATGCATGGACCAGCTGCGAGGAAAACATCAGAGGAGCTTTATGTTTCGTACAGAGCTTTCTACATAAGCAGATCGAGAGCTTTTGATGCACTTCCAAAAACAATTCCAAAAACACTCACCGGTTTTGAATGATCAGTAAATTTTATGATTGCGATGTATGTGCACAAAATGATTGGCTGTATATGAAAGTTAAGATCTTTGGCTAATGTTCACATTCTCAGAGGACAAGGGCAGTTACAAAGTGTTTGTATCTTGCACTGTTACAAGTGATTCTAGCATTTTCAGATGAACAGAAATGGGTGTTTTTGTAGGCTCTTGTGCAGCGTTTGATACAATGTAAGCGTTTTATGGCTCAGTGGAATTTACCCTTGAACTTATAGATGGCTGATGACAGAAGAACAAAAACAAAAAAACTTGACTAATTACAATTTTCGACTAAACAAATAAAAAAAAAATCACTGACAGTTAGAGATGATTGAATCTCAATCTTGATTAAAATGTGTTTAATTGTACAGGCACACTCACATTACCTTGTGAGAGATAGATACCAGTGGTCATTAAAAGCATTCATTTTTGTTCATATTGTGGATATTTTTCCTTTTAGTCTTTAGAAAAGTTATTCTAAAATGCAAGTGCTGTGTGCTTGCATATGCTCCGGGTGCTGCCTCTAATTGCTGCACTTTATATGTGACAGTTACATTTGTCACATCCTCCACATTACTACTTTAAAGGATTCCTCCACATTTAGCACATTTCACTTCAGCCTCTCTCTTGTGCATTATCTGAGCTTTATGTGGAAACATAAGGCACTTTGAGGTCAGTTCAGCTGCTTTATATAAGCGTCATAGTGTTGTTGGTCTATATGTGCACTGACCTGTACACTTCTTTTGCTCCACATTGTTGGCCTGTGAATATGGAAACCGCACGGCCATTCCAAGAATCAATGCAGCTTCATTTGTACATGCCATGAGCGATGCAGATGTGTACAATGAGAATATATGTTATTGACTTGGATTTCTGGAGTTATCAGATTTTTTTAAATGGTACGTATGCAATTGCATTTGATGTGAATAATATGAGTTCTGTCTGATTTTTGAAGAAAAAAAAGAAAACAATTCTAACCCCAATCTTCCAAAAACTAGATCAATGATTAACTGATCCATGTCACTAGATGTTTTTGATGGTCAGAATTCTTTTGTGCATGTAAAATCACACCAAAAATCTGATCTGATTATTGTAGTTATCTGATTTTTAGTGGCTCTGTAAATGTATCTATGTGCAAAACACTTTAATTGTGGCGCATGGAGCTTCGTGGCTAAAAGAGGAGATGTTTCAGAAATACTTACTAAAATACTAAAAGTGAAAAATTATTATTCATTGCCCTACCTTTAAATATTGCAATAGGTCTCAAAGTGGAGCTGTGCAATTTACTAAAAAAAGTAAATTTCCAACACCAAGTACTACTTCATGGTGCTCACGTCTTTATTGGTCTTTTTGGTTGTAATTTGGGTAAAACCAGTCGTGTTTATTCAGCTGTAATTACTGCGGAGTAAATAGAAATGCTATAATCAGCTGTTGGTGTGTTTGCTCATCGGGTAATTAGTGGTTATTCCTCACACAGCACCCAGCATGAATTAAGCATGAAGACATTTTAAAACAATGCAACATTTTATTTGCATAGCCCACCTGTGTTTTGTGTCCATGAATCAGTTTTCTGTCTTTATCCACACAAAATCCACCAAAACACAGAAGAATCAGGAGGCATAGATAGTAGCTATGGGCACGAAACTTGATGAATGTAACAGAAGTCTTAAAACAGAAGGCCTACTAACTTATACTTTTTGTGGTTTGAGCCGAGTTTAATCTTGATATAGACTTTGTTAAATTCTGTTCTAATCCTAGTTTAATCCTGGTCTAGTCCAAGCTTAGTTCCAAGTTTAAGGCAGAATTATATAAAGAGCACACTTTGTTCACACATAATTCAAAGTTCTTGACAAAATAAGATAGACATTAAAATCAAAACACAAATGAATAAAATATATCATAATAAAATTAACTTTAAAATGAAATTGTACTCTAAATTTAATATGGTCTGCAGCAAAATATTACTTGCACTATGATACTGCCCATATTGCCACTAGCACTTTTATTTCCACTTTTATATAACTACCTCTGGGACAAACAAATCTGATTGAGTGATATGAATAATATACAGTTTTTAAAAGTAGGAAATGTACCCAGAGAACATGTCTTCCAAAATATACTGTATCAACGTTACTTCCTTTTGCTTGCCACAAATCCATCCACTGTAGTAAGATTAGTAACTCAACCACAGCATTGTCTGTCATAAGTCTTGTGATGAACTTAAGTCTCTGAGAGTATCTCAGTTGCACAGAAACAAGTTTGACATTTAGACGGCTTTGGTTTGGTGTCTCAGTGTCAGAACCTTGTCCTCCTCTCTCTGTCTGTCTCTGTCTGGCTCTGTGAAAGTGGCAGACCTTGCTCTATCTGCTATGCACTCCCTCCACAGCTTGCACAGTCCATTTCACAACAATTAAAATGTGTCAGGAACCAGCGAGCCGAAAAATGTGCAAAATAACACTAATTAGAACTGTACAACATTAGAAAAGCATGCGTGTATGTAACTGTATTGATATTCGCATTGCTTATTTACCTCATTTGTGTTGCCTGTAGTTTTGAGGCAGTTTATGGTCGATTCTGGAAGAAAGTGTGGTAGAAATTAAATGTGAGATTGGTTGTCCAAAAAATCATTAAGCAAATACCTAGTAATGCTTAAACTTAGGAAACTTACAAGCATTCCTATGTTGTGGTGAAAGAGTTAAAAAGAATCGCAGTGTTGATAACTGTATTGTCAATGTCTATAAAAGAATGCGATCCAATGAAACTGTTAGATCACTGAATGAAGACCTTAAGGATCAGGACTGGAGTTCAGTATACTTGGAGAACAACGTTGATAGAGCCTACAATAATTTTTTACATATATTTCTGACATTATACAATAAACACTGTCCTGTTCAACAATGAAGAAACAAAAAAAGAAAATTTTATTGTCCTTTGTTAACAAAGGGGTTACAGAAAAAGAAAAATTATCTTTATAGACAATTAATAAACTTGAAAACGAAGGATTCAGAAAGAAGATACAAATTATATAGGAACAAGCTGACAATAAATTTAAAACAAAATCAGTGAGAACCACCAGAAAAAGCATGTGTGTATCTGTGTGTGGGGTCAGTCTGTGGAATGGGTTGGGAGAAAAAAAAAAAAAAAAAAGTATATATGTATATATGTGTGCGTGTGTGTGTGTGTATGCGTGTCTGTATGTGTATATAAATATGTATATAATGTGTATATGTATGTGTATATATATATGTGTGTACAGTGCAAAATGAAAAAAAAAGGTTTTGAGGTTAAAATTATATTTTGTATGCATAATATGTTATTTATTTTGTTACATGTAAATATTTGTTCAGTTCTGTGATTAATATACAGAAGCAACCACATCATTTTTGAAACTATGTCATGAATAGGGGTGGGTTATTATAAGTTTTTCTTCTTCCCACTCCTTTTCAAGAAATGTGCTTTTCTGTTGTTTACAATGTATATGTAGTATACATCATTATTGTTTCTCTCTTGGCACAAACTCGAAGTAAAAATGAATCAGTCAATCAATCAATCAAACTTGTGTCAAAAGTGCATTCATTTGAACAAGTATCGAAAAAATAGAGATACAATTTGACCTTTCTATAAACTTTTTATAAACTTTGTCAGATTGAAGTAAATCTTATTATTATGTGTTGGAAATCACATGCTATTCTCAATGTGGTAATGAAACTCTCTCAAAATCAAGTAAAAAATAGTAGTTTTATGACAACACTATGTGGGGAGTGAACTGTTTTACTTTATCTACTTGGGCAGAAACAAAAAGTGTTATAAATGATGGTGCTTAAACTTTTGTGAAACTAACTTCTTGTTTTTCTGTGTAGGAGCTGCAGTTTGAACGTCTGACCCGGGAGCTGGAAGCCGAACGCCAGATTGTTGCCAGTCAGCTGGAGAGATGCAAGCTTGGCTCTGAGACTGGAAGCATGACTAGCATCAGGTGTGTTTGCATGAGTGTGTCATTTTGCACCTGCCCTGGACCCTCGCCTGCACAATAAACCTGTGTGTGGACCAGCTGTATTCCTGCAGGTCCCTCTTTTATGTTGGGTCCACATTTCATGTCTTTTGTCAAACTGCACTTCATAATTGCTTAGCTTACACCAGGATTTCTCACCAGATGGAGTTTGTGCTTGTTCCCACTCACTTGCTAATTTAGCTTTGTGCTATTTCACAACATGCTTTTGGCCTTCATCGGTCAGCGCCATGGTAGAAACATAACTATTACTTGCTTAACATTTTATAAACATTTATTTTGCATTTAGTACCATTCTCAAGCAAAGGATAATGAAGGAAAAAAACAATTCTGAACTGAAAAAAAAAAAAAACATATAGAGATGGGTGATTACGTATTCTATTCTTGCAAATGAACTAGATTGTAACTATGAATTATCAATGCAAGCTTTAGTTCCTTTCATTAAACGGTGCATAGTCCATTCTTGACATTTGAAAATGAAAATAGCCTAATGCATTCACCCTGCCACTCAGACCCGCATAACATGATTACAGTCAACATGTACCTCTGTCGGCCATAAACTCACACATAAACAATCTCGGAGCACCCACACAATCCATCATCTACTCTCCCCTTTGATTCCTTAAGTGAGTTGGGATCCCATCCGTCTCAAACTAATTACTCATCTGCCGCCATTGTGCTGCTCATTGCACTTGAAGACGTAGCCGAACAAAGAAATGGCTACATGGACTGAAAACCGTTTTGTTCCCCGTTCTAATTAGCCAGTGCATTCGTTTAGCTTCTTAGCACTGTCAGAGGGCTCCCGAGCAATAGCACAAGGAGATGGAGGAGACAGGAGATCCAAAAACATGTCTGCTCCACCACTTCACCGCGCAGCTGCACCACGGATTGAATAACCGCTGCCATCTTGCTAACTTGATTACATAGGTTTATTGTATCAAGGGCCAGAGTGTATTAGCCATTGCTTTTTATGTGCCGTCCGCTTTGTTTGACTTGGTTTGTAATTACCAAATGGACAAATGATTCGGCCAAACACAAGTCCACTAAAGCAATAAGCTGCGCAGAGGACGGTCGAGCATTGTGCTGCAAGGATTTATTTTTCAATTACCTCAGAAACATTGTATTGTTTATTCTTAGGGAGTTATATTTATCTTGAGCAGTCTTTGTGAACACAACAGGCAACATTTAATCTGTACAATTCATTGACAAAATGTATCCGGAAAGCAGCCTACATAAGACTGGGTTGGTCTGTAGAATTTAAATTAGCCATTACATAAAGAGATGTGTGTTTATGTTTGGTATTGTCCTTCAAATAGTGACAGTGGTGCAGTGAGTTGAGCACTTGCCCATCAACAGCAGTGGTTCTAACCTTGCCTGGGAGCATCGTTGTCAAGACTCTGCCTATTTTGATGACCCCATGCTGACTGGTGCATTGTGGCAATCTCAAATAAGAGAGAGAGTCAGGAACATGTTTTAGATTGAACTATTAGCCCCGTCCACATCTGTTTTGTTACTGTGATGTAGGCTCTATTCACACTTCTGTCACAAACCAGGACGACATTTGGAAACATGAGCCGGCAACTTCCAGACATTGGGTTCGCCTACCGACTCTGATAAAATGAAGACTGTATACGTATGTGCTGTTTGGAATCATCTTGTAATTGTTGATTAGCCTAACATAACGGAACGCTACAATGACATGTAAATGAAGAAAACTGAGCCATTTTCTCATTTTTCCTAGATTTTGTCAGACAGAGCCTGTCAAACAGAGCTCACTGGAACTTGTCATTGTATGTTTCCAAACATCTTCCTGGTTCATGACGTAAGCGTGAATTAAGCCCATGGATCTATAATAAAAACTGGATAAGGTACTCCTCTTCTGTCCCGGCTCGAGACTGACTAGTGGTCACTCCATTGGTACTGCAGCTCCCAGGAGTTTTGGCCCAGAAAGTATTCGCCCATAGAAGCACAATGCATTTTTTGGGAATTCAAATGCCCATGTTCGGGGGACAGGGCATTGACAACTTTCACAAAAAGATTGGATTTTGTAGGGATTCTTTTTTATTTCCCCAACATAAACTTAAAAAAAAAAAAATTAAATCGTCAAAGTGCCTAAAATATAGCTTTATAAGAGTTAGTCTAGCCCCGCTCTGAGCATGCTCTGAGCCTGCATTAGCTCCGCTCTAGCAGCTCTCACTTGTTTGGTCTAAACTCTCCACGCCGTACACATTACAGACATCACATGGTTGGGAGGCGCTAGCCACTATTGAGGACGTAAATGAGGAAGTGAAAATTTTTTTGGGGCCATGTGCACATTGAGGCCAGGTCATTGAAAACAATACGGCGCCATCTTGGATTCATCTTCCAGATTTTATTATAATTCTACAATTGAGCCCCATGACATAGAAACAGCTGCCTGGGATCGTATCATTTAGATGCTCTGTTAAGAGTTTTCCAATCTGTCTACTGCTTCCCTTTTTATCTCTCTTAAAAATCCACCATACCAGTGTGTGAGACTGTGTCAGAGAGTTAGCTTCCCAGGATTCGTCGTGATGATGTGCCTGATTGAATGGACAGAGGTGACCCTGTCAGTAGCTTCTGCAGGCCTATTAGTCATTACCTGAGAAAATGTTATGTGAAATGAATTACATTCTGCAGTCTCAATTTATTTAACAGCTTTCACTATGCAATAAAGAGCATTTGTCTTAATCTAAGTAGCCTATAAATTGAAGTTGAGGTACAGGCCTTTAAAAAGACAAAAAAAAAAAAAAAATTACATTACAATAGATAAACCATTTCCTAGCATCAGGCGCATTGAGAAACACTGCTTTAAATGATCACAATGACTGTCATTAACATTCTCCACAGGTGGTGCTAAATCAGATTGTAGCTACTATTAGCAGATTAGCACTAGCATTAGCCAGTGCCATGCTGCTGCAGCCTGTCCTCTTCGGCACCGCTCAATGTGCCCTCTGCTCTGGTAAGTCAATAATCAATAGCTGTAGATGTGATCCGTGAGAGGCTATATTTAAAACGAACAATCATGTCAACTCAACTTTGCAGTTTGATTAGCTTTTTGCTAGCTCCTACCATATGCAAAGTAGAAATCAGAACGACTCAGCTCTTTTTCAGGTTCTTGTCTGCTACACTGTTTTCACACCTGCATTTAGATGTGCTAGCCTCCTGCTCCCCAGCCCTTGTTATACTACGCCTAACCCTGTAGTGTCGGCTAACGTGCTTCTGTTATTTCAGAAACAAGTGAGCACACTACCTATTGTAATATGTGCTATGTATGATGTTTGAATAGGCTATTAATAATCCATAAACCAAACAGACAGCCATTGAATAAAGACAGGTCAGGTTTCAGTTCTCTGAGTAACCCGCAGGGGCATAGATATTATATTACTACAGGTGTTATGACTAGGGACAATACAATGGACCTGGCTGCTGTCTTGTGCCGGAATAATAGTGTTGCATTGTTGAGTGAGTGTTCCCCTTCTAGACATTGCAGAAATAAGTCCGATTTCTTGTAATTTAGCATATTTTTGAATTATGAATGGGCTTGCAGTCTAGTGGCACATAGGGGTGGTTTCAGTTTCAAAATTCTCTGTTGTTTTGCAAAGATTTGAGAGGTGTTAATGGGACTTTCAGCTGTGCCTTTGTTTCCAGTTTTAATCAGTCAGCACAGGTCACAGAGACTGCCACAGCATCTGCCACTGCTTCAACACTTTAAGGCCCCATCCACACCAGAGCTACACCATCAGCCAAATGTGCAGTTAGAAGAGAAGCATATGGTCTATCATTAGTCATGTCTCTTTACTTATTTCCACAGGTGAGAAAAGGAACATTCATGGTGAATGTGCTGTTTGAGCTGTACTAGAAAATGGTTGTAGAAAAGCAATCACCGTAATTGCTATTTAGAACTGGATGCATGCACATTAACGCCTACAACAACAGCTCTACTCAAAGCAACTTTTCTGGTCTGCTACTTGCTACTTGCATTCCCCAGCAAAGAAATAACTATTAATAAGTTAGTGCAAGGAAGTGGAAAGAAACACTGAGTAAAAATGTTCAGTTCACTATAGTTATTTGAGATAAGATTTGAGATTAGAATGTGACTATAGACTATTTGTTGATTAGCACTTGTTGTATTTTTTGCCATCTGTTTGGTGTTTTATAACAACAGATGATGTTATGGTTGGCACAGGAAGATCTAGTTCAGTTTAGTCTTTGGTAGTTTGGCTCAGATTTGGTTTTAAAAAAATAAATAAACAAATGAGCAGACAACATTTACATGCAATCTGCAAACTGCAGATGGACATTTTAAAATAATTGTCAATTTAACCAAATGTCAGGACAATTACCTCTCACAAAACTGGTATTTAGCTATTATGACCATTTGATTAGCTTTAATTGGTTAACTTGTTAAAATCATGTTTTCAAAACTTTGGAAACTCCAATTTAATCTGAAAACATGGAGCCTCACTACAAAATGTGTTTTAATGTATCTATTTCAAAAAACACAATGCAATCTGATACAGCTGACTGTTTCTCGTTAATGTTATTATCTAAAAAAACCTGACAATTAAAATGTTTTTTCATTGCTGGCAGCACACACTGGTAAGATTGAATAATTTATTTGGAGACAAACTAATCAGTTGTATAGCTCATATTATATCTTGATTCGGGTGGCACATTAGTACAAAATCACTTGCTTTTACATGTCACTTCGGAGGTATTCAGTCTTGACATGGCCTTGTCATATAAAACTCACTCAACCAGTGTCAGTTTTGTCATGCACAATTTTTTGTAGCTGTTACGTTTGCCTGATAATCTATTGACTGAATGCCTGTCTGGTTGTTCAGTGTATTAAGAACATGTATTCGATTTGGCTCTGCCCGTAGTGCCCAGGGTGTCCCACTGCCGGGTGTCTGGCGGGCAAAGGCGACCCGTCTTGTGCACCCAGCATGCGCCTATTATCTTTGGTGCTGTGCTGCCAGCCCTCCTCCTGCTGATCCTCTGAGCGTAGAGGCTAATGGAGATGTTACCACTGTACCCGTTTAAAAAGGGAAAAATCTAACGTGACCAACCTGTGAATATCTGATGCTGTATTGGCAGGTTTAACAGTAAGTCAAAGTAACATTATACATATCAGTGTCAATTTTGTTACCACCTTGATTTAAAATACAGTAATATTTTAGGAAATCCAAGAAAATGAAAACAGATGTAACATTTGATCATAATATTTAAAGAAGATGTATTGTGCTTGGGTGCTGCTATATAGCTATAATCTGCAATTACTTTTGTACTGAAACTTGTAATATTAATACTGTGACTCTAGCTCACAAATGCACATTTTACTTTAGAAATGGATTTAAAAAACAATTCAGAAAGTGATGTGAAAGTGAGAGTGGTTAAATGCAGTTTTATTTAAGCCCAAAGAAATCTGTACCCCTCTCTTCCCTCTCATTTACCTGTGATCCTCCTCCATTATCCCGCCTGGCTTCAGTACAGCGTGTTAATGTCCTCGGTGTAACATAAGAACTGCTGTCACTTGAGCTAGTCGAGCTGCTCACCTTGAAGAACTCCAAGTGAAATCCTCCGAGACAGAACCGCGAGTGAGGATCAGTCACACACCACTACAAAGACGCCAGGCGCTAAGACACAAAGAGGGAAGAAAGGCCCGTCCACTGAATGCACTCCTGTTTGATTGATTTCTGGAGCCAGCTCTGCCTCTGCTTCAGCCCTCTCCACTCACACTTTTCCCCCTGTGATTATACTCTGACAAGTTCGGGCCTCACAGGACTGATGTGTTGTGGAGTACTTTGGTTTATGGGGTTCACTGGTTGTTGTATAGGAAGGAAGTAGAAAGACGCTGAGATAATCATAACTGCAATTTGATTTAAAGGTGCACTATGTAACTTTTACGGTGAAGGATAAGCCGCTTACTTGTCTTCATGTTATTGCTCGTTGTTCCACAATATTGCCTTGAACTTACAGTAATCTATTTTAAAAATGAAATGGGTTGTTTTTCCATAGATCTGACCTGTAATTTAGCTGATGTCACAGTGGAGATTTGAGCTTTGCCAAAAAATGGAAATATTGATAGATCATGATCTAAACATTGGTCAAGCTTGATGAAAATGCAAAGGCATTTCAATCAACTGGTCTACAGCCAATCCCGTGGCAGTAAGAGCGCATGGTACTCTCGTCAGGGCCAGAGGCTCTTTATGTCTCCTCATGTGTCCTCATGTTTCACAGGTTTTGACTTAAATATGCACAATGCTAATATGCATTTAGGCTTGAACAAACGCCTTCTAAACTTTAAATGTGGATGTGGAGATCAATAAATATATACTTTGGAACATTTCACGTGAAGCAGTGACATCTCCAAATAGACAGAACAATCACAATAATATGTTAAATATTGATCAGAAATTACCCTGAAACTTTGATACAAAGTGTTTTTAGTTATATAGTGACACATATTGTACAGTTTCATATATGAAACAAATAGAGTAGGTTGATTAACTGAACTGCCAACACATGAAATATGGATGTGCAAGTATTGAAATGAGCAACTGGTGACTTGGAGTCCTTGGAGTCCGAATGTGAAGTTAAAATAAACTAAAGATTAAAGCTTAAAGATTTAGCTAAATCCACATTAAGTGTGGGTAATTTGTATTTTACCATACAATTAAATGTAATTCATACCCCACTGATGATTGAATTGTGAATATAACCTCTTTTCTATTGTCATTGGTGTGTTTGTTTGAGTATAGTGGCCATTTTGGAGCGCTCTTTGACTACTGAATGATCTGGAGTCACATTACACATTCCCCTTTTAAATGTCAGAGCTCTGGCGAAATGCAAACAGACTTTTAGCTAAAGGCCACTACCTCTCAGCCAACGCTTCCAAATGTTGAGTACAACTAAGGTGAACATGTGGTATTTGAAAAAGTTTGAAATTATTTATCATTTTGCAAAGTAGAATAATGACAACAATAGCTTCAATGGTAAAGGCATTGAGGAAGTGAATTTTTAACTTGTATTGATGCAGGTTTGGCAGGAGGTTGACGGTGACAAGGGTCGATGGTCCGTGTGAGCATCCTATCGATTTCTCCAGCAGTGAGAGAGGATGTTGCAAGCTTTATTTATAAGCAGCATTTTGTATGATCTATATGGCATTGATCTTAGACTGTGAGGAAAATAAGAAGAAAGTAGAGAAACCAATTATGTAAAATATAGGCCATGGCTCATTGTCTGCATATTGTAATGAATTACAGAGAAGGGGGCATAATTAGAAAAATGCTTGTTCAATACATTTATACATTTTATTTTGGTATGTTTGTCCATTTGTCAGAAATCTGTTAATGAGAAGCTGGTACGCCAATGATAATTCTAATAGCAACATTCAGAACTGTACCAATACAACCATATATCGCTTAATTGAGTTTATGACAAAGTACATGATATTAATCATATAGGAAATGTTGTGCTGGCCATTTGTGGTTGTTACTACTTTAGCATCATGGGTTCACCTCCTGGCCATGTCCACTGAATGTCTCTACCCTCGCTCTCCCGATTTCATGTCCTGTCCAGTAAAACCAGAAAAATGTACTACTATGATGATAATAATAATCATATGGGGTGTGATTATTTTGATTATTTTCTTGTATTGCATTCACATTATGAAAGCAAATAGAGTAAATAAAGCAGTAATTTTATCAATGTAAATTCTAAACCCTGTATTTATAAGATTTATTAAAACTACATAAAGTCAAATGTTTACAAGAGAAAATTAAATAACATTTTTGTGGTGGGTGTGAGGTGGTGCCATGGTGCCGTGGTGCTCAGCAGGAGGCACAGAGAGGACGAGGGGGGCAGACTGTTGATCCACTTGATCCTGGTCCCTTAAACACACAAACACATGCACTCTAGCCTGTGAGGCCAGACAGTCAAAATAAGGCTAATATCATGCTGCACATACAGACAGACCGACCACTGTAGTGTGTGAGGCATAGCCTCAGACTAAACTATTGATCTGCAGCAAAAAGGAACAGGGCTGCCACTGTGAGATCCAATAAAATATATGGACAATGTAGGAAGAAGCTGCTCTGGCAAAGGAATGAAGAAAAAAGAAAATATTTAAGTTACAAAAAATAAGCTTTTTTACATTTATTTTATTTTAATTTTATTTTATAATGGACACATTTAAAATGGAATCAGTTCCAGAGAACAGAATATGATTATATAATTTAATGACATGCAAGTTTCAAGGAACTGTATGTGAGATTTAGATTTTAAATTTCATAAACTCGACTATCTCTGTCCCCAGCTCGAGGCAGAAATCAAGCTTTTACTGAAAACAAAGATAACTAATGTTAATTTATTCTTACTTTCAAAAAACATGGGCAATTATGGCCAAATTGTGTATGTTATAATTTGGTGTTTTGGTTCTCAAGATAATTATCCAATCAGAAAGCAGAATGAGTCTCACGAGTCTCTTATGTGGGTTGCCAGTTTCAATCCTGAAAACCTGGTACCTGCAGCCATCAGCCATCAGTGCTTGTGTCCTTCTGCAGGTTCAGTTAAAGCACTAGCAACCCAGGTTCAGTTGTGACTGTAATACCTTTAAAAAAAAACAACAAAAAAATACTGTAAGAGTGCAGACTACATATAGTTCCTTTCCATGGATTTCAGAATGATGCCAAATTAGGAGTGTTTCCCACAACAAATATTGTATCTTCTGAGAATGAAAACATTCTCCAAAATATTGCAGTAACAAAGCTGAAACTCATGAACTCCTCCATGACAACTCCTGTGAGGCAACTAATTTCCTTGACCTAATGAATCTCATCTATTATCACAGTATCTGTATGTTCACTGTCCAGCATGCATGGCGCTGACAAAGATATACAGTAAACCTCAAAGATATACAGTGCTGTCGATCAAATGTATTCAGTCCAAGATGATGAGAGGGCTTCCAAATCTGTACTTCCCTCTCTACTTCCCTCTGTAATGTCCCTGCTGCCTTTGCTATATCCTTTTCTGCTAGACATATTCTGTATTAAAGTGTAAAAAGGAAAAAGACATACTCACCTGAATCCATTTTATTTTATGGTGTTTTCTGACTGAAGTGAGGAGATTTAGAATAACACACCTATATTGCAGAATGCAGAAGTTTCTGAAAATAAAACATGGCTATGACAGTCTGCCAGCACCTAGGAGTCCTTCCTGTTCTCTCCAGCGCTGATGAACAATAGGAGGCAATGAGAAAATCATACAGCACTCAATACACAGACGAACTGTTGATGGCTAAACTTAATTAAGGTAATTCTTTAAATGCAGTGATTGCCTTTTCAAAGCCAAGAGCACCTGGGATTCAGCTGCGGCAGCACAATGGGGCTGAATACAGATAGTGGAGCTACTTGGCCACGGTCAGACCTGGATCTGTGCCACACACAGGAGCTACTGGGAGAGATCAATGCTGATAAGGAGATCTGGCATACAGCCCTAAGGTGTACAGTGGACGATGGGTGCACAGGGTGTGGCTAAAGATATTGATTCTGTGTTAGTCTTGATAAGGGTGGGTGGTCTTCAGTCATTGTAATGTTGTAATTTAGAAGGTTATTCTATTTTATGTGTTGATTATGGACAAACAGGTACATTTCAAAGGTGGGTTGCAAAGAATGATGTTAATGAATGTTACATTTGAATAGGATATTACATTGTCAGTGGTGGTCAATTTGTTTGTTGGCTTGTTAGGTTAAAGTGACTGTATTGTCTAGGGGTGTAACGGTTTATGTATTCGTGCTGAACTGTTTCGGTATGGGACGTTCATTCCGCCACTACATGTGCAGCTATATGGAAGGCTCTTTAATATTTATGAGGGAACTCATCAATGATTGGGGTGGCAGTGTTTCCCGCAGCGCTTTATAGTTAGGGCAGCCGTCTTGACAAGAATTGCCCCCCGCCTTGAATACATCCCTCAGAACCATTTGAATCCTCGCAAAACTACAGTCGTGCCCCAGTCCTCACTTTCACCTTTCGCCAGCACGGGATCTCCACTTCCCTCCCCATACCCGCAACCTCTGTCCCTAGCGAAAGGGTATTTTCAACTGCTGGAGACATTGTAACTGCAGCAGATCTGCACTTACTGCAGGCAGTAGTTGTTTTTTCTGGCCAAAAATATGAAGAAAACTTCATTCTGGAACTATTAGTGTCGCACTTTACTTTTTGAAAAGTTTTGTTTACTGTTTACAAGGAATTTATTTTTGATAATATATATACATTTGTTGCTTATTTGAGAATATTTTATTTAACTTATCAGTATTACAAAGCAGCACTTTGCATTTATTTTATTTTCCAGTTTGTATAAACTTAAAACAAATTGTTGGTTTAATAAACACACAAATAAACCACAAGCAAATGGTTTTGCATTTTGTTCCCATACGGTACCGAAAATGAACCGAACTGTGACATAAAAAAACAAGGTATGTACCGAAACATGATTTTTTGTGTACCGTTGTACAGCCCTAGTATTGTCAAAGCAGCATTTAGGGTTATAATGAGACCACTGTGTGCTCTAATTAAATGTTTTATTGTCCAAAAATCAGGAAGGCCCTCTTAGAAAGGTAGTTGTTTTAAGTAAGGATGTCAGGGAAGTGAGAAATAACTTGAGACCTCAAATACTATACACTTACATATACTATAATGAGTGAAAAGAAATGTTAGGCCTATTTTGTAATATTATGTAATTAACACAGTTATGCTAATATCACCGTTTGCTTTTGACTTTCGTTTGAATATTTCCCCTCAGATCCCAAGAGTCTGTTTTGTATGACAGCTGTGTTTATTTATAGTTGACTCTTTTTTTTTTTGTGATAAGTTGAAAGCAGTGAGATGCTGACCCAGTGAAGTCACCAGATTTCAGCTTTTGTTCCCACCAGCCTGTGAAGTTATGATGTGCTGTTTTCTGACGTGCTTTGTTGTCTTAGGAAGCGTTACAGTTTTGATTGTGTTTGAAGAAATTCTCAAATGTTTGTACAGTAATGCCAGACAGAAGTGAGACGTTATTTCTGACATCTAGACGTATTGCGTTTTTTGACAGATCTCGAGTGATTGGCAGGATCAGTCGTCATTGGCAACTCGCTCTATTTATCAACGGCAACAGACACCTCCGGGGGCAGTGTGTCTCTGGGCTCTTCACAGACCGGTGGAGGGCAGAGACTGGCTGATCCCATGTGGCGATCCAGCATGTCGTCCTCCTGGCTCCTCATTTCCCTTTTGGCCCAGAGTCAAGATGGCGGCCGCGCGCACTGGCAATCTGCGAAGTCAATCTGACCAATTTAGTGGGTCACGGGACACTTCTGCTTCCTCGCCTTAGCATTTGTTGGGAGCATGCGGACGAGCTCACAGGAACAGAGCTGCATCCCGCTGGGTTTTAATCACTCGCTTCAAAAGGTCTCATGTTTCTCATCAGAAAACAGGAGAAAGTAGAACGTACCCTGCTCCTTGGTTTCACTTGGTTTCTTTATGTTTTAGACCTCATATCGCCCTCACCTTCAGTGTCCTAACAGCTTTGGCAGCCCATACTGAGCTTTGAAAAAGGACTGAGTCTGTCTTACATTTTATCAGCGGCAGACAGACTGAGCCGTGTAGACACTTTGGGCATTTTCCTGGTGATGGCAATCTGCTCCAGCCTCACCAGCACAATTTATTTTCAGCTTAATTTGATTCAAAAACACCCCTATAGTGCAGGAAGTGGACAGGTGTGCTGCAATCTCATCTGTATACACCAATATAGCCAGGACTGATGCTGGGACAATACTATCAGTTTTATTGAACAGAATTTCAGTATGATGTTAGCTGAAGTGAATTAGACTAAACAAAAGCTATTCTTTCAGAACGCTGCAGTTGTTCCTGCTGGTGTGGGGAGTAATGGATCTAATACCCATATGGATGTAAAATCTTAAAGGTGTATTACGTAACTTTTTTTGAAGGATGATGAGATGATCAGATGACCAGATGTATAATGTTCAGCAGGCAGCACAACCAAGCTTACAGTGGGGTGTTAGGCCCTGCTCACAGTAACAGTTTTTGTTGTTTTTTGAGAAATACCTTGTAACCTTGACCTTCATACCTGTATGAATAAATGTACTGTGGAATATTCTATGAAAAACAATAACATCTCTTCGGAAACGAGCCAGATTGTGGACTGTCCACTAGAAGAGTTTTCACCTTGCTCCTTTATAGGCTCAGTGCAGCTTGTTCCAGGTCTAGAGCATGCTGATGCAGGCCTCATATCAGCTCATATGTGCTCCCCACGTATCTTAGAATCACATTTCACCTGCTCCATCTCTACTCTGACTTTTATCAAACTAACACTTCAAGGAAATATTCAGACTAGTTGTATAGGTAGAACTTGTATCTGCTGCTGTCCTTTTTTGCTATCTTTAAAAAATGTGTATACATTTGTACATAATATTTTCCAAAAAAACACACACAAAAAAACATCTTTATGCCTGATTAAACTGAATAGAATTGACTGAGGGAAGGCATCCAGTGTAAAATCTATGCAACATTGTTATGTAAATCACTGCACACCTGAAAATTTCTTATCTGAGGAAACCTCAATAGCTAAAAAACTTATAATGCCAATACCTTTTTTTCTAGAGTGGTTTAAAGTATTCATATTCAAGTAGTCATGTTCAATCCTCTATTTAGGAGCTAGTAGGCACTTGACCTGCACTGGAGGATTTTTAGGTTGTCATTAAGCAATTTAAAGCTTTTTGATAACAGAGAACATAAGATCAGAGGTAACCTCATTTATTGAACATTATAAGCAAACCTCTTGATAGGGAGCAAAGTTTGAACGAGTAACTCTTTAATATCTTGTTTTAATGCAAATCCCACAACTTTTCTACTATAGAACTCTCCAGAGGATGCTGACATCGCCAACCATTTTTTCATCACCAAACCTGTTAACAGTCACGTCCCCTAGCAACAGTTGACTTTTTGTTCTATCAAAATTCAAAATGAAATAAAACAACTGACCCAGGGAGATAAAGCACATTTTTACAGTGCACTGGGACTCTACATCTTTGTAATTAAAGCTACTCAATATCTATCCAGGGAAGTAAAAGCTCTCCTCAGTCTGGTGGATAAACAGCTGCATGTGCTGTAGCAACAGCAGCAGCTTTTTAAGCTCGTTCCTCATTACAATAGTCCACACAGCATGTCTGTGTTTTATGCCACCACTGCTGTGAGATGGGAGTTTTCTCCTACTGCTGGCAGCATGGTCCAGATTGGCTTGTTATTTCAGTCCACAAGAACATATGGGGGCTAATTAGTCACTATTGTTATTCTCATATCAACTGGTAGCGATGAATATACTATACAGGATAAAAATGAATGATGAAATATGTTAAACTAGTCTACGCAAACATTTTATTTTCAATTTAAACTGAATGATAGCCCATGTCAAGAGAACAAAAATATTGAGGTCTTTCCTAAACTCGACAAAAAGGTCAACATAGAGTAGCTGTCAATTTGGTAACGGCTAATTGGGATCCAAATAAACAAACAAAATAAACAAACATTATTCATTGGTACCAACATTTTATGAAAACATAGGCTTAGAAACACCCACATATCTCAGCATAAGGTTTCCAACCAAAAATCATCTACCTAATGTATTGTTTAATGTCATTTTGCTCCATTTAGACTGTTCGATCTGGCAGGAGAACAGTGTTTGAAATAGACAAACAAAAACACAATTCACCCACAGTCTCAACATAGCAGATTGATACTGGCAGTAATATATATTGTTTATGTGACCTGGAGCTAGCCTTAGGTGTACTTCCTGCTTTCTCTGGGATTGTAGCGCTGACTTATAGGTCTCTTTAAAGCCATTTCCGCTTGACACGCTGCCCATCTTGTGTGGCATTATGGCAGTTTGAATGAAACTCCACCGGCCCTTGCTGTTACTCACATTGCATTTGGCTTACTTTTTGCTATACCAGAATGCCTGGAAGGATATTAAATGTTCACAAAATTGGTAATGCACCCTAACTCAAGCTCATTGTGTGTTTCTTTGAAACCTTTACAATAAGATCATAAATGTAAGATTTGCATTTCCTTTTCGCCTTTGTAGGCATTTTGTACTGAGGACGGGCTTAGTACTCATTTTGGTATCGACACTGTAAATGTCAATACTAATCAATGCTAATTACCACTTAAATTTTAAGGTTAGGCCAATATAGTATACAAGTTAGGACAATTTTTTCATCGGTTTGTGTCAAAATACCACTTACCACCACCAACATATTGTACAAGTCCATGTTGGTGGTAGAGGGTTGAGGGTTCTTGCTTAAAAAGTTGACAAATTTGCTTATTTGAATTTCATCTTAGTAGAATAACATTGTTTTTACAGTAATAACCTTTTGATTGACACATTAATAATTTAAATAATTAATGTAAGTAATGTAAAGTAACATAAATAATTTTTTATGTTTATTGAAATGTCTTCAAACATAGTTAAATTAGAAACAAGAAAGTATCCCAAAAGTACTCCGCTGAAAATATGTTGTAACGGCTCATCAAAAACTTCGATAGCAGGATGCTGATTCCACCTTCATTGGTTATCACAACTTGAAAGTGGAATGTATCCACTGATTTATATAGGAACCTATGTGTGTGCCAGATGTTATCAACAACATCAAATAAATAATAATTGTGATCATTTCACTGTAAACTGATTTATTGCTTGCCCTGAACTCAACCCTACTCCAGACGTATTGTTATGTAAAATACAAGAGTCTAAAGTCTAGACCAACAAGAATGTGAAAAATGTATGCAGTGGTTTGACAGTGATGATTGATATATGCGTTGTTGTAAGGTTACTGCAGTGTTAAATAGGACAAATTAATACAAGACGTTTTTACAGATCTAAACTAACTCTGCAGACTAAAACAGGATATGTTGTTGTTTGTGGAGGAAATTCTGATTATATGAAAAATTGCAGCCTTTGCAAATTGCTAATTGCACCCATTCAAATTGCAATTTTGATTTGATTGTGATTAATCTTGCAGTGTTGAATGATTTGATACAAAATAAAATACTTTCTCTTTGAATGTAACTTTTGCATAATGATTCTAGAGTGCATTATTGTTCGATGGATTTCCAAATCTTTTGTTCCTTTGTTGTACTTTGCCTCTATTATCCAACTCCTCTGTGCAGGGGGACCATGCAGCCATTGTGGTCTGCAGATAACACATAATATGCAGGGAATAGCAATAGCTGGATTATATGGATGGAGTAGAGAGCGTGTTTGGATACAATAGTGTTTTTTGAGACTATCTCTGGCATCTGGTCTTTGAAATCCTTTTTATAGACTTTCTTTTGTTCATCTTTTGTTCTTGTCATTTGCTATTTCTTGCTGTTTTTGGCTACAGTGATCCAGGTTACAAGGCCAGAGCAGTGCCCTTATCTAAAAATTCTTCCACAAATTGCCCCAAATTGCCCCAAATGTGCTCTTTGAGGTCAGGATGTACAAGGGGACATGATGATTGAAATCACACCGTATTACTTGGTGCAGTTCCTTTTCAGTCTGCTAAAAATGGCCAAAGTGTGATGGCCATTACCAAAAATGTACTCAGTTTAAGTGTTATCATTGGTACCTTTATCCAACTTAACATTTACTTGATTTAAATTATACCTCAGTGTGTGTAGCCTTGTCTTCTTTCTCAAAAGAGGCTAATGGCAAATGTTATCAAAATTATATATAATTTTCTTTATGCCCAGTTTGGGCTTTGAACATAAAAGCATTCACATTTATTTTTAAGTCTCTGTTAAAAAAAAAAAAAAAAATCTTATTTACAGTTTTGGTACGATATGCGGTCCGGCCGGCCGGTTTCAATTCGTGGAAATTGTCTGACCTTGCAGAATTAGAATTCATTCACTCGACGGTAGGTGGGTACTTTTTTATTTAACCAATCGCTGCTATTTGGTCGTGACATATGTAATGCGCCGCTAGCGGGGCTAACAGGTATATTAGGCTTTTCTCAAATCTTGCAGGAAGAAGGGCAATAATGTCTTTCCCCTTGATAAACTTCACCAAACATTCTCTTTGTTCCAGCTTTAAATCCTCAATCTCAGGAATTATTGCCAACACAGAATGTATGGCTTCGTCTACATCCATCTTGCCCGCTTTGTTTACTGTTGTGCTATACCACAAACAGGACCCAGACAGGCGCTTGAGTTTGATGTCATGTCTTCACAGCTCTTCGCTAATTGGCCTGTGCATGGTCTACAACTTCCAGGGTTCTTGCAAACCGTCTAGTGAATTCCGATTCCTGACCTAATCGCTGGAGAGATTATTAAATTGAGCGGAGGCACTAGGTGGTGCCAGCCTGACTACGACATAGGGACTTCACATACAGATTCAGTTATACATAGTTTTCTCTGAATGTTCTTTCTTAACGTGCTTTGGAAGTATTCCTTTTCTTGTTAGTAAAACAAAATTATTCACAAGGTAGCTTTGAACTATGCTATGAGGTTTATTTTATTTTATATAGTTTATAAAGCAAGGTACTGTAGACATGTCAAAAACAGAAGGCACCATGTTAGAAAACAATTCATAGAAATGGCCATACTGACAATAAGAAAACATTTTTATTTGCAACAGATGGATGTTCAAAGGTGCTTTATAAAGAGATTGTAATTTGGCAAGGTCATTTGTGTACTGTATCTTAAAAGAGTAGCTAAAGGCCTTTGTAGATAATCCAGCATTGTGTCAGTGCAGTGAAGCTGTAAACAACATTGTCCCTTATTTGGGATTATGTTATTTAGGATTATGCAAAGTATCTGGGGCTGTGAACAGGATATGACACTGCTGCAGTATTCACTCATCAGCCATTGCATTATGGCCACTCACAGGTGAGAGGTGAATGAAATTATGTAGACATAACTTCAGGTATGTTTCTGAGGAGGTAACAACATTCAGACATGGTTTAAAGCTCACAAGAGTCAACTTTGTCACCTGATGTCCCATGAAAATGTTATTGCTTTGCCTGGACAATTTGCCATGTGCCAGTATAGTATACATTTTTTAATTGAATTGTAGAGTCCCCTTCTTGTCTCCATGCAGCTGGCTACCTGATTAACCATTTTGTGTAATTTCCTGGTGAAATAACAACTTTTCCATAAGAGGTTTTAGATCCTACACCTAAAAATATATGGGCACCTTTGCTGGAGAATTTATCCTCGACTTTATCATGCGTATATTGGATAAAACTCGTCTCCAGCTCTGTGCTGTGATCTGGGTCTGGCTAAGTGGGCTTTCCTAACACCTCTCCGTGGCACATGCGTTTTGTCATTAGCGGTGATGAAGTGGCCGAACAGTGGCGTGACCTGCAGCACACGGCTTTTGATCGTCCAGTCAATGAGTCCACCCCTCGGTCACTAATTACACTGCCACAGCCCATCGACGCAGCAAAGGGAATCTATGGGAAAACACTAACTCCTCACTGGTGTTTCCTCACAGCATAGTCATGAGGTCAGTCAGATCATTCACATAGTGGTCAGTTTATATAGTATAGGGGAGGATGAGGCGTGTGAGAAGAAATGTGATAGCAGGTAGTCAGTGCAAGAAATTGATAGTCTTCTTAAAGATGTTGTTAAAGGGCCCATATTACACTGTTTTCTGATCTGTGCTATGATTTCCTTGTAACATACCAGGAGTTATATTTTGTTTCACTCACACAACAGAAAACAGTTCCACCTTGTGATGTCATGTTGCAATACAGGAAGTGCTCCACTGTGTTTTTAAACACCATTCACGTTCATTAGAATCATTTGTATCATTTCAGACCTGGAATTGCCATTCCCCTCTGAATAAAACAAAAAAGGTAGCTGTTAACTTGAAAACTACCACTTCATGACAACACAACACAATGTGGAACAGAGCTTTGGAGATATAGACAGATAATGATTGAATAATAACGAACAAATAATAAACAATCACTCAATGTGTGAATGAAACAAAACACAACTCTGGGCATGTTTTTTAGGAGATAACATTATAAAAATGGCTTAAAGCTGACAAGATTCCATTTTGTTTGCTGCATACTGCCTGTATCTATTTATAAAGCATTTTATTGTTTGTTAACCAGAAAGTGTGCATGTTAGTTGTTGTTAGCTTTACCGTCACTGCTCTGGTCTCTGAGAGTTGTGAAAAGCACTTATACACTCATTGCAGTGAATCATTAAAATGTCCAGAATGCGTAAGGAAGGGTTTAAAATTAAACCAGTTCTGTTTCTCATGTTTTCATAAAAAAAAAATAGGTACAGTGCCTTTAAATGCATTTTAGTTTCAACCATTTTGTGAAATAGTATTCAGCACTAGTTTCTTTCTCTGGGTCCTTGTAATTCTCCCTGTGTTTCTGATGCGGTCCTTCTCCTTTACAAGTGCTAATACGGTATACTGGTCCAAGAGGTCTTTTCAGGGTGTGAAACCTGTTTAGCCAAAAATGACTAAAATTCACCTCTGTTTCTCAGTTCATGAACAAAGCTTTTAAGGTGGATTACTAACTCTCTTGTAGTATTCAGGAGTTTAAAGATGGTTGTCCCCATTCCAAGTAAGTTGACTTTGATTTGATCTTTGTGTTAAAAAAAGCCTTTTGTAAAAATATAGTTCACGGACTTATGTCTCTGTCTGTCTACCCAGTCTATATAAACTCTTCAAATATTGCCCTGGATATTTCCATCTTTACACTATCTAGTCCCAGTTATATTTGACCCCGTAATGCTAAAGGGGAAGCTGGTCAGGAGCTGTGGACAATGGTAATGCGCTGAGAGACTGAACAGTCATCCTTAAGCAAACAAAAGGAAATTCAGTAAAAAGAAAAAAAAAAGAGGACCAGTGAACAAGACCTGCATACTTTCTAATCTGATTTTTTTGTAACTAAAAAAAACCAAACTGTTTTGACCGAGTAAAATGAAGAGCACATTTAACATTTCAGTCACAGCAGATCCCATCATCATCATTCTTCAAGCATCTCAGTTGTAAACTGATACTCTCTAAATTCAGTAGTTTTTGTTTTTTTTTGGGGGGGGGGTTTGCATAAGAAACACTATTGCTGGTGTGGGCCATGTTGCGTATTGTGGAGGTAATAATGGTTGATGAATGAGGAGCCTACTTTAGCAACAGAGGGTCCCATTAACATGTAGCGCTTGACTCCCTTTTGTAATCTGTCACACAGCACATAAACATACAGCACACGCACACACAGAGCTAATCAATGGCATGATTTAAACACATCTGCTCTGTGTCTGCAGGGAGAGAGGTTATGGATGCTTTGGGTTGTAGGAAAAGATAAAGTTAGGTTGTTATTTTTTATTATAATATCTGTCTGTATTTTTTATTTATTTTTTTTTATTTTTTTTAACAAATTAGCAGGGATCCTTCTTGTTATTAGTTTTTAAATGATTATGAAGAATAAATATAAATGTATAAAGCTAACACGTCAAATTAGGGACCCCATTAATAGCTAGCTCATAGTAAAATGCATAATAAGCACTTAATTACATCTTTCTTAGTATTTTAAGTGGATGTTATTATATTATTAGGAAATTATTTTATTGTATTAGTAGTAGTAGTAGTAGTAGTCAGAATTAATATTCAAACATTAACTATTTTCTCGCCATTGAAGTAGTGGGAATTATAATAGATGCTTTTGTACATACACTGAAATGTTGATAAGTATTAATAATTGTTTAATAAATACCAACTAATAGCTAAATAACAGCTAATTAGTATAAAAACTAATACTTAGTTTTAGCGATTAATATGTGGTCCTTAACCTAAAGTGTCACCTATAAATAAGTAAACATAGAAACCAACAAACAAAAATCACTGTAAAAAATACTTCATCTGAAGCAATGGAAATCCCCTCTTGTCATTTTTTAATATTTAGCTGATATTATTGGACAAGATAATCTTTTGCCTAACCACGTTCTCTGCATCTTGTATACTTCATCAGCTTAACTATATCACAGTATTCACAGTATTCAAATCTTATCAACTTTATAATTGAGAATATCAGCATCACTCACTCAGTCATCAACTCACCTTTTCTGTTCAGCTTCTCCAGTCCTGTTTAAGTCATGGAGGCCAGGATCACCTGTGAGCTTTAAGTCCTGTGATAAGTGGTGGTGGTCCAGAGGTGAGGGAAGATGAGGAGGAGAGAACCGGAGAGAGCTCTTATTCACTGCAGCCTCTTGATTCAAATGACCCGTGGAGCAAATAGACCGATCACTAAAACCCCAGGTCAATTTGAGCAAGAAGCACTTAACACAAGAGTGATATTCTTGTCCATATAGTTAAAGATAGTTGTGGAAAAGAACTCATGGACGCTGTCTGGAAGTTTACGATCTGTATGGGCAGGTTTGATTCATACATAGGAATGTACTGTCGCTTTTTCATCAAAATATCTAAAATGTGATCAACTGTCATTATTATTCAAATGATATCAGATAAAATATCAGTTCACCAAATAAACCTAATAATGTGATCAACTTTCCTTTAAGCATTTGTGTTAAGTAAAAAAGGAAATACAGTATATTATTTTGTGGCTCCCATGGATTGATTTTACAATGGCTTTACAATTTCGTGCACTGTTCATTCACTTAACACTCTGGTGGTGGTAAGATTATTACAGAAGCCACAACTGCCCTGGGGTTGACTGAGAGAAGCACGGCTGCCAGTCTGCGCCATCATCCCCTCAACATCCACGAACACTCACGAACACACACCACTTTTATACGAGGCAGTGTGGTGAGAGGTGTCTTGCTTAAAGACACAATGACAAGTTGCTTGTGCGACACTGTGACATCTGGTATCCACAGCTGTCTCCTATCCATGTACTAACCAGGCCCAACCCTGCTTTGCTTCTGAGATCAGAGAAGCTCAGGCTTTGAAAAGGAGGTGCATATGAAGCATAACCAAGGCCATCTCCAAGGTCTGATCTTTGACTGACATGAAGCCCATTCAAACCTAATAAGCAGTCCATACAATATCAGTATGAACAAAAGTTCTACCTGACTGTGAATATGTGTGCATATAGTGGTATGGAAAACATCTGCTCTGACTCATCTGCGTTGCATGTTTGAACACACATTATATACTTATTGAAGGTTATCTTTCATTATTACTGACTTACTATTTGGATGTTTTCAGAATTCTCATTTATTTCTCTGTAATGTGTTTGTTGTACAGTTGTGTCATTTTGCCCAAGGCCTCTGCATTCTTCAGCTAAATGCAATAATCACTTAGAATGGGAATGCTGCTTCTTTGTCAACTTTGGTGGTTGTTATTGAGAATTGAATTATAAACTCATATTTGAAATACAATTCAGTTTGTCTGTTACTGTAAATTGAATCATTGACTTTATATTCTAATATAGTTCTCTCTCTGTGTGTCTACAGCTCTGCAGAGGAAAAGTTCAGATGGAATAACCAAGGTAATTATCTCCCACACTTTGATAGTATTTTGGATTTTATTTTTTCAACACAATAAAGTCAAACACATGATTAACTTGAGCAACCAGATTCTATTTAAAACTACCTGAGAAGTAATTTATCTAAATTGTCTCTAAATAATTACAGTATTAATGACTTCATTGGCAAAAAAAAAAAAAGTGCTTGTCTTGGATTCAAAAGGCTACAGTAATCGAAGTAATTGTAATAATGTAATGTAGTAGCTTCTATTCTTCTGAAAATTGTATTTAGGCTTATGAATCCTCATCTTCATAGGTTAAGTCATGGTTCAAGTAAATTAGTAGTTGTAACTGATTGCACTAGATAGACACATAAAACAAGAACAAATAAATCATAATTAATACTTACATACTTACTTAAAATTGTTATAAAACTTTTCAGGAAGTGTCAATCTTCAATATTAATTCATGTTCAAATTATTATATAGCTTTTAGTAGTATCTGGGTTTCACATTGTTTTGACAACTCTAGTCCTTTTTAAGTATTTGCACATAATTATGAACATATATGAACCTGTTTGTAGACAGATGGCAAGTGTTTAGCATGTTGAGGAAACCAAGATCCAATGAGCGTGAACCTTTTGAACCATTTAAAAGTCAAATGAAGTCACCTCTTTGCTTCTGACAGTTTCTTTTGACAGTCCTTTAGTCCGCTCTATGAACACCAGCAGCCACAGCACCCATGCATGACGCTGTATTCTCCCTCCCTCCTCTTCCCTCTCTCTTCTGTGTCATTCATGTTGTGATGTGGCCCGGGTTGAGACTAGATTGATTATCCTGGAGCAAAGTTGGTGACCTCTGCCAACAATGAGGTGCCTAATACAAAAAGCTCATAGTGGAGTCTGGCTGGTGACAACTGTGCTTGCCCATCTGCTAAGGTCTCTTCAAAAAAAAGGGGGAAAAAAGAAAGACCAAATTCATTCTGTCACGAAAAGTGGAAAGTCCCATCAGGGATTTTGATCTACGAATCATTAAGAAACTATCACTCCAGCTCTGGACAGGTTTAAAATTGAGTTTGGGCTGGTGAGCGTGAGGGTCAGTAAATTCACCTCTGCGCCAGGGAAAGAGATGGAAATGTTTCAGCCATAGCATCAGTATCAGTCTCCACAAGTGTCGCTGGAGGTCAATAACTTATCCAGCTAAATCCACTTAGAAAGCACACACATTACCATTACCTCTACCACCACACGATTTATGCCACTCTATCTGGCTCATCTGAGTGTTTCTGTCTGGTAACTTGTGACTGGACAACAATTTCTAAATACAGCAACATGACATCAATTTTCCTTAGTTTCAAAACTTTCTGTACTAAAATTTGTACCCGATTTTCACCTTCAAAATATGAAGTAGATATTTAAAGGGACAGTCTGGAATTTTGGACATAGGACCTCATTTCCTAGTGAGCCAGGAGACGTGTGAAGATACTTTTTAATCTATTCCATCCAATCCTCGCATTGATTTATGTGATGCAAGGTTAGTTTTATTTCAAACATTATTCTATCAACACAGATTTGCTTCTGGTGCTTTGTGGAGTGACTAAGACTGTTTTTAGTGGCAGGCTAATTATGGCCATTGACATGCACTAGCCTAGCACCATCGACCTCTGCAAATACAAGGACTGGATGGAATATTTTAAAAAGTGTCTCCACATGTCTCCAACACTCTGGCTCACTAGGAAATGAGGTTCTATGTCCAAAATTATGGATTGGCCCTTTAAAGGTCCTATTGTATGCAAAATTGACTCTTATGAGCTTTAAGCCATGTTAAAATGTTGTTACCTCATCAAAAACATACCTGGAGTTTTGTTTTGTTTCATTCACACCTGTTTGAGTAATTCTTTATTTTGAGTGTCAAACGGCTCTGTTCCACCTTGTGATCTCGTGAAGCTGTAGTTTTCAAGTTAACATCTACCTTTGACCTTTAGTTTAGTAGAGACGGGTAATTTCAGGGCTGAAAGTGTCCAAATGATTCTAGTGAAGGTGTATGGAATTTAAAAACACAGTGGAGCAATGTGTATTGCCACATGACATCACAAAGTGGGACAGAGTGTTTTCAATTTGAGAGAAGAGCTAAGCCTAAATATGCAATATATGTTAAACATGTGTGAATGAAACAAAACATATGGCCTCTTTAAGTGTATCTGAAATACAGCTTTTTTTGGTACATTGTTAATATCGACATTGTTAATATACTCATGGATTCATTTCGGTACTTCCAGGTTGACAAGAAATAAGAATACTTATTATTATTATATCATTATTATAAGGTTCTAGCAATGGGTCATAATATTAATAGTCTGTTTTTATCTCTTGGATCGTGTTTTCTTTTTGTTTTGTGTCTAATTTCTTTGCATTAAAAATGTCATCTGTGCTTAAATGGTTTGAGAGTAAACCAGTGCTTTTGCATGTGTTTGCAGATGGCCAGAAGGACATAGAGGAGGAGCTCACGACTGGCCTGGAGCTGGTGGACTCTTGTATCCGGTCACTTCAGGAATCTGGAATCCTGGACTCACAGGACGCATGTACAGGAGACAGTAAGTTACTATACTCCACTTACGGTGTCGGCATTACTGTCAGTGGTCCTCAGTTTACATTTAGGAAATGCAGCTAATAACTACATTCATTTATAGAATCATAAGTACTCAACTAAATGCATGTTTTTCTGTCAGTCAGTATTTAAAATGGCATTAGCTTTTAATTGAAGCATTACTAAAAAGAGAATTCAGTCCAAATTGAGTTCTACTTTCACCTGAAGGCAATCCATAACATGAAATGGAGTGAAGAGAGGGGAGGGATCTCACAACATATGTTTCCTGCAACAAATCACATTCACCATAGTGTTTAATGATTTCATTGTGGCATTAATGTAGATTTTTATTATTGACAGCTCTGTTGAGTTTTTGCTGCCTCGCCTTACTAGCAGTATACACAATTTTACCCTAGACCTATGTGAAGTCTTAGACTCTCCTGGAGTTTCTGTGGTTGAGTGTGATCAGATTTCAGCAGGTCCCAGATGATACCTGTGTGTGCGGCTTGTGGACCCCATGGGACAGAGGAACTGTCAGAAACATGAGGGGTTTGATATTCTAATCCTCCCCGACTGCGGAGTCAGCTCGCCTGCTGTTTAAGTGCACACAGAGGAACTGGAGGCATGCACAACACCATGTATACAAGAAACATGGGGTGGCTGTATACGGACAAACCCAAACATATAATGAAAAGTTATATGGATGAATACTAGTTTTGACAATGTGTAACTTGCATGATTCTTAATAATTAGTTATGTATTAAAGTGCCATAAAGACAGAGCTAATGATATACCGTCAACTATTCGTGTGTTTTAGAGTGAAGAAACATTATAACCGTTGCCACGGCAATTAACAAATCTACTCAAAATGGCGCCTATGAACTGGAAGCTGTGAATTTCTCACATTGAACTTTTTGGTGCGTTCACATACATTACAAGGACTTGGTGCCATAGAAATTCACCTCACACAAAACGTCTCTATTATTCTCAAAAGTTACATAGCTCTCCTTTAGATCAAAAGCAATAAAATAAAATGTGTGTCATGTTCAAAAGTCAAGGACTCTTTTATTGAAGTGATGACTGAATTTGTCTTCAGTGATAATGAATCAAAAATATATCTGTTGTCAGTGTTGTGGCCAAGAAAGCACAAGCCTTTCAGTTGGATATCTAAAAATAGACATTCATGAAATATTTAAAGGTGTCAATAGAAATGCTGGTCACGACGCAGAACAAAAGCCAAATGCCTTTTAGACCGGTACAAGTTAGACGAGCACTTTGAGCTTATTTGCATTATATTATAACAGTAACACCATGTAGTTAGAGTTTATAGGTACACATGACTGTAAATAAACACAAAAAGAAACTAACAGCTTCCATATTTTTCAATGTAGCTCATAAAAATGCAGTCACTGGCCTTCGTGGTTGCTATAGCATATTTATGAGACCTCTTCCTTGCTAAAACCCCATGTGAAATGCTCTTAAAGTGGGTTGCCAGATATTCTGAAAACTGTCCCCCTTATTTGTGCTCAAACATGAGAGCTGAGAAGTGAAAGTGCTACTATTGCATGCTGCGTGTACACTTACCTTATCTGTTCTGACCTAGTAAACCTATCACCACACTTAGCTTAATATCACTGTTAAATAATGCAACATGACCAGTTACAGCCCCCCAACAGCGATTTATTTTGACATACTTTGTTTTGAGCTACAGTCTTAAAATCTTTCTCATGTTGCATTCACTGACCACTGACGTTCTTTGATTCATCTTCAGAAGCCTCATACATTTTAGTTTTTATTTATTAATTTGAAAGTCAGATACTTAATGGCAAGCAGTCATATAAGTGAGATGGGAGGGATTGTGTTTGTAGATAGATGACAGCTTTAGAAGTCCTTTGAGACACCAACACAATTTGTAACTCTATCTAGCGCCGATACACTGCAGTGATGTTATTTTTCTCTGCACAAAGTTGATGGGAGGCACAGCAGCCCTTTTAAATAAGACATGAGGGTACAGCGCTCGAAATAGTCTGATGTTTTCGCTGCTGATGGCACAAAATGTTAGCAAGGACACTGGGTTTTCAACAACAAACAAGTTCATATGTTGAGATCATTTTTACTTCATCAAACCTAAAAACGAGTGATCTGTCTGTGTATTGTTTTCTCGTGTCTGGTTTCTTGCTTCCCTATATGACTGAAATGATTAGCATCCTAAGCAGTTAAGAATTTTCTCGATTTAAAGGTGCATAATGTAACTTTCTGTGTGGGAGTTCACCACATGATTGCCTCAATTCCCGGCAAAGTATTTTACATCTCCATGGAAACAGTAGACGAACCCCTCACCAAAAGGTACTTAGTGCACATTTAAATAAAGGACCCTCTCTCAGTATTGGGTAAATTGTCTGATCACAGTACCATAGAACAGACCAAAAACCCAATTATTACTGAATATTATTAGTTACATTTCTCCGTTGTGGTGGTCTTTTGCAAAGGAGGCTATTTTTTCCACACCAGTTAATTTTCTTGCTGAAAACGGCACCATTGTTTAATATTTAATTATGCGCAGCATTTTGGAAACAGTTTTTGTGTGTGAAATATATAAACTGGATTGGATTGTCTTTTCAACTTCTGAAATGTCTGTGGTCTCTTTTTTCAATTTAACAGATTTGGGATAGAAAAGGAAGGAATACGTCAGTGAAATAGATACTGGAACAGACAGACCCGGAGAGAGTAGGCTATGAAAGAAAGGCAGTGAAGAAATGTTTGGAAATTGAGGCCAAGAACACAGTGAGACATAAGGGTCAGGGAGCATTAGAGAAGACTGGAATAACATAGCGGCTAAAAAGCAAATGGCTGTCTCTTAAAAACAAGGCCAAAGCATTGCATATTCGGCCTCCTTTCAAGCCCCTTATCCATCTCTCTGGGGCTATTAAAGAATCAAGGTTTTTGTATTGTTGCTTTCATTGTCAATAAAAAAAGTCATGTGAAAGATGAAATGAGTAACAAAAAGTATAGTCATCCTCTAAGACAGGGTATCATTTAAAGTAGGTCTGTGCAATTAATCACATTTTAATCAAGATTCAGTCACTTATAATTGTCAGTGAAGCATGCAGTTTGGAGCAGAGTTCAGACTGTAGGGAGTAATTTTGTTGAAATGACAAAGTGAAGACCTCTAGGCTTTTGTTTTTGTTCGGGAATGGGCAAAACCAAATTGAATTGAAAATCGTGGTAGATTGTTTATTAGGAAATAAAATCCAGACTAAGATTCAGATTCACTCAGTTGTAATGTAAGGCTTGAGTTTGTTTTTAATTTGGCAACTAAATATCAGAACTGAAGAAATGTCTGTGATATAATTTGGTAGATTGCATTTGTATTAGGCAGATGGCATTTTAATTGCCCCTCCGAATTTGAAGGAAAATATTGAGATTGAAACGAAATTGACTTTACTTTTGAGAACACAATTTTGGTTTCTGCTGTGGAAAAAAAGACAAAAACAAAAGAACATCGAGAGGCAGGGTGACTTCGTGACTGTTTTTTGAGGCTCGTGTTTCTCGTCTCTGTGCATCTCTAGGACAAGGTCTTCTGTCACAAAGTGCTCTGCAGCTCAACAACCAGGACCCATATGCAGCCGCGGGTTACCATAGCAACCAAGGCCTGGCGCTGGGAGAATCAGTCACTGGCCGCTACAATCAGGTACTCACACAAACACAGGTGAAAAATGTGCCTTTTTATGCACTTTGCAAACATATAATAATATTCATATTGTCATAAGCTTGTTTTTACCATTTTCATTATATCAGATTTGTTTGTTTTGGTTGATAAAAGAATAACCTCTCGGTCTCTGAAACATCTGAAATAATTATTCAATGGTCATTCAACTGATAACATAGTTTTTTGAGTTTCTTTTTCAAATTTGTAACAATTAAACAGACCTCACTAAAACTAAAAGGTTACTCCAATGGGTCAGCATTTTCAATGTCGGACAAAAATGACTGAGGTAACAAAATAAACACAACGCTTTTTTCATATTTACAGCTATGCTGTGTAATTATTTCTTTGATACACAAAAAAAGTTCTGTTCCTCTAAGTTCTGTTAGTTGCTGTAGGCATGTAACATTCACTAAATAGACTTTGGGGTAATTATTAGGAAAAGTACAAAAACTCTTGAAGAAGTAGTCCTGAAAGTTAAAATATTGAGTTTGAAAAAGACTTACACTTTTTGGCACTGATTGAATACATTCTGTGGTCTGATAATATGTCAAATAATATCTCATCAGCTTTTGTATAATACTGTCACTTGCTTTCAATCCTCAATACACTCTATTTTACGTTAAGAAATAGAACATGGCAGACAGACATCGCCAATTTAACTTTGCACTTAACAAAAGGCTGTCAACCTATCTGTGTCCAAATTCACCTCATGTTTCAAGTTTAGCATGTAAGGGACCATTACATTCTATTACAATGAGCTCATCTGAAGGGGTAAAAGCGTTGCCTCTTGTCCACAGTGTCAGAGTTAAAAAGTGCCCCTCTCACAGACACATTTCAGGATCATTTAGCGTTCATATTTCACAGCCTTGCTTTTATGACGACTCAGATAACTCCTCATTCTTGATCTGGACTCAGGGCTCTCTGGTTTCTTGCTCCATGGAAGCATTGTTCTTCTGTCTCACTGAAAGTACATGAATGGAGATTAATATTTTAAAGGAGTGACACTGGACTTTTCACAATTATAGGAAGCATTTTGTGGGATTTCTTACATTACTTGACAGTGTTCTTACTCAAACATGAAGTAAATATGTTCAAAGCAAATATTGATTTTACTGATTACAATGAATCATGTTCACTATTAATATTTTGGTTTAGAAGTTTGATAGAATTCCTCATACTTTGTTGTCAGAACCTTGATTTTGCTCTTAACCCAAATGGGCTTTCTATTGCCAGATGTTTCCTCAGTTTTGATAGTTAAAGATGCACTATGGAACTTTCTCGTGGAGGGTCTACCATCGGTTTATCTACATGAGGTTTTTCAACGTTTTTTCAAGGCACCTATTGTAAGGTCCACACATTTGTGAAGCCATAGTTGACGCTTTGTGCACCTTATTCCACCTTTTAAAATGCCTCAAAAATGAAAGAATCCATGGAGAGTGATCCAAGTGCAGTTAAAAACTCTTTACTGTGTATTCACATAATTGGGACATACAAATACATACAAAAAGGGGAATTTTTTAACATACAGGTGACAGGAGGTCAAAAAACAGTTTGGCTCCACTCCACTCCCATGTTGCACCTGCACTCGCCTTAAATAAGGAGCCATAGACCACAAAATAATACAAAAAATAAACATTACTTTAGTAAAATTATGATTAACATTAGCAATAATTAATTGAAAAAAACATTTAAATAAATCTTTTTCTTTTTTTTTTTAAGCAAATAATCAACAAATAATCATGTTAACAATAAAGAATTACCAAAATGACCAAAAATCATACATTCTAAGTAAATATTAAATCAAACTAAATAAGAATAATTATCTTAGTTATGAAAAAATTACAAAACTGGGTTTAGGCTCCCACACCTGTAATAGAAGCAATCCTAAATAAATGCATTTAGTACAGCACTGTGGCTTCAGATGACGGACCCTACACTAAAAAGTTACACCTAGTGCACCTTTATGTCACTGTTTTAAATTAGTACGAGTGTATGCTAAAATCTTGTGAAATCATTCACAGTCAGTGGCATCTCCAACCAAGCTTCAGCGCCTGGGATCGGTCTCCGCAGACATGCCCAGCTACGCCACACTACAGCGGGTATCCTCACCAAAACAGTCCCCCAGCCGACTCGCCAAATCCTACAGGTGCATTTCTTTTTCATTTAATAAATAGACGCAGTGTATCTTATTGTCAGGAGTACGTTTCCCAGGAATACCACTTACAACACACCACAAAGAACGTAACTGTAGGTAGTCAATACAGTTGTTGATCAATAGAAGAAAATTACTTTACTTGAAGCTAGGATTTCTTTTGATAAGCCCCTATGTCTGCTGGCTTCAGACCTGTTCATCACAACCATACTGGTATTGGCATCATATATTACTTCATATGTTTTTAATCAAAAGAAAGGCAATGTAAGTAAATATAGAAGGGTGTCTCGTTGCAGTTCTGCCATTATGGTCTGGTGCAAGTATTTCAAAATATTACAGTAAAAAACAATGAAATGCAAAGCAACAAAGTTCAAAGACACATAAATTGATTTCATTATTTTAAGTAGTAATAATTTATAGCTATATCTCAACACATGTAATGCTTTCATGTTTCAGTCGCAGTTACGATCCTGGTTATAGTTTGGTGAGATGATCATAACAGCCTTAAAGCCACTTAGAGACTGGACATTGAGAGAGTTAAGGAGCACTTTGCTGTGTAATGGTCCTGTTCCATTATGTTGGCCAATCACATGGGACACATTCAAAAGTAATGGATGGGTGATGCTTTAGTACACAGGGATACAGGTCAAACTTAAATATCAGCGAACTGTCTGGAACCCCACCTGTGCTATAAAGGAGGAGGAGGATAATTTTGTCTGGTGTTTAAATGAGTCATTGTCAACTGGGCATTGAGTGAAGAACCTAATCATAACACCAATGTTATTACTGTGACCCAGTTTTATAAAGCACACATTTATCTTTTATAATATCTGCAAGGATCTTATGATGTTGCGCATTTCTTAATTACCTTTTTTCCAATATAAAAGTTGAATTACTTTTGCGTAATTGCAAAATCAACTACCACAAGTAATTTTCTTAATTTCTTACCATTAATGTTGTGGGAGGGGAAATTAAGCTCAATCGATCTTCTAATGTCTACTACATACTTTGGTGACACATTATAAGAACTGAACTTTTAATATCTTTAACAAAGCATGAACAAACACTTACATATATATTTAGCAAATAGCTTATTAAGAATCTGTCTAAGAGTCTGTCTTTGTAACTACTTAGGTTAAGGTCAAATTTTTTTTAAATAGTACATTATTTAATAGCATAACATTATGGATAAAATTTTAAGGGTAATACACAGATGTATAGTTAATGAATACCCTGAGCCAAAATCTTTTTTTAACAAACAATTTGTTCATTATGAAGTAAGTATTTGCTCATGCCTATTTCTGCTAATCAGTGTCAAGTTGTTATAAAGTGGTAGCAAAGTACTGTAATAGTAAATAAATTCTTTTCACTTTCTTTCTCATAGTTTAATTACTTTGCCAACAAAAGAAATAATTATTCAAGTAATAAACAGTATCTTTATATATCCTCATTCTGGCCGTCTTTGTGTCTCAGTACGTCCTCGCCGATCAACATGGTGGCCTCGGGAGCGGCCAGCGCCTCTTCTCCTCTGGCCATGGGAGGGTCCACAGGGGGTAACCACAGCTCCTCACCCCTGCACCAGCTCAGCTCCGTGGTGGGAAACTACGCCACACTGTCCCCCACCAAACGCATGCTGCATCACATCGGAGCGGACACCTATAAGATCTCCCACGAGCTGTACGCCAATGCCACTCTAAAGAGGCCTGGGAGCCTCGCAGGTAGAGGTCAATGCAAAACTTTATTACTCTATCCATGTCTGTGCTGTGCTGTGGTCTCCTGTGAGGTGCTGTCCACTGTGTCAAATTAAATGAATGTATTTTGTATGCACAGAACAAGCATATATTTTTGATTTCATTATCTCCATGTTAACTTGTGTTATAGGTAAATAGAGCTTGGGACTGTGATGTTACACATCAACAGAATTGTCAATTAGCCAAATGTTAAACCACAGCTGCTAAATACTGTATTTAGTGACCATTTTAAAAGTATTCTGACACTGCAGAGTCATAGATCCATCCCAAGCTCTAACGTGAATGTGTTGTTTTAGTAGTTTAGAAGGTTTGACAAGGTCATTTCACATGGATGCACTTGTCATGGAGTTGAGCAACCATAGTGATGGCAACCACAATGACAAGGAAGAGTTATTAGCAATTAGCAAGTTGACTAAACTACTAACTAAATTACTAACCTGTCCAGAAAGTTGCAAGTGGCTGTAATGTTCTGGCTATTCTGTGTGCATATCAGCCCATACGTATTTATTTTTTTAAGTTCAAACAAGTACTTTCTAGTGTCGTCTCTAGAGGACATCAGTCTTCATGAACACAGAGGTCATATGAGCCCTCTTTTCATTCATGATAATTGGTATTCTGCAGCGGCATTGCCACAACACGGAGGAAAACAAATTTCACACAGATTTGATGAAATTGGCTCGAGGTTTTTATCTGAAATTTATTAGATTGCAAATGTTCTCATGAATTTTTGAACAACTTAGACAAATGGGAATCCAATCAGGTTTCAAACTTTGTGAAAAGTGAAATCTGTCATTTTTGTATTAGTAAGTTCCACTACATTGATAAAGGTAAATTGAGTTATTCTGACGACGACTGGAACTCATTTCCAACCAAAGCTCCCATGTTACAAAAATCTACTGTCTATTATGGTAATACTTTATGGTGACCGCTTTGTTCAGAGTGGGTTATAGTAAATTGCAAAATTTGCTTTTATAAATTTTTAAAATACATTTCATTTTAATTTATTTTTTGTTACCTTAACTCATCAATTGACCAATTGTTTTCTGCCTCATTCTAATCTCCAGACTCTGCTGCATCAGAAGTCATTGGCTCAGTCCTCAGCCAATCAGAAAGATTTTTACAGCAAAAAAAACAAAACCCGCCCCGGTCATCTTCTGACATTGGCAGTTTATTTTAGTATTTTTCTTTAAACTTTGGAAAATGACTAGGGCAATTATACCATTAGGCTATTACTCTTCAAACTCTCTTGACTACACCATGGATTTCTCCTCACATCTTTTAACCTCTGCTCTCTATCTCTGCCCTGCAGGCTCTCGGGGCTCTTACAGTTCCCAGCACAGTCACTTGGGCTCTGAGCTCAGACCTCTGCAGTCCCCAGAGCACCACATCGACCCCATCTATGAGGACCGGGTCTACACAAAGTCTAACTTGAGAGGTCAAGGTAAGCCCAGCGGGGATCACAGGACTGTAGAGTAAAGATCAGAGATGGAGAGATGTTTGTTCAAAGATTTATGTTCCAGTGTAAGCAGGGGAAGTTAATGTGGGCATACAGTAGATGTTGGTGGAGGGGCCAAATACAGAGCTTTAGGTTTTTTTAGAAGAAGAATTAAATGTGTCAGTAATATGTCAAAGAAGGTTAAAATAAAAGAGCCTTTGTTAAACTTGATTCAGGTTTAGTAACTACTTAAATAAGGGATTATGAGTTTAGCATTAAAGATGGGGGTTGGGGTTAGGTTATTAAGTAAGTAGTGCTTTGTTAAGGTTAATTATATAAAAGCAAACACATTATCAAATGTTATTTTTAAGTAGGCATATGCAACTATAAAACTACTCTTTGGAGTTAATTTTTCAGAGGAGCTACCTGTAAATTACAACTATATAACCATACGCTGCCTTAAATTACCTGCCACTACATTAGGGGTATGTATAAAATATGAGGACTTATTCTTTGCTCTAAAATAAAACTGCTGAAATAGCTTGAGTAATTATCCAACAAATTGCATTATATATAGCCTATGACTTGCGGCAGACATCAGAGAGTTTCCAGTTTTAGATTGACATAAAAAGACGTTACTCCGGCATGGAGAGTGAGACAGAAATGACGCGGTGTACTTCAAAGGCAGGTGTTTTTTAATAATGCCATCTTATGTCAAAGCTGCTCGGGATATAAAACACTGCTTAGAAATACGCGCTCCATCTGATCATGGGTACGGGCGTTTTACACTATCAGGTTAGGCAGATCCAATTGGGGTCTCACTGGTAATTTGTCTTCCAGTCACAGTCTGTTAACTAATTAGTTTCAAAAATGGGAATTAATCTCTATTAATCTCATGGGCGTGAGTTTGGGGTGCTCTGAAATCTAAGCAAATCAGCCATGTAGAGAACCTGCAGTTTGGTGGCCACAACAACAATACTAAACTCTAGTTTGTGACAGGTGAAATGTACAATGTAATCAAATAAGTAATTTCTCAAGATATTTGGATAAAAAGGGTCTTTTATAGCATTTAACTTAGTTAGTTAGCTGTTGAATTTTGTTGACAAAATAAAATGTGGCTCAGCTAGTAGAAACACTTCCGAATTCTATCTTGGGGATTGTAATTAATATAATATTTACATAGATGGTAGACCAACCAATGTTTAGATTTTTATTTTCCTTTCTCAGAATTTTTACCTTATCACATTTTTTATTTGCCCTTCAGGTTTGTCAAAAATATGTATAAATAATTAGAAAATTATGAGAAAATGACAGTTGAAGTCATGTACTTAACTTGCTACTGTGTAGAATTTGACCTTTCAATGAAACATAAGATGCTGTGTGATGTGACTTGTTGTCTTCTTTAGGACAATGTATTTGCATTGTACAGCATGGCTTTCGTGTGGGCTTTGATATTTCTGCATGCATGCTATTGGATATACTAAGCTGGTTTAATAGTTGTGATGGCAATATATGGGCAAACATTGAGAGGTCTTCTGAAAATAAATAAAGGTATATTTGTTTATTTTGGGATAAAACCTCTCAATGTTTCATCAGAGCCTTTTGAATGCCATACTCCAGCTTCCATATCAGACAACGTTTGCAAGTTTATCATGGTGAGATAATGTTGTAATGTTACCTGGCCTGTGAATATGTTGACTTATTTTACAACATTGCTTTTGTCTTTTTGCTTCTTCCCCATTTTATTTGCTTTTGTCTTTGGCTGGTGCTCCTTGTCTAATTCCTCATGTGCTGACTGTTACTGGCCCCATGTTGTTACTGTTCAATCTCCAGACCCTGTAGTGAACCACTTGTACCAAGAAGTCCTCAGTTATTTGCTTTCTCCTTACACTCCTTCTTTAGCCCCGCCCTCTCCCGGTGTTGACCCAATCCCCTTGCAGCGAACCGGAAGCCAGGGGACGTTTCAGAGAGCCAGTTTCGCCACAGCCGGAGGGGCATCTGACTATGGAAACCCATACCGCACTCTGCAGTTCTGCCCATCCACCGAGTCGCCCTACAGTAAATCAGGACCTGCCCTGCCTCCTGAGCCCGCCCTGGGACGCTCTCCATCTGTGGACAGTATTCAGAAAGACCCAAGGTGAGTACACGGCTTTACTAACAATCAGCTATGGCTCGTGATGAAGCTTGTGTACTGCTCCCTTTTTCCACATCTACTCAACGTACTGAGGGCCAGATTCACCAAAACATAATTATTGGTCATAACTGGTCATAATCGTGGGTGCTATATGTCAGTTTTTTACATCTTAGTATTTCAAATGAAAATAGAATGCTGTTGCTAAAAATTGGTTAATTTGTGTGTGTTTTTATTTTTCTTTTTTTTTCTTTAAATCATACATAAGATCTAATTACTTAACAGATATAGCCAGTTGAAACCACAGCTGCTGAATCTGGGCTTTAGTATGTAAAACACATCACATCTTTCACTGTCCTCTCTGGTTTGCCTGGCGCAGAGACCTGTTCTCAGTCCTGTATGAATGCTGCACACTTCGCAGTCCAATTTAAAAGTTTGCTATTGCTGTTAAGAGCGGAGTCCCCTTCTGTCAGTGCCAATCTGTCCGAAAATGCAGCCGAACAACACAGCTGCTTTACATCAGGACAGATGCACACGTATATGAGGTGAGAGGGAGAACATAAAAGTGTATAAATACAACTACACCATTAGAGTAATGATGTCTTCTCACTCGTTTGGATAAAGTTTGACTCCACCTGTGTCCTGGATTTACCTCCTTGTATTCTGCCTAACTACTGTCAAACAAACCCGGCAGCTCGGGAGCATAATAGAGTCACTGTATAAATAATGATGTTGTTATCTATCTTGAATGTGTCAGATAAAACAGGTTTAGTTTCCATGATTACCTCACTCATTGTCTAGTGTTTATTTCTCTCCTGTGCTTCACACATCCTCTGTTTGTCTGTCTGTTTGTTTGTTGGTGGGTTTGTAGACAGACATCACATCTGCATTGCTCATTCAGTGACTGACTTGAGATGCATGGCCTTTCGCTCTCTTTCATGACATGAAGCCAGTGCCTGAGACATGTGCAACTTGAATGCTGATGACAGTAGCTAAAGAGAGGGTCTAGCGTTGTGTTTTGTTTATTTGTTTTATGTTAACACATCTTAGCATTAATAAAACAATAAATATATAATTGTTTAGAGCTTACCATATACATCCAATTTGTTTTGACCTATCTTAACAATGCAGGCCAAGTGGTCCTCCATTGGGAGTCATATGTCTCCATGTCTGGTCTTTTCTGCTTTAGTTACATGGTGTATTATGTCATTTTGTGTTTGATCAGTCTATTAGAACGACCCTCTCTTTACCTCCATACCGCCACAAGCATGTGCCCATCCCACTTATCACTGCCTGAGAACCAAATGTTGAGAGAGAAAGATGATGGCTATATTTTTTTCTATTTACTATTTTTTATTACTACTATTTTTAAGCATCTTTTGAAAGACAGCCAACCTATACCTCTCTCTTGTTTCTCTCTGCCTGTCCCCCCTTGATAGGTACGACCCCGAATTCCTTGTGTGGAATCAAAATCAAGCCGAGCAAAGAATGACAAAGTAATTCCAACTATTTATTATCATTATTATTGTACACATTTTGTCTCTATATTTTACATATGTCATTCACAGTAAGTTTCCATCTACTTTATCAAACACTATCACAAGAGGCATGGCATTTCCCATCTGTATTGTGGTCACGTTTTTAATATAATTTTGATTTTAAATTGGGAAAGTTATTTTATCTGATTCCTCATAATTCGGGCTGACTGTGTTTTTCATTCTCTCCTGTGGCTTCCATCATCTCCATCATTTTAGTTTTTATGTGTCCTGGTGGTTTGTCATTGTGCTGTGTGGCTTGTTTCATTATTCACTGTGTTGTTACTAAAAGGTGGGATAAGATAGATTTAGGGGAAAAAAAATATGTTATTATTATTTAACTATTGTGTAAAAAATTAAACTCAGAATATGGCTTCAGAAATGTAATTTAGAGGTGAAAATAATACATATTTTCGCATTCAAGTATGTGCTTAATCATTACTAACTTAAACGTTTTTCACACATACAAACTGTTACTGTAAAATAACACCTAGATGTCTAGCACTATACTTCAATTTGGACTAGCAATTTCAGATGTCCCACCAGATTGCCATGCATCTGCCTTAAGTCCACATTCTTTTTAAGTATCATGATATCAGTAAAGCCTTATGTCCTATAAGTGAGATTGCTTGAGCTTGTCTAAACTGTCACATCCTTCACTTGTGTGCTCAAGTTTAAATTGGAGGTCTTATGTAAGGGCCCATCTTGCCGAGCGTAGAGGTGCCTGATGTGATTTTATGCTTTTAGAAGCCACCAGAGCTGTGATCCATACTGACCATGTGGAGACACGGCATTGTGTTTGTCTGTTTCTGCCTGGCTTCTTCTGACCTTTTCCCATCTCCTATGGCCTCACCTCGCATTCTCAAATTCAACTAAGCCAGCACACAAACCATGCATACTCATCCCAGCGTTCTTTTGGGAATTGTATATGGCTGGACAATGTATCTCAAAAATATCTGTATTGTATATTGGCTATCTTCTGATAGAAATGTACTCTTTTATTAATTAAAATGTAAGAAAAAGATTTTTTTCAAGATTCAAAGATTGTGTAAACATATGCACTATTGAGGCACTTCTAGCATGCACAACACAACAAAATACCATAGGCAGGGGTAGATACAGTGGTATAAGGTGCAAATGAATTTCCTTATTCAATCTTTTAGCCTTATTTTGGTCTTTGTTTAGTCTTAGGATTATAATGCATGCACGTTTTTGCTTTAGTATAACTGAACTTATCTTATCTTGTGTCAAAAGATATTCTAAAATACCCCAATAACAACACAATAATACAAAACAGTTCTCAAAATTGGATCTTTTCCTCATTTTGTTAACTTGACCTGATGCTTTTTCAATGCCATTTAATTATTTTTTGTTTTGCATTTTCTTTTTCTGTTGGTGCCCATTTAGGTGTTCTCTCCAGGGAAGGCTCTGTTCTTGTGGCTATTATTGTGTTCGCCTTTTGCAGGAGTCTTATTTCTTTTACACTGATTAGAGGTCAGGAGAGGACAGAGGCAGAAGGGAGTGCATAATGTTTCACACTGTTTAACAATATGCTGAAACACTAACTAAGATTTATACCATACATTATTATATATTCCAAAAACAAACTCATGTTTTCCACTCGTATTACTTTGTAGACTCTATTACGGTCACTCTCTTTTACCATTTCTTTATCTGTCAAATGGATTAGACTCCCTCTGTGGTAATTATATAAAGTTTGGCTAGACCTGATCATTGTATCATTGATACATTGATAATTGTATTGTAGTAATAATAGTAATAGGTTTTCCCTTACACTGTAAAAGAATTAAAGAGTATCTTAAATAAAGTTTAAATACAGCTTAAATAAAAATAACTGTAATTACATCAATTCATAAAAGAGTTGTGTACTTCAAATACACTGTTGCAATTTGTTGGATAGAAATTGCAACCGTTTATAAGCCAGTGGTAGGGCTAAAATAATGACTATATATAACTGCTTTATTTAAACACTTTCCTATTACAAAGTGAAACGATTCAAACAATGATATTCTCTACATCAGACAGAGGCTTGGGATAATTTCAAGGGCAGTTACTGACTGGAGTATTTCACCGTTTGCGGTTACAATAAAACAAGTTAATGGACTTTGCAGTTTAACATTGATTTGCCCATTTGTTACCTAACAGTCTTTCCAAAGCTTTCAAAGTTGTCCGCTCCAAAGTTAATGTGGTTAATCAGCATTCCTTGTCCCCTCTCTCCTCTTCACTCAGTGGGACCCTGTCTGTCTGTCTCTGTGCAGAATGACTCAGCGACAGCGCTCAGCAGCAGCAAAACATGCACAGCAATCGTAGGCTCCAAAACACTATTCCCCAAAAGCCTGACTCATAGGAAATCCTTTCAGCCCGATATAGCCGTGATCTGCCTCCAGCCTCTCTATAATTCAGACTCTGTGGATGTTTTTACCGGCTTTAATTGTGGGCTCATTGTGGTGTGAATGCTTTGGCGGTGTGATAGAAACACGCATACAGTATAAACAAACACAGGAGGAGAGAGCCCACCTGGATGGACAGGGACAAAGAGGAGACAATTAGAGGAAATAGTACTTTTTAACATACTGAAGTTAATTTAGGTGGTGGGATTTGCATTCATTTTTCATTTGATACTGCATTGGGTATTTTTGACAATGGACTGAATGGTGCTAGAGTCATTTTCAGCTTATCAGTATGACATAGGTGATGCAAAGGTGTTATTTTTCATTTTTATGAATTTCGACACAATATGGTATTCAGTCACTCTGTGGAGACAAGCAGTTGAAACCACTAATCCATGTTACAGGTCACATCTGTGGAGAGGCCCAGCTCACAATAAGAAAGTGTGTTTTTGAGCAATAAAAACACCTGCAATTGAATACGTTCAACATATGTTTAATGCCTTTCTGTGGAATATTCAGGCAAAGCAGTAACATCTGAAAAGTTACCCATAGTGCACCTTTAAGGAAATGAAAAACAGTAGAAGTATTCTAGTATTATGGGTTCTGCTCAACTTCTCTCAGTTGTGAAACTGGCAAAGTAAACTGCTCTAACTGAATTAATATTAGCAAATGGTGTTTTGCGTTAATCCTAAATGACTGACATCATGTATTCCATTTAGGTTTCTTAGTTTGGGTAAGCTCCAATCTCCTGAAACTATACAGATGCAGAATGTAAAATGGCTGCCTTTCGGAAACATGTTTGATGAAAAATATATTGAGGACATGATACGTTTGGGCAGATTTCTAAAGCACTGCATTTGCCTCTGGCGCATTAGAGCAAAAATATTTAGTGATAAAATGATGACAACTGAAGTGGAAATGTGCCCCATTTGAGCTGGTTCACCTGATATTCATCTTCTGCGGTTCAGCGCCTCTCAGCAAGACACAAATTAGTCTGTTTTCCATTGTAAGGGTGCAGCTAATAGCCTGGATATCTGGACTTTGATAGCTGAAATCATTACTTTATTTAGTTTCAGATTGTTGCCCTTTTGGTGATGTGAAAATTGATATTTTTCTGCTAAAAGTATTTTTCTATTAGACACTGGTAAGTCATTCCTATCCTATGGTTTTAGCTTTCTCTTATATGCAGCATTTTGATAGAGACACTCAGACAAAAGGTGCTAGTTCTGTAGTTTGTAGAGACATATTTGAAACAAGTATATTTTTGTTCCCTACAGTGAACTATACTGCTGGAAGTTCATATTATCAGTCATTGTGCTGAGACATCTTGTACTCTAATGTTCTCTAACAAAGGGATGCACAACAGAAGAGACTGTAGTAGGGAGATTTGCTGATAATTTTTTGACAGATCTTTGCCCTTTGGTTTGAAAGTGTGTTAACCAATGTTAGACTTCGGTTAAATTAGGGTAGACTGGCAGTGGAGCAACTTGTCAGAAGCCCTCAACTTTTCTCCAGATTCAGATGCTGTAGAGTCTTTGAACATATTTTAGGGTGAAATGAAGCAGCCAGAGTAATAAAAAAATAATTTATGATTGGAAAATTTAAACAAGGTCAATGTACTGAATGTGTGGTATTATACTAGCATTGCTTTAGCATTTGGGCATCTGGTTCACATAGAGCACTATGTGACATTTCTGTTGGAGAGTAAGTCACCTATTAAAACATATCTAACTCCATAGAGACAAAGCCAAGTTACAGATCAGATCTGTGGGGAGGCAACCCTCCTCACACTATGGATGCTTGTTTTTGAAGGTGTTGTTCAATCACACATGATTGAATTATCACAAGATAGACCATTTTAAGGCCATACTACAGTTTTAAAAGTTACATTATATTGTGCACCATTAAATGTACATTTTTAAGTATGATTTTCCTCAGTGTTCTTCACTATGCTGGTCTGTGGATCTCTGACATGTAGAGTGGAGCTGCACATTTAAGTTTAATACATTTTTAGCGTCACAGCCCTGAGCCATGATTTGAGTAAGATGGGCTTTGATGTTTCACTCCTGCAGCCACTACTATTTGTTTTTATTACATTGAAATTTTTCTTTTTTTAGATTTTTTTGGGCAGCTGTTTATGTCCTTCTTTATTTCACACAATAAATGGATCTCACATGCTGTAGTCACTCAGAGCATGTGGGTGTATGGCTGTGCGCTGACAACCAGGATCCATTCAAGTGTCTATTCTTTTCTACATGAAAGCTACCACTTGGGTGAACTTTACTTTGGATCATAGGATGCACACTAAATGTATTTTGTTGTAGTGGGTGAACTGAAAATCCCAGAAATCAGTTTTAAGAATAATCTTTTTGCTATGACTTGTTGCTCATTCCGTAGATATAGTGAAAACAATAAATCTGAGATAGATGGATATAGTTGGATTATTTTTAGACCAGAACCAACAATAATATCCCTTTTGCCCTCTATTGCGTCAGTCCCCAAAGAAGTCACATTGACCATTTTCCTGGAGCTCATAATCTTTAATGCGTGATGCCAATGACCACTCCTCCATTCCACTTTATGGTCACCATTTGGTCCAGGCCTCACAGTGTCCTCACAGCTGCAGAGATGGATGGTCAGCATCATGTGTATCTCTGCTCTTATCGAGTGTCCCTTCGTTCTAATTACAACACACAAACACATGTGACAGCCCACCCTGCTGCTAACGCAGCCTTGTTTTATCAAGTCAATTAGCCCACAAGGTGACCTACACAAGGTTATGTCACCTCTAATCACAGTAATGGGGCCTGATACTAGTATACGTGCATAATAGTATTAATACATGTGGGGTGGAACGTGCCTAAAAGGGAGCAGGGCATGTTTGAAGGCTTTGAGTGCAGACATTTAGATTTGTTTTGGTTAATCTGATCATCATGGTATTTTTCTTTAATATAAATGATTAGGTTTTCATTTATGTACCCAGATTCTACAATGTGATAATGCCATACTGCCAGATGGGGTCAATTCACAAATGTTGACCATGATCATTTCTATCAGTGACTAGACCCTATAGAATTCACTATATTAACAAAAAGGTCTGCTTTAAAGCAATATTAATTTTAGCTGTGCTCATCTTTATTAAATATTATTGGAATATAGAGTATTGTGATGTCAACTGAAACCCTGCTATTTCTGAAATGCAGGATTTAATGGGGGATTTCTATTCCTCTAATAAACTGATTATAACCATGACAATATAGTCACACTTCATTCATTTGTTCTGCTTTCAGTCCATCAACTTTGAGAACTGAAATAACTGGCTTAATCACAAATGAAATGCCTGATTCAGTGTAAATTAGTCACAAAAATAAGTATAAAATATTCAGAGGATTTATTTATTTATTTGTGTGTTCTAATCCATTTAGATTTACTTCTTGTGTTTGGTTGTCATTGTTTGTCATAGGGAAATACTATCAGAGTGTTACAGTGTACGTGTGATAATTTTACTGAAGTAAATTTTCTCTGGTGTGAGATTTGCACAAAAAGACTGAAGCAGATAGTTTCCCTGCTGTTGGCCTGTGTGTTTAATTTTATTTTTAAGATGCCTGAATCCATCATCAAGAGTAGTGGCCACTTATTCTACAATATTTAGAGATGTTGAATTAAAACAAAATATTCTATTCAAGACCATATAATTAACAATTGTACTGTACTGCCTGAGGATGTTAAGTCAGTGTACTATTTGTACAATTTGGCACTAGTGTGAAATTTGACAGATTTTTTTAGAATAATACTGTAGATTGATTTATTGGTCTGGACTGTAGACAAAATTACTCATTTAAAGGTGCATTGCGTAACTTTTCTGGTGGAGGGTCCGTCATCAGATTTTTTTCCCATGAAGTTGTTGTTGCTTTGTAGAATTAAATTGATCTATCTTGCATTTATTCAATTACAGGTGTTTTTATTGCTTAAAAAACATGAGCAGTGCCACCCCTTCACAGATCTGACATGTCACTTTTTTGTCTCCATGGAGATAAAATACATTTAATGCAGTACTGTGGAGCTTTCTAAAGCAATGAGGGACGAGGAGGTAACGGACCCTCCACTAGAAAAGTTACACAGTGTACCTTTAAATTGTATGAACGTTAATAAAACATAATTGCCAAAAAACACAACTCCTCATCTTCTCAATCCTGATGCTGTTGCCATTGGTTACAGAGAATCGACTTGTTTAAAACCTGCCTCCCTTTTGCCTTTGAACATTACCATAACTTCAGTGGCTGACATCTGATAGTTCTCACGCTCATCAAGTCTCTTTCTCTCCCTCACACCACTGTACATTTTGCACTTCAAGGCCCAGCTAAGCTCTGTGTGGTGGAGAGGAGCCTCTTTTTGCCTAAAGCCAGCCTGGAGGCACACACATTCACGTTCCTCTGTCAGACCAAAGCATCGGACCAGTCAGAAAATAAGGGAAGCTCCTACTGTTCATCCATAAGACTCAGATATATTCTCAGATCAATGGGATTTTGGGTTATCATACTTTTATATGTGGACATGCAGTCTTCGATCGACTTCCGCACTTCATAATGGAGTATTAAAAGTGCTCTAAGTTTTCCTGTAGCCTTTTTTTTTCTATCCTTTTATTAGATGTGTTTCATCATGTGTGCAGTGTAGTTTAGGCAAGATGTGCCCAGGGCCACACTATCAACAAAGCTGGCACTACAAAGTACTGGCTCTTTTTTTGCTTGTTCTAGCTCATATTGTTTTCTGAATTTTGTAAAATGTAGATTGATTAATGATCACTTCATGTTTAATTTCTGTTTCTTTTAAAGATAGGGACCCATGAGCAGGGGTGTAGCAGAGAATCCTGATCTCATGAAAAGAAGTTAGAGACTGCCCAGGCAGGGCTACATGTGAAACAAAGACACAAATGATAGAATTGTGAGTTAGTATTTATTGCTCAAGAAGAAATGGTAGAACTCACTGGGGAACTTGATGATGTGCTTTTTGAAAAGGCCTTTATAAAAAATATTTTTTTTAAAAAGCTGATTGAGATGGTTAAAAGCATTTGTGCTAGTCCCCAGTTCAGATAAACAAAAAGGACCGTGTTTGTAAGAGCTCATGGGCAAAAGTTATGCTAAATCCATATTATGTTAATACATGCAGGCTGAGGCAGATGATTTTCTGAGGTGACCTTGGATAGAAATAAAGCTCATTATTATTATTCGAATACATACATATCTTTGTTTCTTTTCCCTCTTTTATTTGTATTCAGCACATCACCATGCACTATCAGATAAACCAACAGATGCTCTTGTTCAAAAGTGTTTCGTGCCTGTCTTCATCTCTATTGTCTTTCCTGTGTGTTCTCAGAGAGTTTGGCTGGAGGGACCCAGAGCTGCCGGAGGTCATCCAGATGTTGCAGCATCAGTTTCCATCAGTTCAGTCGAATGCCGCGGCCTACCTGCAGCACCTCTGTTTCGGAGACAACAAGATCAAATCTGAGGTATCACCATGCAAACATAGTTGTATAAAAATGTTGTTATATGTATAGAATTATGACAAGGGGTGTGCAATAGGTTGAGTTAATGTTTGAGAATTTGCAGATGTCATAATTTCAGATGGAGGGAAGGGGTCTGTGTCTTTTCAGGAGATTCACTGTTGAAAGAAATTTCAAAAGTTATAATGCTGAACCTTCCCATTATGTGTAAAGTATTGTTTCCAGAAACTTACAAATTATCCTTATGGTTTTAAGGCCTTTTACTTGACTACAATCACATATTTGGGGTATAAATAATGGCACCACTATTCCACTTTATAGCAAATTTTTGCATAAACTAATCCTAAACTGATGCCTCAAACAGCCTACCCTTGAAAACTTTATTCTTTTCTTTTGATATACTGTATATATTTTTAAATATTGCTCAGGTTTTTTTTAATATTGACCACCAAAACAACAACAAAAAGAAAAAATATAACCCTTTTGGTTTTGACAGGCAATAGAAACACACATAATTATTTACAGGCTGCCCTAGGTTTGTCCTCTGTTGCACAAACACAGTATCAAAGACAGCTACACAGCACCATGGCAACAGTTTTCACCCAGTGTCTTCATGTTGTTTCATACAAAAGAGCCATATTATAGCTCCCAAACAGGTCTATACTTCAGTGTGGCAAATGCAGAGGGGCCATTACCCGACAGTTCAAACATCCACATGTACTGAATGTATTATATGAGTTATTGGGGTCATCATGTACAGGCTGCATAGGCTATTTATCTTTGTAAAGGCTTTGACGTCAACACAGAGAAAGACATGCAAGGTTTAGGAAAAAGCCTGCTGCAACTGCTAATAACTAAAGTACATTTTGCTTAAGGCTGTGCAGTTAATCAAATTTAATCAAGATTTAGATTCAGTCATTTCTAATTGTCAGTGCTTGGAGTTTTTTAGAAAGAGGTCCACAGCCAATCCTCTGCTGTTAATAAGGCAAAGTAAAATTGGATTGAGAATCTTGATAAATAGTCATAAAGCCCAGCCCTCCCTCATTAGGACAATGTATAAATGTTTTAGGGTGCATTCAGACTTACATACACCACATTAAAATTGTTGGGGTTAAATTGGGATTAAACAAGGACAAAAACAGGAACTGACCCTGGATTTGACCAGGACTAAACCAGACAGTTTAGTTTTTATTATAATTTATGTAATATTATGTGTTATTACTATATGAGCAGTCTAGTAGTAGTAGTAGTAGTAGTAGTAGCAGTAGTAGTAGTAGTAGTAGTAGTAGTAGTAGTAGTAGTAGTAGTAGTAGTAGTGCTGTCATGCGATTAAAAAAATTGAGAGATTAATTATGATCTGTAATTAATTAATCTAATTAATCTCTTTTTAATCTCACCTAAAAATTGCTGAGAAAAGCCTTCAATTTGAGGTATTTTCATTTAAATTCATTATTACATTTTTGTGGCAGATCAAGAGACTGATATAGAACAAAAAAAAGTGACTTTATAAAGTCATTTATTGTTTAACAAACTTTAACAGATGCAGTCACTTACATTCCACAGTATCATCATTATTATTACTATTAATAATCTGCAGTGTTGGGAAGGTGACTTTTAAAATGTATTCCCTACAGATTACAGATTACATATCCCAAAATGTAGTTTGTAACTTAATCCATTTAATTACTTAAAGTGAGTAACGTAATTTGAATACTTTGGATTACTTGATATTCTCATGCTTTTTAAAACTACATGAATGTAGCAACCGCATCCTGCAAATGTTGTTCTTGTTTGTTCTCTTCAAATTGGCTGTTGAGCCCAAGTCTCCATGAATAAGAAACTGTTTGCTGTAAAGTAGCAAAGACCAGGAAATCTGAACATAATAACTTTTGTCTACTTAAAGACAATAAAAAGTCCAGTCTTTCTTTAACCATATTAAAAATATTATTGATAGAGAAATGCTTTATATATGAGATCACTGGTTTTAGTCCTTGTTTTAGTCCTGGTTTAGACCTGCTTTAGTCCTACTGTAGTCCTGGTTTAGTCCTGGACTGGGTTAGTCCCGGTTTTAGTCTTGGTGTTAGTTCTGGTTTAGACCTGGTTTAGACCTGGTTTTAGTTCTGGTTTTAGTTCTGGTTTTAGTTCTGGTTTAGTCCTGGTTTAGTCCTGGTTTAGACCTGGTTTAGTCCTGGTTTAGTCCTGGACTGGGTTAGTCCCAGTTTTAGTCTTGGTGTTAGTTCTGGTTTAGAGGCGCACAGGAGGAAGCGCGGTTTACGCAGCGTACGTGAGAAAACGTACGCGGCACACGGGAGGACAGCGGTGTCCACGCAGTAACTACGGAAGGAAACGTGGTCCGCGCGTTCTCAGGTTAATGACGATGATGAAGGTGTGTGTTTGTGTTGGTTTGTGTTTGTGTGTATTTGTGTGTGTTTGTGTGCATCTCCCCTCATGTGGCAGGTTGTTTTCACCAGTGACATTTAAGTTGTAGGCGATTTTCTATTTGTTATTTTCTTTTATATTTCACGTCGGGAGAATAATTTCCAAGACACGAATGCGTTTTTACCTGTGCACTGCTGACTCTGTTCTACTGGCTCTTCGACCTCGTCCATTGTGCAACTGACGCCGCCAACATTAACATGACATTTACATCGCTCTTATTGCGCGCGTTTTGTGTGGGTTTCCGGCAATGAGTGGAATTACCGAAATAAAAAAATTTATAAATGTGTTTTTTTTTTTGTGTGTGTGTGTGTGTGTTGTTGTCCCAACAACACATAAAAACTGATTTTATAATAAAGAAACTCGCATACAGAAACAATAAAGTTAGAGATTAAAAATGAGATTAACGCGATTAAAAAACATAACGCGCTAAATATGACTGTAATTAATTAATCGCAATTAACGCGATAATTTGACACCCCTAAGTAGTAGTATAGTTTCTACCTTTCTTTCAAAAAAGTTGTAGTAGTTCTGTTTTGTATGAAGCATGTATTCCTTGCAGACACTTGAAGCTATTGCAAATACCTCCCTTTCCTTGCCGGTGCTCCTGCCCTCAGCAGTGGCCATCAATTAGCCTCTTGGTGAAACTGCCGCTGTCTGTCTCTTCAATGTCGGCTCAATCCAGCACAATTGCTCTTTATTAATCCCCATGGAGACAGTAGATTTAAGGACAAACAAAGTTCTCCAGACATCAATGGCTCATAGAAAAGGCTGAAAAATATACTTGGTGTCCGCACAATAAACGTATGTTAGCCCCCTAGATTGGTGCAGCAATTTTACCTTTCTGTAGGTGAAATAGTGGCCTACAGGTGCAGAGGGATGGAGTACTTTGTGGAGAAAGCTGTATTTTAAGAGCAGAGCTATTGGGCTGACAGATCCTCTACCTATCTGCACCATCTGTACGGCAGCTAAATCGGGTTATGTGTTTTAAAGTCTTTGTCGAGACGGTAACTGGGAGATTCACAAAAGTCGTAAAGTCTGCCAGTCATTTCTAGATTAAATATAAGCAGAAATGGGTGTTGATTTTGCTATTATTTCCTTTGAAATTAAATGTAAATAAAAAAATATATTTAGTTGAGTTTTTTTTTCTTTACTACATAATTATATATCTATATATCTTGCATTATATATTTGATATCTTCCGTATGTTTACGTTAACTTTTGACTGGTAGTGTACTTGTTATAAATTTGCTGTTCTATTTGTAAGTATATTTTGTGCAGAATGTTCACATAACAGACAAGTTCCATAAAAAAAAAGAAAAAAAATATATATTACGGCCTTCTATTTTTTCCTCTTTGTAACTGAATGTTTTCAAAAGCTTCGGCTATTTTAGCGCAGTACAATTATTTTCCTCCCTTCCTGATCAAATCCACTCAATGCCACTTTCATTTATAATACCTGTAAAAGGTAATAACAAAAAGGGAAAAAGAAATCAGCTTTTGCGCATGAACTTCTCTAAGTGTATTCTGTGTCTGCTTCTCAGATCCGACGACAGGGTGGGATCCAGCTGCTGGTGGACTTGCTTGACCACAGGATGACAGATGTTCACCGCAGCGCATGTGGAGCTCTCCGAAACCTGGTTTATGGCAAAGCCAACGATGACAACAAGATCGCCCTGAAAAACTGTGGAGGCATCCCTGCTCTGGTCCGGCTGCTCAGGAAGACAACGGACGTGGAGATCCGAGAGCTGCTCACAGGTACGAACAAGAGATCAGTCATAACATTATGACCAGGTGAAGTACATGCAAATACACAGTACAAGGGTTTGGTGCCATCAGAAACCCAGTGGTGAGCCGCTGCCCAGTCATGCACATTTGTAGTGAATCTTGGCCTGCACTGTCCAATATCAAATAACATTCTTTTTTTTTTATTAATAAATGGGTGTGTAGAAAGGTAGAGAGCTGTCAGAGGCTGAATATTCATTCAAAAGAATTCTGACTATATTTATATGATAAATTAAATGAAAATTTTTTTTTTTTTTTATATTGCTTTGAGACATGCATCTCTATGTTGGATTTGCTTGCTTGCAGTAAGCATGGCAGATTTAGCCAATAAATAATAATTTATACAGTGTATCACAGCTGTTTTATAGTGCAAAATGTATTTTTCTCGATAGCAGTATGACCTTGGACAATGTAAAACATATCTTAAAATGTAGCTGAAATATCTGTCTTTAGCCTGGCTTGCAAAGGTTCCAGTAGGCTTAAAGGATTACCAGCAAAGCATGCACTAATATTTTTACTGCTCTACTGTATAGAGCCGACAATTCTCTTTAACTGAAGTTTGCTATGGTGAGAGCACGTTCACCTCTGGAGGGGATGGACACATGACAGGGCTAAAAGAGGAATACAACTCCATTTTCAAACCTGCGTATGTCCAGAATCCTCTGGGGATTTTATTTCAATCCACACGCCAAATGAGAAAAATGGATTCCTTTAACCAGCAGCCCACACTCGAGAAAAATCTCTGCTGTGCGTCTCTAAGGAGCGTGTATTTCCAGGCATTACATGTAGAGGACAGTGATTTTAGGTCTTCTGGTGCAAAAGCGGTCGAGCAGTATATTACTGTGTCATGCTTGCGGATTTTTGTTCAATACTAATTAGAAAACAGTTGGAGTTGGGACTTTCAAAAGCCCTAATCCAGCCATTAAATTGTTTTTCACTTTTGCTAAACCATATGTTGTACGGCAAAGCAATAACGCAATAAAATGATACTAAAGTAGAGAATGGTACAACTTTCAGTGGAAGTAAACACAAAATCAGCTACTAAACTCAAGCATGAGCCAATAACTTTTTTTTTTTGGCAGTTGAAACACTTGTCATTGAGTGAAGGCAAATATAATGTGTTTATTGCCATACTATGGACGATTCCATGCAAAGCATTAACATCCATGGAGGCAAGCAGGTGGTGTACCCTCCACCAAAAAACCTGCATTGGAACTCTAACCAAGTCTAAAACCAATATGACAAATATTCCGGTCAGTCCCTTTACACTCTGTCTCCATCACAATATTGAGCCTTAAAATCCATCCTTCCATAATTTATCATTACGGTGAGATTTCCACAGATGAAGGCGATTCAGTGTGCAGATTTATCCTCTGATCTTATTAGCACAGAAGTGTCGGAAAAGTAATACACGCGCTGCACTGTAGAGCACCACTAGGTAATTAAACCCAGATGATGTGATTACATTGCAAAGTGCAGTCTTCTCCCCTCACACCCCCAAGGCCAGACCGCAAGCCTTAATCTTTCTGCATTTTACATACACTTGACATGACAGATGATGTGTGCTGACAGACAACTGTTTTCAATGTAATTTAGCGTAATAAGACGGTACTTTGAATGTTAAAAAAAGGCTACAACATAAGAGGGTTTAGTTTCATGCTGTATTATCCACTACTTGTGTGGATAATTTGGATTTTAGAGAGTTGAGAATATGCTTAGCCCAGGATTGAAACTGTGCTTAAAAGCGATTATTTATAAAGGTGCTCTGTGTATCTTTTCTGGTTGGTTGGGTCTGCCATCTTTTCTCCATGGGGATCTTATTGCTGTGCTTAGAATATTTCACAGTACGACATTTGCATATCTATCGTGCATTCATTAAATAACCAACGTTTTTATTACTAAGAAATAACTTTCAAAACGTGCACTCTTACTGTGATCTGGACTTGGTAGCGTCACTTGATTGTCTCCATGGAGATTGATAAATTCAAAGCCATACTGTGAAATAGTAGCAGTAACAGCTCTATAGAGACAAGCAAGTAGCAGGTCCTCCACCAGAAAAGTTGTGCAAGTATGCTTGAATTGTTATATTCATTTAGACAGTGGTGATTGTGAGGAAATGAATGTTTTGAGAGCTGATCGATTGAGAAACAGATGTAGAAATGAAACACAAAATGCAGTTAGTTTTAAATTGGTCATTATACATATATTTTCATACATAATCTTAATAAACACACTTGCAAACTGTTGTGTAATAGAGAGATACATACTTGGTACAGACAGGCTTATAGACCAAGACAAAATAAAAGGTTTTGCATGCCGCCTGAGTCTTATGGAAGATTACCATATAAATTAGAGCCGCAATTCAAGGCACGCTGCTCTGAAATCCCTCCTGTCACAAATTAATCAAGTGAACGAGCGACCGGACGTAGACTCTCTCTCCTCTTCAAAACCCAGTGGAAATAACTCCCTCTATATCTGCGCCCCTCCGTCCCTATGCACTGTTAGTAATTGGTCTTGGCCTTGTCCTCTCTGCCTCTAGCCCGCTATCTCTCCCCCTCACTGGGTATTTTGAGTCAGGATCACAGCGGGTTACCACACTGCCTGTCTGCCTGGTCATAGTGCATTCTCACTCACACAGATTGTTATGGTGTAAAGGTTTAAGCACATATAATGGGAAATTGCTGTTATAGTTATGGCTATACAGTGATCCTTTGTTGATATGGACTCAATTTGGGTCCAGTCCCAGTGTGCAGAAATTTAACAGGTTAGGCTAGATATCTCATTCTAGGTTTTTGTTGTTTATTCTTTCTCGTTTCAGGAAATATGATAATATAATATTTACATAGGAATTTTGGGGTGATATGACATTTTATATCATTTGTATAAGAAACCGCAAATGGTTTTCATCTCAGCCTGTAAGGCACAGACATATAGACTAGTGTTACAATGCTAAATTTCAAACTTGATTTTAATACTAAGGCATAGACTAATACTCAATACTGTTTCCAATACCTTGATTATAATAATAAAAACACTCATTCTTTAGACAAGCTTAGGTAATTTTCGATATTAAATCATAGTACTTTCTTTTATATTACCCTTTGGTGTCTGTGTGATCCCTCAGTCGGCCAGGTAGGTTCGATACAGCTCAAGAGCCTTCTAAAGCTATTCAGGAAAAGCTTATATCTGTCCTGTGAATGTGACTTTTTTAGCATTAATACCTTCTTGTATCTATCTATATCTATTTTTGATACTTTTAACAACTGTATAGATTGCACATGAATGCCACCAATAATACATACAAAACAGTGTAATATTAACTGCAGAATCTCAGTAAAAGTATAGATAATGACAGTAATGACAGACCTGTGGAGGCAAAAAGTATAGCTATAGGCCAAGATAATTAAGTATATTATTTCAATATACTGCAGTACAAATATCCTATTTTAGTTAGCAATATTGATTTTAGACCATATCGCTTTGTCCTAATGCTCTGAACATTATTTTCTCATGAGATGGGTCAGTATATACCACCATATCCAGTTTATTCCCACGAGCAGTTAGTTGCCATCTGTCAACTATAAGATCCATAGTATTTGGCATACACTCTTCACATGCTTGCCACATCTTGTTTGTTCTGCCTTCTTCCCTTGTTACATGTATGACATATGGTGAAAATATTATAGTCAGTTGGTAGGGACTGACATTCCATCTTATTTAGGTATATTTGTGATTCTTCCTTTAAATTTCAGATGAGCAATATTATTGTACTTACATCTATTTTTACTCACTCTGTTGTGAGCATCTTCTACGTATTGAAAATAAAGCAGCAATCTAAGCTGACAGGTTGTTGTCAGCTTCATTGTGAGAAATGTCACTTCTATTATGTGTTTGTACATGTAAGTCACAGGTTTACAAACCCATCAGTGATTTAATTCCTGAAATATTGTAAAAGGCTCTAGTTTTAAGTAACTTTGGGCCTGTATAAAAACTCCAGATTGATATGTGTAGCACTTTGAATTGAGTTCTACAAATCAGTCTGGGATGACTCTCACTGAAAGCAAACGAAAAACACAGAACATCATGACAACTATTTGAATTTGATTGGTTGAAGCTTCACAATAGCGGAACAAGCTAAAAAAATCAAATTTTTTTCTATATCTCGCTGCGAGAAAAGCACAGACATCTTCCCTGTTCACAAATGCACAGAGCGCTTACCTTCTGCATGTTGTCCACAAACAAAATACTGGTAGTCACTATTGATGCTAATATAGGCTGAAGTACATCTGTCAGCTTTGCCATGTTTGTTACATGGGAGCTTGACTTTTGACTTCTGCACAAAACTCAGTGATTGTGATTGTTCCACCCCCGATAAACTTCACAGCAGGAGTCTCTCAAGACTGTTTCTCTCGAGAATCCATCTCACTGTGCAAGGTTATCTAAAGATACCATTATTATGGAAACACATTACATTTATGCTCCCTATAAATATATATACTCATAAACATCTAGCATGGAACGATTTAAAAGGTGGATTAACAATTGTGCTTGGGATATAGCCCAAGTGAATAAAGTGTATGTATAAATGTAATTCTTTTCCTTTTCTGTCACCATAACTCAGAAGATTTGTGGCATGGGGTACCCTTTCTTGTTTATTAACTTATAACTTCCTTGTATATTAATAGTTGCTGTTGGTTATAGATGCAAAAATGTGAACCTTGTCTAAAAATGCTCTTGTATCATTCCCTGATACAGCACTGTAATACTACGGTAATCTCCAATACCAATCCTTTCACATTGATGTTGTCTTTTTAATGTAACTTAGATTTAAACCCAATTGAAATGCCTGACCTTGGGCTGCTATAGTGTGTTATCTGCCCGTATCCAATGGTAACATCACTAAGGGACACAAACTGAGTAAACGTGATAGCTGCATGTGATTCCAGTGTCTCATTAATACATGGCCATAGGCCTGTGTGGAACCAGTCATTAAAAGTGATCAATGGGCATCCGTTATCAAAACAGAGGGCTAGCTGATGCCAAGATTTTGTGAGGACTGTACCGTGTATGTGAGAAAATCTGTAATTGTTATACTTCCAAATATTGATCCCCATGATAATCCTTATTGATTGATTTTTCTTTTAAAATACTGATTGAAAACTTCTGAGTGCTTGCTGATTTTGGCACATGATAGTTTTACTTTTGATTACAGTGTCAGTGTTCAAGTTATATTCTTTAAAAATGCCTAACCTAACTTACCTAATTTAAAGGTGCACTATGTAACTTTTGATGAAGTCTACCAACTTCTTGTCTCATTCAGTGATCTTTAACTATACAAAGAGCATTGTGGACAATGTTTACAGATGTGCAGCTGACTCCTGTTGACCCCAAAGTTTAATTCAACACCTTCCAAACCTCACTTCACATAATGGTGAAATCACTGCCTGCAGAGGGACCACGCGAGAGCCATATTGTGCACCGTGTTCAACACAGAAGCTGTTTTCTTGGTACAAAACCGCCCTGCTGCTGCTGCCAAGGTCGCCCTTTACTCCCTCTTTACAAAACAACAACTCCTGATTGTTTAGTGGCAACAAATGTGGCAATCATTCTGCTTAGATTGCAGCTTCAAGAAATACTGCAGTAGTTTAGCCTTTCTGCTCATTTTACTCTATAATGTGCAGTTAAAAATAACACAAAAAATGTAATTTAAATTTACCTTTAGATTATTATATGAATTATAACAATTCATCCAGTAGCTCAGTGGGTAGAGCGTTCAGCCACTGAAGATCTATGGTTTAAATCGCAGTCCCACTGGTGTGTATTGTGTCTTAGTTTTCTCAGTCATTTCTAATTGTCAGTGATATGTCAATGATTACTGGAGATGTCTAGAGATAGTCGTCAGCAGTAAAAGTATGTAGTTTGGAGCAGAGCTCAGACTTTGACAGAGGAAATTTGATTTAAAAAAACAGATGCGATAAAAGTAAAAAATTGTGATCAATCAATATGAAGAAATTGTGATCACAATTATTATATATTATTATTTATTTATTATATTATTATATCACCCAATCTGAAATCTCTAAAATGCAATATATGACCTATAAAAAAATACAAAAATATGGCTTGCAACTCCCATCTCTATGTATTCAAGCAAACATAAATCAGGTATGCCGGTCAATTGATGATACTCAGAGATTCAAAATGTCTTCTTCACAGTAATAGACAGCCACAATATTCATTTCCTCCTCTATTGCACAGGGCATTATGACGTAAGACCAAAGCAATTACCTTTCTGCATCTGATCTGCCATTAGCTGCCTGTGTGTGCGTATGTGTGTGCATATGTGTGCATGTGTGTGTGTTCTACTGGATCCATACTGAGGCGTTTAGTGAAGTGTTCTCTCCTCTTTTGAGTCTCACATCAAAGATTGGATCCTTGAGCAGTGCACCTCGGGGAGATGATGTCATATGCCTCACTCACAAAGACATGCCCCAAACAGCTGACAGGGTTCATCATACTTAAGAAATGTATACTTGATGCATTTTTTTTTTTTTTTTCCTCTACAGCAACACACAACATTTGGTCATATTTTTATGTGTATGTATCTCTCTGATCATACATGTTTGAAATATTATCTTCAATATATGTTGACTGTTTACTGTTGAAAAAAATATTTAAAGTGCACTAAGTAGCTTTTCTAGTTGGGGGTCTGGCGCCTGGTTGTTTCTATGGAAATATTATTGCTTTACCTGTTCCACAGTATGACACTAAGCTTATCTATCTTACATTTATTCAGTTAAAAATGTGACCTGGATAAAGCAGATGAAAATGGATGGATAGAAATGTGACCTGTAATCTGTCTTGTTTGCGTCACCTGTTTTTAAGTAATGCTACACTGTGGAATATTCCAACAACACAATAACATTTCCACCCACCCAGAAAAGCAAGTGACGGACAACCCATCAACAAAGTTACATGTATGGGGGAAAAAAAAAAAAAAAAAAAATATATATATATATATATATATATATATATATATATATATATATATATATATATATATACATATACATATACCTGTATATATGTGTGTGTTTTAATTCCACAGTATGACATTGGGCCAAAGCACCTATTGATTGCTTTTTACCAGCCAATAAACTATTAAGCAGTCTTATCCTGGATGCTCTGTGGCATTTTTATAAACAACAATAAACAATCTCTCAGATAAAACAACAGATTGAATGTCCCATTAAGATCTTATGCATAAGGTATTAAACCAAATGTCAATTTGTCAAGCAATTTTATTAGTTTTATTGGCCCCATCTTCTCTTTTATTGACTTTTGTTTATTGCATTGTTGTTATTGAATGCGGGATTCCATTTGACTCGTATTGCCTTGGCTTTAGAAATATTATCAAATCTGCCTTTTTTTTTTTTTTTACACATTTCTCATGTCAAAATAAACACTAAAAGTCAATGCATTCTTCCATTTTACATTCAATAGTCCAGCCTAGACAGCATCCCTGGCACGAGACAAAACATTGCATGCATTTACACGTATTTTTCTAAAAAAGTCATACTTGTAGAATAACTTATTATATTTACCAAAACAAACTGCTCCCTGCCTGTAGTCATGTTAAAATGTGCCAAATGAGAAGCCAGCATGCCCTCCTCTCTCCTCAGGGTGGTAATTCTCTCTCTCAAGACGGTCTGCACTAATTACGGTTGTAACGCATCAAAGCAAAGCGTTTAGAAAAGCCCTTTTGACCACAACAAGATACCCCTGCCTCCAGTGCATGTATTCAACTAAAATGTTCAGTCTACATTAATATACTGTAATTACATGATAGCACAATGTGGCCATGAAGGATCTTGGAAGTATTTTTACAATAATTGCATGTATAAATAGTCTAAGTGTTAGATAAGTACACTAGACTGGACTTACACAGACATATAATTATGAACAGAGAAATGTGGGAATGGACAGTAGTTGACAAGAATTACATGTTATTATATGAATATCAAGGTTATGTCAGTGAAGTGGTTCTCAAAGTGAACCAGAGAGCGGAGACCTGCTTTGAAAGGCTTTTTGTCCCATGCCAGTAAGTTTAGTTTTGTTTCATTCTGGTTTAAGGGTCTATACCCTATTTTGTTGGTTTGTTTGTTTGTTTGTTTTTCAGGTAATGAATCAAAATGTGTGATCCAAAATGGGGCCACTGTGTGCTGTCTGTGTCTAATTATGAAGTGTTTTATTGTCTGCGAACCAGGAAGTAATACAGGTGTAGTGTTTTTTGTGTGTGTGTGAGTGTAAATTTTTTTAGCAGCTTAGCACTATGTCCAAATGTTAACATACTTAGAAATCACAGTAAAGACATTCTTCTTCATGTCTTAGTCCTAGTTTAGACTTGGTGTAGTCTCAATAATCCAATATCAGTTTATTTTTACTAGTTTGAATCTCATGATGTAATCCGGGTTTAGATTAGTCAGGATATCACTGGGATTTCGCAATTCAGTTCTGTTTTGGACCTTGTTTAGCTGATGTTTAGCCTCTTGGTTTTTATACTTAAATTCTTTCATTTTATCCTGCTAAAGTTGGCACTATGAAATCCACACATTGTCTTTTCTTTTCTGTGTATAATTGTGGATGGTGGCGGTTAGAAAAGCTGTGTCTCTTGAGAGGGAAACTTTAGTCTGTGCGATTGTTAGACCGTGTGTTTTGGTGGCTGACAGAGGATGTGAACAGTAATTGGGAAAGGACAGAAAACTCCTCCATTTTCTCGCTTGGCTGCACCGCGACTGTACGGAGAATTCAGGAGAGGATTAGGAACAGGAGGCGAGCTTTTTGTAAGTGATTTACCGCCCTCACTGCCTCTGCCTTGTACTCTATTAATTACACTCGCACTTTGGTGACCGCCAGCCAGAATGGAAATGAATTAAAGGCTATGTTTGGGAAGATTAGAGCTTTTAAAATTCTGGGCAGGTGCAGGTTAGCGGTGCGGGGTGCTAATTGCAATACTCACATCTCTGTAATTGTTTTTGCTTTATGACAGTGACGGTGATGGTGCAAGTCAATAAATGTGATGACAAGGAAATCTGTTTATCCTCAATGAGTCACTCAGCTTTAATTTATGATAAGATGTGACCAGTGTCCAAAGTACAGCCGCTGTAAAATCACTTTAGTAGAAGTTAATTAAGAGTGACTGTAAATTGTGTAAACGTCTACTCAAGCTATGACTACAAAATGTGTTTAAAAAAACTAAATATTAAGATTAATGTAATTAGTAAAAGTAGCAATTAGTTATAGTGTGATTGATGTCCCTCCATCATGTTTTCACCATAGACTGTATAAGGAAATGAACTGTGGGAGCGTGACGTCACCCAGTGTTCAGCTCCAGTCAATTGAAGGTCATGATACTGGCAGTTATAGGAGCGAATTTGGAGACAGGTCCATATTAGGCATAATAATTTATTTACTTACAAAACAGCAAAATAAAAACACCATGACGAGGTTCACTGCAGTCGTTAAAGAGAGAGAAATTACAATTTTCCCAGTCAATAAGAGTCAGTGCCACATTGAACACTTCCTGAACACTTCCTTTTTGGAACTGGTCTCCCATTAGCCAACATTATGCATCAGTTTGATTTTTGAAAGTTTTCTGTCTAGCAGGTTTTATTAGACAGGACAGTGAACCATGTGAAGGCTGGGGATGAAGAGTTGGAAGCGGCATTCAGTTGGAGCCAACTTCAGGCTGGCATGTATGTTGTTTATCCAAAATGCCTAGGGTATAAGCGGGAAAGCCTCCAATGAACAGCACAAATGACATCTGTAAATAGTTTAAATTGAATATATTACTATGCATCTTCATCTGCTGGGAGTTTTCAGTAATGTAAGAGGGGTTGGGAACTTGGCAGTGTTTTTTTTCCTACTCCATTAGGCTATCAAACATCTTTTCATGAATGTTATTGTATATTTGGGCCATATCTTACCCCAATCTTAGCACTATTGCAATTGTGGGGTGTGGAGCTCTATAAAAGAGTTGTGCTGTACCTGAATGTCAGGTGGAGTGGAGCAGACTGAGGGCATGGTGTGGCACATTCAGAGAATTGCCAGAATGGCAAAAATAAATATCAAACTAGTCCACTGAAAAACAGCATGTAACATGATCAAGTCTCTTTTATTTGGAAATATATTAGAATGATGTTTGTGCATTGTCTGGATGCCCTCCCACAGCAGAGCACAGCCCCTCGCCCGCTTCCTGTATCGTCTCAGCTCTGCTCTATAGTTTGGTTTGATATGGATCTGTACAAAAGCTGCTCATTCACATGAGGTCGTTTACAGCTCTGTCATAAAGTGTGTTTTCTTACCCTATCTGAGGTCCTACTGCTGCAATATTGGATTTCCTCACATTCTCGTTTTCATCGAGCTCTTTTCATCAGCTCTATTTAATTTTGTGACCAAATTATTCCCATTGTGCCTCTTTGGGTAGTTTATAAAGTTAGTCACCAGTAGGTGGACTACCATCAGAACTGTAGAAAAACAAAAAAAATTTGCACAGCCGTGGAGTGGCCGGACTCTTACAGGGATCAGCGCGCACATTTTTTGAGCTCGGGGCTGTGACATTGGAGCAGACGCACGTCTCATACTCTGTACAGACAGCAGCACATTTCTGCTTTGTGTGCTTATGGAACATATCAGTCACTTGTGTGGGGCAAATGCAGGGTGTCAAAACAGTTCTATTGTACCCATATATAATTTTTCCTCACACCCCTCTTTGCTGCCTGGTAATGAGGCAAAGATTGCAGACATTACCTACACCGGTAGTGCTTTTAAATGCTACAGCGGTCACAGAAATATCATCACCATATATGTACTTGTACAGTCTCACTCCAGCCTCCAGCAGCGATGTACTGCCCTACCTAGACACACCCTTTGTTAATGCTAGCGCTAAGATCAGGGCCCTTTATTTTTACTACTAGTGAATATGTAATATTTCATTGATAATATTTTGTTTTATGTACATCTTTATGGATTTGTTACTCGTCAAAGTTGTCCCATGCCTAAACTGTACCTCTGTTTACCTAAAATTTCATATATCTCTTGCCTTTAGGAGTGTTGTGGAACCTGTCCTCCTGCGATGCTCTGAAGATGCCCATCATTCAGGATGCTCTGGCTGTTCTGACCAACGCAGTCATCATCCCCCACTCGGGCTGGGACACCTCCCCTCACACGCAGGATGACCGAAAACTGCACCTGCACTCCTCACAGGTCCTCCGCAATGCCACCGGCTGCTTACGGTCAGTTAGATACAAATACTACATTGCTACTATTTAGGAATGGACAATTTTGGTGTTTTATTTATTTCTAGTAACCAAGTTCTCTTTTTTCTCATATAAGTATCGGTCCAATATGGAAAATGGGACCGATGATGCCCTAGTCTATGTGTACCCTTCATTTCCAGTTTGTCCTCTGTGCAGCAAAAAAGGCGGCTTTATGTTTACACAATCAAATATTTCAAGATTGTTATTGACATTGGAAAGTATTTTTTATCCATCACAATGGCAAGAAAAATATTGTGTAACTTATCGGTTGAAAAAATCTATATCTGATCCTCCGTAGTACTATTTTTAGAGGATGGAATAAGAGTGTTGGAGTTGAAAGCAGGATTATTTTTAGTTTCTGTTATTTTTACGCACTCTGAACTGACAGACTGAAAATGAGTCACTACTATTTAATTCTCTTGAGATGAGGTAATAGTCATACACTTGTCTGCTAGTAATGACAAATGCAGTTTGCTTGTTTTGGTTCACGGGCTCCTAGTATGCTAATAAGCTTTTGTGGTGGTCTCATTTACGTAGAAGGAATCTGCTTTCCTATGGCTGTTCCTGAGCTCCAGACTGTATTAAACCATTCAAAAATTTCTAGTTAGTAATAGTAGTCAGATGGATGGCAGCCTGTGAGATTTTAAAGGGGCTGTAACCATTTCTTTCATGTAAGTAATAAAGTAAATTTTGTCTTGCCCCAGTACAGATACATTGTAAAAGCAGTTCTTACCTCTGTATTGTTTGAGCATTATAAATCGTTTTTATTGAAAGTAACTGGCATGATAGCAAAACTCTGCTCTGGCCTCTGAAAACTGTGAAAGTGAAGAATAAGTTTGGACCATATAGGTTAAACGGAGCCTGTTTTTTTTCCACAAGCCTTAGATTCTAGCTTGACTGTATCTACCAGCAGTTACAGAAGTTGTTCCACTGTTATTTTGTTAACTTTTTATTGTGTTGGCTAATAATTCTTTGTGGACATTGTGCCTGGGTTCCAAAATAAACATGGCTTCCTAGAAATGTATAAAACAAGATTGTATTAGATATAAATTCTACGTTTTTTCTTTGTCTAAATATTATGTAGCAATTCCATCCATGGCAGAGAATGATTGTAAATGCAGGAGTAATGGATTCTGAGCAGATTTCCATAGCCTTGTATCTGCTCAGTGTTTTATTCATATGCTGCATGCTGTTGGAATACAGCAATACAACGAGTCTGAAAGATACAGAGCAATTCAAGGCTGTGTATTTGAAAGTTTTAATTCTATGATTAAAAATAATACTTCAGAAAGACAATTAGGTGGATCTGTTGAAAAAAAAACAAAAAAAACATTGCAGATTTGTATTTATTCGTAAAGATTTAGCTGAAACTGCAGCTCTTCTTCCCATTGTGTGAAATCCAATGAAATACCCAGCATTTCTGATAACATATAGCAGCATTAGCGCTTTCTAAATGAAGTCTAAAAAGGCAGTCGAGTGTTTCATCTCTGCAAAGTTATTTTCATATTGTTTTGATTTTCTAACTTTTTGCTTAAAGAGACAGCCGCAGCCTATTTTAAGTGTTATTTGAGTCTCTGTGAGTGTTTGAAGTTCTTCTAAAATAGTTGCAAAGTTGTTAAAGAAGTGCAGGGACATTTTTCATGTAAAATAAAGCAGCTTAGCGATGCACAATTAGCTTTGAGCAGAGACTAGGCCATACATTTTACTGTACATTTAACACGAACAAGTGACAAATTAGAGCGCTCTGCAAAGTACCGCGCCGTGGTAAAGTCTTAAATTATCCTTAAACTGTAGACTTTATCATCGAATTCATTTCATAATTGATTTCATGTTTCCAAAGCTGTCCTATATCTCACCAGCTTAAATCTCATTAAGAGGAAAGACTCTGCTCCTGATACATACACCCATTGTTGTATAAAAAAATTATCATGCTAATAAACAGCAATAACTTTCCAAAATAAAAACCACCAAGTAGATATATTTTCTAATACTTTCTTTTAGTTTCCATCTTGTGCTAGCTTCTGTCTGGATTGTTATCAAACCAAAACTTGTTTTTGCAGTTGTTAAAAATAGTAAAAATCAGATACTAATCCAATAAAACTTGAACTTGAATTTGAAGTGTACTGATACTAAGGAAAAATTTTACAAACAGACAACAGATAAAATGTTAAATTTATTGAAGATTTTAGAATCAAACTATTCAAGATTGATATTGAGTACTCAGCCTATTCTTTAGTATTGAAATGTTTGCCAGAAGCTCCACGGACTTTCTCTGTTTTATTAGTACAGTGTTATTGTCAACTTACTTAATCAAATGACTAACTGGCTAATTTAGGTAAAAACGTAAATAAAAATGGTTGTATTCTCCTCAGCATTTTCTTGTGAAGGACTTGGCACCACTAGAGCAGGGTTGAGTGGGGATAGAGTGGGCTCGCTGCCATTTCAACATTTGCATTTCTGTCTGTGAGCATGTCTAGCTTCTCCCTGTGTGCCTCTGCTCATTGCTGGGAAGCAACTAAATACATATTCAGAATAGTAATTTTGACTGTATACAAGTACAGTTACTCTACCATTTTGTGGTATTCAGAATACACTTACTTTCCTAAAAACTAAGAAAGACTTGACAATACTTCATCTTGCAATTTAAGGTTTGAACTTTGTGGTATTAATGAGAATAATTTAAAACACTGCTCTCGTGGTACGTTCATGTACGATTTTTCTTTCTCTAATCAGTGATAAAGAAATCCATGACAAATGTTGCAAAAAATATTTTCATGTACAATATAATGCAATTCAATGTGAAAGTATTCAGTACACTGATTGGACCATGTATCAGATTACATTTCAAGATACTATTATTCTTCCTATCACTGCCTCTACCTGATGCTGCATGTGGCCTGTCAATAGAGTCAACAGTTAACGTTAAAGATTTTCTGCTCTGTATAATAACATACAGTATAGAAAAATGTTTTATTCCATGTCAACGTACAAAGCCTGGGTCTCTGTGTGGACTTGCTAAGCTGGCTATTCATCTTTCTCATGCCTCGTTAGGAAAGGCTGGAAGTTAGATTAAAGATTGAATATTTCATGGTTTGCTGTACGGCTGGCCACCTGCTCTTTCCGCTGCTCCGTCTTTCCAATATTTTCTCATTTTCTCCGCCCTCATCCCTCACTCCGGCTCTATCAGCGCCCATGACTCTATCTCAATCATATTAGCCCTCCTTTATTTAGCTATTTATCCTGTGCAGACAGTCTGAAGCGGCTGTCTCCACATACATACAAACAAACAGGGCTAGCTTCACTCATACTGATCTGACACTTATAAATAAATTATAAATGGCACAGTGATTGCAATAAATTAGAAAAGATTGAGCTTTAGACGCGGAAGGAGATATCTTGCTTTGGCAAAATATGTTGTTAGTTGGGGAAATAGTTTGAAAGTCCTTTCAATTTGAATAAATATACAACAAAAATGAAAATCCCATCTCCCCTTATTCTGTCAGAAAGAAAAATCTGCCTGAAGTGATTTGACCTACTTTTCATCTTGTGAGGATGTTTGCTTTTTCATTATATTTAAGCATATTTGTTTTAAATGATATAGGTATAGCTTACTCCAAAACTGTTGCAAATGTGTCTTTTAATTGGACAAGTCTTCAAACAACTAAATGACTGCTAACCTGAACCCTGCTGAATAGAACAGAACTTTATTTGTCTGTTTCAAGATAAAACAGAAATTTGTCTTCAATACTAATTCAGGCAAAGGTATAGGAGAACAACAAGTAAGTCTTAAAAAGAGCTTTCGTGACTGAGCCAATCGCAAGCCAGGAGCAACTATTACACAGTCTGATATGCTCTAATTAAGTCTTGTAAAATAAGGGGCTTTGGTCTCTTGAAACATTTGTGAAACTGCTTAAGTCTCACCTTCAGAGGCGGCAGAATCTTTGTCTAAATGTATTCTTGAACTGAACTTGAAACTCCATGCTCTGGTTGCATTATGTAAAGTCAATTTCCAGTCTGAGAGCTTTTGTGGAGTGATATTCTGAGTTTAAATATGCTGGGACTAGCACATACTTTCAAAAAATATGATCTATCCATTTTTAACATCTGAATACAGAGAAATTTAGGGCAGTCCATCGGAAATGTGCTTCAGTGTGCCAGTAAATGTCTTGGTTGAGATTCATATATTGCACAAAGCATTAATGATCTATGAATATCACACACAAAGGGTAGAAACATCATATCCCCTCAAATGAGTAAAAGATGTTTTTTGTTTTTTTTTACACTTTGCCCCAATAAAACATCTGTACATTTCAATCTACTGTGAATTAAATTATGCCATTTTAAGTGCTATTAGGTGTGATTAGATGCTTATTTTATATTGTTGAGGTTCATATAATGTAAAGAAAAATAAAACATGATAAAAGAAGGAAAGTTGTTTGCAATTTGTGCCAGAAAACAGCAGCAGTTATTGATTGATTTATTAACTGATTGATTGATTTTGACTACCAAGTTAAGCATATCTTCTGAAGTGTGCTATCCTGAGTGCTGTTTCAGTTGAATCAGTGTTTTCCACGTTGTCTTACAGGAACGTGAGCTCTGCTGGAGAGGAGGCTCGGAGAAGGATGCGAGAGTGTGAAGGTTTGACAGACGCGCTGCTCTACGTGATCCAAACGGCCCTGGGGAGCAGCGAGATAGACAGTAAGGTACGGACATGCACACAAGAGCCCACAGTGGAACCGCCTGCAGACATTCAATATACTGAACACCAATGTACTCATATTACATCTATAATACACAGTCACGCTACTCTGACTCCCCACTTCCAGGAGCCTGAATCTATATAAAGAAATGAGCCGCTCTATCCAAGACTGAAATGCAGTGCACATGGATGAGTAGTTATGCTGTAGAGTATATTTAAATTTACATATGTTTACATGAGTTCTCTGCGTCTGTGTTTTATTGTTTGCTTCCACTGTATTCAAGTGTGGTTTGCATAATAGCTTCTGACTGAGGCCGTTCCCTTTCCATAAGTTTACATGATGATTTGTTTGGTTTAGTTTTTTGAATCCATAAAGGAAATGCACTAGTATAATTGCCAATGATGAATAGTCTTCGCATGGCTTGAAACAGGCAAGAGCAAAGTCATTCTGCCTTCGCATATATCAGTGATTAATATTTCATATCCCTGCACCAAAACTTTTCATCCAAGTTTTGTATGGTCATTGCCGATTAAAAATAACAATGCTGTCTGTGCTAGGCCTTTATGTGAGCGGGGTTGTCTCTGACCTGTAACTTGGCCTGGAGGGTTGCCCTGCCATACAGTGGAACATTGCAGGCAAGGGAAAGCAACATCTCCAAGGAGACCATCAGTTTGATGAAACAGTGAACCAGAACTATTACATAATGCACTGTATCTGAAACAATGTTTTCCAAATAGCATTGTTCAGCACCTCAAAGCTAGAAACAGCCCTGTCTCTTTTATTGATGTCAGTGTCCTGCTTCATCTCCAAAATTAGATTACCCTCCACATTACAACATAGACAACATTGCCTTCCAGCCGGTTACTTTTTACAGTGTTTAGATATTTGTCAACCCAGATAGTCAGTGACACAGAAAGATGTCTTGGGAGTGTTATGTACTGTGTGCCTGACCCTGTTTGTCCTCTCTGTGCATGTGTCTTATTTGAAGGAGCCTTAAAAGAAGATGTGAAATATTAAATCCACAAAAATCCTTCTCCAGATCAGAGTGTGGGACTGCTCAGTGCACAGAGATTTCCAACAATAGGATTAGTCTGTGCTGCAGCACCTGTCTGTGGGTCTTGGCACACAGGGAGGGCATTTTACACTGTATCTAAACATGTTAACGACTATGTTTAAGTTAGTTCATGTGTACTATCGTGCTTTATCATAGCTATTAACCGTTTGGCATTTTGTGTATGGACAAATAGAGATTTATAAACGAAGTGGACAAATTACAGTACAAGCTAAATTCAGGGAGTGATCAGTATCTTGAAGCAAAAATGTACTTTTCCACTGCTCTTGGTGGCATATTTATATATTGCTATAATGATCTGATTGCACCCAATATTCACTGTTTTATATAGAGTTATATATAGTTAGCAGTTATATATAGTTATATATATAGACAGCAGCAGAGCTTTCAAGTATAATTCAAGTTTTACAAATGTTTCTATGGCTTGCAACATTCTCTTGAAATAACCAGTCATTACTTCTCTGATGCAAAATCATAAACTATATTTGCATAATGAAGTTGAGCTCGCAGCAGATAACATCTTTTTTTCCAGCCTACCAACCAGAAACAATCTATTTCTTCTCACTTTTTTTTAACCCTGAGCTATTTCTGTATCACTCCCCACTCACTTGTTTGCCCTGTGTCTTCTTGTCCCCCAGACTGTGGAGAACTGCGTGTGCATCTTGAGGAACTTGTCATACCGTCTGGCCGCAGAGACCTCCCACAACCACCAGGGGGGGTCAGAAGAGTTGGATGGTCTGCTGTGTGACACTGGAGGAAAAGATGGAGAGAGCTCTGGCTGCTGGGGCAAGAAGAAGAAGAAAAAGAAGGGCCATGATCAGGTATAGCTACATACAGTATGTCATCTAAAATAAACAGAAACTACCAATAGTGGAAGTCATGTCCCTCTTACTTTCTTTTCAAATGTTGGAGGGTCTGGAACATCGAGCACATCCTCTTTCTTATTTAGTTTATCTGAATTCAGGGAGAACATTTGGCTCCAGACTATAAGACTATGTAAACCCATGCAGTCTTTGGCTTGCCAGACTAGGAATTATGTGGGGGTATTGAGGGTGGTGAAATTACAGAAAATGCATCCCTAATAAACTGTCCCACTATCAGCCTGACAGCAGACAGTATCTGTTATTTAGGGCTTACCGATAATACACTGACACATTCAAGCCTCTCTTCTGAAACCTGACATCTTTCCTCCCCTAAAAATGGGTCAAGCTCCAGTCTCTGTGGACCTCTACTCTTTTTAGGTCTCTCCAAATATGAAGACTGCAATCATTAAGATTTTTATCATTAATTTTCCTAATGAGAAATTATGTGAATCCACATAAAGGCTAAATTAATCAGAACATTATGTATATGGTATTCCTTTACCTTCCTAATGCATACAGTCAATAAAAACTGCTATTTTCTTTTTTGAGCCATCACAAGCATTTCTTGGAAATTTCATCAAAATTCTACCAGCAGCATAATCTCACAATAAGCAATAAAATACTCTCTTACATAAGGCTTTTTTTAAATCATATTTTTCAGTGAAATAAATGAATTATGTATGAGAGCATTGTGGTGATTTGATGATTATTTCCTCTGACATAGGTCAACAAATGGTCAATTTAAATATGCATACATGAAGGAAAGTTTTTACAGAGCAAAAAATATTCTGTTCATTTGAATAGTTGCAGCTAAGACTTAGTTATTTCCATGATATATATAATGTGCATATGCAAAGATACCCTATATGGTATGCATCATTGTCTTGCATTCATTTCCAAGAGGGTAGGTACTGTATGTAATGTTATAGGTTATAAGCAGTTTGCCCAGTTCATTTTGGGTTCATACTTTCTGATGTCTTTATGAATATTTATGGAAACATCACAGCTCAAGGCTCACTTTGATATGCATGATGTTATTTGCACATCTTCTGACATGCACCTGGATTATATGTAGGTATCTTCAATGTATACAGCCTATACAGTCATAATAGACTTCAGAAACTGTCAAATGTGAGGAAAGCTTTGATCTCAAAACGGTCTCAAAGACTTAAACTCCTCTTAATCTGAGCTTTTAAAAATACATTTTGAAAGAAGCATCAAACATGATGGAGACATCTTCATACCTGTATCCTAAGTATGATTTTATGGTTTGTAGCTCTCCTCAACCACACTCAACATAAATTCATCTAAAAATATCATTACTTGAAAATCTTTTCGAAATGCGAGCACTGAAACATGCTCTCGTCTCTTGTCATGGTAATAAGCAATCAGCGACACATTCTGGTGGAGTGGCAGGCTTCTTTTTACAACCCGTAGAAAACAGCTCAATTGAAAACCAAACATTTCCGGTAGATCAGGAAGTCTGAATCAATTGCTATTTATTCATCAGTTGGTGGTGGTTAGTGATGGTTAGTTTGGAGCCTTGCTTTTCGACCAAATACTAACTTGTGTATAGCTGGGCAGAATGGCCAATGTTGAGTTAACCTGTAAACTAGATGTGAGAAGTCAATCATAAGCTCTCCACAATAATAATATGTGCCACACTTTGGGCTTTTTGTCCCTCTGTGCCTCCACTCCAATGCAGCTGCGGATGATTATCGTCAAGTACAGACTGGGAGTGTGTTGGCGAAGCCTGAAATGAGGGCATTAGACGAGGCAGTGTGGAGGTGACAAGAGAGTAGGGCTAGAAAAAAACTAGATATCATAAGGTATCAACAATACACAGATTTAGTATTTGTGCATTTTTAACATCTTATGCAGATAAAATTAGCCAGGTATTTTCTTGCAGTAATATCAAATTTCCTTTATTTCATCGGTACTTTCTATGACAATTTGTGTCTTTATTGATCCCTAGTCACTTTAATTTTAACAGTGACACTATTTATTTTAGAGTAGAGACCCCGTTCTACTCAAAATGATGAAAGGTCCCTTGAGTCATTAATAGCCTTATAATCACATTTGCCTTATTGATATTTGGCACTCAGTTAATGCTATTTTTGTTAGCGAAGGTCTTGCTTCTATGCATACAGGAGATGCTAAGTCAAAAAATACATTTGCTTTGTACAGTTGTGAAATGAAAATTGTGCTTTAGGAGTGGATGAAAAAAAACTAAAAGAAAAAAGAAAAAAATAATAAATCAAGATATTACTGTATTTTACTGTGTGATTTTTTTTCTGTCTGGGAGTGGCCAAAATATCAACTCAAATGTACAGTAATACCTTTTCTAGCATAAGGAGTGGTCCTTTTAGACTAATTTATCTTATTTAAACCTGCCATATTGTCATTCTGTTTAGACTGGTATCCACTACTCAAATATTCACTATACAAATATTCTCTTCCTAATTGTTTCTGACAAAACAAATTCATCTCCAAAACATTCATCCCTCAGGCTTATTCTGAAGTGCATCTCTTCTCCTTTCTGCAGTGGGATGGTGTGGGCCCATTTCCAGACTTGGCAGAGCCCCCTAAAGGCATCCAGATGTTATGGCACCCGACCATCGTGAAGCCCTATCTCACCTTGCTGTCCGAGTGCTCCAACCCGGACACGCTGGAGGGCGCGGCCGGGGCACTACAGAACCTCGCGGCTGGCAGCTGGAGGGTGAGCAACTGGGCAGTCGCCATCTTGGATTTCTGAGAAAGGGCAATGACAAAAGCTTAGGAAAAATCTACTGAGGACAGGAAGTCAATGTAGATTAACTGCCAAATGGACTGACAATAACACAGTCGATGTCCTGGCAGGGCAATATACTTCTTGATTTCCTGCAGGATCAATAGTATCTCTCTAACCTAAACAATATGGTGTCCTATAAGGTAAACAAATCTGGTGACCTTTGAGACAATTTGAAGTGCATTTTTAATCTTTTTAGGCTCGAAATTAGTTGTTAACGCTCAGGTACTTAGTAAATGTGAGGGTTAGCAGGAAGTCCTAGAAGCTGTGGAGAGGCACTGGGAATGCATGTGTTTCAAGGCAATAACATCTGTAATTGAATAAAATGAAGACATGGAGACAAGCAGTTGTTGTATCTCCTATCAGAGAATATACCTCAGTCTATTAAGTAGAACCACAGCCTTGTCATTATTGTGCATTTGTCTGAAATGCTTGTGTTGCTTGTGTGCAGTGGTCAGTGTACATTCGGGCTGCAGTGCGTAAAGAAAAGGGGCTGCCCATCCTGGTGGAGCTGCTCAGGATAGACAACGACAGGGTGGTGTGTGCTGTGGCCACCGCACTCCGCAACATGGCTCTGGACATCAGGAACAAGGAGCTCATAGGTAACAGCTGCCAAGCACAAAACACAGTTATAAATTCATTACATTACTCCATTTGATTTACTTTGTTTCAAATATATAAGCTATATAAGAGTTTGATACTCAATGTATCCTGCAGTGACACCTGTTGTAGAGTTATAAGCACAACAAAAGCCTGATTTATGGAAGTCTACATTCATATAAAATAGTGACAAATAATTATTATAAATATAAATAAAATATTTTTATTATACATTTTAGTAATGTATATTCATTGTTGATGTTGAAAATTATATAGTTAATAGAGTTTACAGTAGATTTTCCTCGGCTCTTCAAAGCTTTATTATAAGCTGCCTACTTGAGATCAGGAATGTTTATATTTTGGGGTCTGATGCTGAATATTTGCTAAGATAAGGGAGTTGGGGGGGCTTAGTGGGGAAGGGTGAAAGGGGGAAAGGGAGAAAGAGGGGTCATGGGATGAATCTTGATTTACATTACATCGCCTTCAGGTTCACCATTGAAACAAAAGAGGAATCCGGCCATGCTTTTCTTCTTTTTTCTCAGTTTGTTTCCTGTTTGCTGAGCTCCTGGAGCTCTCATGGTGGCTGCCTCTGGTTTGTCTGGTATTTCAGCATAGAACCAGACACTTGGTTTAGTGTCTTCTGGCTCAGATGTTGTAGATTTGGATGGTTCCTCATCTCTGATTCTGATACTCTGACATTGGAGCTGGTGTTGTGAGACACTTGATGGATTAGGAGAGCTTGGATTAGGAAAGTTTGTTTACTACTCCTGCCACAGTTGTTGTTTTAGGAGTTGTCTCTGTGATCACTTTTGTATAACCTCCATTTTTGGTAATGTTGTCTGCACCCTATTCATTCTCAGTCAGACAGATGGAAGAAATCTCATTCTTTATGCTGGAACCTGAGTTGAATAAAATGTCTGAACATTGGGCGACGGACAAACATTTTTTGTTTTGGTCTTACAATCTCCTGCCCTTGGTGGTCTCTGTTCTTTTGGTGAGGCAGAAGGGTACACCTCGATAACCTCAGTCTTCAGAGCTGGTTTCTTCTTGGAAGATGCCTGGGTGGTCTCTGCTTTTTAGTTGGATCAGAAGGAAAAACATCGATAACCTCAGGCTTTGGTGGGGGGGCTTAAAATTCGGAGACAAGTTTGTTTACTTTCAGAAGCTGGTTTCTCTTCCCTGTTTTCAGATGGAGTCTTGTGGTCACCTGCCTTTCTTGGAAGACATCTTGGTGGTCTTTCATCTTTCAGTGGTCTCTGAGGATACACCTCAGTTTGCTGAGGGGCTTTCGACCAATTTTGTCCAACATTTATAACCTCCTGAACAGCCTGCTTGTGTGGACTGTTCTCCCAAGTTTTGTTTTGTTTTTTCAGTTTTCCTGAACCAGGCATTTTCTGTGGACTTTTGGTCCTTCCCTATCTGGGGTCGATTGCTACTCCTAGAATTTTTTCTCCACTTTTTAGGACCTTGGGATATCTCTTGGTTGGATTTGTTATGACAACTAGGTCTGCCATTTTGGGTTGTTCTTTGTGTTACCTGTTCAATATTAAAAGGTCTTCTTCTTCCTTTTGGAACCCAGGTTTTGGGTGCTGGAGATGTCTCTGCTCCATTGTTTGGATACCAAGGTTTCTTGGCATATCTTTGGTCAGCATTTGGGTTGTTGGCAGCAGCCTCCCCTCTCCAGTTAGGACGTGGATACTGTTGTCTCCTCACAGTGCTTTCTTGGCTCAGATTTTTAGGATTGCGTCTAAACCCTCCCTATTTCATGGGGAAAGAACCATGTGCATTGGATGAAGATCCCCTGGAAGCTGGGGATGCCTGGGCTGGTTTTGTCTTGTTCAGCCTTTTCTTATTGCGTCCTTTTTTCCCATCACTCATCTTTGGCTCCATTGTCAACAGGACCAATGTCAACAGCCTGTGGAGACTGGGCCAAGCTGTTCTTCTCCATCTCTTCGACTGTGGCAAAATAAATGAGGATTTCAGGTTGAGGAATCTGCACAGAATCTTCACTTGTTTGAAGGCCTTTCAATGTTTCAGGCAGCTTCAACAAGCGGTTTAGATGTACGATATTCAGTGATCACCGTAACGCTAGATCTTTTCTGGTTCTTTCTTCTTCATATTGTGTTAACTTTGTTGTTATCATTAATGTTGATAATAAGTCAAAGTGTTTGTAGTGTTCACCTAAAAGTGTTCTGCCGAAAAGACTTCGACCTATCTGTTTGCATCTGTTTATCAATAAAACAAACAAAAACAAGTAATTCCAAGTAGGTAGCCATTGTAAATGAATAAATAGTTCCCAACTTTTTAAAAATGATTTAAGTTTTTTATATTCTTTTTTTTTTCTTTTTTGTAATCAATTACAAAATATTAATTAATTAGGAAAAAAAAAAATGTAATCATTGTCCGTACTGTCAATACTCTTATATATCCTAATCTTTCAGCTAAGTAATGAACAAATCTAGCTCAAGGTCTGGAGATGGGATCCCATGTATTGCACTGTGGTCACCCACTGGTGGGGAAAATTTTCCTACGTGGACTTAAAAGGAATACTCTACCTTGATTCAGCAGGCTGGGATTATTAAATAAGTGCAATAGTATTCATCCCTGACCCTTTGTCGCTGGAGTTTATTAATCATAACTTTTCTACCCTAGTACTAAACATTTAATTATTAGCCTTTGTTTTGCCATAACTACAAACCAATATATGCACACTGCGGAGACTTAGATTTAAGAATATTTTTCAAACTACTATTGAACATTTTCAGTTTTCCAAAAGTGTGTGTCACTACCATTTTATGCTTTTCAAAAACAAACCATGCAATTACACGACCTTGCCAAAGGAGAAACAAATCAGCCAATGTGAACGCTGATGTAACCTGATTGGTCGTGATAAGAACATAATAGTCCATCATTAAAGTAACATTCAACGACACAGATACAAGTCAAATCTTTGTAAAGGATAAGTCTTTCTACGGTTTTCATTGGAGACCGGCTGATGTCTTTCCTCCAGTCCCCATAGCAACAGCCACATGCCGCCTTCCTCTTATTGTCTAAAGCTGGAGGCAGAGTACCAGCATGTGGCCATTCATGTGCACTGTGTGGGCTGGGCTGTCAGTCTTTACGGTGTATGGCTGCCCTGGGCTTTCATGTATATTCTGATTTGAACAGATTGTCTCTTTCTCCCCTTGTGCTCTTAACATGATCGCATCTTGTTAGAGACATAACATATTGTGTATTGGGCTCTCACACCAGTGTGTAAATATTTCAATACTCGCAGCTAATACAGACTTCTCTGCAGAAAGCCAACTGGTCTTTTACAGTTAACTGATGGATTGAAAAAGATGCAGTGTCTGTAATTGTTTGAATACAGAATTGTGTGGAATTCTGGGTAATTAAGTACACTGCACAGTTTTTACAATCCACGGACTGCTATGGTGAAATATGTCTTCTTTTTTGTAATTTATTTTTAATAACTTTTATGCTAATAAAGCAGTGACAACATTATTAAATGGTTTTAATTAATTACTTTAAACAAGCCTTTTTTACTTACAGAAAGCTTGACTTGGCGCTATAACTGATTCCTAGGTTTTTGTCCATGATGTAGTAGGTTCTGTGCTCTGAAAAAGTTTTAAACTAGTTTAGTAACAGATTCAGTCAACATTGGCATAGCTGTTGTCAAATGAAAATCATCTGCCTACCTGTAAGTTGCATTTCTGTATCTGAAAGTGAATGAGCATGGCGATGCCACAGTGTTTGCTGCTCGTATTTTTGATTTTGTAACAGCTACACTTAAACATCCAGCAGAACATAGCTGCAGCCCGCAGGTGCTGTGGTGACCTGGTCAGTGTTTAAGAGCAAAGGTCAAGTTTACCTTTTGGCATCTGTGTTTGCAGTCAATGCACATCAGCTCACCTGCTCATGTGCTTGTTATGAATTTGGTTATACAGTATTCTTTGTCTTTTGTGCATGGGGAGTAGACCGAATGTGATACTTAATAACATAACAGTTGATTAAATTATATTATTGTTATTATTATTTATTAATTAATTAATTAAATACAAAAAAATAGACATGCCATTCATGCTTTTACTTGGCTGCAGATCTCTTTATTAAAATGCCTAGTGCATATAATTGACCATTTGAAATAAATCTCATTTTGATTAAAAATCTTGTAAGTGCTCAGCCTAGCATTTTCACTTGTCTCTCTCTGTGAATGTCCCTGCACAGTTAACCTCCATTACTCACTTCTGTCCCCTGACTTCTGTCTTCCCTGTGTCTCTGTGTGTGTCCTCAGGTAAATACGCCATGAGGGACCTGGTGCACCGCCTGCCTGGAGGGAGCAACAACAACAATACCAGCGGGGGAGGCGGAGGGCCCAACAGCAGCCTGGTGTCGAAAACGATGTCGGACGATACCATCACGGCGATCTGCTGCGCTCTCCACGAGGTCATCACCAAAAACATGGAGAACACTAAAGCCCTGAGAGATGCTGGGGGGATTGAGAAGCTCATCGGCATTGCTCGCAGCAAAGGAGACAAGTAAGAAGAGTGGGAAGGCAGAGGGAGGGCAGGTAGAAAGGGATAGGTAGAAGGTTTTGGAGGTTTAGGGTTTGAAGTATGAGTGGATGTACTTGTATCTAACGTGAAAAGTAAATAGACACTTCAGAACTGTTCTATCTGTCTATTTAGTTTAATTTTACTTTTACTTTTATTTTTTAATCATGGCATTAAATGTATCTATTTTGCATTTAAAAACTTTCATCTTTACTGTGCTTCTTCACAATTGTGATTCTGGTACCTTATCCTGTTGGAGCCACTTGTTTTTATTTCCTTGGAGATAGATATGTTTAATGCCATACTGTTAAACATTATAGGTAAAACATTTCCTAGGAGAAAAGCAGATGGTGGATCATCAACCAGAAAATTTACATAATGCACTTTTACTAGTACACGTATAACCCTGTTTATAACCCTTTTCAGGCCCAAGCACGTTTGTTGTAGATGTGGCATACTCAAAATACCTTCCCTTCCATGTGTGATATAAAAACAACCAAATGAAGGGTTGCCTAATATTTTTGCACTACAGACTAAAGTAATCTATCTATTCTTTTTTGCTTAATAAAATTTCATCATCCCATAACCTCAACCCAAATGATTATTTCGCTTCACAGTGCGTTGTTTACCACAGCAGGTCACCAACATGCCCCCCACTCTGAAAAAACACTATGTAGGTCGGGACACACAGCAGTTAATGTGCAGCATTTGAATAAATTGTACTGGCATTATGCAAGACCTCAGCGGGCGATTTCACTGTTTAAGGAGAATAAGAGCACATTGTGACCTCTCCTCTCAATACCAGGCACTCCTGCAAATTATTAGCAATGCAATTCAATGTTAAAGGAATTTAAAAGATTTTTGAATTATGTGCCTGCCAACTTGAGCAGAACCTCTTTTCTTATGAGTCTAAGTCATGACAATATGAAACACTGAACAGCTCTATACTCCATTCGAGTGTAAATATTTATGACAATCCGATTCCTATTATATCAGCAATGTAATTATTTTCACTCTCCATCAATCAATCATTGTAACTTTATTTATCCCAACATAAGCAACATAAGCACACCGAGCAGTTAAAATATAAGAATAAATAGAGTAACAAAGGTCTCAATGTATCTTAACAGGAGGTCTGCTCAGGTAGAGTCAGCAGTTGTAGGGAGGAGAGTAAGAGTCCTCAGAACAAAAATGCTCCACATGTCCTTTAGCCCATGGGAGAACCTGGACACCACCAACAGGAAAACCCTCTCCTAGATTAACTAATATGATATTATGGTAATGCAGAAACACGTGAGAAAGCACCTACATTTTCCAGTTTATGTCTAAGCCACAACTGTCTTAGACCTTTCTGACCAACCACAATTGCACTATCCTGGTGTCATGTCCAAGGACCCAGTATATAATACAGGGAATAGGAATCCAACTGTCAACTTCTGTATTATGGGTAGAGCTGGTTATCATTAAGAAGTTGCTGTTATGATACATACTTTGATACATAGGCCACGATACGATACATACATTGCACTTTCGATTCGATACGATATATTTCAAATCAGTACAATACAGTTCAATAAAAAATAATGGCTAAATGATACACTAAAAGTCTTTGTTAAACCACTTCTTGTGCAAAGCGAATATAAAACACAATCATTTTAATCATCAAAACAGTGAATATGTCAAATGTGTCCCATAAACAAGTTTCCTTCCTCTGAACAAGCAACAAAACTGTAGCGCTGTAACAAAATAATTTTGTAAAATATATATAAAAATACTCTTGGTGATATATCGATACAGCAGTCCACGATATCAATACCTTATCATCACATTAAACAATATGATATTTCGATATTTTTGCACACATCTCTACTGACCGTGTCCTTAAAAATACTGAAGAGTCAGTTTTACAGTAGTTGGAGGATCAGCGATTGCCACATCAAGGGTCATTTACGTATGTTACGCATTTACATTATTTTAATTCTCCAAAGGCTGGTTAAGCTTTATTCTCTGTTGTTTTTGTCCCTACTGAATTCCCAGACATAGTCCCAAAGTGGTGAAGGCAGCATCTCAAGTCCTCAACAGCATGTGGCAGTACCGAGATCTGCGCAGCCTCTACAAGAAGGTAACTTAATGGATGCACATTACAAAACACATTACAAAACACCTACTTTTCTTTTACCACTATTTCAAATTCAATTCAGAAATGTCAACAGTAATTTCTTTTACATGTTAGATGCTAATGTTCAGTTTAATTTAACCTGTGTCTTCTGTAGGATGGATATTCCCAGTACCACTTTGTAGGTTCCTCTTCTACGATAGAACGTGACAGACAGCGACCTTACTCTTCCTCACGCACCCCTTCTATCTCTCCGGTCCGGACATCGCCCAACAATCGATCAGGTCAGCCCCCACCTCTCCTCCTCACCCGCTCCTCACACACACACACACACACATACACACACAGTGGGTTTCCATTCTTTTTGGGGACATTACATTGACAGTTGCACTTTATAATAACTAATCCTAATTTCCCTTAATAAAGCATGAACACAGACTTAATTCATAATGAACAAATAGTTTCTTAAGTATGATTGACTTAGTAACTATCTAATTAATGGCTTAGGCTAAAACATTTTGTTATTAATTAAGTACCAGGCCTGAATCATTCTTAATAAATTCTTAATATAAACATTATTAATGACTCTTCATGCTTTATTAAGGCTCAGTAGTTATAGTTTTTATAAAGTGTTACCACATTGACATTACTTTCTTAGAGACTGATCCTAACCTGTAACTACTTCAATAAACTTCTCTAACCTTAAAGGGACAGTCCTGAATTTTGGACATAGGACCTCATTTCCTAGATAGCCAGAGTGTTGGAGACGTGTGGAGACAATTTTTTAAATATTCCATCCAGTCCTTGTATTTGCAGAGGTCATTGGTGCTAGGATGGCGCATGTCAATGGCCACAGTTAGCCTGCCACTAAAAACAGTCTTACACACACCACACAGCACCCGAAGCAAATCTATTATTACGCCAGACTCTCGATGTAAATGTCTCTTTTGATAGAATAATGTTTGAAATAAACTCCACACGTTTCCAACAGTCAGGATAACTAGGAAATTAAGGGCCTATGTCCAAAATTCTGGACTGTCCTTTTAACCTATACCCTAATCACAATCTTTTTTAATCCATATCTGAACTGTAAATCACATTATTGATCTAATAATTGGAGCCATAAGTGAGGCAGATATGATGTGAGTCTACATACAGATTTTAGTCCCCACAATGTGATAAAAGCCCACCCACAAACATTGGCCCTCATCCTGCTTGTGCTTTCATCACTCAGCCCTTCAAGACAGAGCAGTCGAACCCACACTACTTCTCCACAACTCAAGTTTGCTTTAACCTTCACACTGCGACAGGCTCCAACTAATGACCCTTCAGTCTGTGATGGCCCTGTGCGGCAGTGTTTAAGGGCTGTTTAAGTTAAATGGGTTCAGGACTAACACAGGTAATGTAATGTTTGGTAAGGTTTTTGTGTCCCGGGATGGTTCTCTCTCTTATATGTAGCGCTATGGGTCTCCTTTTGTTTTTGAAGACAAATATCAATGTCAATCCAGTTTTTAAAAATTTATGCAGACACTGACACCTTGTGCTGAAAATATTCTTGTGGGGCAACAGTATAAAGAGAAAAATGTTTCTATGACACTGCATTTTGAATGTCAAAGATGCTCTATGGGTCTCCATGGAGGTGCTACTGCTTTACCTACAACTCCACACTATTGCATTTCATTTGTCTATCATAGAGGCAGAGTTACAGGTCTTATTTGTGGAGAGGAGATCTTGGACAAACAGTGTATATTTTTCAATGAGTTTAAAACATCTGTAATTGAATAAGTGCTAGTTACATGAAACATTTTGGGCAAAGCTTTCCTGTGAATGTCAATGGAGACAAGCACGCTTATGATAGAGGTAGCCCTCATGAGAGTCATTCTCTACTCTACTGTATTAGTCATTTTGTTCATAGCTAGTTCACTGGAGATGTATCTTGATATGCATTTAAAAATATTGACTACCAAAATTAATCTTGTTGTCTTCAAAAGGCCATTTCAAGTCAATTTGGCTATAATCTAACCATCAAACCATCTAACCACTCACCACTCTTTCCTTTCTCACTGGAAATCCCCCCTTCTAAACAGTCTTTGTTGTTACCATTTTAGAAAAGGCTCCCAGCATTTCCACTGTGAAAACCCCACAGAGAAATGATCGAGTTATTTGTTGGTGAAATCACAGAAAATATTCATATTGTGTGTCTGTTTTGTGTGTAGCGAGTGCGCCTGCTTCCCCTAGAGAGATGATGGCACTGAAGGAGAGGAAGGCAGACTATGAGTCAACGGGCAACGCTACGTACCATGGCAACAAGGGCGAGCACACATCCAGAAAGGATGCTATGAATGGTGGGATTTTGTACTGACAAGACCCTTGAAGACAATGAAAACACATTTCTAATTCATACATTATATATAGCATTACTTGTAGAGGAGTGGCCTAACATATGGCTAAACTTATCAAAAATATTGAGATACTCATAGACAGCTACAGTGCTTATCACTTACTGAAAGGGGACAATGCTGTGTTTATATAACTTTATTTCAACATGTTTGATCCTGTCTTTGCAGCTCAAATCTCGGGAGGATCATCAACACTGCACAGAGGAGCGTACGTGTCCCCTACAGATGACCTCAAGTATAACCAGGTATGACCACTGCTTTTATATGCAGATGTCTAAGAATACAGATAAAGTTACCATAATCTGAATAGGAAAGAGGTTTTACTGTAGTTCAAAGTACTTCTATTCAGTGTTCCCATAGTAGCTCTGTTGAATTGAAAATGCACGTACAAGTGCAACATCATTCATGAAAGAAGCTAAGAAGACTGAAAAATGGAAAGGGGTGCCTGAAATTATAATATACACTGTTTGTATCCTGTGAAAATCTTGAGGATGAATTAAGTATGAGACAATTACATCAGTTCAATGCCCATGTGTGAGTCTGACACATTTGGGTTGAAAATGAAGATGTGCGATGCAGTGTATAGATATTCAAAAGAATGTCTGGTATACTGAATCAACACAATTAAAACGTGGCGCTCGTCACTATCACAGACCTATTTGTATGTAAAATCTTCAATAGTCTCAGATGTACATCGTTTATTACAGTGTCTAATGTATTAACCCATGTTATGTTCCACAGATTGCATCTCAAGGGTTACCGTCCGAACCATACCCTCCGTTTCAGAACCCTCCTCCACCAGATGCCGGCAACTACGAGGACCAAGCCTTTTATGACCCCCAGGTTCATCCAGGAGGGCGCCCCCCACAGGGCGAAATGCACCTACAAGGCCTCAAATCCACTGGTAACTATGTAGACTTCTACTCAGCCTCAAGGCCCTACAGTGAGCTCAACTACGAGACCAGCCACTACCCGGCTTCTCCGGACTCCTGGGTCTAGACAGGGAGCACTGGGGAAGGGACTGTGGATTAGCCCCGCCCCATTCTTCTTGTAGCAGCAACAGTAGCAGGACAATGAGACAATGCAAAGTGGACTAAGCACTCCTGCTGGACACACAGAGGGACACAGGACGGAAGAGGAGCAGCCGTGCATGTGCATGCCACCACCACCAAACCTGACAACACATTTCGTTTTTGTCTTTAGTTTGTGATACACGATGCAACAGACAGGGGGCGCTCCTGCACTAACGGCCCCTGAACGAAGATGGTGAATAAGTCAAACAAGAGGATATTGAAGATGTGATGAATTTGACGGCTTTTGGAAGAGATAGATGGATTATGCGATTGGTTGCAAAGTGGACCGGAAAGTTTTATGGATTTGCAGGAGTCATCTGTACATACGTGGTATACAGTAGTAACATGGCTTTTAGTAACGTGAAGCACAACACGCAGTAGGACATGTAGGACGTCTGTTTGCTAAGATGTTTTTCTTTGGCTTCAGTGCGACGTTTCATCATCAAAGAAAGAACGCTTGTGGACATTTGTAATTTGTTTTATTCGTTTCTTATTTCTACTTTTTTATTCTGGTTGTATAGTAATAAATGTACATTACAGGGATGTCTTTACATTGCACTATTTTGGTGTCATGTCAGGCCTTCACAAATTCACTACTGACTACTATTGTACACAGCCACATTCATCACTGCGAATCTTCAGGACTCTTATCACGGACTTGCCAGAGTGGGAAAGTTGTGTCCATTCATTTCTGTGAGGTGCTCCTTTTGCTGCCCTACACAGTGGCTGCCATGATGAAAGACTTACTCATTGATGGAAGTAGTAGCAGATAAGCCTTTAATGTAATGTAATATTCATTTAACCACTTAAACCCCCTTTCTGTTCCTGTGCTTATTGTGTAGGCCTACATAACCGTGCCAAAATGAGAGGTCAAGTGGTGGTTTGATAAAGGGTCCAATTCAGCCGAAGATTTTGGCTGGACATGTTAAAACGCTTCAATCAATGCTAGTTTGTAAATGCTATGGCTTTTTCTAAATGGTTTTACTGTCCATATTTCACCAAGAAAACAACAAAAAAGAGCGACTGTGGAGGGACTGCGACTGAGCGGAGACGTGCCGCCTCCAAAGCTGTACAAAGTTAGTTGATTTCTGTGTTGTAAAATAATCAATGTTTGAAGTACAAAAAACTTTTCTGAGGAATGGCTGGCGGTTCTAACTCCATGGTAGACAAAACTGTTAATAGAGTATGGATATATATTATATAAATATAAATATATACTTTTTATGTGCAGACGTGGATGTCACTTATAGCAGCAACATTATGGAAAAAAGACAATGTAAAAACAGCTTCATGTAGGGGTTTTGTTCACATTTGATTTCCTGGTCAAAAACACAAAATTGTTTGTCGTGTAATGTTGTTGCTATGTGGAGTAGAGTAGAGCAGGCCCATGGATCCACATTGTCACTGCAGCAGTCACAAGCGGTGCTACATCTGTGAGAGAAGAACAAGTATTCCCCCAAATGTCTGTATTAAACAGTGCACAATGTTTGTTGCATACGGTACAGTACGATGATGATAATAAACATTTCTAAATGTTGGACTTTGAACACACCACCAAGTTTCTTTCAAATGTGTGTTTCTGATGCCTGGACCCCGAGAATGCATGGGTATTTTATCAATGAAGCCAAAGGAACAAATTATACTAGAACACTAGCCATGAAAACCGGACAGCAATCTATGGTTATGACCATTATCAAAACTGCCAGCTTCTGTCTAAAATGCAGATGTTTTCAAGTTAGACCTAGAAAATATTGCTTTTGGTTTTCATTCCAATGTGTTCTTGTGTAAAAAGTTCCTAGTTAATCATTAAATATTTAAAAATGCCCCCACCAAACACTGAATGAACGCACATGTGTATGTCTTTGTGATCCTTTGGCTGAAAACCATTTTAGGACCTGTATGACGAGTTATAATGTTGGTTTATGTTGTTAGACCAAAATGTGTTTGAAAAGATAATTGTGTATCTTTCTATCGCCTCAAACAGATGCAACTGCTCCAAAAATATAAACGGATCATCCAAAATATCTCTTGATTTTGTTGTTTCTTATTTTTTCTGGGTACTATTTTCTTTTTTTATTCTTTGTCCATATTTTTAGGTTTATGTTTAGGGTTTTTCCAATATAAATGGACAAACTCACCTGGAACAGCCAATCCATCACAAAAAACGTCTCCTTGCTGTGTAGAGTTTTAAGTCCAAGAAGACACCATCTATTCCAAACCTCTCCCACGTGGTGCATTCGAGGAGACTAAACCATCTGGGTATTTTGTGGTCAGTTGCCAAAGAGTTGTGCACTTAAAAAGCAAAGTTGGAAAGTTAAATGGAATGAGCCGGAATGAGTTTAGGGTTCAGAGGATCTAGGCCAAGTCATGTGAAAGCTTCAAACTAAATGCAAATGCTTTATAATATAATGCTATTGCTACACAGATAGCATTTAGAGGGTCACAGTGTGGTTTTCAGTTTTCACCTAGATTGTTGCTTGGAGTCTGTCAATTCCAAAATGTCATACTTAAAATCCTATTCCAGATTTGTTTCTCAGTTCTATTGAAGCTGCAACATGTAACTTTTCTGGAAGAGGATTCACCATCTGATTGTTTACACTGAGATGTGATTATTTTGCCTGAATTGTCCCATACATTGGCAAACTTACTTAAATCCAAGGTAGATTAACTCATCTATTCTTATTATTAATCATACAGGTGATTTATTGCTAAAAGATACATTGAAAAACATGCATACTTACTGAGAACATAGACATGCCTCTCTAGTCTTCACTGATCTGACCTGTAACTTGGCAGATAGTAAGGCAAGGCAAGTTTATTTGTATAGCACAATTCATGCACAAAGTAATTCAAAGTGCTTTATAGAATAAGTAACAAAACAAAACATAAATCACCATCATAAAATGAGACATTAAATGAGAAAGAGTGCAGAATGAAAATCTTTCACTCATATGCACAGCTCGATAGAACTGTTTTGAGCCTTGATTTAAACAGAGTCAAAGTAGAGGCCTGTCTCACATCTTCAGGAAGACTGTCCCAGGTTTAGCTGCATGAATCTGAAACGCTCCCCATTTTTAGTCCTGACTCTGGGCACCCTGGGTCCATGAGGTCCTCAGAGTGCAAGATGGTTCATATGGCACTAAAATGCTAGAGATGTACTTTGGTGCTAAGGCATGGACAGACTTGTACATGGAAATAAATAAATTTGGGGCCAATTCCACCAGAAAAATCACATTGGGCACCTTTAAATACTATTTTGGCTTTATGAAAACAACTGCCTGAGCATGAGTTATGGTTTATAAAACACATGTTTTCCTATGGCCATAACTCTGAAATAATCATGATTAATAATAACAAAACAAAATTACAGTACATTGACATAAACCTGTGGTCAAAAGTCCCTCCCTTTTCTAATGTTTTGAATCCTTATTAAGCCTTGAAAGTATTCATTATTTGCAGATGAATGTAAGCGAATGCACACAACAGTTTAGTGAACATGTGTCCCTGCCCTTGCATGTAACTGTGTAACTCTACAGTCGGACCCAGATATTGGCTCACGGGGGCGCTCTATTGGCCATTAATAGTATTGCACCCCCGGTACAGGTCAGAGTGGCAGCCATTTTAGTCTCGGAGGCTCCGCTCTCCATGGCACGCGCTGTAAAGTCACAATATAGCGGCAAACTTAGATTTCTATCAGGCTGAGGTCATGTCCGTCCCACCGTGAGAGAGCCGTTCAAAGCCGAACCACGTGTCAGTCACAGCGGCGGGACAGAGGACAGACTGCCCTGCTCTTCTTCTCCTCCTCCTCCTTATCTCAGGTGAACTACAGACACCCTGCCCCTCTCTGCATGCTTCACTCACAGGTCCCTTTGAATATTTAGCCTAAGTAAAGAGATTTGAAATTTTGATTATATATATATATATATATATATATATATATATATATATATATATATATATATATATATATATATATATATATATATATATATATATATATATATTCAAAAAATGTCATAAACAACAAAACTGCCTGCAGAGAAATGGTTAAAAAAAAGTTAAGTAGAATAAAGAGCAAGAAGTATGCAGCTTTGACCTGCTAAAGTAATTGTTTGTAAGATTAAATAGGCCTATTCATAGATTCATTTAGAGTATTTATAAACATTGGACATGATGTTTCATTTATTTATGTTATAATTTGGTTGCCTGACCAGCCAATCCCTTCTACAGTCTGTTCAAAGGGTCTGGTATCATCTTGAAAATTCTTGTACACAGTTTGATGCTTTTGTTGATTCAGAAATCTGTAATCCACCTGTCAATCATGCCCTATAGAATGGAGGAGACAGGATACTGTTCCATACCCACTCATTGTTGTAAAGTGTTGTCAGTGTATGTGGTTCTGGCTGACTAAGTAAATAATTTGGTGTTTTGGTTTTTAAGATAATTATCAAATCAGCAGAATAAGCCTCACATTTGTCACTCTGAGCTTTCACATGAGGCATGGCCTGTGAGAAAACAGTTCTCTTCATCTGCACTGTCAACCCATTTTTTTCTCCTTCCTTTGCCAGAGCCCTAGTAGCTTGGAACATTAGTGGCATCAGGGGAGTTTAACAATAGCCAAACTGTAGCGACTGAAGGGTCAGTGCAACTGTTACCTGTGGCTCATGAAGCACAGAAGCTGTTACGGGTGTGGACAGTTGGCTGCACAGGAGATAAGATGCTGATTTAGAGATGTGTTGCAGTGCAACAAGGTTATGTAGCCTTCTATTTCATAAATAATGTATTTAATAATAAAATTAACACGTGCTTTCTGGGGAAAAAACAAACAAACATTTATTTCAAAATTACTTTTGTGAGACATAAGGGCTACAACAAGGCTACAAGTTAATGAATTTGGCATCTTCTCACTTTATTGTCAGTGAGTCTACACAACCCAACTCTTAATGCTGTTTCATGTGTTTCTGATGGTGTTTTGTGCTTATCCAGCAATAATTTTGGCTTTCACATTTAAGCGCTCTGTGTAATTAGGCAGCTAAACCTATTAACCACACCAAAAACATACTGTTTTAATGGGCATTGCATTTCTCTCACATTTTTCTCACATTTCCCCTTCTCTTTAATTTGTTGTATTCAAAAATACAACTTGGCAACAGTCTTATTCACAGTAGCAGAATCCAGACGACTTCATGTGATTATTTTAAATGTCAACAAGTCAGCGTAGAGCATTAAGCTGTTTATTCTTGGCTGTGCTTTCAGATGCTGCTCAAAGGTGCTCCAAAGCTGCTGTGAGCCCCGTCCTCAGCCGCCGCGTAAGCCCCTTTTACCTGGTGTGTTCACTATACTCTATGAATGCTGCACACAGGGAAATCTCGTGGTGTCAAAATTAGAAAGTGTTGATGTTGTTCAAAGGATGTTGTTCCAAATATATGAGCTGCCATAGCAAACATATTATTCCAGTGCAGTTATAAGTGAAAATAAGGCCACAGATCCCATTACCTTGTCATTCTTATAAAAAGATCAAAGTTGTTTACATTACACAGTGCAGGTCTTTATCAGCACTTCTGAGGTCACCTGCGTTTCATGTCGAGCAGAAGTTTCCTTTTCTCCTCCTCCTGTTTCCTCTCCACTTTTTTCATCTTATAGTCCCACTTGGGCACCTGTAGCTGGTTCCTGTTCCGGCTCCTGCGGACTTTGTCAGGTTTGTAGTTGGGATTGGAGGCCTTGCAGAGGCGCACTTTGGGGATGATGAGGCCAGGCCGGACACTGGCTCTGCGGAGCAGGTGCAGAGGGAGCAGACTGGCCCTTCTCATGGCTATAGAAGAGGCAGCAGCAGCTACCTCTGTTAGGAGCTGAGGCTGCAGACTGGCCCTGCGGTCCACAGCACGAGGGATCAGCTGCACCTGAGAGTTCTGGAAAAACCTCTTGTAGTGGTTCAGCCGCTCAGGGCCCAGACTCTTGAGCTCAGCCAGCCGCCTCCTCCTCAGGATCTCCTGCACTGCGTAGCGCCTCTTCCCGATGCACGGAGGGCTGCCCGGGCTCACCGTGTGTGCAGCTGTGGCGATGAATGGGCTGCAGATACTGGTGGTGGCACGTACCATGTGCTCCAACACTCCATCTTCCACCGGTGAGATCTTATTGTTGATGTAGAACTTATAAGGGCAACAGCTGAACATACTCAGCACATGCTTCCAACAAGGCTTTGGCTTCTCCGCTTCAGCTACCAGCTCCTGACAAGCACATTTGACATAAGCTTCATACTGAATCAGTTTAGTTTGATTTGTAGTCAGAGTCACAAACCTCCAACAAGGGCCACTCCAGAGGGAAAGAGTCACAGAACTGCTCGGCACAGGGCCTGGCCATCAGCACATTCATGAAGGCAGCCGTGTCATGTCGTCCAGTGAACAGAGCCCATTCCCGAGGGGTCAGACCACGCCCACCATCCCGTGCCTGGACATCCGCTCCTGGAAACATCAGAGATAAATTTGGAATCAAACTATGTAAAATCATCTTTGTTACTCTGTTATCTGCTGTACTGCTTTTGTGTAGTTACCTGCCAGCATAAGAGTGCGGACACACTCGGTGCGACCCTGCATGGCTGCTTTCATCAGAGCCGTGAAGCCATGACAGTTCCTCCTCTCCAGGTCCAGACCAGGGAAATAGTTCAGCATGAAGTTGGTGATGAACGCATGACCTGAAAAGCACAAAACACACCAACAAATCAGAGCCATAGAGTCATGATGGTTTCATGTGTGATAATTAGTGCCCAAAAATGTCCATAGTGAATTCAGAGAGACTTGTCATGTACTCTGGTTTATGTATATGACAAAAAGCATTACTGCTAGTATTCCTATGTCTAAACAATTACCCCTTTCCTCCAAATAAACTCCAATTCTCACATATTTATACTTATATACTCATGTGCTGTATTTCCTGACACACACTTACTCATTTCTTACAGTGAGGAAAGGTATTTTGTTGGACACTGTGTTCTACTGGTGCCTCAGACTTTGGTCACCTGGTCTCCAGACCGCTCCCACTTCTCTGTCCTGCATCCTGACAGACGATCGATGCTTGTTTTAATGAAGCAGAAAATGAAGAGAAGTCCTGGGCTATTCATCTTCACTCACTCATTTATCATGGTTAGCGGATAACAGATCAGTGTGTGTCATGCCTGGATTTGTGGCATTGATGCTATGAAAAGGGTGATCTTAACTTTTGAAGTAACAATGAAACTACATTTGGATGAATAAATATATTATATTTTATGTGCTTTCATTTAGGTCAATTTGAAACTGACTCTGCAGCTTTTCACTCTAAATAGCTCTGTAATTGTTTTGTGAGATCATTTTTTTTATTAAGATAAGAAAATCAAAGTCAGACGGCTATATTTTCATTAAAAATTCCAGTTAAACTGTCTCATGCCATTCATCCACAGCTAGAATATCTTACAATTTATTTTTCAGTTTTTTTCTTGATATGTGCACAATTGTACTGGAAATAATTATCTTATAGCCTATAACCTTCCACTGTTATTCCCTTGTTTTTTCAATTGAGTTTAGTTTACAAACAGTTTTACTACATTTATGGTCGACTAAGCAGCATTCACCTTGCTGGACAGATGTGAGATGTCAGATTACATGAACATTACATGTGTCTCTGAGAAGACAGAAACTTGGATAGAGTGGGCTCTGCTATAGATTTTGAAATATTGATAAAGGCATACGTATTGTCTGTAAAACATCCATATGGGACGTACCTAAAAAAAACAAAAAACTTTTGTGTATCTTAGTTATATTTTATTATGTAGGCCTGGAAACTTGTAGATGTAGATGAATGCATGTTTTGTCTCTCCAGGTGGATTGTGGGTTAGCAGGTTGCTCTGAGCTGAGTGGAGGAGAGTAGAGGTGAGGGGAGTTACCTGCTTGTGCGGCGGTGATGAGTGCCGTGTTGCCCTCGTTGTCCTGCCAGTTCACATCCAGGTACGGGCACTGGGACAGGGCCATCACCACATCGATGTAACCATGGTAACACGCTGCAATAAGGCCACTCTGCAACACAGGAGAGATTAAGGTGAAATTTCATTGTACACAAAAGGTAAACTGGGTATATGTTAAATCTGACTCCCTATCTTTCAGTTTGACTTAGTATTACTCCAAGTTGCGAAGAAGGCATAGCAAAAGTCGAATATCCCACGAAACAATCCATAGCCTTTAATTAGTTCAAGAACAACAATGTCATCTTGTGGTCATTTCAGAGAATGGCTTAATTTAAAAAGCAGCTTTACGAGCACAGAGGTGATGTTTCCCTTTTGGTTAGAACTATTAGCACACTTAACACACTTAGCATCTGTCAAGGCTTAACTATATCTCAATGTTGATCTCCTATAGTTATTGCATTTAGCGACAGAACATGATAATGATAAAGAATCTTAACTAATAATTGCAAGTTAGTATTGTTGATGTCACATTGTTTAAAGAAGAATCCCAGTAAAAAAAATATGAACAAAACAAACATGAATTACATCAGGTTCAAGTTTAGTATAACATCGTAATCCTGTATTTTTCTTTGTCTTTTAGCTCAGTTGTCTTTAAAAGCTGAGCCCTAAAGACACGCTGTTTTGTTGACACTTTGCTGTTGATACAGACCATCTGCTGCTCAGAGCTTAACTAAACGCGCAGAGTCTCCTTTAAGATTTAACCTTTACCATCTCGCCCTTCCCCTAGTAAGCTTTCCTGACAATACCCCACTTGACAGCTTTTTGACTATGCTAAATCAACAAGCTATAAGCTGTCAACACCATTTACTCACTATCCCAGCAATTGTGTAGTTGCAAATTACTGGTACTAACACTGCTTATGTTCAGAAATGTTATGCATTGATCTTATTGATGCACATATTTTTACCACTAAAAGTTGTTTTACTACTACTACAATATTAACCATTCATTCACTCCTACCAACTACTACTGACAAGTCTGCCCCAAGGCAGACTGAAAGAGATGCAGCTCTGTGATAGAGAATCTGTGCCATGAGTCAGACCACATTTGTACTGAAGCTACTAGTTTATCTTGCATTTATTCAATTATTGTTGTTTTTATTGCTCATAAAAGACCGTGAAAAACATGCATTGTAATTTTGAGTGGGGTCGCCTCTCCATAGATCCTGTAACATGGATGCATGGAGAGAAGCAGGTTCCCATAAAAGTTACATAGTAGTTCTTTATCTGTACTATGCTTGCATACAGCATCACGCAAATATTGTACTATGACTGACCCGTATGTTACAAACTGATACATACTCTCCTGTTCTTGTCTGTTTCCACCACTTCCTCCTCAGTCACCCCTTGGCGTATCATAATCTTGACGATGATGGAGTTGTTGTTGCAGCAGGCCTTAAAGAAGGAGATGGGCTCGGGGCTGTCTGGACTGGGGGGCCGCTCCAACCCTGTCCCGTCTGCACACTCCGGCGGGTAGAAGGAATCGTCCGACGCAATGCTCCGAGTGTCCGAGTGGTCTGGCAGAGATTCAAAGTCCAGTTCTTCAAACTCCTGGTAGATATCATCCTCATCCTCCCAGTAGTTACGAGTATATGAAACTTCGAATGTGATATTTTCGTCATCGGCTGTCACTTCAGACTCTCCCTGTTCATCAATCGTAGTGATATACATGACAGGCAAACCCATGGCTGATCTATTATTGTGAAAATCCCCCATATCCCCTCCTTTAGCAAACCCATTCTCTCGAACCTTTAACTCATCAATTTGGTTCACTGTCAACACCATTTACTCACTATCCAACCAATTATGCAAGTTAAGGAATACCTGAATTGCCAGGTTGAGGAATAATTAAGATATGTAAATGTTTACATTGGACAAAAGACTACCCACATCAAACTTAGCAATGTTTTCAAGTTCATTCCCAAGGCACATAGGTCATCAGAGGTCACATGGGTTGAATGTAGTGACAGCATTCATAATAACAATAGCAATAATTACCCACTATTTCCTTGCTAAAATATGATTTCTATATTCTTCTAATTTGACTATCAAAAGAGTTTAACCACACAAAATGGCATTGGTTAATTCCAAAGGCTTGATGATTGGCAGCAGATAAAAAGTAAATTAGTCCATCCTTTAGGAAATTGAAGATATATTAAAAAAGTTTTAATCTCACAAAATGTGGCATTGCTGGTAATAACCAAATCTTAATAGTTTGTCAAACCTTAGCATCCAAAGATTTTAAAAAATTCTCTTGGGTTGAGGATGAAAAAACAAACAAACTTCTGAAAATTAGTTGTCCTGGCTGGAAATGGTTGCTTTGTTGAAGAGTTAATCCAGTGCTTCCCTGGAGAGACGCAGTGCAGCAATGGGATGAACGGCGTGCTCCTAGCCTGACGTGTGCTAATCTCTTTAGTCACTGTCTTTGAGTTTATTCCCCAATCCCAAAGTACCAACACTTATAGATGCATGTACTTATTTGTAAACTAATGCTCCACATAGTCATACCATTTACAGTTAATATATAAAATTTTTACTAACACATTTCTCACAGGCATGTTTGTTGTTTATTAATGATTTAATGTTATTAGTGCTGGTGCAAAGCCAGCCCGACCCCACCTCTTTAGGAGAGGTCTGCACTTAGCCCCAGCGGCTCAAAATGGATATCCTACTAAATGTGATCTGCTCTGGTTTGACCTTGTACGGCACTGCCACTCTCATCCAAGAGTGACCTTAAAATAATGTCTATTAAACAGAATCTGAAAGGTAGTATACAAGGAGCAATTAATCTACAATATTCAAAATTATTTTAGTTTATACATTTACTGTACAGTAGACAGCACATTAGTATATTTACTAAATAATACATGAAAATGCTATGGAATTTTCAGGGAAGTCAACAATAGTAATTACTAAATTGTATGCTGATCTAGATCCCAGTATATATCTAGACCTAGACCTAGAGTATTTCAGTGTGAATTCACTATGAAATAGGTAGAAAATACACCTGAACTAGAATATTTGGGTCATGTACACGCATCTTTTCATGTGTACCCATCTTAGTAGTAGAATGCACCTCACTACTGACTACTACATAAGCAGATCTACTGTTCAGAGTTTCAGAGTTCAGACAATAGTTTTATTTATTTAGTATTTTACATTTTGAGTTGTGCTCTTTTCATACAGTAGTTGGGCTGACTGCTGTCCTGTTCTAGCAGAGTTAATTGGATTCAGCACAAATATCCCAGTGTCCTGTTTCCAAGAGCCAGGCCTCACTGCTGTTCCAATTATCCCGAACCAGATGAACCAAAATAACCCTTAGCATCACTGTTAGGAAAAAGGGTTCCTAGGAACCAATCACAAGTGTTACTAGCATTTCCATAGTATTTATAAATATTAATTAACAATGGAATAACAATGAATAGGCGACATCAAAGCAAAAGTTTAGAAAAATTATTTTCCTAAAATTGATTTGCACCTGTTGAAGAATAAATTAAGACTATAATTCAGTACATTTGATTTTATTATCTTGAAAGTCCCCAGGAAAAGCAACAACACAGTAAGATTAACTCACAACTATTTAATAATTTTGCAGACCCACACAACTTAAGTTCACACTTCTGTGTTACAGTACATGCCACTGCGTTCTGTACATATAAAAATAGAAATTATTTGCCTCTATAAATTGAAATACAAGACCAAGAGTTTGAAGTGTACAGCTTAATTTAACAAAAAGACTAAAAAGGACACTTCGATAGCATGAAATGTAAAATGTGATCATTCCACGCAATAGTACAGCTGCCTGCACTATTATCTACAATGCATATATCCACATCTGTCAAACTGCCTTTCAGTTCAGTGTCAAACTAAAATGTAAATCTTTTTCTTTTTGCAGAATCCCCACAGGTCAATACTGACAGATTTTCATCCAAGTAAAATGATAAAAATCCAACTTGACAGACACCTACAGTAGATCTGAAATGATTGTTACAAGTGAAATAAAGTGCACAAACATTGCATTAAAAGACAATGGTAATGGTACATTTTAGGGAAATTTTAAATATGGTTGTTTTTTTTCTCCTGGCATTCATTATAATTTGTGGCAACCTGACAAAGAACTTTTGGTGAAGCTGTGTACACAGACATCCAGGGGAAACATGCTAAGTTCTTGCAACTTAATTTGTACACAATTTTACATCCATTACTTTATAACCATCATCACAGCCTCAAGTACAGCAAAACACATCTAAAAACCAAATTATTGCACTTTAAGGTTGTTTTTGGAGTTTAGAGGCCATTCAGAAATGGTGAGCCAGTGCACAGACCTCTGCATTGATATAACAAAGCAGGTTTAAAGCTGGAGGTCATGGAGGCGGGGCTTAGGGTGAACGCGCCAATCAAAGGCAGTTACTATGGTGTTTTTGTTGGACATACAAGTTGCACACGATACATCTACAACAAGAGGGTACGTCCAAACTGGATGCTGAATAAGTGATGCAATATTTTTACACAAGTGAAAACGAACATGACCACAGCTTTACAATGTGTTGATGTATTTGTGGTATATTTCAGTTTTCTTTCCTGTTTTGTGAATGAAAGACCACTGGAGGTCAACAAGTAACATTTTTCTTTTCTTAAGTTAAATCATTTCACAGTTCATGGCAGAAATGTAACACATCTATTAAAAACAGCTTAAATTAAACAAATCCTGTCGCTACATAAAATAATTCCCTCCTTTTCTCTGACAGCCTCGGTTTAATTAAGTCATTTGAAATGCTTGGCAGAACCACAAATTCTAATGTGACAAATTCCCACGAAGCAGGCATCTCAAACTGGATCATTAGGAAACAGAGCTGTCTGAAATCTGCTCCAAAACAATGGAAATGGGGGACCATATGAGGTAAAAGCACAGAGCCAACTAAAAGTTTTTAAGAGAATTAAAACCAGAAAAGTGAATGTGTTTTTAAGTGTTTGACCTGAAAATAAATTACGTTTCAGTCTTCTGTCTCAGCTTATTATGTGGTTGTAGTTGCAAGTTAAGAGAAACGAGCAGAAATACATTGGACATTAGGATTTATAGCAGTCCAGTTCCTCCCATTGTTTATAGTGTTTTTTTAAGAGGTGCTATAGGACGCACTGGTGCTCCTACGTTCATAGTTAACCAAGCGTTGTCCAACCAGGTATCTGCATGGGACAAAACATCAATCATTAATACGATTAAAAGTCAGTAAGAATAATATTAGTCAATTAATAATCAGAAATAATAATGAAGTAATAATTTAATAAATGAAATGGAAATAATGTGCCACTGACTTGTCGTTTTTAATGTGCTCGTAGAGTCTTCTGAACTGGCGGATCTGGAAGGAAAGAATGGCCAATAGTATAACGACCATCAGCAGAAATGGATAGATCCTCCTCTCCACCAGTGTCTGCATTTCAGGCTGGACAGCTGCAAAGAGACACGTAAAAATACTGGCATTGGGATCATAAGAAAATACAGACATAAAAGCCTATGCCTATGCTATATTAGCTCATATATACGGTCTATGGCTCCCACATTAACATTTTTTGTGGCCATCAACTTTTACAAACTTTTTTTGCTGTATAAAATAATAGTCAAAGCTATAAGGCACATTGGGACTTTTTCTTACTTTTTCCAGCACACTCCAGAAGCACTTGTGAATGTGTGTCAGTCTGACTTACCCAGCAGCGGTGTGACTCCTTTAGAGACTGTATATGGCACACACAGAGACAGCAGCAGCACACAGATGACTGGAGCAGCAAGTCTCCTTACAATATAAAACAGGTCGATGTTCCGAATACCATTAGCATAGACCTACAGGATAAACAACAATTTATTTAACTGAATTTTTCAGCAATGTGTTTTACTGCTACTAAGCTAAGCTGTTTGGTTCTTGTAAAATAAGGAACAATAGGGATGAGACAAGATCTTGGACCACAAGATCGCAAGATTAATTTGCCATACAATTTTGTGCATATGAATGATCTTTTTCCTTCATGTGAGAAGTTGTAGTTTTTAGAAAATTCTGAGATTAAATTCATGACCTCAACTGCACCATTTTTTGTCCTCATAGATGTAATCTTGTGTCTCATCCTGTGGAGAATTATTCATTTTCTAAGGAAAATGAATAATATATTCATTACAGCTTATTTATTGTTTTGTTAAATGTTTATCTGTGCATTTTATTTTCTTTTGATTATTATATTCTCATTGGATGGTTTGCTAGGGTACCTCTGTGCATTTTAATTTTTTCACACATGTAGAAAAAGTGTTTGAAGTTTAATGATAAGAACTTTATGAACAAAATGTAATATTAGTACTGACAGCACACACTGAAAGAACTAGAAAGGCTACAAACCAGTCTAAAACACCTTTGAAAAAAGCATGATATAAATAGACAACAGACTTTATGATTACCTTAAGGTTGATGTAACTGACCTGTTCAATGACTGTTTTGAGCCACCACTGTGGGCCCATTAGTGTTATTGCTGCAATAATTTTAGCATGGAGCACACCCAGAGCCCAGTCCTGCCACAGAGAGAGACATATTAAGTAAGAGACATTTCTTGTGCTGAATACAACCAGGATTAAGAGTCTAGACATTCTTAAAATAACATGTGGTCTCTACCTGCCAGGGGTAAAACAGGGGTGTCTGGTCCAGTGGGACTCGGAGAGGAGCCACAATGACCAGCTCAAACAGCAGACCCAAAAGCAGAGGGATGACACCGGCCAGCAGCACGGCCACCACCATCGTCTTCACAATCTATGCAGGTATAAGTAAAGTATAAACTATTTATTTTATTTATTTATTTATTTGATTGGGACAGAGCATGTTAATGAACAAACATGACAACATGAATGTAAACACACCGGATTGTAGCCTAAGGCTAATTTCCATCCGTTGTCCCAAGGGCTGGGGTCACTAGTATTCACTAGGGAATAGGTGCGTGCAGATTATTGCCAGGATCATGATCTAGCACAACACAATGGCTTTTATTTATGTCCTCTATGAAAATGCCCAGGTGAGGGATTTGTACATTATTGTCAGGGTATAAAAGACACATAACAGTTACATATAACCATAATTTTTATGTTATTTTGGCTGCATCATGTTTTGTATCGTTACCATTAAAGATATCTGGCGCTAAACCCTCAATTCCAAATTATGAGACTTGAAGGGGCACTATGCAAATTTTTACATAGAGGGTTAGAAATCTTTTCTTACTGTTTGTTGGTGGTCCCAAATTGCCATAAAACTCCCGTAATTTTATAAATGAAAGATAGATCTGTTTACCATAATGTAACACAAGGCCATAAAATGCACATGTATATAGTCCACCTACCATGACAGTCCATTCATGCACTTTGAGCATGATGACGGTTCGTCCCTGAGGCATCCAGGACAACAACATGGTGGCAGCTCGGATGGAGAGCCAGCACACGTACAGACCACTGGCTGCTGTGTATAGCTCATGGACTACAGCCCCGCCCATCCAGAAAGACATCAGCCAACGACCAGCAGAGACTGAGGAGTGAATGGAGAGTTCAGTCAGTGTGTGTCTAGTGAAATAACAACTTCCACTAATGTATCTTATAACTATGTTACACAGATATTGAACAGAAAGTGTTCCCATTTTTTGTCACTTCAAAGGATAGACTATAATAAGCTTATAGTTGGGACTATTACCTGGCAGAGTGAGACAGATGAGACTAGCCATTAACAAAGTCACACACATAAAGATCACCAACAAAGTGATCTGCAAAGGGGAAAACAGTATTTTAACATCTGAACCAACAGAGAAAGAATTATAATAAATTAAAACATATGGTTTAATTACCTTCAAAGGGAAGTTCATGGGTCGGTGGTAAGGCTGAAATCCAACAGGACCGCCCTGCTGTAGAATGGCCTGATGAGCAGCATGAAGCCCCTCCCCCAAGCCAGGTATCCTGTTGTTGTTATGACGACCAGGTGGGTTATTGTTATTGTTGTTATTGGGCTGGTTCTCCTCTTCCTCAAAGTCTCCGAGCAAGTATGAATGGAGGTCCCTGTGTGTACAAACAAAATAACATTTCTTACAACTTCTCTAAACCAATTAAGAAAAAAAACTGCTTATTGGAGACATAAGTATAGTATGCATCTTTTTATCTATGTTAATTATAAAATTCAGTCACGCTGTAATAGAAACACAAACCCAACGGTTACACAACCAATTCATTCTTTCATTTAGTTTTGATGCCTTCGGTGAGAATCTACCATGAAAATAATCATGGAAATTAATAAGAAACATAAAAAACTGTGTCCACTTTTGACTGGTAGTATATAATGAAAAAAAAAAAAAAAAAAAAAAAGATTTTCCCAGCTTACAGCACATATCCCACAGTAAAGGTCCAAGCGTGGACAAGGCGTTTGAGCCACTGACGAGTGTGTCCCTGCTCCAGTAATGCAGGGAGGACCACCTGAAGCAGCAGCAGCTCCAATGACAGCTCACTGACCGGAGCATCACTGCGGAGACACAGGGCCTGGTGAGGTCATTCATGGAAGTACAGAGTAACAGAGTAAACAACAGTGCTTACCTGTACAGCATGACATTGTAGGGAAGGAAGGTAGGAAAAAGTAGTTTGATTATTCTGATAGGGAGCCAGAGCATCAGCAGGACTATAGAGCCAAACACCACCTAAAGTATACAGAAGATTCATTATATCACATACAGTTAAATGGGTTAGAGTTAGGTTAGGTTATATCAGGTTTATAAATCACGAATAAAGCAATATACCAACCACAGATAGGATGAACCTCCGCAGGTGTCTGTAAATGGGCAGGTGAATCATCTCTTGCACTGGGTTAAAATCTGGGTCATTCAGATTTCTCAGGAACCACAGCACACCAGGTCGGAGCACCTGCAAAGAAAGGTTCATAATCAAGGTGGGGTTTTGTTTTAATTGGAAATGCAATCATAATATTTTGAACTAAATGCTACTGTACCTCTCTGAGAAGAAGGATAAATGATGCAAAGTAGAAAACATAGACCATTCCGACCAACCAATGGAGGAACAGAGTGGTGCCAGGTGCAGAGTCAAAACTTTGCTCTCGGTCTTTAAGCGTAGCATCAAACATCTCCTGCAGGTTTGAAATTTGAGGTACTTAATTTATGCCTAACGATTAGTATAAGTAAAAGCTCAATCATAAAGGGTCTTACCAGTGAACAGATATCAAGCCACCAACCACAGATCAGAGGGAACAAGCCAATTTCCATCACAACTAAAAGTGAAACCTGAAAATACAAATGCATACAAAACCATTTTATTAGATATAAATGATCACTTTTCGTCCAATGTTGTCCTGTATACTATACCTTGACAACAATGTAGCAGACCCCCAGAAGGCGCCTAGATCGCTGGAATTTTACCAAAGAAGCAAAAGCCTTGAGGGAGGAGAGTTAAGGACTAGATCGATCTCACATTCACCATTAAATTAGAGTCAATTTGGGCAAACTAAAGGTTGAACAAGCCAAACAGTTGAATTTGAAGGATACATGAAACACTATTAAAACTCCAGCAAGTAGGATGTAGCCCAGTATTGTGGTAATCAGACCTTCAAAATGTGATGCTTCGATCTGAAATAAAGGTATTGAGTAATACTGACGTGGTTTAGAATGAACACATACCCTTTATTATGCATACTTACATATTCTTCAAATCCTAATCCCACCACTGAGAAATGGCCAATATGGTAAGGGCAAAATGCTAGATAAGGATATAAAAGAACATAAATATGAACACAACTTTTAGAAAAGTTTAGAGTAAAAAAAAAAATTAACATCATTCCACTAAATATAGTGACTTTCCAACATACCAAACACCAGAATGAAAAGTGTGTTGAGAGAAACCACCCAGAAGACATGTTCCTACAAGCAGTGATATCAATTAGAACTGAAAACCTTGTGTGTTGAGGAGAATGTAAAAATGGTCTTTGTTTAAACTTACCAGGAAAACAAGGGAGCCATCTAGGCCCAGCATCTATAAGGCAAAAATAACAGTGTATAATGAAATCTGTCTAATGTATATATGTTTCATTAGGGCATTGTAAAGACTTGCCCTTTCCCAGGTAAGTTCCTCAGCAGCACGATCCCATTCCAGCGCATTCCAGTTCAAATCTTCTGTAAAAAAAAAGAAACAAAAACGCTTAAGACTAGATGTAAATATCTAATAAAAATACCAAAAGTTTAGACAGTATCAGGACAAAGCACAATATAAAAAATCTTGATGTAAAATATGGAATCCATAGAGCCTCATGACTTAGGAAAAATATGTAATATTTAATAACAATTTTTTAAAATTGTAATAATTGACTTTATTTTAAAAAGTTTTTTTACATAGTGAGTTCAGTTAAAAGAAAACAAAAATTTACTTGCTTTAACTTATCAAACAGGTCAAAAGGGGGAAATGAATATGAAATTAAAATAAAATATTTTACATGTGTCTATATTCATTCATTTTAACTGTTACATATTTGCTCTGTCAAAGTTTTGTTGTATTTTGTACAATGACAATAAATTTAAATCTAAATCTAGATTTTTAGATTTATTTATTTTTTTGTCTGATGGAAAAGTGTCTTTGATACATCTGTGTTGTTGCCATGTTACTTGTGATCACATTAGCCAATATTGCAATATCTGTGCAGCACTACTTCATGATATGAATTTTAGGATTATAAAAATAAAAATACTCACCTTGTCCTCCATTATTGGCCTCTGCAGCCTCCTCCTCCCTGACCTCCTCGTCTTCATCATCGTCTTCTTCTCCATCATCATCCTCGTCGTCATCATCCTCCAGCGCACCCTCGTCTCGATGGTGACCTGCTTCATGTGGGTCAACCGCTGCTGCTGGATCGGCGAGGTTCAGACCCTCTGCAGCATCAGCACCAACTGGCCCGTTCTCTGCACCATTCCCTCCAGGATCCTGACAAAATATTCAACATTAAATACAGGCAGGCAATATGAACATTTAGCAGTAGTAACCTCACAATTATGATCTGTTGTGCTGTTGAGAGGTTAATTTATTCTCTACATATACCAGACAGAATTTTTATGTCATTATTTTTGCCCCATTTCAAAAGGCACATTAACAGTTTATTAGTAGTTATTTTCACATTGGCTGCACTGAAATGCAGCAAACAATCATGGTAAGTGTGGTAAAAATGCATTTTTAACCACAATATTATTAGGATTTTTTTGTGTTTAGCCAATATTGTTAAATCCCCTAATAATAATTTGAAGATGACCTCATTGGCTGCAGCTGGGCCTTGTGGCTGGTTGGGTACCAAGGGGACTGGATTTTGCTCCAACCACTGAGGGGCCCCACCATGTACTATTTGTTCTCTGAGCCACACAAGGCTGATGAAGGCGCACAGTGTACATGTGACCACGAAACAACCTTGGAGACAATCGGCAAGCAGGTTCTGTCTGTGAAGAGGAACGAAAGAGAATTATACATGTTATATAGTGCTTATATATATTTTATAGAGAATTTCAACTACTGTCATCAGGTCATTTCCTCTCTAAATCAATTACTTTTGTCTACATCTATCACAAAACACCTGAAACTCATGGAGGGTGAAGAAGGGTCTTCTCTAATTATGTATGTAGTGTGATTGACTGAGAACAGTGGTGATCAATACTTACGTTGATAGCATATCTAACGGTAGGGTAAGGAGAGAGCTCACAGAGCCAGTAAATAAACATTTGTAAATACGACCTGTGAAGGACACAGACATTAAAGGTGTTAGCTCTCTAATCATGACTTCAAAACACCTACATACAAGATAACTACAGGATATGTCATGATTGATTCATTCATGTTTATGAATTGTTAAAATAATATGTTTAAAGGCCATTAGAAGAATGGTACTACTCACATGCTGTAAGAGGCACCACGCCAAGCCAGGCAAAGGCCACCAGTGTGTAGTGAAACCAGTATCTGATGGCTGTCCCAATACTTGTGACCAGCCCTGCAAAGATGTCCTGGACAGGCAAACGGGATGGCATGTCTGGAGAGTAGACTGAAGAAAAAGACATTATCTTTGCTACACAGATAGTATGAAGATAGTTAGAATCACTGAATAAAAGAAAATCAAACATACTTGGTGTAAATGCAAACCGGTGTTTACATAGTTCACAGTATTCTTTTCTGCTGTGTTTCAACCACTGGAGAAGACTGCAAAACAGACAGTGTTTTAAATATATATTTTAACCTTCCGTCACTTACATGTGTTAGAGAACCAGTTCATACCATTCTTGGTGAATGAATTTGATGCTTCCTGTGCAGACACAAGGATGGTAGAGAGGCTTGTCCTGGGTCCCCTCTGACCGACAAACCCGGCAAATATCTGCTGTTAAAAACATAGAGCAAATCTGTGTAACTGTAGATTAATAACATAATTACAGAGGCAAAAAAAACCTTTGTCCCTTTATGCACTGTCAAATTATCATAAATGAAATTGATATTATTATCATATTATATTATTTGTATGGTATGTGGAGATTGAGAATGTGTCTTCAGATGCAGAGGAGCATGTCAAACTCACTCAGTAGGACAAACTGTAATCCTTGGATTACCTGTGTCACTCTACGACCAAAATAAAACGACTATTATAAGGCCAAGATGTAAACGCACCGCATAGGATACCAGTGGAACAGGATTGTGCTCTACCTAAAAGCAAATTCCACCAAATTATTTGTGTGGTCATTAATAAAGATTCCTCTTTTGTAAAAGTTGTCTATAGACGTAATTTATCTGAATGGCCATCGAGTGTATTTAATTCCTGTTATTAAGTGTGCGATACGATGTATAGTGTTACTGAGGCGCTCTTACACTTAAGCAACACCTGAATTTTAGAGCCCTGTAAAGCTCTAACTAATGTCATCACAGTGTTTAATGGGTGTGCTTCTCATCATCTGAAATGGATCTTTGACTGGAAACTCTTTATTATAAAGCTGCCTCCAAATATGGCAAATTTTAAGTTAGTAACATGCACTGAACACAATGGCAACAAGTGACTAACAGATAATGGGGAAGCACAACGCCAGAGTTAACGCTAGTTACATTTGTACACAAGGAAAACCATGGCAAACATCTGCACGTTAAGCTATGAACAAAAGCCATAACAAACGGGGAGGCTAGCTAGCCCGCTAAAGCTAATTGGCTAGCGGTCCTTTTAAACTAGCGGTGCATTGCAATAATTTGTCAAAAACTCAAATTGGTCTTAGGCACACATGCTCTTTGGATAATTCACGCTATTTTTATTTATACTATGAGACAGCACATACTATGACACAATAAAATGCATATAACGGTATCGTGAAATCAAGTTTAAACATTTTACCTTCCTCAGCGGTATCCATCTTGCCCACTGTAGCCAGGCTCTACTAGGGTTTGCTCAGTCAGCTCGAAATGCTGTGGGCTTGGGCTATCTATACAAACACATGCCCCTGTCTGTGCCCGAGTTTTGTATACGATCATCAAAATATCACCGAATATTCTCTGGGCAGTCTGTTTACTCCATAATGCCGCCGCAAAACGGACAGCGCATAGGCTACTCGATGAACGGTGCTTTCTCCGTTCACTAGATGGCGCCTAAAGGTTGCCAAGCAAATGCAGATACAGCAGAAGGCTTTTGCTTTGGGACACAACATTGTAATTACAGATTTTGTTTCTTTAATTCTCACGCTTGTAAATGGGTGGTAACGACAATCATCATTTTGGGCTGAAAATAGTCAGTTTAGACTGAGTATTTTATACCACCAAATAATCCAAATGCTCTTGCACTCTAGCAAGAAGGTAATTCACAACAGAAGAATATCTAGAAAGACGTTTACAGTAACTGAACTATAAAATAAGACCTATTAAATTATAATGCCATTCCGCATGGCAACAGTGTTTGCCCACTTTTGTGGCCATCTGGCTTATACTGAGCAGTTTTTGAAACTTTGTTTTTTGAGCTCAGTTTTTTACATCATATCATGGGATTTAACCAACTAAGAAGTGCAGCATGTGTAGTTCAAAGGACACAAGTAATTGAGACTGCTGCATTTTGTGAAATGAGCTGTTTGTTTTTCCGTATCCGTGGAGGCCATGCAAGAGGGTAGATAATGAGCTAGTAGGACCTTTGAGATGCTACAGGCTTTTTACACCATATGTGGCAGCTAATGTGGCAGAAACTCTCTCAGAGGAAACACTCTGAAGGAATGGAACACTTTGTCACCAACTGAAACACCATAGCGGAGTATGAACGAGGCAGTTGCTGCTGTGTTCACTAGTTCCCCACTGGACACTGCTGTGATGTTGCAGGATACAGAGGGACACTTTTGACTCTTCCCACTGGATCTGCTGACCCTAGTCCTCCTGTTAAACTGCACTGAGACCTTTGACTGAGATACAATGTTGCAGCAACAGCAACTATAAAGTATCTCTCTCCCTCTCTATATAATAGTCAGCCAAAACTTATAGAAACTAAATATCATGGGCCTTTGTTAATAAGGCGTAAAACAACCTCTTTGCAATCACATTCAGAACAACTTTATGAAATCAGGGTCTAATATCTTCTACTTGATGTGGTGGCTCTCTGTGGTCTGAAGTGATACTTAGTTGTATGTTTAGACAAGATACAGAATATGTAGTGGGCTAGTATTTTAAGCAAAGATGTGGTGACTTATATGAAACTTTCCTAAGTAAGCCAAAGAACTATTTTGAGAAAGGTGAAATATATTTTAATTTATTTAAATTTACATAAAGGTTATTATCCATGTTAGCTCGGGTCAGATAATGTCCTGGTCCTTTTGTGGCATTTGAATGTCTTGGCATCATATACCCACACAGTGTCTATGCCTTCCCCAACAGTTTGTTCAGGGATCCATGTGGGAAAAGGGAATCGGCATGCTACCACCTTGGCTGTGCTTGGCAGCTCTTCAGCCAGCTTGTGTTCCAACCTCTCCATCTGCAGAAAGCACAAAAACATCAGGTGAAAACTATAGTTTCAACTTATAAATAATAATAATAATAATAATAATATCAACATATTATTGCAATGAAGGAAACCACAAAACTTACCATTTGAGGTACTCCAAAAATGACAACATTGGGGTACTGGGCAAAACTGACCTGTGGATACATTTTTTTTTTTAAGTATGTAAGCATCATTGCACATGTTAAATGTGAAACAATCTAATTAATACAGATTTACCTTCCAGAGATCAGATATGTGGAAAGATGTTGTGTGATGGACACCCTCCTTCCAAGCTTTATAGCGTGAATACCACACCAGCCAGGGGTTCAACTCAAAGCCTGATGCTCTAAAGCCCTGCTTGGCTGCTGCGATCACCTGAAGTTCAAAACAGGAGGTGTACCAGGGGATTACCAATTAATCTTAGGTTATTATAAACCGTATTTGTATACACACATGTTCAGTGGTACAAAAAAGATAATGGTCGGTGTTGTGCCAAAGTCTGTATTACATGCAGATAAAGTAATAACCATAAAACACTCACTATGCGTCCGTCTCCGCTGCCAATATCCACTAGTGTCCCCGACCGAGCCCGGAGGGCGCTGAGGACATTGGTTACTTGAACCGTGGTCGCAGGGACAAAGGGGAGGCAGACCTTCCTCAGGGCAGGAGCCACAAACGGCGCAGCAACAGCGTAAAGAGCCACAAGTGAGCCGCCCACAACACCGGTGACAATGAGACCAAGACGGCTTCTGTTTTTGGTTTGCACTATATCGCCTTTACCATGGCATGGGACTCCCAGAAATGTGTCTTCTTGTGACATTTCGCAAACTCGAACAGATCGAAGCTATACTAGCATTGCATTCGGCGTTGCAATTAGAAAGAGGAAATCTCTATTCAAACAAATCAAACAAAATAATCAACCATTCTGGTCTCTTACAAGCTTTAAAAGAGATCGGTCCGTCGTGAAAGTAAGTTCGGGCAGACCTCAATTTTATTGAAGAGTTCCCTTTCATTCGTTCCGTTAGGGAGAAAAAAACTTCTAATATCCAGACTCGCACTGCTAAATGAATTAGGGCAAACAAGCGTCATTTTGAAATAGAAAAACTATGCAATGATTTAAATATTCTAATAGTTTGAGAGAGCTTTATTGTCACAGGAGTGCACAACAAACGCAGAAAGCCAGCCTTCCAGTGATTTTACCCCTGAGTTTTCAGCTTACAGGCAGTGTACTCTCAAAATTGAAAGCATATTAGCTTTTTAAATATTAATCAGTTTACTACAATTGATGCTATTTATTAGATCCTGCATTATGTGTATAAAATTGCATAGGTTTTGTGAGGTAGGGAGTCAACATATGCATTAAACATCTGTAAATTATGCAGTTCACTAACTTACAGAACAAACTACATATACTGCTGGTACATTAGAAGTCATTGGAAAGAGTGCGATGGACTATGTGGTCGAGGCCAGACATATTAGGATGGATTTGTTGATGCTGCATATGGCGCTGGCTGCTGGTGGTTGGTTCATTGTCCATCATTAAACTGTCCTCCTCCTCACCCCTGTAGCCATCTGCTCCGTCCTGAGAGTAACTGTGCTTCATCACCAAGATGTTCCTTCTTCCTGTGGGAGTAGTGTGATGGGACAGGAGCGGGGACTGCTGACTCACCATTGGTGGAGGTAGTGGTAGCGGTCCAAGCCCTCCGTCTGATGCTATGGCACCATCCCTCATGCTCAAGTTACTGCGACTGCCGTGTGCGCTCCCGTGCATGCTATCCTGCTGGGCACCACAGTGATGGTCACGGATGCATTTGGAGGAGGAGCGACGTAGTTTATGGAAGTCCTCTGCCAGAGCACTATCGGTCAGGTCACCAGACGGAGCACGACGCAGAGTACAGAGCTCGTAGTGAGGCGGCTCAAAACCCGGGTGCAGCAGAGCGGGGTCGAAGTCATCTCTGTGGATGAGTTTGGAAGTAATTTTGCAAAGAATGATCAAATATATAAGACACATGTACAAAATGGTGGAAATCAAGGCAATATATATTAGGTTGACTTTTTTCTGCTTTGGACAGCCTGGCAGGAGCAAAGGAGAACTGCAGAGCCCTGAGACCTTGGGTCAGGATGGTAGTTAGAAATACTTATTATCTAACTGGGGTCTAAGCCTATGCAGGGAACACAGAAAGGCTTTGCCAGCCACATAGTTCAAGAATCAAACTTGGGTCCTTAGTTTTCTGCATCTTCAATTTTATGTAAGCGTGGATAATGGTTAGTAAGAAAAGATTAAACATACCTGCGTATTATGTATTTCTTCCTTGGCTGTTTGATCTGAATGATGACAGATATCACAAGCAGAATGACAACTAAGCCACAGGTTACACCAATGATAGTCAGATTGGTATTATCCAGTGAGTCCAGAATACTTGGTTTCCTCTTTTCTAACAAAGAGACACCAGAGTCAAATTTGATAAATGCATTATAGTTTGTTTGGAGTTTCTGGGCCACTATACCTTTACAGTGGTTCTCATCCCAGGGGTAGACACAGTTTTGGACACCATTACAGACTAGTGTGTGGTTGATGCACATATTACTATGGCAGAAGAAAGTGTCATCATCACAAGGAGCTAAAAATAAATAGAGATAAAGATGTACTTCAAATACAAAAAGTTGAGTTGAACAAATCTAATGCAAGAGAAAGAATAGCTCACGTGCATGAAAAGTAGTAAACAAAATTCTAAATTTGCTCTTTCGACTTCCCTCATCTGCCCAGAGACGGACCACACCAAGAGGTGACTCCAACATGACATCATTGGCCACAGTGGAGCAGAATTTATTCTTTAAGTGCTCAACAGAACTGCTGCCATCATAGATAGCAACAAAATTACGCTTGCATTCATTTGAATTGTGCATCTCATACTCCAGGAACCGCATGTAAATCTGTACAGAATACAAAGACAAATTGTATAAAATAAATGCTTTAACAAAAAAATCATTACAAGGAATATAAGTCATTTTCATCAGACCTTTGATTTTGGTGGTGCCCTTATGTACCACCGGCAGTCCACAGCTTCAGTTTGCAAGGCTCGGTTATCTCTAGTGATTTGATGAGACTCCACAAATCCCTCAGGGCCAGTCATATCAAATTCACAAACTGAAAAAATTAAAATACTTATAGTACCTATTTATAATGAAGGAAAAGTGGCATGCATACTTACATGGTAATGATGGCAGTAAGCCCAGTTCTGTAAACTCTGGATCTAAATAAAAAGAAACAGACATATATTTCAAATATTCACATTAAAATTCTGTATCAAAACAAAAACATAAACAATATCTCACAGCAAATTAAAGTACTACAGACACATGAAAAAAATAGAAAAAAATGATCTCTCCACTTGTATCTGAATAAATATGTATCCTTTTGCCCTAGGCATTCTCTGTTGAGAAAAGATTTTACCTCAAAATAAAAAAAGAAAGAAATCCAACAGAATAGAAATAACATTATTAAAGAGACATATTGCCATGCAAGATGAAAGCAGCTGGACAACGCTTACGTAATGTACTGTACATTCAGTCAATCTGCCCTATTTTAAATTTCCCTGAAAGCCAGTCAGACTTTAAAATACTTGACTAAGGATTGAAAAATTGTGCGGAAAACCTTTGTGCAGATTATTCTACTTGGATTATTGCAGATTAGTCTGGGACAGATTAGTCTTCCCGAACCACGGACAACCTGGTGGTAAATATGAGATTTTAACAATTGATATTGTGACCATCAAACAAGGTCATCTTAGGCGTCAATGGAAAACATATTAGATTCAAATTTGAACAAAGTTAGAAAACACTAAGACATTCTTTCTAATACTCTTGAATTTTTAAGTAAATTAGAACTCAACAAGACATGAGTGGTTATGTCCAAATAGCTTTTAAGAGGTCCGTAATTGGCTATAAATGGATGTAATCAGCAGGTTAGGCATTTGCCAAAACAGCCTCATTTTCACTTGTGACTTGATTTTCAGTTTGATATGGGCAAAAACTAATTTTATAGGGGACTGTGCTTTTTAAATATTATTTGGAATTTAAGATGTTTTATCAAAAACAAAACAGTTTTAGTTTTCATATATTTTTACAAAGTTGTAGAAGAAAGTATAGTGAAACTAGAAATCAGTGGTAATCTAGACACGAGATGCAGATTAATCTTCAGTGAAGGTGGTTTATAATAAAATCTGGTGGTCATAAAGTCTCTGCCTCGGACTCCCATAAGCCTTTAGTGACAAGCTGCATTCCCCTGAAGACAAGCTTTCATTAAGTCGTGTGTGTCCATCTGTGTGTGTGTGTGTGTGCGCGTGTGTGTTTGTTTGTGTGCTGTGGTTTTAAGGGAGAGCTGCCCTCCTCTGTCTTGCTGCCCTGCTCAGGACTTTCTGTGAGCCTAAACACAAGCATAATAATGAAGTGAGAGTCATTTGGGGTCCCCTAATGTTGCAGTAAGTTAAAATGTACAACATTACAAAGCAAAAGGTAGTTCTACATAGCATCTGATTTGCAGGGCTGTGACAAGACTTTAATCCTATCAATCATACTAAATGCACACAGCCTTTAAACAATGACTTGGATTGGATTTAAAACACAGCACTATTTGTACCAGTCTCTAAGCCGTGTGTTTTTTTTCAGGCACTAACCGTGAGTAAAGTTGTAACGTGCAGAAAACCCAATTGCCTCGAGTTCACCGTCGGCAACAAACTTGATGTACAGGTACCGTCCACTGGAGCGGACAAAGGTGGGACTCTCCTGCCCACAGTAACGCCCAATGATAGGTGAAAAAACAAAGGGTCCATCTCGCACCTCAATGTGGTCAAATTTGCACTCCCATGATGGCTCAATGGAATATTTCTCATCAAAGAACAAGTCTATGCACTGACGTGGAGAAGCTAAGGAAACAATTATTCATGGTAAACAAATAAACAAAAATGTTATTCATTTAAAAAAAAATAAATAAATAAAAATGTTGCAGCTATATCAAATCACATACCCTCTATTATGTAAACACACTCCCGATCTGGAGGGTATTTCTCGGGGTAGTTTGGTGATGTGAAGTAGCCTCCATCTGGCTCCTTTACCCATGTGCCACACTCTCCAGCTGGGGTGACACCTGAGTTGTTTTTCACTGGAGAGGTTATAATAAAAAATGCATCAACTTATATTCCTTTTAAACATCAATATGTAGAATGTTCACGGTACTAAAGTTGTTATTATTATTACATTCATTTACACATTATTTTTATTTATGTGTTTTATTTTCTGCAGTGCTTACCTTGTGATTTCTTCTTAGATGCTGTGGAGCCACACAATTCTGGTGAGATGAAACTTGCTGCTATAACTAAAGAAGATATTACTTTATTTTGAGTTTCTATTAGTGGTGGAAATAATCTTAAAACGGAAAGAATTCACATCACAAAAGCAAAAGCTTTCCAAAGTTAAACTTACCGACTGACAGCAGAAGTTTGCGCACCATTTCTGTCCCACTGATCAGATACTGCCATTTAATTCTTTCTTGGCTGGTGAGGAAAAAACATTTTTGTTCATTCGGCTCTCGTGAATTTCAAGTGAAGAATCTTTTTTTTTTTTTTTTTTGCCTTGTCCGTCTCCCGAAAGGATTAGGATTACAGAGCCATCCGACACAAACCTTCACATTTTTGCCCCACCTTTATTCAGCATTAATCCTTTCATAAGATCTCCATCCATGCAGTAACGTAGATTGAAACAGAAGCGGGCGCACGTTGGAAAAGCGAAACATGGCGTTGCATTTGACCTCTGCGCACGTTTACAAAAATGTAAACATTAAGTGAAAATCATTTAAGTTAACTTGTAACTTCATAGGTATGCCATGGACAAAAAAGACTAATATAAACTACTTGCCAACTTACACCTAATAATTTTATAAGGCATAACTGTTGTCCGATTGATACTGAAATAAGCTTTAATAATGTTACATATGTTAAAAAGATGCTGATCAAAATTTCTAGACAAGCATGCTCTTATTTTACACGGTGTACATGTTATGGTGTTGTTCATAACTCACTGGCTTATAAAAAACACACACACACACACACACTTTGGAAAGAAATGTCCTTAATTTTAGTGTGTTAGGGTACTAGTTAAGTTAAGCTCTTATTTGTGCAGAGTGGTACATCACATCTGCGGAAACATATCTACACGTAGAGTAGTGATTGCAATATTTGATTTAGAAACACATAGCATTACGTTATCAGAATTAATGAAAATAAATGATAGAAGTATATCTTAATGTCTACAATTTCACATCCTCAATAAACATCTGTCAAGCAACCGACACATTTTAGATCCATTTCCCCAGAGCATTTGCCTTCAGATCAAAATCTTCTGTTTGACTGAGCAAACTAAACTCAAATGAGGGCAAGGTTATGATGTCCAGCCAGTTCATCATCGCAATGTTCTCAATCACTGTAGTGTACATCTCATTTTTACTGTCTGGCTTACAACTCTTGAAAGCCTCTTTGGTGCGGTTATCATATGTATCTAGTTCTGCCAAAAATCTTTCACTGGCCTCCTTGGGGTCACAGTTGAGATTAAGAATAAATTTTTGGTCTTGGTTTATGTCTTCGCCTTTGCTGAACATGGTGTCTTTTAGTGTTTCATTGGAGATACGCTTCAGGTGCATTTTCATGCTCTGTCCCATTTGACACTTCCACAAGTTCACTACTGTAATGTCTTTAATCTTTACAGAGGAGTCTTCATCGACTGAAAATGCAGATTGTAGCTTCCGTATATACCTTGGTGCAGAGAAGAGAGATAGTTAGTATCTGCCTATACAATTAGATATAATAATTTCAGATAACATAAACTTTAATTGACAGAAAGGCTAGTTTTTTCTATAGTAAAATGGTTAATAAAATGCATTTTATTAACCATTTTAACCATTAATGCATTTTCTCTGATATAACATTGTCCTATAGCCACTTGTTTTGTTGTTGTTGTTGTTGTTTTGTTTTTATTTATTTTTTTATCTCTGGGATACGGGTTATTCCAATATCAAATAGGCTACTGACATAATCAATGCACATCAATATAGCCCTACTTCATAAAAAAAATAATATATCGAAAAACAAACCCAGTGTGTTTCCACTATTCAAAAACTATTATGGACTCACATTCTGTAATCTCAACTGTATATAGACCTAATAGGTCATTTTTGAAATGGTCTTTCACAATCACAAAAATCTAAATAGTCAACTCCATGTCTAATGAGACTTCAGTAGTTCCATTGTTACTTGGGTAGCACTTTAACGATACTTATTCTGGTCTGTTGTCCTGTTGTGTATCAGGATTGTTCATAGCAGAAGCGATACCTCTCAGTCTCCTGTCTCATCCTGGTGGGATTGTTGGCTATATGTGGCACCAGTCTCAGATACTTGCCGATGGTGTAGACCGGAGGTGGGTTGGACACATACTCTCCCTTCACCTGTTGGGCCACAGTGTCAAATTGAATGGCCAAAGAAAGAGTGACCACTCCCACTTCTCCATACGACACTCTCCCATCGCCCAAAGGTGCTCTTCAGACTCTGAGTAAAGTCCTCCAGCTGTTTGGGACTCAGAGAGGACTGGACGGAGGTGTAGTGCTCCTGCAGGTGAATGGAGGAGTTGACGGACAGGAGGCTGAGGTACTGAGGATTGTGATAGTAATTTGGAAATGGACAGATGTCTCGAGCCACAGCAGTGAGGTATCATGTTCCCCATTACTGCACTACTAAGTAAAGCTGCTTTATGTGTCTGACCCTAATAGCCCTGTTAATTTTTACTGTACTGTTAAAGTAAACAGTAAAGTACTGAGTACTCAGTAAAGGACTGAGAGGGGCATTGCAGGTTCCCCATTCTGATGTGTTTGCTCTAATTGACATAATGCAGTCTGGTTAGAAGTCACCTGACTGAAAGTTAATTATTAGTGAGTGGATCAAACAAATGGGCAAAATCATGTTCATACCAACAATATATAATGTACCAGGTTTCTTAAACATAATAAATACAAAGCAAGTCCCAATTAAGAAGAACAGAACTTACTCATTCATTGATTGAGTTACAATAGCACAGAAGGGAATTCAGTGGAACCAATAAAGAAAATTTTCCATTTAAATTTTCTTTTCAAAAACATCATGCTCAGTGGATTATTTTAAATTTACCTTGTAGCAAACATTTTGAGTCGCCTTTTATTCCATTTGGCCCTGACAGACGCAGTCCGGTTTCTTACCAGAGGGAGGCAGTAGCACTTTGGGTAAATTACTGGAGTCAATTCCAAGTTGTCATTGTATGATTAAATAGGCTAATGGGGAAAAAAGGTTATTATGACAAAGATTCTATAATTACGCATGAAGGTCTAATTGGCGCATAATCAACATAAAAATGCACTTATGGGCCTATCTTCAAAAGTAAATGATGCACTATTATGTCAAAAAAAAAGTACGTTATTAGCCACGCAATATTTACAGTTTAATCGAATATAAATGTAGCTACCACAAGTGTCCTCTCACGTCACGTCAGGTGCTGTCCGCGGCACTTCGCCCTCTACAGTGCGGGTGCGTCAAATTGCTCGTGAACCACGTGGAGGCGTGGCTCGGTGCTTTGCCCGTTGCTAAGCACAATTTTGGCATATAAACGCAAATGTGCCGCAGGTTCTGTCCCATGTGCAACTTACAGCGCAACAGGCGACTTGAGGAATTCAGCAGGTTACTTGGGGGACGTATATGCAAACGGTTGCTTAGTTGGTTTTAAGTGATGGACGGAATAATATCCTTTCAGAGGCTTTAATATTTTTAAAATAACTTTTTGGAGTGTTCAGTTGGATATCGAGCTCAAGGATTTTCACAGTAAGTAAACAGCAAACAGATAACCTGCGTTGTAGGTTATCTGGTTTTAATGTAGTCTACTGCAGTTACTTCTTATATTATTCTTAATATTGGCAATCTTGTCGATAGCAATTACTTTATTTGACGCATGCGCAACTGAGGTGTGGCCCGAACATAAGGCAAATTATACATTTTGACATGGAAGCACAAACGATCATTTTTTAATGAATTTTAAAAAGTATAAGGCCATCGCTCTATACATAATGTAGAAATAGAAGTAACATGTTGTATCCTTTTTCAGACAAGCCTACAACATCAGCACCAGCAGGACTTGACAATGACTTTTCCCTTTGAGGGCTGGATTGGAGTGACCAGCTTGCTCTTGTGTTTGAGCCAGACAGTCATTTCTATGGTCCTCCCTAACAATACAAGGCTGGAGTCTATTCTGGACAAGTACTGGGATAAGGATGAAGAGTGGTGGAGGGCTCGCTCAAGAGGAAAGAGAGCCATCACTGAAGGAGACATGCACCTTATACTGGACCTGCACAACAAGCTGCGTGGCCAAGTGCATCCTCCGGCATCCAATATGGAGTACATGGTAAGACCAGGCAAACCAGTTCATAAGCACTTGAAGATAGTGTAAATGTGTTGATCTGCATTTACTGATTAAATGTAGGACTACTCTTCAAATAGAAATACAGTAATGGATGCATGAATAAAGTTTCACTAGCAATATTAGAATAGAATTTTGAGTTGTTTTGTGTTAAAAAAAAAAAAGGTTTCCGGTCTAAAAATAAGAAAAAAAAACTTTGGTGCTGTAACTCCTCTGGCCCATCCTCATTAACCCTGGTCCCGATCCAGCTCACACCCCTGCCGTGTCCTGCCCTTTACCTCAACTACCACCCCTCCCTCTCTTCCTGCCCACTCCATCACTCTACATCTCTTCTCTCCCATGGCTTTTGCTTTTTCTTTTCTTCATCACCACCCCCAACCACCCTCTAGCTCCCCATCCATCCAAGCACACTCAAAATGCCTGGCATAGTCCAGTGTTGTGCTTTATTTGATCCTCTACGCATCTCATTTTGGGTGCCACAGTGCTTAATCTATTTCAAACATGAGCAGCACAAGTGTGGCGTACAGGAGTGTAAATGCATATTTGCACTAATTCTCTGTTTCTTTTGCAATGGACACTACTACTGATGATAATTATGTGGTAACACTGAGAAGTGATGGGGCCAGAATATGTTCAAGATTTAGTGTCTATACCTAACTCCAGATTTTGAAGTTTAAACAAAAGCTTCTCTGCCTGCGTGTTCTGATCTCCTCTAAACCCCACACCATGCAGTTCAGAAACAACCCATAATGACATGCACCCTCTATAGACTCTCTATATATACAGAAGGTTGTGTTACTTTATTTCTGTGCCTTTTCAAAAATAAAGACTGGATTTTGGATGTCATACGGAAAATGTTTCTTAAGGACCACCAAATCAGTCCAGGAGATCATTATATACCTAAATATTGATTACAAAACCAGCAAGGAAGCTAGTTACTAGATCTCTTTAGTACACTGTAAAGAAAGATGTCCATAATATACTGTTCCTTTGTGGTAATAATTATGCGACATGGTGGCTGAGTAGCACTTTCGCCTCATAGCAACAAGGTTTGTGCGTGTCTGGGTGGGTTTCCTCTGGGCACACAGTTTTCCCTCATCAACCCAAAACATGAATGATAGATAAAATCTTTCAGCTAAAATAGTATGACCAAACCTATCTCAAGATCTTAAGATGGGTCCCCAGGTGCTGTGCTGTGGCACTCACTGCTCTTGGCAGTGTTCCCCAGCAACTTTGAAGGATGGGTCAAATGCAAAGGACAAATTTAGATGCTATTTTGACAGACAATATCTTATAGATACTGACACAAAGAGATTTTAAGCTGATCTATTAAGAGCGAATTACTTTTGATTGATCTCAGTTAAAATGTAGCAGGTTCACCATAGAAGAATAAAACAGGCTAAAGTCATGCATGCATCAAGACCTCTGCATACAAAAAAACATAATTTAGCATTTTATTTAGTCTGCACCTATGATTAGGGATGGTATAGCGGTTAATGGTGATATCAGTTATTTGATGCCAATATTTTGTCCTCAGTCACAACAGCAAGACAAATACAGGATTATAGCAGCTAAAAATCCACATCGGACCATTCGGAGTCATTCTTTAACTGTGAACTGTTATCAAACAAAGCAGTTTAAACTTTTTAAGGGCACTGCTTTTCATCTTACTCCAACTGTTTTTTACAAATGCTTAAATCACTCCTTTTGCTAGCCACTATGCTCTTGGCCACCGCTGTTTCAAAATACAGGTCTTGGAGTTCACTATCCTTAAAGTTATCAGTGCGGCCAAGCTGCAGATGTTATGAATAGTGTTTTAGCAAAGGGGACACCCAATAACCTCTTTGTTTTGAGGATAATCTAGGGGGATTTTGCACTTTAGAATAGTGCTGTTTTTGGCTCTGGAAATCTGAGGTATCTCCAGGTTACTTCTTTCAGCACGTCCTGGATCAAATGTGCACACCTCAAATGACCTGCACAATAAACACACATATGTGATGCTCTTTGTATACATAGCTGTATATATGGAAAAAAAAATTACAAAAAAAACATGTAATTCCTACCAGATAGGTTGGACCATTTAGTCAAAATATTAAAAATAAATTTAATGACTGTTGCACCAAAAAATATACCACCTCTGCTATACTTGCTACTGCTACCTAGTGCCTACAAATACTTTTTCTTTAATCAGACATATGGAAGAATTTATATCAAATCGGTATAAAGCTTGAAATAACATTACATCAGTAGTGTTGGGATTTTTATGTGATACCTGTATTTTTGCTTATACACAGTTGTTGTTACATTAATGCCAGCTTCAACATATACAATTTGTTCTAAACAGTCTTGAGCAATTTTGGGGTATTTTACATCAGATTTAATTTAAGATTGTTTAATATTAACATGAAGTTGTTTGGTCTTTTTTAAGTTATGCAATAGGACCACAGTTTACGGGAAACACAATTTGAAACACCACAACCAGTAGTGGCACAAAGCTGCCAGCTAAAGCAATGCTGATATTTCTCTCTCATGTATGTGTGTTTTTAATAGGAGAGGCCCAGTTTTGACTATAGTGTGCTAAATTTGCAGAAGGCATGTCCATGGCCGCAGCACTTAAAGAGCAGGTTCATGTTTCAGGTTACCTCAAGTATGTTTATTTGAGTTTGGTTAGCGTACATTAGCTACAAAAGAGATTGTGAAAGTTAGTTTTCTGGATGAGGGTGTGTGGCTATTAGAAAAATGTAATGGGCAACAATTTAAGCCATAAGAGGCCACTTAATCTAGAGGAAAAACAAAACTGACCCATTCTACAGACTTCAGTCAGGCGCAGGTCATTCAGGGTACTACCTAAGTCTTACTCAAATACTGTACTTGGAAGGTGGGAGCCAATTCAGCATAGGGATTTGCCACATAAATAAATATGTCTATGTTTTTCATACTGCACAGAGATTGTAATCTGTGTTAGAAGTGGCATGAATTAAATTGTATGAGATTTTTTTTACAGTCTAAGCCTACATTCTTGTTTCTGTTTCCCTTTATTTGTTCCTTAGGTTTGGGATTATGAGCTGGAGCGGAGTGCAGAGCATTGGGCGCACACCTGTCGATGGGAGCATGGCCCCAGTCACATGTTGACACAAATAGGACAAAACCTTGGAGCACACTGGGGAAGGTACTATTTTAAAGACTGTATAGATTATACTGATATACTATGTTTGGAGATAATAAAGCTTTTATGTATTTTGTTCAGGGACCGTCCCCCAACCTTCCATGTGCAGGCTTGGTATGACGAGGTGAGGTACTATAGTTACCCCTACGCCCAGGAGTGTAATCCTCACTGTCCATTCAGGTGCTCTGGACCAGTCTGCACACACTACACTCAGGTGAAGGTTTCACTATGCCAATATATTAAAAACAAAACAAAAAACATTTGTTTATTAAACTAGAACTAGATTAATCTAGAATAATCTATCTAATCCTACCTTTTTTGTTTCACAGTTGGTGTGGGCCACTAGTAATCGCATAGGCTGTGCCATCAATGTTTGTTACAACATGAATGTGTGGGGAATGATCTGGGCCAAAGCTGTCTACCTCGTGTGCAACTATTCTCCACCGTGAGTTCTTCTTAATGTTTGAGCAATATCCAAAAATGTTTACAGAAATGACAGCATTAGTTTGATTCTGACTTTGATCTTAAAGTGGCAATTGGTGGGGCCATGCGCCTTACAAATATGGATCTCCCTGCTCTCAATGTCCAGCCAGTTATGCAGGGGGGTGTAGGGACAACCTCTGTTACAAAGGTAAAATAGACCTAAATCTATGGTAAACCAAATGTTGATATTTTAACATAACAAAGTTATTATTCTTTGATATATTATATTTCCAGATGGTGGTGTTGACAGACGGCCTGCTCCAGAGCTTGAGGAAACCAACTACATTGAACCTGAGCCTGAACCAGATCCGGTCCGAGAGAGAGATCCAGAGCCCCGGGCCCAGTCCCCGGACCCCCCTCGTCATGACAACACTCAGAGAAACCAGGTGGTCAGCACTGAGCAGATGAGTAAGGACTGCTCCCATCATGCAACACTCCCATCAGCATTACGTCTTATGGCCTGCCATTTCGAGTCGACATTTCTGAAGGGCTCTTTCCTCCACAGGTCAGCAGGTGGAGTGTGACACAAAATTGAGAGATCAATGCAAAGGGACCACTTGTAACAGGTAAAGTAAAGACAAAAGGCCTGTGCCCAAATTCATTATAAAATAAACACAGAAATACTGCATGCTCTTGTCAGATATGAATGTCCACCTGGCTGCTTGGACAGACCTGGTAAAGCTGTTGGAAGTGGCTATTACGACATGGTAAAACAATAATAATAATAACTTTTTTTGTATGTATTGTATGTATGTATTATACAAGTAAGTGAATTATACCTGTTTGCAGCAATCCAGTGTATGTGCAGCAGGACTACATGCTGGAGTCATTGACAATGATGGAGGATGGCTGGATGTGAGCAGACTGGGCAGAAAACCACATTTCACTAAATCATACAAGAATGGTATTCAGTCAGTAGGGTATGTTTACAGTTTCTCAGATGTAAGCTCTCCAAGTTTAGATGTTTTATTAGATTAGGTTAGAAGTTTTACATAACTAGATGTTATATTTCAATTGCAGAAAGAACAGAAGTGCAAATTCGTTTAAAGTTGAGAAAGTGCCAGGTAGGTCATACTCTTACGAACTATTCTTTTATTAGTATTAATAATTATTTGTTTTCCTTTTAACTGTTGATGTACAAACTCCAGTGCTATTTTTGCTTTCTCACAGTTAAGGCTGTCACCTGCGACACTACCGTTGCTCTATATTGCCCTTTCAAGAAACCTGTCAGGCATTGTCCAAGGTAATTTACATGATTCAGTATTTTTTATTTTTTAGAGAACTAAAAACATTGCTGCTGTATTTTTTTCTACCAGGTTATACTGCCCTAGGAATTGTCTTCATCAGAGTCAAGTTCGAGTGATTGGAACAAAATATTACTCTGACGTAAGCATGACAACAAATAACATTTCTGATTTTGTTTTCCTGATTTGTAATATAATTTATCATGTTCAGAAATCTAGTATTTGCCGAGCAGGAGTCCATGCAGGGGTCATCCAGAATGAGTCGGGGGGTTACCTGGATGTGATGCCCGTGGACAGGAGGAGGCTGTACAAAGGCAGTCACCAGAACGGCATCACATCAGAAACGTATGGACAAAATCAAAAATCCAATCATCAAAATCTGACCCAACATTGCTGCTACTTCAGATCTATCTGTTTCTTTTCACAGGCTTCTAAATCCGACGACTGGAAAAGCATTTCGAGTGTTTGCAGTCATCTGAAAACTCCCAAATTTTATCCAATGAAACACATAATCAATCTATTGAAATATAATATAGTTCAAAAATTTGAGAACATTTGTCTATCTTGCTTACAACTTAAAAATACCAATTTAAAACTGGATTTGCTGCTATGATTAATGCTCTAGAACTAAAGGAAACATTCAAACCATTAACCATCTTCAACCCCTAATCCTCTAGTTTTTATAAGTTGAAATAGCAGGCAGGAAATGATGTATATTTTTTTGTAATATAGTGTAAATAAGGGATCGTGTTATACTTTACCTGTGAAGTATTCGGCTAAACAGTACATCTATACATAAACCATGTTTGATTTGATTGTAAATATTTTGTATGGACAATATTTTCTTTTATGTTGTATTTTCCAGCTTATGTGTACTGTATAAATAATATGGACCTGGCTGGCCGGGGTTGTATATGGTTCAATCACAATTAAAAAACTTGTACATACTTGAATGTACATATTTATCATTGTGTTTTTTCATAACTGTGTACATGGGGCTTTATTTGTCATTTCATCACACATTTATTTTCTATAAACTTGGGGATTCTACATCAAACATTGCTATACAATTATGGCAGCTATGGTCTGGGAATGGAGTTCAGAATTTCATCACTGGCTCCAAATCAGGAAATTCAAGTTCCATTTCATTCAAAAAAAAATGCATTGAAGCTAAATTGCCTCTTTTGGATCTTAATAGGAGATCTTATCTTACCATAGACTTGGCATAAAGCTGCAGCACTATACTTCAGATGAATTGTCAGAGCAGTCAAAAACACTTATGTCAATTAAGTTCACCCAACTTAAACTCCACGCTATTTATTTGGCACTGTCCATGTTTTAGTTTTTCAGGTGTCGTGGCTCAGAGCCAATAATAATACCCTGTACAGACATCTTGATTATTTTGCATTTCAGGAATTAAACTTAAAAACCTTGTCATAAATCTGTAAAACTGTGCACATGATTTCCAAGAGCTCTAATCCTCTATACGAAGCCTGTCTTATTTTAGCAGGGTTCATTTCTGAGCAGGCAGTGAGCGTCCGGGCCCACTCGCTGTGGCAGCAGCAGCACAGACAAAGACCAACTTGTGTTTTGTTGATTTCAATCTCTCACTTCTCAGGATGCATTTCCTCTGCTGCTCCGGGACAGGCACAGATGTGGTGGGCCTAGGCTGAAGGGCTGCTGTCAGTCATCCTCATGCACAAAGGAGCCATATACAACTGTACTTGTACCTTCACAGTATAGGCTGTATGCACGTTTTGTACCAATGTAGAGACATTTTTATTCAAGTTTAAATTAATTGGAAGTTTATAAAACACTGGAGGCAGTATTTATAAGGGACATAGAGTGTGCACTAAACCATGTTCCCAATTCTTTAGTTTACTCAGTTATATTATAATTGATTTGTGCATGTTTGAGTAATCTCTCCAGGTGGGAGAAGAGTCCTTACCTCAAGTGGATTAGCTTAAGTATCAAGAGTTCTTGTTCACGAGTGAGAGAAGAATGGAGCATGAGATTGACAGACGGTCACTGTATCGGATCATTGTGGTAAAGAAGGAGCTGAGCCGAAAGGCAAAGCTCTCAATTTACCGGTCAATCTACGTTCCTACCCTCACCTATGAGCTTTGGGTAATGACTAAAAGGACAAGACAGCGAATACAAGCGGTTGAAATTAGTTTCCACCGCAGGATGGCTGGGCGCTCCCTTAGAGAGAGGCTAAGGAACTCAGTCACAAGGGAGGAGCTTGGAGTAGAGCCACTGATCCTCCACATTGAAAGGAGCCAGCTGAGGTGGCTCGGGCATCTATTCCATATGCATCCTGGACCCAGGCATGTCCCACAGGGAGGAGGCCCTGGGGAAGACCCAGGACATGCTGGAGGGACTATGTCCCTCAACTGACCTGTGAATGCCTCAGATCTGCCTGGAAGAGCTGGAGGAAGTGTGTGTGCAAAAGGAAGTCTGGACCTCCTGCTCACACTGGTGCTTCCACGCCCTGGCCCCGGATAAAGTGGAAGAAAATGGATGAATGGATGGATGTTTGAGTAATCCTGTAATGTCCTGCATTCGTGCCTTTAGTGATTCCTGTTTTCACTTTTTTACCTACCCCTATCTCATCTAACTATGATAAAATGCCATTACGAAGATCTGGAGCTCTCAGTTCTAAATGGTTTGAACGAGAAGTATTAATGTATTTCCAGCCAAAATGATGCTTAACAATGAACAAGATGTAAAATAATGATCTACTTATGATGTAGCTTAACAACTACAACTTATGTTGTAGTTTAATACTAAATATCTGTTGAAGTTTAATATAACCTGGAGGAAAATTATATCTGTCCTCTTTACATTTAACTAGAAAATTGTTTTTAACTTGGATTGAGTAGATAAACTGTGTGGAGCAGAATGACGTCTACAGTAGTAACACCATATTTATACGAGCTGGGTTTGGACCATGTCTCTTGGAGATGAAAGCCAAGCATCGCCGCACTGCTAGAATTCACAGTGTCCTGCTGCAGAGGTGGCCATTGGCACTGCAGCGCTGTGAACTGCTGATCTGACAATCACAAACACTCGGCCAGTCAGCCCGGCATCAGCCCCTGTCAAAACAAGATTTCATAGTACATTTACAGTTGGCAGCCTCCAGCCATCTTGTTAAAGTCAGTCATTCTGGGCGTCAAACAGGCTGCTGTTGTGACCTGGCAAACAATCACCCAAGAAAAAGGCCACCCAAACAAGTCTGTTACAAATAAAGAAGTTCATGAGTCTATTGAGTATTGTCACTGTAGGGGGTAATACAACTGCCTCTCGGTAAGAGAGTGTGGATAAGAGACCACTGACTAAATGAAGTCCAGTGCATTCTCTGTGATACCTAAGTTTAAATTAATGTAATAGAAATTATGTGCATAGTCAATGCCGATACAGTTTAGAATCCAGGGCAATTGATGGCTGATGAGCTCTGCTGATATTTTTGGGCCGATATGTAGAACCTATTATTTTTTACCAAATTACGTAATTTTAATTTATGACAAACTCACCTACAATCACTTTTTACCACAAACCTTCAAGGGGGCTATGTAGTCACATTTTGAGTAGTCATCTATTTGCACTGAAGTGTTCAATTAAAGATTTGTGTGTACTATTTAGGCAGCAGGTCAGCCAAAACAAAATACCGGCCTGTTCTGGAGGCCATTAGCCGATTTGCTAAAAAGTGTTGGTATATCGGTTAACCAATACATTGGTCTGTCTCTAGTGAATAGTCTTGCCTGGTGCAAAGGCAGTTAGATCTACAATTAATAGGGCAGGCTGGTAAATTTCAAGGATGAAACTAGGGTGAAACCAATTTCTGTAGGTGGTGATTTTGAATGTTTTTTAAATTGTAATATCTAGATCCAATTATCAATGGAGTTTACGTCATATTTCTTGCTATAACTGAGCTAAGGTAAGATATGGGAAGAACAAATGAATGGTTCTGCAAGTGAAACATTAACTGCAGAGATTAAAGCTATGTGAGCCAGTGGGTCGAGGCTGTGTCTAAATAAAAGTGTTAAGTGGCTCTTAAAAGTAACACAGTGTAAAACTTTGGCCTTGTGGGTCATGCTGCTCTGTGACAGTCATGTCTCATTGTTACTGATACAGTTGCATTTCAAGATACTTTCCATAGTATTAGTATGCTATGTGTATTTTACTCAATTTTACAATATAGGACTGTATGTTTTATACTTTTTTAAACTCAATGGTCACTGTGGATAGTCTTTTACAAATATTACTTGTCAATGAGGACTTTAACAATATTGTAATATTCACAATATCGTAAGTAAAACACCTTCATAATGGATATTTTTGTAATGACCTTTTAGAATAACAACGTATATTCTAACAGGAAGACCAAAGGGACCTAACTGGACAATAACAAAATATGTTTACACAGAAAGAAACAGAAGGAGATTCAAGGAGCTGTGGCTTACACTAAGTCTTTTAGTGCATTACTCATATATGAGTAATGTTAGAAGAGGAGCATGAAAAAAACAAAAACAAACATTTGTTATCCAGTGTCTTGACTTTTTAAATCTGTCAGTTAATTTAGTTGAGTGCTGTAATTTCTACATTTTTGAACATCTTGCGTGATAAATCCATTCCATCCAGACCTACCAGCATCCAGTCACAAGCTAACTTAATTTCACTACTATACACAGGATACATTATATAAACCATGCCTGGAATCTGGGCCCCATGACCTTGATGCACTGAACTTAGCGTCTTCAAAAGAGGCCCCCACTGAAGTGAAGAATGTGCACTCTCCTTTCTGATCCACATTTACCAGCAAACCACTAACTACATCCACCATTTTGGACTTTCAACTCTTTCAAATATCCACTTTCAAACCAAACCAAGCCTAGTCACCTTTTTGCATCTAAAACTGACTCTTGTAAATGTCATCTCCAAGGTCCCCAAGTAAAACGATAGGCTTCCAAAACTTAATTTGCGTAGAGCTTTTTTATAGTAATTGAATAAATAGTCAACCCTGGTTTTAACAACACAGTGCCAATTTTAGCAATAAAGCCTTTTTGATTGTGTACATTGGCAAGTGGAATACTGAATTGTCAAATTGGGCATAGTAATTACGACGGTTTCAAGATATGTTTTAAAATCTGGATACAGCTGGCCATGTAACTGCGTGTTTGAATGTAAAAACACCTAGAGTAGATGTGTAGCGCTCTAAATATGCCTTAAACAATCATTCTCATGGCCTATAGTTGGTTCTCTGGGTGGTTAACTCCTGGGTGGACACACAGCATGCATGTGGGCCAACAGTCACTGCGGACAGGATAATGTAATGTAACCGTGTGTTAGTGTTTTAAGTGTGTGGTTAGATTTCCTGCGCTCAAAGATTTAGACATTGTTATTATTTTAGCATAGTTTGCAGCTGTGTTTTTGGTGGGGAAAACGTGGTAATCATCTCACCATTTCGGGGGTTTCTAGTAGACAAGGGGTATTTTTAACTGCAAGTGCTTTGGTTGACTTTCTCATGATACAATCCAGACCCGGAAGCAGAGGGGATAATATTAGTGTCATTGCACGAAACATTAAGTAATATGTTTACATTTCCTGTAAAAAGTCAGAGGTCACATGAGCTGGAGCCTATTCCCTGCTAATTTACAGTGAGGTGGGTTACCTAGCGTGTGAATTACTACCACTAGGCTATTACAACTACTGCACAACTACTACGACTATGACGACTACTATAACAACACTAATTGAATATAACTTTAATATTTGTCATGTTTCTCTTTGAATTCGATTTTTCGTTTCGGCAAACAATTATCCCTTTAACACATGCAGAAAAACACACAGTTTAAAAGAATAGTTGTCTCTTTTATCTTTTTAAAAATGTTAACAAGTTCCTATTTTCAGGAGAGATAAAGTTCTCTTTGTATGAAGCAACCTTCACTCAATTAATGAATTCAAAGTATCATTTAATAAATGTCCATGGTAGAAAAAGAAAGCTTCTGTAAACTGGTAACTGAGCAACAAGTCAGAACCAATTACATTTATAAATTAATGCTGTTGGAACTCAGTCAAATGAAGGGTATGACCATGAGTATAAGTAGTCAGCTTCAGTGAACAATAACTAAAATTACTAATTAGATAATTCTCAACCATATCAGGATAAATATCAATCTTTGAAATACAACTTGCAGAGAACTGCAGAAACCCATTATCACACACAAGACTAGACTTCATGCAGCTTTTTAAGGACAGTAAATCTTGGCCTCACCATAACTCCACACCACCCACCCACTAATCCCACCAACCAAAAAACACTCCCTAATCCAAGCTGCAGGTTTGGCTGCAGTGTCTCCCTCCTGTTTTGTTGGTGAGCCACAGTGAGACGTCCTGGGCCAGCACAGAGGTGCATTGGGTCACTTTAGCCCACACTCCAAAGGATTCACACATTTATCCTGTTGGTCCCTTCACCAGAAAGCCTCAGCAAAATTCTCCACTTTCACTAAAATAAAATGGTAAAAAGTCACATTTGTGGATCTATGCTTATGCGACAACATGTTAATAAAAAAAAAAGAATAAATAAAAAACACGTACAGTTACACATAGCACAAGAGACTTGGCATAAGTGTTTTGCCCAAGAACTTATTGACAGTATGCAATCAAGTGAGTGAACCATCATCTTTCAAGGTTAGTAGGCAATTTCTATATCATACTGCTGCTCAATCTCAAACAGGCAAATGTATTCATCAATATATCAAAATATTGATTCTCTCAGTGTTGTTTTAACTAAGTGCTCTGCTATGCTCTTTTAATATTAGATATATTGATGACAAGAAACTATGTCAAATGCGCTCTTTTGGAGTAATTTTAAAGTTAATTCACATTTGTCTGATACTAAAACCTCAACCAATACGACACCTTTTAACATGTATATTATTACTGTGATATGCCCGAGATTATTTTATCAGTATTAACCACCCATATTTCACTCTCATTTAGAAAAAAATTTATATTAAAAATTTAATAATTGGTTCTAAATCCAATGATGCAGCTATAACCAAAATATAGTTCAGGGATTTTCTGCATTTTTCAAGCCATAATGATTAATATATTTGTTTGGTAGTTCAATGAGTTTGGCATTTTGTACACAATCCCAGCAAAACCTTACTATATTGTACTTTGATTATTTTTTCCCATCATTGGCATTTCCTGGCCTCTCTTGGCAAGTCTAAGCAAGCAATAATACAACTCTTATTCATTAAAGCTCTCTTCACACTTCACCAAAATTCACTATAGCCTATATGACATTTGTTTTTGTTTGACTCTGTGACGAAAGAACATCAAATTTCTGTCAAGTGTATGTGTATTCAGGGAGAGAAATAGAAACAAGATGGCGGAGTGTGGACAAGGCATGCACTGTGTATGGTTCTTATGTATGTTGACCTTGAAACTAGATTTATTATTTAATGAAAAGCTAAAATGATTTTTTTATTTGGTTGTGGGATTTATGTGGCCACACTGGTGTTGGTTATGAAACTTCCACTGTGAAACTGCAAAAAGACATGGCAATGCAGTTCTATCCATAGATTTACGAATACGGAAAATAGATGTTATGAGATATTGTAAGCAATTTAACTAATTCTATTTTATTTGGAGAAAGCTATTTTCCCTCACTTTACATTTTGTGGGTGTGCCGCACAGTGGAGGTAGTTGAAATTAATGATGACACAAGAAGTTGTCCAAAGCCTCGAGTCTGTTTGCCTGTCTACCTGGTTTTGGATTTGGGCGATTGGTAAACAAGTAAAAACGCCACAAATAGAAATTCACCACTTAAGAGTATAGTCTTGAGGGAGGGCCGCCTGTTCCCTGGTCTGCGTCAGCACTGACCTTTTTGCTGTTTGCTAAAGGGATTTGATTTCACCTCTACCTCTCTCGCTTTCACCTTTTTTCAACATTTACACTCGAGCCATGCGAGGGATATAAAATGGTAGTTTTGTCCTGGAAGAAGACGGCGTGCTGGTTCAGTCACGGGCCAAGTGATATCACACCACCAACGATAAGCTCAAGTCCAGAGGAGTAATGTGAGGAATTTAGTGAAAGCCAGTGGGAGCTTCCTGTCAAAGGGCCCTATAAGCAGAATGTATGTATGTATGTACACACATGCGAGCCATACAGTACGTGCACACAGGCAGAGCACACTGTGTGGGGGTGTAATATGTCAGAGAAAAGTGCTCACTGAGCTCTCCACAACTGCCAGGGATTAAATCAATTTAGACTATGTTAAAGGTGCACTAAGTAACTTTTCTGCTGGGTGGTCTTGCTTGCTTGATTCATAAATCCATACCAGTTATAATTAAAAATATTACCTAATCTAGATATCCAAATAAATCAAGAATCAATTTAGGGTTCGTATAAGATTACATAGCATTTTTATTGTTGAAAAATCATATTGCAATCATTATGATGATATGGAGATGGTAAAGGAGACAACTGAATTCCAGTGTGGTTGTGGAGAGATTTTTATATATATATATATATATATATATATATATATATATATATATATATATATATATATATATATATGTGGTTCTCCGACCTGCTAAAGGAGAGGGTAGCTCACCTGTCAGCAAGTTCCACACTGGAGCATGGAACGTGAAGCTGTTTAATTTCCGGCTTGGATCTGTTTGTCCTCTTTGATTTGCCACTCTCCTTCTGGTTTCCTGAAAAAAAAAAAAAAAAAAAACTATTAGAATTTGATTATATATTTTTAATACAACCAAATGGCACCCCATTACTTCAAAATACAAAATGCTCCACTCACTGTATATTCATAGGAACTCCACTCTGTCACCTTAGAAAACCAGAAGGTCAATGGTTAGGTCAAGTCTCCGTAAGAGTTTACGAACTGTTGGCGCCCCCTGCTGGTTAGAGTGAGGTAAACATATATTTCATTTTAGCATGGGATTATGTCTTTCAATATTTGGTCTCGCCTTTCTTTAATGTGTGGAAATGAATGTTTATGCCCCACTTCAATAACAAAGCTGAACAAATAGCATTTTTCTTCAGTGGTATTGGGAATGGGTTTGGTGGTCAGAAGATGAGAGAGATTTGGTACAGCTGCAGAAGAGGTCTTTACAGGCCATGTTTGTGTTCTCTCCAGTGGTGATCAGTACATTTTCTGACATACCTTATATTCCCTCTTAACAATAATACAGGACTCAGCGCTTTTACCATGTTGGTTTGGAGTGAATGTCAAGACGTATGTAAACATGGTCCAACATCTGGACATCTGGAACTAAGATGTAGCCTCACGGTTTAATCTGAAACCACAATATTCTCATTTGAAAAAAGTAATGTAAAGTTGTGCATATGAACTGTTCCGCATTGAATGATTGACAGAGGTGTGGTTAAATTATTCTTATGATTGAGCCAAAATACAAGTTACTTCAGGTTAAAAGTATGTGGCATGAGCATGCTGCATGGAGTTCACATTGACACACTAAATGAAAAATGACAAGAGATGCAACAACTAATAATGTTTAAGGAGACATTTTAAACTAAGGCTGCTTTTTCCATTGTAATGTAATAAGTGAACACACTCCAAATAGTTCTATCAATTTTGGGCAGTGCTAAAACAAATATGAAATAGTGGGCTACATTATTATTTAGGGGACAAGATCTTGTGCTACAAGAGTTCATGAAACAAAATAACCACAGGATTGTGCACACATGAGGAAAATTATCTCTTGATATTTTTTTTTCATGTTTCCATGTTTTGATATTTGGCTTGGACAAAAGCAAAGAGTTAAGGGCCGGTGAGCTGTGGTTCCAAAAAACAATGCTATGACGGCAAAAATCATAAAAAATGGTCAGGGTAAATCTGTCAACTGAACTAGACTACACTTCACTTATTATAAACGATATAATCCAAAATATCAAAAATGTATCAAATCAAAATTATATCTTGTCCTGTACTTGTGAACCCAATCTCGTGTCTTGTCTCATCCTGTGGGAATTGTGTCTCATCCCACCCCTATTATTGTAATTCATCATAGCCTGATGTTACCGCAACTCATAGTTCGATGTTACCATAAAATGCCCATTCCCACAGACCCAAGTCTTTTAATGTTTATTTCTCACTATTGTTACCAGCCCCGGACATTTCCTCATTGTACTGAATGGTAGAAGCCTCCTCAAGGGAAAGTATCTAATCTTTTCAAGGTGCTTCCTTTTCATTTGCTGGCACAATGTGTGAATTTATGTATATGTGTGTGTGTGTGTGTACAACTTTACTGTACTTTCCTTCAAGTACCCATAATGCATTGTGTGAAAGGTAACGCCCACTGTGTTTACCTGGAGGAAGTCAAAGCTGAGAAGCATACTGGTCTGAAAAAGAAGGAAATGGAATGATCAGGAGAGCTCAGTTGGGCAATACTGGGATTCCTAATGAGAAACATGTGTTAGATTCTCCATTCTCCTGTCTGTGTGAATCTAACTTACTTTTCAAGGAGCTTTGAAGTTGGATTTACTGTTTTTCTTGAGTTGAAGGTGTGACTGGGAGACGAGGGAGGAGCCTGTGTCCTTGTACGGGCTGCTACTGCTGCTGCTGCTCTGTTCATATGGTAAAGAGTAGGTCACATGGGGTAATAATCTTCAGGCTGTGGGGGCAAAGGGAGGGAAAGGAACAAGAGGAAAAAAAACACAAGACACAGGAAGACTTTGGCCCATGTGTGAGAGGCGGTACTTTTCTCTACATTTGAAGGGCATTGGATTACTACACAAACAAAACAAGGACCACTAAATGCTGCTAGAATACCTCTGATGTGAATACCATGTGGATTTTCAGCTTTCTAACTATTTCCAAGTCCTGGATTTTCCTTCTTTTTGGTCCAACTATAGAGTGAAAGTGCAAGCAGCTAGAGTCAGCTTGTGACTACTTGCTTTTGTCTTGTTGGTTGGGGTGAAGAGCCAAAATGCCGACCAATTTCACAGTTGTTCCTGTAGAAGATGCAGAGGCACCAAGCAGCAGTAATGCTACCAGCTCTCCAGAGGCTAAACCTATCAGTTTAGGACAAATATTTGAAAGAAGTGGACAAGACACGCCACTGGACAGCCCACAAGAAGCTCAAATAGGTAGGAATGCTGACACTGCGCAAAGCAATGATAAATGGAAGGTCAAAATTAGGGTGGAACTTGCCATGCATAATTAATAATCGGCAATATATGGAATACTTACCTCACAAACACACATGTGACAGGTGTTTGCTTCACTGACTCAATTATGAACTCAAAATGTTTCAATATGATGTCACTGTGCATGCATAAACTTGCAGGAGAACTCCTAGAATGGGTCAAAGAAAAGAAATAAGGCCTATACAGTAATTGTTGGCTGAAGGGCCTGGTTCTCATGCATGTTTTGTTTATGTACATTTAAAAATGCCTATGAGCCAGTTGCCATTGGTAGTGCATTTTTAACATACAACTAAATGTGGAATTTCCCAAACATCAAACATTCAATTCTAATATTCATATGTCTCCTAGTAAAGTAACTGAATTGTGATCGGATAAGGAGGGAGGATGTTAAGATCCCCTTAAGCAGTTTACTTGCGTTCCAATGTCATACCATCCCAGTTTGGATTAGTAGAGACATGACAGAATTGCTACTGGTTCTGGTGTCAACCTTTTAAGTAATCTATAATGGAAAACAGGCATAGTGTTCCTAAAGCAGCAACACAGAACTAATGTGCAAGTGTGGAAAACATAATTGAAAGTTCAGCAAAAACAAAGTCCCTATTTATTGCATTACATCATGCAGTGAAAATGGATAATGTCAGAACTACAGAACCATTAAAATCTTCAAAGAATCTTGGTCTAAACAGGATCTTGCATAATCTGACCATTAAAAATATCGTTATATGAGGGATCCTCCTCCTGAGTGATGATCATGCTTATGGTTAGCCCATTGTTAAAATAGCTTTGATTTATGTCTGTATCACAACAGCTATAAAAAAAACAACAACATTCATACATACAAACCCTGTCCACAATATTACACAATGTTATTAAAAGTAGAAACAGTAGAAAGTGTTCTATTCAAGTATTAACAAAGTTAGGGGAGTGTTCCTCTACCACAGAAGATCTGACTCAGTTTACTGCCCAAAAGAATGTGTCAGCTCAGGCCTTTGGCTCTGATGAAGTACCATCTATAATCCTTCTGTACGACTGTTATCTTATAATTATAATGGATTATGATGAAACAATTGTGGTGATCTAATGTGCACCATACTAGGCATAGAAGTAAGATTTATTTTTCCTATACTTGTCTCTGATAGCATTCCTCAAAACCCACTCTTTCCGGTAAACACTCTAATTATACTTATTGCATTTAAACAGTAAATGCACTAAATGCATGAAAGCGCATACAACGCAGCACAGAGGCCAGTCTAAAGTGGTAATGTTTGTCATGATGTTTTTCCAACTAAATGAGATAATTTTTTATGAGGGAAATGCTCCTACATGTGTGTCCTGTCCCTTACTATTGACCAACTTGAACACTAGCAGCTAATGTTCTCAGCCTTATTGTTGCCACCAGAGAAAGCATGTATAATAACTGAATTAACTTTTTTTTAAGTAATGTTTTATCATTTTAAAGAAACAACAAGAAACAGCAATGCTAAGGTATTTCAATTTTTTATTTTTTTTATCAGAATAAAGGCTAATATGTAATCTTTTGCAGGAGAAGACTTAAACATTGCGGGTCTGTTGTTAAAGTAACTGAGGTTTTCAGTCAAACAGAACCACATTAAATGCAGCAGTCATACACTTGTTTTTAACGCTGATTAGACCAGATTTTATCTGTATAAACATTACTATCTGTACTGGCATTTTCCAAAGTGGCATCGTATGACCAGCATCAGACCTACAATCTCTCTCTATTTCGCTCTCTCTTTCTCTCTGTCAGTGTTGAAACTATTGCTTCAAAATTGTTGGAGGGTAATTTAAAATTACAATACTGAATATGTATTGAACGTTTCTGAAAAATTACATTTTTAAATGAATAAGCATGAGTTTGCATATTTCATTACTCAGAATTATACTGGTCATGTTTACTACGCCCATGTACGCAGTAATTTTTCTTCATGTTCATTGTTCTTGGTATAAGTTGGGCCTGCTGCCAACTGGATCTGCCAACCAACAAAAGAAACGCCTCAAAGGAAGTTTATATTTAGTCACTTGTCAAGTCCTGTTTTTTACGGATATTTTCTATTGTACGCAGTGTAGTTTGCTAAATGCATCTATCTCTGAACGTAGGTATACATTGATAATTTCTATTAATAAACGCAATGTATAAATAAACTGTTGCTGTTGTTAGTGATTTGTTAAAAAAATATAAGTAAATAAACAAAAAACAAAACAAAAAAGAGCTTACCAGTATGCTGCACTTTGGCATTGTTGTCAGTTCACTAGAACCTGGAACAAAGAAATAAAGATGACAAAAGTAATACAGCAGCAATATAACATGTTATTCAAAAGGCTTAATAGAAATTATTTGGAATCTCTAGCTCTTCCCAAACTGTAATAGCCTTATTTATTTACAAGAATGGCTAGCCATTTGTGCTACATATAAAGCCCTATTTATATGTATTTAACAAGACTTAACAATGTTTGACTTAAGATGCTAAGAAACCCCATTTGTAATTCTCTTACAGATGATGCTGAAGGCCAAAAAGAGTCCACTCCATTCCTCAATGCAGACAACAGCAGTGAACCTGACTATGATGGAAAGAACATGGCTCTGTTTGAGGTGAGACAAGACGAATATCATTCATGCATTTTTGTAAACATAAGATAATGTTAAACAATAAATTAATCAATATTTATTATGAATATTATTTAATTAAAAAAATATATTATGTAACCTACTTCTGTATTTCAAACTACTCTGATATCTCAAATTTAAAATGGTTAATCTACAGTTTTTGTGGTGTGTTCAGATAAAGTTAACAGAACAGAAGAATGTCTCTGTACCTGCCCAAGGGCTCAGATGGAAAGTAGTTTGTAGCTAAATTTGGCGCACAGCATCTTTTTTCTTTTCTCTCTGAGATTTATATTTCTTGTGCATTGTTCTTGTTTTAAATAACTAAATAAAAAAAAAAACAATGTGCCTAAAATAAATAATTAGACTGGACATTTGCAAATTGGCAAACATAAGCACATATGAAATAAATACAAACAATTGTTAATAAAATAAGCTATACTGCAAATGTTTTGTAATAACAGATCTTGTGCTGTGTCTCTGTACAGGAGGAGATGGACAGTGCCCCCATGGTATCCTCTCTTCTCAGTAAACTGGCCAACTACACCAACCTCACACAGGGGGTCCGCGAGCATGAGGAGTATGAAGATGGAGTCAGGAAAGTCACTGTCACGGTAACCACACCGCGCCTCTGTCAGTGTGCCCCAGGGCAGCTGTGGCTACAATAGTAGCTTACCATCACCAGGGTATAGAGTGAATGAATAATGCTGAATGAATAATGTTGAATAATGCTGTGTAAAGCGTCTTTGGGAACAGAAAATGTCTGTGAAAGCGCTATATAAATAAAGACTTACTTACTTACTTACACACAAATCATTACAATAAGAGCTGAATTATCTATAGGGTCATTCCACGCCAAATCTCCGAATGACTCCAGTCGACCATCTCAGATTTGACTTTGGTCACACGCTTTCCTATAGGGAAAGTCCCAGATTTTAGCTCCCAAGTCCTTCTAGTTTTGTCATTAAAATACTTTGTTAACTACTCCCTGAGCTGTTTCCCGAGGAGCCACTTTCAGATAGCTGTATCTAAAAAAAACTATTTAAGATAGGTCCTTCAAATTTTCAAGGGTTAAAAAGCTAAAGACTACATATAAGTTATACTTCAAGTAGAGTTTATTAAGAATGAAATGAAACATTTTGTTAAGCAAATCAGGGTGTTTTCTTAGCTTCTGAAAGTGTCTTCATAGTCCATGAATGCTATGCATGTTTGCGGACAACACATTTTCAAAAATTCATTTTGCAAGGCAAACCACCATCAAAAATTTTGGATATGTTAAAAACAGACATCTAGTCTTTCTAAAACAGTCCATTTTATGTTGGTGGGTGCTGTCATTTTTTGGTATAACATGGTAAAGATGGCACCAAATTTATGTTTTCCATTTTTAACACATAATATCTTCTAGAGCGTTCATCACAGAGGGTAAGGTTTAAAATACTAAGTACACAGTGTGTGTGGAAAGGTGTATGTTCAATATCAAACCTCTGTCTTTGAAACTGCACTTTCCACAGTCCTTCAAAGATGCCCTCATATTTGAAGAGTAGAATTTTCGAGCAAATTCAAGCCCCCAGAAATCTGTGATAAATCAAAAGCACATGTAAAAGTCCATATTCCAAAGTTCAAGTACATTTGCCAAATTTTAAACCTTGAAAATTTGAAGGACCTACTGTAAAATAGGTTTTTAGATACAGCAAACTGAAAGTGTCTCCTCAGAAAACTCTGCTCAGAACAGGTCAGGGGGAGTTGACAAAATATTTTTTAATAACAAAACTATAAGGAGTTGGGAGATCAAATTTGGGACTTTTCGTATTGGAGAGTGTGTGAACCTCAGACTTGCCTTTTTTCAGTCAAAACTGAAGTGGTCGAGCGGGGGCATCTATGTTTTAGACCAAAAAATTCAGACTTACTGATTTATTTGTTTGGTTTAGTTCAAGATGAAACCAGGTTTAAACCTGCCACATGTACCACAAGATAGACTTAGTTTAATGCAGACTAATATTATTACAAGGAGCCAAAGTTATTTGTAAAATATCTTCAGAAAGAGTGCACTGTGAGCGAAAATGTGGTATTTGCATGTTCCCCAAAGACAGTAAGATATTTGTTTGACCTAAATATCAGTACGCACAACAAACAGGGGCTTTCTGTGCCAAAGGATACACTGCCGGGAGCACTGGACCTCAATGTGGTTTACAATATACACTTAATTATGTGTAATGTTACCACACACAAGTGAGATGAACTGGGTCAAAATGAACCTAACCTAACAAATGACTTGAATTTCTCACTCAAACAATAGTGAAAGTAAACTAATGCTTATGCATCAAATTCGCTCAGTCTGAGTCACTTACACATCAGTTAAAGAAACGTAAATGTAATTTGTAATGTAATTTAATTTGTTCTCTAAAATTGTCTGTAATATATTTTCTGAAATCTGATTTCAAGATAAATTTTAAGATAATATAATTATTAAAAACGACACATGAACTTTAACTGATTCACTTAATAGAGGTCATAATAATGAGTTCAACATGAAGTGACCAAAGTAAAAAAAAATAAATAAAAATGCACAGACATATTGGGGATCTGTTCAATAAAAATAAATCACATATGTTTTGGTTAACTTAATTATGTTCTAAGTAACAACACAATTTCTGCCTCTATGTAGAATAAGCCAATATGACAAACAATTAAAATGAATATGTGTTACACAAGAACTTAAATATACATAAGGAGTTTATTTTCTAACCACTGTGAAGGGTTGAAAAAAATCATCTTCTAAATATTTGTCAAACCAATGGTAATATAAATATTATAATACAGTTTTGGTTAAAATAGGGTATCAAATCACATGCAATAAGTATGAGAGGACACTACACTTACACCGTCTTCTTCTGTGTCCTGAATCCACTGAATGAATGAAAGTTTGGTAAGAAATAAGGCAAATCTAGTTTTATTTTAACCCTGCCCCTTTGAGATAGTTGATACTTAAAGCGGTCAAAAGCGTGACATTGTAAAATCAGTCGTACAGAGGATCCAGTCAGAAAAGAACTAAAAGAACTGCAGCACAGAGGAGTACCAGGGACAACAAAAATGTGGGATATATGGAATTCTACATATGGGACGTCACAACATTTCGATGCACAGCTGCAAAGTGCAATGGGAAAATCTCAAGACAAAATGGGTGTAAATCGGAAAAGGGTAGGTATTGCAAATAAATTGGACAATTTACAATGCTATGAGTAATTGTAAAAAGTTCCCTGCACTGTCTAAGGATTGCACAGTAGTGATATTAATCCATTAACAAGCAAAGATTTGTCTTTTTACCAATTCAATATTGCCTTTCAGACATATGAAAAAAGAAACTGTTGTCTCTAGCACTGAGGGAAAATAACTAGCAATTATACTGTTCTAGTGGTTAAAATACAACTTATTTATTTTCTGTACTAAATGACCAAATTAAGTTCATATTAACATTTTACATAGTATAGTCAGTGTCTGTGACTAAAATACCAAAAATTAGATCTTATATCTGGTGCACATAAAGATTTTTTTATTTTGTTGTTTTACAATGCATAGTCCCTGGCACGGTTACAGCATCAATACAGATGTAAAATATGAATTCAAAATTCAACTAATGTGTGATTTTAATATTATGAACAAATTAAAGTTGTGAAAATACCAAATATAATTTAGAAAAGAATACACATAGCCGTTTTTAAAAAGTTACCCTCTCAAAGTAATTTTAGTGGCAGGACTAATTCCAAGTAGTAATTATAATAGCATATTCTCATGGTCTAAAACTGATATATTTTGTATTTTTTTAGGTTCCTCCCATGGGCACGTTCATTGGCGTGTACCTGCCCTGTATGCAGAACATTCTGGGGGTCATCCTCTTTATCCGTCTTTCTTGGATTGTTGGGACAGCGGGGATCCTGGGCTCTTTTGCCATCGTCTCCATGTGCTGCATCTGTGTAAGTAAAAAGTCACAGCAATATTTGACATATGTCTTTATGTGTTACTAACAATTACAACATTGTTATTATTGATCAACAGACCGATCAACCTGTCCAAAACATTGTTCTATGATTGTCTTCAATTAAAATGTATTCAAATACTCGCTTTACTCTTAATATCTTTTTCTGTTCCTTAATAGTTTTTCTATAATGTTGCAGCTCTAATTTCACAAACACAAAAATTCACATATTTGTCATTACTTTTAATATTAGTTTTGTATTATATGTGCCAAGACTGTTCTGTATATATAAATAACAAAAAGCAAGATGTCCTAGTTTTTTCATTTCAAATTTACAGCATGAAAACACACATCAGATTTTATAGTGGTTATTTAGTGTCACTTGTGATCAGTGGTCGTATATCTTTATGCATGAGCTGAGAGCAGGAATTCTCTAATAACCATACAAATAGTATCTTATTTACAGCCACTTTTCAGACGTCACTGGCAGCAGATGGTGAGACAGAGAGAGAACTGTTTGAATGGGCTAAACTTAAATGCTCAGAGCTCATGTGATATTAAGACCAGTAACCCCATAAACAATAAAGGGTGATTTACACATGCCAAAATTTTTATGTCTAGATGCATGAATGTTTGGCTAAAATAAACAAACTGTTCCAACTGATAATGTAGTTGATAAACATTGTGAGTGGTAAAGGACTTATCCTGACAGATTTAATCATTTTTTTTATAAATAATTGGACAGATGCTGTATATTTGGAAATAATATGAAAGTAAATCCTACCGTTTTTCAGACTTTGTTAACAGCGATCTCAATGAGTGCAATTGCTACAAATGGAGTTGTTCCAGGTTTGTATAATAAAATATTTACTTTTTTTTTTTTGTAGAAAATAGTTTTTCATCACATTTTCACTACCAATCCAGTGTAGCAAAGAAATGTAATATTTCTAAACAAAATTATTTAATTTCATCTGCCTCTGCAATCTTCTACAAACTGTGGTGGTGGTGAAATTGTCCTGTTCTAGACTTGATTTAAATCTGGTCTTACTCAGAAAATAACAAGTGTGTTTGTAGGTGGTAGTTGGTGTGAAATGTTTGAGAGTCACCTGCCTATCTTATATAATTTGTACTCTGTAAGAGCTTTAGGCAATAATGCATTTCTAATGAAAGCTTTGGGCTATACATGCAATGCCTGTTTCAGCTTGCAGTGTCAGATTGCTCCCTTATGAGAAAGTACAATGTTGAAAAAAATAACATTTTAATTAAAACAAAACAAAAAAATATATTCATGATTTATTTATGTTTTTTTTTTCATCTTAAATTTAGCTGGTGGTTCCTACTACATGATATCCCGATCTTTGGGTCCGGAGTTTGGTGGAGCCGTAGGCCTATGTTTCTACCTTGGGACAACCTTTGCTGGATCCATGTATATTCTAGGCACCATTGAGATCCTGCTGGTATGATCCTTCTCCTATGTGAAGTAATGAGTATTTTACTTTACTGAATTTAACTGACTCTCTTCTGTTTTCTAAGACCTACATTATCCCGTACACGAGAGTATTTGAAGCTGAAAATAGAGAGGGAGAAGCATGGGCCAATAACATGCGAGTCTTCGGTACAGGCTGCCTGCTTATTATGGCGCTCATCGTCTTTGTTGGAGTCAAGTAAGTGTTGCATTTATCATTATTGTTATTATTACATTATTAGTCAGAAGTGTAAAAAAAATTTAGATAAGTTAAATAAACAACAAGATAAACAAGATTGAATTGTATTCTAGGGAACATGCATTTGAAATAGTATGTCAGTCTTCCAAAACACCAGCATAAATCAGTATATTAAAGTTACTATATGTTTACTATCTTGTTGTCCTGTAGATATGTAAACAAACTGGCCCTCGTGTTTCTGTCCTGTGTGATTCTCTCCATTTTGGCCACTTACGCCGGAGTCATCAAAACGCTCATTGAACCTCCAGAGGTCAAGTGAGTTTTCCATTGAAATGCTCCTTCTGTACAAATGCTCTTTCATGTTTGCATTTACAAAAAGTCTTTGGTGTATTTTCAGTCCTCAGAATACTTCATAATATTATATACTTTACAGAAGTCAGCTCATTTCATTATTTATTTTTGACACCATGTATTTTAATTAAATTTGTGGTTTGGAATTCAGGATACAGTACAAAAACACAATATATAAAAAATATGAGTACAAGAAAAAAAGAAGAGATATGTTAATATATAAAATTAAATTAACTGTTGATTTATTTTATTGCCCAGTGTGTGTCTTGTGGGGAATCGCTCTCTGAAAAACAACATGTTTGAAACCTGTGCTAAAACAGCAATGGTGGAGAATGTGACTGTGATGACGCAGCTCTGGGACCTCTTCTGCTCTAATGAAACTTGTGATGAATACTTTGAGTTCAACAACCTGACTCAGATAAAGGCCATACCAGGGTTGCTCAGTGGGGTTATCAAAGGTAAACTCCTTTTTAATAACAAATGTATGATTCAACATTTTTATTGTACTTTGATAAAGATTGTTTTAATATTATATATAAGGGTTGCCAGAATCATACATTATTTTTGACATATCACTGTTAGGCTCTGTAGTAAAAATTACTGAGGATCCCAATAAAACATAAGATGTTGTAACAGGGACTAACCTTGTCATAAGTTGAACATTGAAATGTTTTTTGAGAGTGCACGTGTTGTTAGTGTGCATACCACATATATATTGTCTTATGTTGTATTAGTTTTTATGTGTAAGGGACAGGGGTGATATATTGTGTAATATTGATTAATTAATTAATTAATTTGACATCATATATTTAATGTTTTCATGTTAGACAACCTATGGGGAGACTATGGTCCAGCTGGTACGATGCTGGAGAAGAAAACACTGCCTTCTGTCCCGGCTACAGACACGTCCAAAGAGATCGTCAAACATTATGTCTTCAACGATATCACAACGTACTTTACTCTATTAGTGGGAATATACTTTCCTTCAGTCACCGGTAAGTACAGTGTAGGCTGGTGATATGAGTCCTACTTAATGTAAATGTTAATACTTGAGGTACATTATTTATTATATTACTGGATTTTAGGAATAATGGCTGGATCAAATCGTTCGGGGGACCTGAGAGATGCCCAGAGATCAATCCCAGTAGGAACCATTATGGCTATCTTGACTACCTCCTTTATCTGTATCCTTACATGATCTGAAGTGAATTTAAATTCTACATTAAGTTACAGAATATTAAAGTTTAAAACACTGCCTTAACATAATGTCAGACATTTCTTGTGTTGTATTTTTTGGAGCCTGCATTGAAGGAGTGGTCCTAAGAGACAAGTATGTGTTTTGGTCGTTGTTATTTTATAACGCAAATGACCTTCTTAAGAATATTACTGAAATTGTTCTTACTAATTTATGACTTGTTTCTGTATTTTAAGGTTTGGTGATTCTATAGGACAAATCCCTGTAATTGGGATCCTGGCCTGGCCCTCCCCATGGGTGATTGTGATTGGTTCGTTTTTCTCCTGTTGTGGGGCGGGGCTTCAAAGTTTGACGGGGGCCCCTCGGCTTCTGCAGGCCATTGCCCGGGATGGCATCATACCATTCTTACAGGTTTGTGTTTATAAATATTTCTACTTTTTTTTTGTGTGTGTGTGGGTGTAATTGAACCAACTGCTGTTTTGGATTACAAATCCATCTATACTTGTAATTAATGGTGTTATGCTATGTGCACGAATGGTTTGTGTGTTAATTGAGTAAGTATTTGTGCTTATTCCCAGGTGTTTGGTCATGGGAAATCTAACGGTGAACCAACCTGGGCTTTGCTGCTGACTGTGGGCATCTGTGAGATAGGAATCCTCATCGCGTCCCTCGACGATGTGGCCCCCATCCTTTCCATGTGAGCGACCTAACCAAGTACATCAATCTGATTTAGAATCAATGACATTTATCAAAGTTGTTTTCTTAGGTTCTTCCTGATGTGTTATCTGTTTGTGAATCTGGCCTGTGCAGTTCAGACTTTACTGCGTGCTCCAAACTGGAGACCACGCTTCAAGTTTTACCATTGGTGAGATGAGAACATATGAAATATAACATTTTCCTAACTTGGCAATAACAACTAATCTCTTCATCAATCACACTATGTTACAATTTAAATTACACTGTTTTATAGGACCTTGTCCTTCCTGGGAATGAGTCTCTGTCTCTCACTCATGTTTGTTTCATCTTGGTACTATGCGCTGGTTGCCATGGTCATTGCTGGCTGTATTTACAAATACATCGAGTACAGAGGGTGAGTTGTTAGTGTCCATATCTTACATTATATAGGTTTTTTTTTTAACACATTTTCAAAATGTTTAGCTTCATCCTTTGATTCAAACATGTATCTGAAGAGGGGAACTGGTGGTCAAATAATCAGTTCACACTGTTCTCACGTGCTTTCTCAGAACACTTGACACAGCTCTCATTCAAAAACATCTTTGATTTCATCTTGGGTTTTTTTTCAGTACTACTGGTCTGTTCACACAAGATTAAGAACACTGGTTCAAACTCACATTCAGTATAACAATAAAACAATATAGAATAATAAAAACTACTATCTGTGGTCACCCAAAATTTATCAACAAATGATTTCATACATGAATCAAACAGAGAGTATGGTATATCCAGTGAGGTGTGGTGTAAATGGCTTGTCTGATTTTTCTACACATGACATATTGCAAAAGCAGTGTTGATGCTACTACTCTTCCAATTTTCTTCAGCATAAATAAACTGTCTTTGATCACATACTGCAAAATCTAGTATGCAATTGGTAATGTGTACATTTATTTTTAAATAATATTTTACAAAACAAATACAGCTTTTCCAGGCACAAATTCATACTAAAAATCTGTTTAGGATTTTACGTAAGATGTTTTGCAATTGTCAGTTTTCTATAGAGAAATATGCCAAGGTAAGTAATTCTGTTTTATATAGGGCAGAGAAAGAGTGGGGAGATGGCATCAGGGGTCTGTCCCTGAATGCGGCACGTTATGCTCTCATTCACTTGGAGGAGGCACCGTTACACACCAAAAACTGGAGGTGAAACATGTTCAAATAGTTCATGGGTTGTGCACCTGTACTATTTATTAACAGTGTGTTTGTTTTTCAGGCCGCAGCTGTTGGTGCTGTGTAAGCCAGACACAGACCTGTCGGTGAAACATCCTCGGCTTCTCTCGTTCACATCGCAGCTCAAAGCAGGAAAAGGCCTGACTATCGTCTGCTCAGTGTTACAGGGGACCTACATGACCAGAGGGCAGGATGTCAAAACAGCAGAGAAAGTCAGGATTTTAGACATGCATTTAATGCTTTTGATCTGACATTTGTAAAATAATAATGTGCTCTATTTAGAGTTTGAAAGCTGCGATGGTGGCAGAGAAAACCAAAGGCTTCCATCATGTAGTGGTATCATCAAACCTCAGGGATGGGTTTTCTGTGCTCATTCAGTCAGCTGGACTCGGAGGAATGAAACACAATTCAGTCCTGATGGCCTGGCCAGCAGCGTGGCAACAGGCCAGTGAGCCGGAGTCAAGGAAAAACTTTATAGGTCAGAAACTGCAGAAGCAATTTGTTAAGAACCATAAATATGTGATTTGACACTGTATGTAGTATGAATTTGTACTTACACCAGCTAAATTCATGTCATAACAATCATAACAAAACAAAAAAACAACGACAACAACAAAGAAAAAATTTTATCATAGATCTGTCAACCTACAAAATCATATTATATCAATTATACCAACAAGGGTGTATTCATATTAATGAATAATGTTTATTTATTTTTATTTAATTTACCTTTATTTAACAAGAAGGTCCCATTGAGATTCAGAATCTCTTTTTCAAGAGAGACCTGGCCAAGGTAGAAGCCAGCACAATCAATACAAAACAGTAAAATCACAAAATATCTCATTATAAAACCATTTGCATCTCTCACGAAAAACATGCACGTCTCAGTCATCGCACTCTTTGCAATTTTCTTGAACTTAACAAGTGACACCATAGCTTCCAATTTAAGGATCTGCAAATGATTCCAAGACCATGGTGCTGCAAAGGATAGCTAAGCAAGGCAGGACCTGGTTAATACTTGGATGGGAGACCACTGGGAACACCAGCTGTCACAGTAGGGCACCAGTGGCAAAAACTCTCATTGTGTCCTTAGGCAAGACACATCACCTATAGTGTCTAGTAAGAAAGAAACCCAAACTTGTACCTGAATGTTGGTTGTGGTCAGAGGCGCTGATGGTGCGGACTGGCACCCTAACTGCCCCAGGGCAGCTGTGGCTACAATAGTAGCTTGTCACCACTGAGTGTGGAGTGAATGAGCAATGAACTGTAAAACGGTTTGGGTATCTTGAAAGGCGCATATAAAGACAGTGATTTAATTAACTGGGAGGAGGAACGAAGCCAGTAACTACCTAAGCTCATATTAAGGAGATTACTAAGGTACTCAGTATGGCTTTGTAAATTGCAGTGATGAGTGAGAGACTTAGCACTGGTGATAAACCTCAGTGATGCATGATACAGTTTCCAATATGTACAGAGTAGAAGAGGAAGCATGCATATGCAATGTATTGCCATAGTCCAGAACAGAAAGAAATGTTGCTCCCACCAGCTTTTTTCTTAGCACTGAAAGAAAAGCAATATTTGTGTCTAAAATAGAACCAAATCTTTTGTTTGAGTTTTCTGTTTAGGGATGCAATATGAATTTTAAATGTAAGATGATTGTCCATCCATATACCCAGATATTCATATTTATATGTTGTGTTCTTCCCTGGAATGAAATTTTGAGAATATCATACACTTAGCTTTTTTAGCTGTTAGAGTGAGTTTTAGGTTCAGCAGAGTCAACTCTAAAGAATGAAATGCTGACTGTAGTTTTTGTACCACATCAACAAGAGATGGGCCATCAGTATAAACTACTGCATCATCTGCATTAATACAGGTGCTAGAACTGATCTCTGCAGGACAACTCTCACTATATTGAAATGCTGTTTACATTGTTCCTTTAGAGACCATACGAGAGACCACATCTGCCCATCAGGCTTTGCTGGTGGCTAAAAATATCGACCACTTCCCAGACAACAGCCAGCGCCTAAAAGAGGGCACCATAGACGTGTGGTGGATCGTACATGATGGAGGACTGCTCATGCTACTGCCGTTTCTACTGCGACAACACAAGGCAGGTTTTAATAACTTAATATTTGGTATTGTAAATATTATTTCAACAATTTATTGTGTAACTACAATTAAGATAATATAATTGAATGCAGGTTTGGAGAAAGTGCAGAATGAGAATATTCACTGTGGCCCAAATGGATGACAATTCAATACAGATGAAGAAAGATCTCCAGATGTTTGTGTACCACCTACGAATAGATGCAGTGGTGGAGGTGGTGGAAATGGTGAGAAATCTTAGATTCTCTCTTTTAATGTGTTTTATAAACATGGCTAATACCACATTTTATTGCTGTTCTTTTTCCAGCATGACAGCGACATATCTGCTTTCACCTATGAGAAGACTCTAGTGATGGAACAGAGGTCCCAGATGTTAAAACAGATGCAACTATCCCGAACAGAAAGAGAGAGGGAGGTACAGTAAATATTGATCTTTTAATTTATTAAGTCATTTGTAAATGTTTAAATTTTTGTAAGCAAATGTTTATTAAGATTTTAGAACTACAAGGATTTTATTGAGTTATTGCAATGCCATCAAGTATTTGAAATGGTTGTGTTTGTTAAATGTTCATTATATGCGATATTGTTGACTCACACATTAGATTCAGAGCATCACAGATGTGTCGCGTGGCTCCATAAAGAGGAAGAAACCATCAGCTTTTAAAGCCGCTTATCAAATACAGCCTGTTACCATCCTGTGTATACCTGAGAATGAGGTAGACAAGGCCAAAAGAAATATTTCATGCATAGCCATTGCCATCCTCATTGTCATCATCCTTGACTTTTGCTTTCAGCTTCACTATCAATCAGATAGGACAATAGAATTAGAGCTTAATATACAATTAAATGTCTTAGTACTAGATGTGCATTTTGCTTTTGCTATGGAACCCACCCGGACGGCTGAGGGAATACACAGACATTTGATTTTTCAACAAACTTGCTCCCTAGTCATAGATTTTTATCTGTATAGATTTGGTGAGATACTATCATCCTAATTTCAATAATGATTCTTTGACACCTAATCATTAATCCACCATTAGCTTTTACCATCACTTCACTAAATAATAGACAAGCTAATAATTACTATGGATTATTTATTTATTTATTTTTACCTCCTCTCAGGCGCAGTTGATCCACGACCGAAACACTGCATCTCATTCTGACAAAACAGCAAACTCTGCGCCTCCAGATAGAGTCCACATGACCTGGACCAAAGACAAACTGATAAGTGAACGAGCCAAGCAGAAAGAGGGCATGGCAGTGAAGGATATGTTCAATATGAGGCCGTGAGTATTTTCTTGTCACTATACTGTGTAACTATAGTTGTAGTATTATGAACACCAAAGTTTTATTACATCAATCATACTTTATATAATAAATGTATAGGGCTACTTATACTGGACAAATAGTCATAAATATTCAAGATTTATGATCTTGTCAGGGGGCACACAGCAGTGGTCTTTGCCATTTTACTAAGTAATGCAAATGCATATTCTTAACCACAACTTGAAATGCTGAGGGTTTGAAGCCATTTTTATTTGATTTTTTAAAAATTTCATAATAGTATGGTATATTGTGTGTATATATATATATATATATATATATATATATATATATATATATATATATATATATATATATATATAATATATATATATATATATAGAGAGAGAGAGAGAGAGAGAGAGAGAGAGAGAGAGAGAGATATAGATAGATAGATATAGATAGATAGATATAGATATATAGAGATAGATAGAGAGAGATAGAGATAGAGATATAGAGATAGAGATAGATAGAGAGATTTAGAGATAGAGATAGATAGAGAGATAGAGAGATATAGATATATATATAGAGAGAGAGGGAGACAGAGATAGATATAGACAAATAGATAGATAGATAGAGAGATAGAGAGATAGAGATAGATATATAGATGGATAGATAGAGATAGATATAGATATATATATATATATATATATATATATATATATATATATATATATATATATATATAGAGAGAGATAGAGATAGATATAGACAGATAGATAGATATAGAAGAGATAGAGATATAGAGATAGATAGAGATATATAGATAGATAGATATATATAGAGATAGATAGAGATATATATATAGATAGAGATAGATAGATAGATAGATAGATAGATAGATAGATAGATACAGTGGATATAAAAAGTCTACACACTCCTGTTCAAATGCTAGGTTTTTGTCATGTAAAAAAACACATCAAAGACAAAGACAAATAATTTCACAATTTTTTCCACCTTTCATGTGACCTATAACCTGTACAATGCAATTGCAAAAGCAAACTGAAATCTTTCAGGTAGGTTAAATAAAAATAAACAACTGAGATAATGTGGTTGCATAAGTGTGCACACCCTTTTATAACTGGGGATGTGGCCATGTTCAGATTTAACTGATTACATTTAGACTCATGTTAAACTGGAGTCAGCACACACCTGTCACCAATTAAAGTGCCTCTGATCAACCTCAAATAAAGGTGAGCTGTTCTAGTCGGCTTTTCCTCACATTTTTGTAGCCACATCTTCCAGCACAAGCCATGGTCCGCAGAGAGCTTCCAAAGCATCAGAGGGATCTCATTATTCAAAGATATCAGTCAGGTGAAGGCTACAAAAGGATTTCCAAGGAATTAAATATACCATGGAACACAGTGAAGACCATCATCATCAAGTGGAGACACTATGGCACAACAGTGACATTACCAAGAACAGGACGTCCGCCCAAAGTTGATGATAAGATGAGAAGAAAACTAGTCAGGGAGGCTGCCAAGAGGCCGACAGCAACACTGAAGGAGCTGCAGGAATATCTGGCAAGTACTGGCTGTGTAGTACATGTGACAACCATCTCCCTTCTTCTTCATATGTCTGGACTATGGGGTAGGGTGGCAAGACGGAAGCCTTATCTTACAATGAAAAACATCCAAGCCCGACTTAATTTTGCAAAAAGACATCTGAACTCTCCCAAACGCATGTGGGAAAATGTGCTATGGTCTGATGAAACTAAGGTTGAACTTTTTGGACATAATTCCAAAAGGTATATTTGGTGCAAAAACAACACTGCTCATCAAAAAAATAACACCATACCTACAGTGAAGCACGGTGGTGGCAGCATCATGCTTTGGGGCTGTTTTTTTTCAACTGGAACTGGGGCCTTAGTCAGGGTGGAGGGAATTATGAACAGTTCCAAACACCAGTCAGTGTTGGCACAAAACCTTCGGCCTTCTGTTAGAAAGCTGAGGATGAAGAGGAACTTCATCTTTCAGCACGACAATGGCCCAAAGCACACATCTAAATCAACAAAAGAACGGTTTCACCGGAATAAGATGGAGGTTTTGGAATAGCCCAGCCAGAGTCCAGACCTGAATCCCATCGAACACCTGTGGGGTGATCTGAAGAGGGCTGTGCACAGGAGATGCCCTCGCAATCTATCAGATTTGGAGCGGTTTTGCAAAGAAGAGTGGGCAAATATTGCCACATCAAGATGTGCCACACTGATAGACTCCTACCCAAAAAGACTGAGTGCTGTAATAAAAGCCAAAGGTGCTGCAACAAAGTATTAGTTTAAGGGTGTGCATATTTATGCCACAAGGTAATTTGAAGTTTTTTATTTAATATTTTTCCCCTTTTAAAGTTTTCAGTTTGTTTTTCAATTGCATTGTACAGGTTATAGGTCACATTAAAGGTGGAAAAAGTAGTGAAATCATTTGTCTTGCTGTCATTATTTTACATGACAAAAACCTGGCATTTGAACAGGGGTGTGTAGAATTTTTATATCCACTGTAGATATATAGATAGATATGTATAATATAATCAATTATATTTGTCTCTATCAGCATTTAGAAAAAAAGAAAGCTCCTGTGAACTTTCTTTTTCCTACAAGTTAAGTACCTGTTCTCTTATGCAAGTGACACCTTACTCAATGTGCAAAGCTCTTCTTGTAACATATATCTCTATTAAGAATTAATGTAATTTAAAAATGGTCCCGTGCATAAATGTAGAAGTGTGCACACATAACACAGTGGCTGTGTAATTATTCACACAACAATTGGTGATAAAATATCAGATCCTCATATATTCTCTGTCAAACACACTACATTATGCACCTATTGTGCAATCATAAATCTATCCATGATACCATTTCTACACAAGTGTTCTGCTCCAGACTGAAATGGTATTGATTTGTCTTTTCTTTGCTCCTGTTTCCAGTGAATGGGAGACTCTGTAAGTAACCCCTGTGTGCTCCGATGCTGTGTCTGCATGTAACTGCATGTTTTTGTCACATGTTACATTTGCAGCTTGTTTTGGCTTTTGAATGTTAAGTTTGAGCCTCCGGATCATTAGATGAGCGGGCATGCTGTAGTTCTGGATGTTAAATTGTTAAAGCATGTTTTGTAGTTCACTGATTCTAGTGCTTTGATGCAGAAATCAGTCAAATGTGCGGAGGATGCACACAGCAGTGAAGCTCAATGAAGTTGTGAAAAAGAAATCGAAGGAGTCACAGCTGGTCCTGCTCAACATGCCGGGCCCTCCGAAGAACAAGAAAGGGGATGAGAACTGTATCCTTTAAACACAGATTCTATTGTATCTTAGACCACCATATGAACTATGTATATCTAAATCAGGAAAAATCCAGGAATTAACCGGGATTCCAGATGCCTACTTAAATTTGTCAAGTATGACACCTGAATGAAGCTGCAAGACATAAACTGTAATTAGGGCTGGGCAAAAAATCTATAAAAGTCATTAATCAAATTTTTAGTTCACATTGATTTATTTAGAAGAAAATGTATTTAATTTAGGCTACTCACTGCAGTCAAAGGGACCAAAGTTTTAGAAGTGACTTTGAAGTCAGACATCAGAGATGTCAAATTAAACATGACACTGCAAATCATGTATTTTGGCCCTACATCGGTTACATGTTTAATGCAGCCCCAGCACTGTTTATTTTATCTCATTTATAATGGAGATAGATTTTCTTTTAATCAGCAACTTTATTTTTAGGCTAAATCGCCCAGCCCTAACTTTAAACAAACCAGACATGACCAGGACTAAACCAGGACTCAAATGGATCCAAATGCGGACATAAGACAAACGCCTTGTAATCATTCGATAACTGAAATTAATTTCCGTGGATGAATATCATGAAAAATGTTGTCCTCAACCAGAGCTAAAGCAAACTGTAAACATTACAAATCAGACTACATCAGGACTAATATGTGGTCAAAATCAGTCAGAGCATGATTAAAAGAATTAGTTTCTCTGTAAAGATAAGTCTGCAAATCATTTCAACTTCTATGTTAAACATATTTTGCTTTGGTACTATTTTACCTTAATCAGATCCCTCAGATATGGAGTTTCTTGAGGTTCTTACAGAAGGCCTGGACAGGGTCTTGTTGGTGCGAGGAGGAGGTCGAGAGATCATCACCATCTACTCCTAGTGCCATAGTGCCATAGTGCCATAGTGCCATCCTGTGGATAGATACAATATTACACATTCTAATTGTGAACAAAAAAGTGATACTTGGTTTGGCTGAAGATACAAGTGCCATAATTAAGGAGGATGTCTTCATAATTTCAAAAGGAATTGAACAAAAGATGCATTTTAATATTGGTTCATTATACTTTGATGTATACAAGTATTATTTTATGCTAGTTCTTTTCAATAAGAAAGGTTAATTGAGAGGATGCTGTATTTATTTTAACACTACTGACCTAAAAACACTTTTATGTTCATTTTATGGTAAATGCCCAACAATAGCATGTTTTATTTGTACTGCATCTAATTCAGTACATCCTGTCTCTCTCTCTTTTAAGCAGTGATATGAAATAGTGCTGGCAACTGTTTTTTTAAGTTGTATATATGAGTAAATATCCTTTTAAAGATGGTTCAGCTGTATTTTATTTTAATGAATTAATATAAAAAACACCTTCAGTGATGGTGCTTTACAAATCACTATATCTACATTCATTTCTTCAAGATGTATATTTTGATATAACATTTGTTTAAACCTGCATATGGACTAAGTAGCCACTGTGGTTCACAGAGTTCATAGATAAAACGTTTGTTGCATTGCTGACCTCTTGTGGTTCAAATTCGTTATTAATTTTGGATCCACAAAAATACAATTGGTCCATAATTGTTATAATCAAATACCTCTTCTTTTGTGTGTGTGTGTGTTAGTACATTTATAAATTTCAATAGTAGACAGACACTCCCATATCATGAGCAAAAACATACTGGCACACTGCAGTTACAGTTAGTCTTGATTGATTCTGACGTAATTTCTCTGATTAGTGTCGGCTCAGTTCATTGTTATTTCCCTTCCTGTTCTTCTGACCTACTTTGCAATTAGTGCCATGTATTTCATCATTTTCAAGAATGCCTTTGTAGATAACACTATATGACCAAATACATTTTACATGAATCCAGTTTGTGAGAAATAATACTTAGGGTAGTAATGTTGTTACCATAACTTGTCAAAGCAAATTAAACTAATAATCATTGTTTTCCATTAGTGTTGTCATAAGATATCTTGGAAATACAATAAGATCTTGTGGAGATACTTGGCCCTGGATAAATGCCTTCCTGTCTCTCCCACAGAGCAGCGTGGTTGGGTCAGAACGCACCGAGGATACAATCACAGTGTGAGCTACACTCTGCAGTCTGCAGTCCCCCCTCGCTGCCCAGTCAAACACACAACATTTACTGCCACTTTACAGTTTCCTCCTATTGTAATCGAGACCTGCAGCCAAAACTAATACAAAAGACAAATTCCATGTGTTTGTACAAATTACAGAGGGAACTGAACAGAAGATTTATATGGCAGGAGATTGAGCAATGCTAAATGAGAACAACACCTACATGGCATATTCATTTTGGAGGTGTCTAATTTTATAAAAACAAATATATGATGATTAGTACCAGTCTTCTAGTTTAAGGGTTACATTGGAAAAGAATATCTCACAATGGTTCCTGTTCAACAGAGTAATATTTTTACTGTCTGTCCATTTGGTATTTGTAATTCTCTCCTTGGTCTCTATAACTTTACTGAAAATGTACCTTAGTTATATTCAACTACAGCAACTTTTCTATTTCTCTCATTCCGTGACAACAAAGTAAGGATTTTATTTATGTGCTTCACGTAATTATGATCCAAACTGTCAATCTGTTCTATTAATCACCTTTTTTTAGTTAATAATAATGCTCTTAATAATAATTAAGCTGCTATGTCTAGATTAAGCAAACTTGGACCAGAATCTCCCTTTGTTTTTTTTATCAGTAATGTTAATTGTTAATTGTTACCTTTGCTAGTGCTGCCACCAAGAGATTTTTTAAATCACAATTGTCTATTGTCGTCTGGATTATATTGTAACTGCTCATTTTGATCTACAAATGCTCCGATTATTATCTGAACAAAATCTGAAAGATGTGTCAGGAAGCACAGAGGATGCCGGTTGAGAAGAGGAAGAGAGAGTGAGGAAAAGGTCCACCCTTTCTTTTACTTAGAGTCATTATCATTCCTGGATCTAATGAACGGGTGTTAACATCACAACATGCACAATTTCACTGAGTCGTCTTTCGACCCTTCTGACCTCTGCAGGTTTTGGTTCTCCGGATTAGGAACGCCTGTTTGTGAAGTTGATTTGGAGGATTTTTGAGATATAGAATGAAAAGAAAAAGAAAAAAAATCTGTGTAGTATAATCACATATGAATAAAGATATTCCATAGTGTATTGAGTCCATGTCACTTCTCCCCCTTGTGGTGAAATGTTATACTTGCATACAACACATAATATGGATTACAGTGCATAGATTATTTTATGTTTATCCAACTTCTGTCAATGTTATGAGGAATTAAAAATATTGGTGTGTTTTGTAAGTAGTCTCTTCAATATCAAATGTGTTGAGTGAATGTATTTGCTTATATTGAATGGGTCTGTTTTCTATATTGAGTTGTTCCCTTGTCTTTTCTCTCATCTATTCTTGTTTGGTTGTACTTTAAGCCAAGGCAGTAAATCTGGTCCCGATTACACATCTGAGTTGACCAACTATATTGTGTAATTTTGCACTGGCAATAAAATTCCCCTTTAAGAAACCTAACTCTACTGAGCTCTTCTGCTGTCTGTGAGGGTGTAGAATAAACTGGGACAAGGTTAATTTTCCTGTCGGACAAATTGAAGATGTAGTCACTTGAGCAGTTAACAATTGATGGACAAATTATATGTTTTGGACATAAAAGAGCTCTTTGGAGATTACTCCCCCAGTGACAAAATGACTCAAATATGTGGCCTTATTTCATGTCTCAATATAGAAAGGTGCGAATTTACACAAGAAAGTGACCTGATGTTCTGCAAAAAAATGTGTAAATAATATATTACTAATTTGCAGATGTACATAGTAAGTATTACTATTATACTACCGTATTAATGTTATTTCTACATCTAATACTGTTTTATAGCTATTACCATTTACTATAAATTCTTCTCTACTGTTATAACAATTAGTCCATTATGACAAATAATGACATAGAAACATTCTGGTTTTGAGATGAAAGGTAAAATACATTTTAAAACTGTTAAATGAATTACTTGGATGTGTCCAGTTGCTTCTAGTTGATTTTGGTCTCAACTCTCATTCTGTATTAAATGATTTTTATCTAATCACCCCAAACAATTTGAAGATAAGTCATTTCCTTGTTTTATCATGTAAGCTAAATGGCAGTGTTTTATGTTTTCCAGTAGATGTATTTCCTCATGATCTTACCTCCACCTTCATTATTATACATGTATTTAAATTACCTTCAGGCAGCACCAAATTGGGAGAGAGGGTCCACTCAGGGCAGTGAGGGGAGGGGTGGCTTTTTTCCTTCAAGAGACTCATATTTCCCCAAACGTCGTGGGCCCAGAGTCACCCAGCTCCAAACTGAGGAGGTCTTTGTACTGGGACACAGGCACACATCTAGAGGGGAGAGAGAGCGAGTGAGAGAGACAGAGGGAGACAGAGAGAGAGAGAAGTTTAGTCTGACTTCAGGTCTGCACTGCCACGGTCCGCAATCCCATCATACACTCATGCACTTGGAGCTCAAATCTGGATTATAACTTCTCTTATTGGGAAAATGAACAACCAGGGGTAAGTAGAACCATGTATTTCATCTCTACTAGACACAGATTTTTATAATTCCACATCTAATATACTATACATCTTACTTTTATATACAGTGTTTGTTTATGAATGAAGTTTATTTAATGAAAGTTGTAAAATATTTAACTCTTTCTGTGTGTGATGTGCTACCCCTCAGGTGGTCCCACGCCCTGCACCTCGTCCTGCTGTGCTCACTGGGGACTGCCCTGCAGGTTATTGAAGGTTAGGCTCACACTGTTACTACTTTCTAATGTTTTTTAAAGTTCTGAAACGCTTAAAATGGACATGGTCACACTATGTTGACAATACAATAGGCAAAATTAAGTAAGTTAGGTAAATCATTTGATATATCCTTCTTGTGTGCTACTTTAGATGATGATGTATAAGCAAGGTCCCGTAAAATTTTACATATTAATGCAATGGTAAAAAGGTTCCAAAGGTAGTTTCAAAAGTAGTTTGAAATCCAAACTCCTGGATGAAAGAGAAAGTACACTGACATATTAAGTTAAGACAATGGTTTAATTCAACATTTGAGACATGCTAGTTCTCAGAGATGCCCCTATGCTGTATCATGTGAGGTACTGCAGCAGACTGATTTGATTTAAATGCTGAAACAGGTTGTCCTTACATGACAGATGCTACAAAGTTCAGCTCTCAATTTAGTTTTAATGGAGCAAAACTTTTGAACACAACACAAGGATCTGGCAGGATGTGTGGCATTACAGTCGGCTTATTTGAAATCACATCTCAGTGGTGAAGGATGAGCTATAGATTAGTCAATGCTAACATGACAATCTGTGCTGTGAATTGCACATCTAAACACATTTAGATGAGAAGACATTTAATATTGGGCTTTGCTTTGATTGTTTGTCAGAGTGCAAGAGAGATTTAATGATTTGTAGCCTCAAACAGATATAATTGAGCGCTTTCCAAATCTGAATCAACATTTGGTAAAGTGTCAAAAAATAGTTCCCGAGGACATCCACAGGTCACAGCTAACAGTGAACTACTCCTACCCATCAATTATCTATTTGAATCACAATAGACTGGCATGCCCTGAATCTCATTGGCCATGCCCTCCCATTAAGAAGGATAGGTCCTCCACACATTTCCATTTTCACACCTCTGCCGTGGTCAGACGCTTCCCACTGTGTTGCCTTTCTCATTCAGCTCTATGGGAGGGCAAGACAGTGGCGGGCATGTTTATTTAGTAACATGTCCTCCTTGTGTCTCGCCTTGTGTCTCTGTTATATGCTGTGTGGTTGTGGGTGTGTGTGAGAGATGGAGGCAGACTAGGCAAACGCTGCACCAGGGTGAGAAGTCCAATGTTTAGTTTGTATGCTAATGTCTGCACACGTTTCCTCTCCAATCTGCACTTGTTGTTTGGGTGCGATTGGCATTTGGGGATGGACAGCGGAGGTGATGAGGGTGTGGCTTTGAATTGTACCCAGGGTTGTTCTCGCAGCACTTTTTGTGTTGAGGAGAAGCTAAGTAATGGGAGTGAATGGGAGTAATTGACTGATTATGATAATGGTCACAATGCCAAATTTCCCTTGTGGATCAATAAAGTTTGTCTAAGTCTATGTATTGAGCATAAACACAGACAGTGAAATTGGAAATTACTTAATAGTGAAGGTACTCTATGTAAGATTTTTGATGGAGAGTTCACCCAGTTCATGTCTCAATAGGGATATTTTTTATTTTCCTGGAATGTTCCAAAGTATTGCATACAAAATATATTTTTTCCATATAGACACAAAGGAGATGCAACAAAGATAGTAAGTATGCATGTAAATTTAATTGAATAAATGCAAAATTTATTAAGGCCATGTTGTGGAACAAGCGATATCTCCATGGATATACAGTATCTACCAGAACAGTTACAGAGTGCACCTTTAAATATTATATACACAATTATTTGTTTATATGCAATGTTTCTCAGGTTGTATGCCATGTTTCTCAAAGTTGTGCTTTGATCATTTATAGCCATGTTTACTTAAACAACTTGAAACTAATCAAACATTTTGAAAGAATTTTTGGTACAGAGCAAAAACTACACAACATTTCACAAACCAATTGGCATCACTTTAACCAAATCCATTCTCACTCTCACCATAGTAACTTGCCTATCCAGTATTTTGGCATAGTTCATTCTAACTTTATCAACTTCCCCAGCACTGTTGCCATACATTGCATTTTTATCACTCCTTTATTTTACTTTTTCTTCTGAAGGACCAAGTTTATCTCATATACGGCACAACAATTTCTCCCCCACTATTTGATGAGAAAATACCAGTCTGCCCACCTTCCTGTTGTGGTTTTGATCACTCCCAAAAACTGTTGCTAAAAGGGACACCTCTTTATCTTAATATTTCCGTGCTCCAAACTTCACCCCGTCGTAAAAAACATACCTAATATTTCTGTCGCCCGGAACCTTCACTTTGTATTTGCTGTTGCATGAGTAGCTCTGAAAAGGTCCCATGTTTAGCCAATATAAAGGATTCTGAAGTGAGCTCAGTGGGTGTCTAGCTGGTTTTAGAGACACTGTCCTGTCTACTGTAACAGGGTCTAAATTGAAGGCAAAAGTAGCACTGCAAAACACATGAAAGTTGCTTTAAATATAAGTAAATGTTTGTGTCTTCAATATACCATGTAGAGAAGACAGTTGTACTTCATATACTTTCAATTTGGCAATAGAAAGTAGCACTAGTGGTCTCGTCTAGTGGTATCAGTGTAACAAATCTGAACTATACTGGAATAGCATGCATACTTCCATGATGTTTTTAAAAATAGAATGAAAACTGATTGTTCTGACAACTGATTGAAAGTTTTCTTTTTATACAGTGCACATTAAAAAATGTCGTGGGAGTAGCTAGAGAGAAAAGAGTGATAGAGTGATCTGCAGATTGCAACTATTCAACTGCAATTTCAGTTTGATTGCAATTATCCAATCAGCCCTAGTTTAATTCTTAAATAAATTGAACATCAAATCACTACACACACATGATTTACTGTAACTACTGTAGAATCCTTGTGCATGTAGGCTACCGGCACCTCTGTTTATGGCCAGAAACTCCAGTGGCATAATTCAAAATCAGTCACTTTAGGCATATTTGCTGGACTTTCCAATATAAAAACTGTGATTATGACTGCTGACTGCTCCATTGAGAGATGGTTGAAAATGCCCAAACCTTTAATGTTCTTTATATTACATTAAAGGATTGAGCACCCTGTCTCTGCAGCCACCATGTCCTGTCTGGACTGTGCCCATTGAATGATGCGCTGACTTTGATTTGAACAAAGTTAGGCACATTGAAGCAACTGTAAATAGGTGTCATAGACATTAATGCATAATGGATACCTCTATGGCATAGTAATAGGAAAAATGCCAGTCAGTGGAAATCTGAATACAAAAAAAGTGTTTCTTTTTGAGGGTTTTTAGACTTTTATTTGCAAGGTTTTCCATGACGTCACTGAGATCATGTTCTTCTCCCAACTGTAAACTCTAGCTGAGTTTATAATATGCAAAGAAAGGGACTAGTGTTTAGCAGCCATGGGAAATTCAAGTTATATGCAGAAAGCCTTGACCTGGTTTAAGAGGATCTATGAAACTGTCTGGGGTTCTGGCTTTTGGTGTTTGGGGCATCACTGCCATGGTAACTTGTTAAAAAGCTGAGTATGAATCCAAACTATTGTGTTGATCATCTGTGTGATATCAGTGAGATCATCTAACAAGGACACTTTGTTAGGTCAAAATACATGACTACAAACCCAGTTTTATTTATGGCAATATTGACTCTTTTGACCATTTTATGTCCTTTATGACTGTTATTTGAAAATATTATTAATTTCTTTTTAAGTTCTAGAAGAAATAATTCATTATGGTGTGCTATTATTGCGTTAACAGCTAAAATCAAATACAATTGTGTATTTCTGATGAGAGTAATAAGTGATTTATGTGGTGGCAATTAATAATGTAGTAAAAGGAATTAAGTCATTGTAGTAAACAGCAAAAAATTAAGCCTAGTAGTTATTTGTCTTATAGTTAAAATCACTGGGCAACTAAATGCATTGGTGTAATATCTGTAGGGAGCTGTAATAAAAATCCCACCTAAATCTATAACAGGCTTTGGCTACTTCTTCTTCCACTTCTAGTTACCCTATTACAGACATGGTACATTTAAAAGCCATATTTAAAGTGCATTTTTCTCTATTAGTTTTGCACAGTACTAGTGTTTGTTGTGTTGCCCAGTGGGATGATGGTCATCTGCCAAACCAACTGTAAATATGAGGTTACATTTTCCTGTCCCAGTTCACATCAAATGTCAAACACAATGCAACCCACTCGCACTAGACAAACTGGGATGACATCATAGGCCAGCACCACATCCCAGAACCTCAATCAACTGTTCACACTGACAACGCATGTATTCACACATCATTATATGCAAGATCATATGAGGAAATGGAGGAGCTTTTTACTGTGTCTCAGGGTCGTTCGTATTGGAGGAGGTTGTTTATTCACAGGACGACACTTGCAGCTGGGCAAACACCTCCAGTAAACCGCCTTTGCGCAGACTGCATTGACAAAGAGCACTGGGAAGAGAAATACTCAGAATTACATAATGTATATTCATACATTAGACACAAGGAAATGCATTTAAATGTGTTTTTATACTGTAAAGCACATTAGAAATGTTACAATGTACTATTTTCATGTTGTGATTATTGTGAGAAGAAGCATTGCGCTTTTTAGATTATTCAAGATTATTGAAACCATTAGTAACAGTGAAATTCTTAATATTTATTCACTTTTGCTATTGCACTTCATTTCTTTATTATGTAATCAGCTTCATGAAAGCAAACATAAACAAACAAAATAATCATTTGGGAAGAATACATTGAGAAAGACCTATTTTGGCTTATAACATTTTCAGAGCTATTTATTTTTTGTCCACATTGTGACCTGAATAATCATAATTATTGACCATTGGAATAATCTTGTCTTGACATTCCTTTGCTTTTGATGTATGTTACTGTGGTCCACTTGTTGAATCACTGTGCAAGACCTTTGGGAGAATTTTATTACCATAATTTTCAAAGTAAAAAATGTTTAGTAATAAACTGACGCCAATTAAAAAAAAGGTTAAAAGTAATGATCTATAATGGTGTGTCTGATTTCTCTGGTCTGAAGAGGGAATTTAGGTGCAGGATTGGCCCTGAGATTGGGACTAGGCCCAGGGACACTTGATGTAATGGAAACTGTCCCACTGTGCAGATGTCCACCTCTGACCTCCCTCAGCTCCACACAATATCCTCTTTTATCTGAACTGTGTGTCAGTCAGTCACTGAGATGTGTGTGCGTTTAGAGGCAGGAGTTCAACTGTAACGTTCAGATGGTTGTTGTCGAAATAACCTGAAACTCTATTGATCTCACTGTGGAGAAATTCTGATGGTAATTTAGCATGCAGCTTTTTCAGTTCTGATACAGACATTGATATGTTGGATTTAAGTATTTGCAGATACCTGTTATGAAACAATATCAATGTAGAGACTGGTAATGACCTTGATTTCCTTGAAGTAACCACATATCAAGTTTAGACATTATGAAATATTATTTAACAAATTACATCACTTTATAGAACCTAATAGGGACAGAACTAATATTTTTATACCTGACCCAGGTATAACTGAATTGGGTTAAAATTATATACTATGGTTATTGTTGTATCCCTAATTGTAAAAAGATGTGTGTGTAACATCAAGATAAGGATGGTAAGAGAATAGTATCTTTTAACACTACCATGAGCCTTACATACATGATGCATCTTGTTTGGAAATACATATTAATGCATGATGTGAATATGAAACAGTGTGTACCAGTAAAGGATTTTCATTTGGTCAGGACAGTGTTAATGAATATACACAAGTCACGTAAAACAGTGCTTTAAAGTAAGGAATCTTGCTTATAAATTTCTCCATTTCTAATTAAGTCATTTGCATTTTTACAGTGATAATCATGCTTAGTATGTTTGCCTAATCCAATGCATGTTTCTATCTAGAATCTTCGTGAGGTCATTTTGAGTTAAGGACAGGAGGACATTCAGTACTCACGTTTAGAAGTGGACAGTGGCTCTTAAGACGGGGAAATGATTTAAGTGAAGTGGACTGATAAACTGAATTTTGACCACACCACATTCTTGATTATGGCCACTTAGCTGTGTGTTGGTCCGGAGCTAAGTAAACATCAGACCCATGACTTCTCAATTGGAAGTCAACCACCATCATTATCCGAAACTACCTTAATATCAGGGATAAAGTTAACATGAGTTGCATCTAGTTCAAGGGTCTTACAGAGTGATCAGTGGAGTATCAGAACCATTTTTTCTTCTTATAATATACATGACAACATTTCTCACTATAGGTAATCTACTGTTTCTCAGTAAATCATACTGTATCTAAATGCCTCAATATTTTTGGCTTTGGTGGCAATGTTGCTAAAGGTGCACTTTGTGTAACTTGTGATGGAGGGTATAGAACAATCTTATGTCCATGGAGCCATGCCTAAAATTTTCCACACTATGGCATTTAACTTATCTATCTCCATAGAGATAAGCAATTGGCTCCATCAGGTTACACATACGACATACAGATCAAATATGGTTGGAGAGGCGACCCCGCTCACTATAAGAATGCACATTTAAATTGATATTTAAATGCCATAATATGTTTATTCCAAACTGAAAAATTACACAGTGTACCTTAAAGGTCCTATATTACACAAAATTTACTCTTGACTGAGCTTTTAGTCATGTTATAATGTTGTTACCTCACTAAAAACATACTTGGAGTTGTGTTTTCTTTCATTCACACATGTTTGAGTTACCATTTATCAGTCTATCTACATTTCCAAAGCTCAAAATGCTCCATTCCACCTTCCGATGACATGTAGTGGTAGTTTTCAAGTTAATCACAAGGAGGAAGGAGTTTTTTGTTTGATAGAAGAACTAAATATGCGGAATTTTTGTGCTAAACATAGGTGCATGAAACAAAACACAACTTCATGTATATTTTTGTTGAGGAAACAACATTATAACATAAATCAGAAAATATGGACCCTTTAAATGTAAGGCCAGCCCAAGTAAAGGTAATCTCCTTTTGGCTAATCCTTGCCTGAGGTCATTCACTTGTGATAACCTCTAAGGCCACTAATTGGGCCCCTTTGCTTTTTCCCCTAATATCTTCTTTTGACTTTTTCAAGAAGCAGATTGTCACCCATTGTAATGTAGTCCTAATACCTAGGTTTTGGTCACACTCCCTAGCTTTTACCATGACAACATGGCCCATTTAAACACACTCAAGGTAACTGGATCTACCTGTGACCCATTTGTGCCTGTGTCCACTCAACATAGTTTTAGGGATTCCAGACATTCCTTATCTATCGCCATACTTTAAAGGTTGATACAAACGTTTGATTTAAATGACTTAATTCTCCAATAAAAGCAATTTGTCCAATGTATAGATGTGACTGTAGTCAAAAAAGCATACATGTAAATTTCTAGGGGGTGGTTTTTTGAACTGACGATTAATGAAGTTGATTTCTAGAGGAAATTAAACTAGCCTCTGTCACATGCACTTAGCCACATCCTTTAAATGAATCATGTAAAGGTCAGTGACTACACACAAGATCACGTTTGAACCTTAAATCTACCTATATGAACTTAAACATGCACTGACCCAAATGACTGGATGCCTTCACTAACTTTTAAAAGTTGCTCAACAGCATTTCCTGAGTGAACATGGCCTAGAAATATGAAATAAAAACACATTTTGGAGCAGGGGGAAGACGAGTATGTGTAAAGGACAGGGGGAGGTGCATACATCCACTACTCACCAACACTGACTTCATTGATGAGTTGGCCCTTGAGGCTTTTGCTGCTGTTTGGACTTCACCTGAGATGAGAACAGCTCTGCTCTGTTGACCCCTGCAGCCCGCCCACCATGTTTAAGGGACAGATCAGAAGATATGCCACTCACCATCACTGTGGGAAAGGAAAGTCCACACTGTACTATCAAAGGTCTACAGGTATCAGATACATTTGTTCTAAGTGGCCGAATATTAGTTTTAGTAAGCAATAGTGGCAAAACAGTTGGATAGTGTTTTGTCACAGGTTGTTTTGTTACAACTTTGGAAATAGAATTCGTTTTTTTGTAATGTTTATGTTAGTAGTTATTTAATGGAGTACATGAGGATTGAAGATATAATAATACTTTCACTTTTGTACAAATTTGGTCTTTACTACCCAGAACTCCAATCATTATGCTGAATCACAAAACATATTTTCTCTCTAAAAGACTGGGAAAGAAAATATTATTTTGCCTTCCAAATGTTTGATATAACAAGGTTAGTAGTTTGCATTGCTGAATAATTGTGTTCCTGTTTGGTTTGGCACAAATGTGCTGGTCAGTGAGCCAACCCTCTTTCGCTCTAATTAGCAAACAGAACCAGTGTGTATGAAGATATTTTTTGTGCTGAAGCATTCAAATTATTTTTAAAGTCATATGAAGCAATTTTTAGATGGACTGTTCATATACACAAGGCATAATAATGAACGTGTCATCTTTTACACTAGCCTATTATGTCACACGCAATATCTTTACTCACCACTAAGTGGAGCCAGAGTAGCAATGTTTTCGATCGACTTCATTAGAGACATCCTACTGTCTAGAGAGGAGACTCGCGGAGTAGAATGAAGACCCTAAAAAAAAAAAAAAAGAACGATCTAATACATTATGTAACATTTTCTCTGTATAATAAGTCAGTAATTCAAGTCTATTTTTTCAGGTTACAATGATGTAAATAAGAAAACAAAAATGTACAGGAAATATATCTTAGATAAGAGAACATTCATTCCACAAAAGGAAAAATTCAGACTCAGATTTCATGTGCTTATTATGTGGGTAAATACATTTGCAGTATCTACATACTTAATGGCAATGACAGTAAACCAATTAAGAGTATGGCAGGGCGGCTGGTAGGTAGAGCGGGAAGTGAGAGAGGTGAAGGGTGAAGGGGTTACTCTTCCTGGAATCCAGAGGCCCGCGTGGGGTTCATCCTATGGTTTGTTGTCTGCTAACAGTATCACTGATGATGCTATTATAACAATTCAGCAGCAGTAAAATCTGTAAAGCAATGGTGGCAACATGTGTTAAAACCGCATCTCACAAGAGCAAATTAATTCCGAATAACTTATCTTCAAGATGTAACCTATTTGTAACAATGCAGGTAGCCAAACCTTGGAACATGTTTTTATCTAGTAGTGGTGCCAGGTAATCTGTTGGGCCATGAATGAGACAAAGATTGAGAGAAAAGGGGGGTGAAAGGTGAGATCCAAGTGTATTGTCTAATAGACTTGTTTATAGTCTAAATATATATTTCATTGTTTTAAACCCTAATAGCACCGTGTAACTAACCACACTCGCATCAGCCTATAAGGCCCATCTGTGTTTAAACTTTAAGACCTGTCCATTTCCTAATCACCACAGACATAGGGGACCCCAGCACATCAGCATTAATCAGACCAAGTGAAGGCTCATTGTTTTCTCAGAGTATGGAGCTACAGTAGGCCACATAGCAGACATACCTGCACTGCTGATGTTGCGTGTGTCTGACATGCTACATCTCACTTGGGTGGAGGCATTAAAGCTGCCCCCCCCATGTGTCTCTTCCTGGACCCCCGAGCTTCTCACCCTGACCTGTCCCACAACCACTGATCCCTGGTTAATCCATCACTAATCATGTTCCCTCAGGGTACTTCCCTCTCCCAAAATCCTAAACCTATCATCTGCTCCATTAGTTTACCTTGTCTTAGACTCTTCCCTTGATGTGTAATTGGACCATCTGAATTAGGACATCTAGGCCAGACTTGCACACCAGACTTATAGTACATAAATATATACTCAATAAATATAACCTAATTATAAACTACCCATCAAAATATATACAGTATGATATGCTTGAAATTGCTGTCCATTTTACAGCTTTAATGGACAAATTGCAAACATGCTACATAGGTCTCCAGGAAGAACAGTTGATAGACAAGGTCAGTTAAATACAATCAATCAATGAACCTGTCCAGGGACTAAAGGTGGAAATTAGCACTGATGCTACAACCTGGTACAATGCATCTCTCCTGTTAAGGTTAATGCAAAAATTGTGCGCTGTCCCTGTCTCATTAAATAAATAAATAAATACATAAATTCCAAGCCAAGAGTTTGCGTTAGCATTTTGCTTAATTTGATGACATTATAAACTTCTATATGGACAGACACTAAACTACACAACATTCAAATGACATAAAATGACCACAGTACCACGATGTGCCGTACACGTAAATACCTCTGAATTTACACGGATCCTGCGAGCGCCACAAGGCCGCCGCGTGCTCACCTCACGCATGCGCTTTAGCATACAGAGCAGCAGTTTGACTACAAATTGTAAGTACACTTGATTGTTAAATAGCCAATGCTTGAAAAATGCTAATGCTAACAGCAAAAAAGGATCATAGGTCTGTAAACTTCAGGATGCTGCCTATTATCATTACGTGATCTAAATAAATAGACCTAATCACCTTTTGTACATAAAGTGAAATAGCCAAAATGTTAATGATAATAATTATTTAAAACTTCCCCAAAGCACCTGTTCTAGCCATCTCTATTATAAACTCTTTTATCATTTGTGTAAGCCGCCCCTTGGCCCATGTAAATAAAACTCCCACCACACTGACCCGTCTTTAGCCGCACTGCAGCCCTTATCCTGGCCCTCACCAAACATTTAGTCAGGCACAATGCAACAGAACAGGCTGCTCTTTGTCATAAGGGGCCTCTCTCAGTTGCCCGTGTACTGTCAACTCCAAGAGAACATCCGCCCTTTATAAATCACTTTATAAATACCTCATTCAGTCCAGTGAATTGGCAATTATAGACTCTGTTCATTCTGTAGCTATTTAATGATAAATTAGGCTAATTAATTCAGTTTTCTCAAAAAATTATTCAAAACTATATAAACCACTGTCTTTTAGCCAACAGGTTGTAAAGTTCGCTCAATATGGTATGATCACTGTGATAGATGTTGAGCTGCATAAACAAGGCCTGCTGTATTTGATGTACTGTGATGGCTTATTATATTTATTTTAACAACACTGCTGCATATATGTGTCCACAGACATAGAAGTGGGTCGGCCTCATGGTACATAGTAGGAGGTGTGAGAAGAGGAAGACAAGGGAGGAGTGGTGAATGGCCTCTAATCTGCCGTCTGAGGCTAAAGAGGGAGAGAAAATCAAGTGTGCTGTGGCCAGAGGGGGAGTCGGTAATTACACATGGGCAGAGTAGGGAATGAGATGGCAAGCAGCTACCAACGCCAAATGGGGAAAGGGACAATAAAGCTATAGGGATCGTATAGAAAAACTCAAGGAGTTGGAGAATCCTGGCAGCTATTTATGCAGAGATTTTGACTTTTTGAGAACTTTGGAGAACCTGGACGCATCCTGAGCTGCTAATGCTAACTTTTAGTTGTCTAGATTTTTGCATAATAAGGAGCATTTTGTGTTAGGATATGGCAGCTCTCAGCTTTTTCTTTGCTGTCTTCTTCATACTCTGTTCACCGGTACAAACCCAATGGTGGACCTTCATTTGGGCCAACCCTAAAGCCAAGTCTACCACCTCTCCTCCTTCCACTTCCACTCTCTCTCCATCCAACAGCAGCCTGGATGACCCAAAGGAGACTACTATTTGGGGTGTAGAGGAGCAGGTGACTGGGGGAGCAGTGTGGAGCAGCATGCAAACAGAGAGCCCGACCATCCTTACAGTGTCAGAGGCTGAGCAGAGCACGACTCAGTCCTGGCTCTCACCTCCAGAGGGCAATGGAAGCAGCAAGTCTAAAAACACTTACAAACCACTAAAGCACTGGAAAAGTGGTGAGTCATAGTGCACTGCAGTATCATTGTGGTATAGAGTAGAGGTGCTCAGTTATAGAAAAAATAATAATCACAGTTATTTAAAGCATAATTGAAATCACAATTATTGAAACAAATGACTTAGAGATAAGGTACCATTGCGCCTAAAATGAAATGAAAGTAGGTGATGTATCTTACAGACACAGACTGTAAATGTACTTTACAAGTATAAAGGTACAGGCATTGGTGCACATAGTTATTAATGTTACTGTTTTTGCTAATGATAAGAGCAGTAATCATAATTGTAACTGAAATATTTGCACATCCCTAGTATGTAGGCTACTGATCCACTCCTGGCTGGTTTCAATTTTTTTTTTTTTACATTTGTGTCTTGATTTATCTTACTTATTAAGACACTGTAGGTTTGATTCAGTCCTGCTTATGTTCTATCCCATGTGCTAAGAGACACACACGTTTTGGAGAATGAGCATAATTTATTTTGATTATTTATTACATCATTATTAAACCAGAAAAAGTTGACCTGATTAGGAGGTCATCTGTATGCTATTCTGTGGCTCTTATGAGAATATGGAAGAGAATGGTTGAAAGGTTTTCTGACTATAATTGTGAGTGCTGCCAGAGGTCTGTATTTATAGGAAAAGCAGGTTTTACTTGTCCCTAACAGCCAAGATCCCAAATTAGTGAAGGTTGACGATCTAGACAGGTCCACCACAATGATAAATTTGTCAGCGGTTGTCTTCCATTATCCAACTGTTCTTCACTATCTCAAGTGTAACTCTGTGATGCACAGGCATATCTCTGCAAAGAAGAGTACAGTGATTGGCTATTTCTGTTCCTGCTGGTGGTATGCAGCGCAGATGTTGCCAGATGTTCTCTCCACTAAATCCAATTGGAACAAAGCCGGTTAGCAGTAATACATTGTGCAGCATGCTGGGCTAGAACTAGGTTTAATACACTTCTCAACACAGGAGTATGCTATTGTATATACTCATACTATAAGTCTCCACATGCTGATCAGGCAACATGACTGGTATTAAGTTTAGGAGTAGGAGTGTAAAGTTATTAAATGCTGGCACTTTTTCAAACTTTCTTACAGTGATGGCTAAAAACCTATGGTTAGAAGTTTGTTTTTTTGTTTGTTTTTTCACAAAAGCCATCACCTAGTAAATTAATTAAGAAGTGATGACTTTGCACTTTTACCTTTATCCGTGGACCATAATCGCGCCGGCAGAAACTTCCTTTGCACTGTTTTATTCACACAGCTGCATGTTTTTTCCTGATCATAGCTAATTACAGACGGGGACCAAACCAGAAGAACCCTCGAAACTTTTGTGCAACACACACTTTTATTGCCACAGATTATTTACGTCATACTTGTTTGATCATAGGAAATGCTATATCCGAACTTTTTACCACCACAGTTAAATATAGTTATCTTCAACGATCTCAACATGATGCTACAAATCAACAAACAAAATTTCACTTTTGCTTTGTGCTCCTCCTAAATCCTTATCACAAACTATTAAACAACTGAAATGGGACTTTTTTTTTATCTGTTAATTGTTTAAAAACGTGTATGGTCTATTATGCTGCTTTATTTTCTTGAGGATTCACAGATGTTACTGTAGGGGAGAATTGTTGTTTTATCTATTTACATACGATACTTTTTTTTTGCTTTGTTTTGTTTTCATGGCTAATTATTTTATTGTCTAGAGAACATGGTTGCTGTCTGCATAAAAACTGAACACTCCTTGTGTCATGGCCTGTGTCTGTTATGAGGGATTATATCCATGTGGACCAGTGCACTCAAGTGTAGCCGGCTCCAAATCTATTCAATTAGGATCATGACAGGTGGATTCACTAGCATCACTGTCGTAATGACCGGACTATAGGGGTTTCTATAAGCGCTGTTTGTTTGTTTTTTCCCTGATGCATTTCATGCGAGGCTAATTGAGGATGAGAAGAAATATTTCTTCTGAAATAGTTTACTAAAGTTAAAACTAATACATGAAGTATATCAGCTACAATTTCCACACTTCACTGAATGCTGTTTTGCTCAATTTAAATTGGCATACAGCAACTCAAACATAAATAGCAGTCTCACATGGCCTACTGATTAAAGACTTTACATAGATTTAAGAATATTGTAATATAATATAATTTACATTTACTTCCGCCTTTCTTCTGTAAATTTTAGCGAATAAACAGATTTTAAAATTCTTTTTTTTCTCCCTCTCTACATCAGAACGAGGCTCTGGGGGACACTTGGACCTGACTGAGTTGATAGGGGTCCCTCTTCCTCCCTCTGTTTCCTTTGCTCCTGGTTTTGAAGGTTTCCCAGCGTACAACTTTGGGCCTGAAGCCAACATCGGGCGGCTCACCAAGACTTTCATCCCTGGCCCATTCTACAGGGACTTCGCCATCATTGTCACGGTAATTTTAAACTATCACTCATAAAACTTTCTAATATCAAAATTTAAAAAAAAATTTATAAATCCATTAGATATAAGTTTTTATTTTTTATTTTATAGTCTATTGAATTTTTGTGGGGTACATGAATTACAATGGCCTAATTTTAGCACATTTCTGGGGGACTGCAAAATTGTTTTCATTAAGAGAAGAAAGGAAATGAAAAGGAAATATAACTTTTAGTAATTTCACCCATGTATAATAAATAGATTAGTCTATTGCTATGAGTAAACCAGAAATGTTCTGTTGTTTATTGCACTCTGCTGCCATCTCGTGGTTAACTGGAATACTGCAACACTAGACACACTTGTCATTTTACTCAGATTCGACCAACGACCTTGAGAGGAGGTGTGCTGTTTGCCATCACAGATGCCCATCAGAAGGTGGTGGAGCTGGGGCTGGCCCTCACTCCAGTGCGTGAGGGCCTCCAGAGCATCCTGTTGTACTACACGGACAGAGAACACGCTGCTCACAGCCACAAAGCAGCTGCTTTCACTGTACAGGACATGACAGACCAGTGGACGCGATTTACAGTGAGCAAACAAAATATTAGATAAAAAATATATGAAATATGAATCCAGTAAATGAATAACTAAAACTATGTGATGTGGCTTGAAGTTGGTTGTGGAGCATGAAGAGGTGCGTCTCTACATGGACTGTGGTGAAGCAGAGAGGACCACCTTCCAGCGCAGACCAGACAGACTCACATTTTCACATAATTCAGGCATTTTTGTGGGCAATGCAGGAAGCACTGGCCTTGACAAGTTTGTGGTAAGCCATTGCCAAATAACCTAAATTGTTTTTTACAAAAGAATGATTGAATCGATTCAAAGCAGCCAAATTAGCTTCATCAAATAAAGTGGCATTCATAAAAGATTTTTCATACAGTCTTTCTGGTCTTAACTCTTGATCAGGGTTTAGTAGCATGTGAGTCGCTACAAGTTGATCAATTAAATTTGAATGCTTGTGTATTATGGATTGGACAGTAAGGGACCTCTACATACATTTTTTTCTTTAGTTTTTGTTTATGCATTAGAAATTATTGTTTTCCATTTTCTCCCAGGGGTCTATTCAGCAGCTCGTGATAAGAGACGACCCTAGAGCTGCGGAGGAGCAGTGTGAAGATGATGATCCTTATGTATGTATTTCCTATCCAAACATGGAGTTCCAAACATAAGATCAATAGCACTACTTGTGGTCAATAAAATTATACATTAAATGAGTCTGCTTGTGTGTAGTTTAATGTTGTGTTTTATTTTCCAAAGGTTCTGAAACATAGGATAAATTTGAAATGCCTTCTAATAATCTCACATTATTATTATTTGACTCAAGGCCTCAGGGTTCTCCAGTGGTGATGATTCTTTGGATGATAGGGAGACAGAGGAGGAGGTAAAGAAGAACTCACAGAGAAGGAAACCCACCTCAGCACAGGTAGGCCCAAGAACCATATCTCCTCCTTATATTGAAACTATTACATTTGAAATATTGATGTTGCCTCACTATTGCATTGATGGAGTGGGTTAAGTTTGCGTTTGAGTGTACATGCTATTGTGTCTCTGGATACAAATTGTTGTATGTAGCTGGTTCAGTTTTGTTGGCAAAAAGAATACAGCTACCAGTTCATACAGCTTTGTATTGCATATTAGAGATTTGTTGTTAGCCCCGTTTGATGCTCAACCCTGTGTTGTTCTCCAGACAGACCCAAACATTCCCATCTTCAAGCATTTCTAGGCCTTTCATCCTCCTTCTGTGAGGAAGTCAGCCTGACCTCACATCTCGTAATCATCAGGGTCTTTGGAACTTCAAAAGAAATTTGCCTCCATAAACAAAATAAATGTTCCCAGATATGGAGAAGTCAAGGTCACATTTCTGTCCAGTTTGTGAGATTTTAATTTTGCAAAGACTTAGGCCATTTAAGATGATGTATATTTAAGTAAGATACTTATCCTTCAGTGTATTACAAACAGGTGCTGGACTGTCCTTAACAATGTTAAATGAGTCTAAAACTGATAACATAACAGGCACTTGTGTTTTCAAATACAAGTTTACAGCAAATAGCTGCTGTTGCTAGTGATGGTAATCTACATTGTCTATAAGACCTTTTTAACAGATTTCATTCTGTCTTAAACAGGAGGATAGTGTTCCAGTGAGTGCCCCACCCACCGAGGCCCCAGAGACTGAACTAGATGGATACTCTGGTCAGCTGACTCCCACTGAGAGCACCAAACATCTGAGAGGTGATTCCTTCTAAATCATGCAATATTAACCAAATATGTCACATTGTAAGTTGTTATGTCATATGACTTTTGTTGTTATTGGATAAACTTCATATTGTGCTTTGTCTTTTGCAGATTCTCATAGAATTAAAGAGGCCGAAGAGGGAGGCCACAGACTGAAAGGAGAGAGGGGGGAGCCAGGGCCCCGGGGGCTGCCCGGTCCTCCTGGTCCCCCTGGGTCCTCTTTAGCTCCAGGAAAAGGCCAACCAGGACCCCGTGGCCCTCAAGGACCCACAGGGGCCCCAGGACTACCAGGGTTTCCTGGGAGAGATGGCGAGCAGGTGCTGTATGCAAAGATTTGAGGAGAAACAGGTTGCTGAGAGTTTAATAATGTTTTTCTTTTATGTCATCACTCATGTTTCAGGGAACCAAAGGAGAAAAGGGAGATCAAGTATGTTTTTCTTACAAATTGTTTGTGTTGTTGATTTCTTTATGAAATTAAATAAATAAAATTTCACTTCAGGGTCAGAGAGGGACTCAGGGAACAATAGGCTTACCCGGAGAAACTGGAGCCAAAGGAGCGAAGGTGTGTCTTTCATGCAAATAATGTAACACACTTGCTTAGTACAGTACTATATAGTACCCTGTATGACATCTTTTATATACTATACTTTAGGGAGATCCAGGACTGGGTTTACCTGGGCCACCTGGCCTCCCAGGGCCACCTGGACCGCCCAGATCACACAGTGTACCAGTATGTATCATTAAACAGTATGCACTAAAAATGAGATCGTTGGATTTGAGGGTCACAGTGTTTGTATTGTAGTATGGAAATGATGCACTGGGTTCTGGATTTGGAGACCTCGACATGGACACTGAAGTCATCAGGGTATGTTGTTCACTTCATCTCATCTTCAATGGAAGCTTGTAGTGATGTTAAATAAATGTTTTTTTCTTATAGGGACCTCCTGGCCCACCAGGACCACCGGGCCCTCCTGGCCCTCCTGCACCCCACACACTTCCTAATATAGAGGGACTCTCCCCTGGACCTCCAGGGGCCCCTGGAAAAGATGGTTTACAAGGAAGACCTGGAATACCAGTACGTTTCTCTGATAGAAAAGACAATGCAGCCCATTTTCACTGAAATCTTTAATATTAAATCATTAGAACTGTGTTTTCTCAGCCTCAGTTGTCTCAGTGTGTATCTCAACTCTCCACTCTATTGCAGATTGTGGAGGATTGGTTTAGTGGCTCTGGCTCCGGAGAGTCAGGCCAGAGCTCAGGGCTGGCTCCTGGACTGGACTCAGACCTGGGATCTGGGTCCAGTTCTGGGTTCAGCTCTGAACCCTCTTTTGCCTTGAGTTCTGAGTTTGACTTTGGGTCCACTTCAGGTTCAGGCGAGGTATATTGCCCTGGTTTGCTGTTGTCAGCAAACACAAAAGGCAGGTTACACTCAAAACTAGCATTGAGGCAGTATCATAATTTTTATGAGGACATAAAACATTTTGCCTTCATGCTCAGCTTTGGGCTGTATATCCGTGGCTATGTTGTTTCACTGGCTGCCATTTTCTCCTTCTACCTGTGCTGCTGATGTACTTGATCTGCTTGCATTATTCAGTGTTACTTTCAGTTCATGTTTGGTCCAACTTATTTTAATTATGTTTTTTTTTTTTTTTAATGAAGAGGCGAGGCTGAACTGAAAATATACCTTGCTTATAACAGTTGTATAACAACTATTTTAAGCTTAAATGCAACATGGCCAAGGAAATTATCTGCCTTTTTAGAAAATATAAAATTTGTTATTTATATGGTCTGCTGAATCAGAATCAAAGCTTGAAGGATCACTGATGAAAATTATACAGTGACCCTTGAAACTTTGCATTTTGGAATGAGGCTTATACTAATGCTTGGTCATGCACACAGCAATGATTTATGTGGGTTTTATGTAGATTGATTTGTTTGTTTTTCCCAGGGAACAGCAGGAAAAGACGGTGCTCCGGGTGTGCCAGGACAAAAGGGACAGAAAGTAATTTCACCATACCTCCAATAACACATAAAACATTAGTATTGACATAGCCTCACTGTGAAAACATCACCTTTGATAACCATATATCTTAAACTGTTAGTTCTGTGTGACCAATACTTATTCTTATACGGTTATTCTTAGGGTGACCAAGGATTGACCGGCTTACCTGGACCAAAGGTAAACATGAATACATTTTAAAAAGCACTTAAAAAGCAATTGGGTGCTTTCATGTTGTTTATGAATGTACTGTATTTCTCCTGTTTTGCAGGGTGAATGTGGGTCAATAGGCAGCACTGGCGCCAAAGGACTTGAAGGTCCTAGAGGTCCCCCTGGACAGAGGGGACCAGTGGGCCCCCCAGGGCCACCAGGGCCTCCAGGACCACCAGGATCTAAGTACTTTGTAGAGGTAACTCTGGATCTAGTCAGTCAAGTAGTTTAATATGGCATACAATGCTATAATGTAAAGTCATCCATTCATATGTTTCAGGATATGGAGGGCTCAGGAAAGAGTGATATGCTGATTAGTGCTGGATTCAGAGGACCTCAGGTCAGTAAAGAAACCCTGTTTCTTACCACAAATTTGAATATGACAATTTTCATGACAATGAAAATGAATATGACAGTATTTTTTTTTATTTTTATTCAGGGTTCTCCAGGTCTACCTGGTCCCAGAGGGCCAAAGGTATGAAAAGCTATAAGCTGTATTTTAGCTACTGTTGTTAGATTGACATCATCATCATCATCATCTTACATATGTCTTGCACAATGATGCTTAGAGCTTAAAAAAGTAGAAATGACTCCTTTGTTATAAAGAAACTGTTTTATTGACAGGGGGAGGATGGAGCCCCAGGTGCCCCAGGACTCTCAGTAAAGGTTTGGTGATGTTCTGTTCGTCTAAATAAATACATTTTTAAGAATTTATTTAATTTGATAAAAAAAAAACTATTTAAACCTTAAACCAATAAAATATCCATGTTATATGTCTCAGGGAGAGGCAGGAGACACAGGTCCACCCGGTATTCAAGGTCTGGCTGGACTACCCGGGGCGAGGGTAAGATGTCCAACTGATCCTTTGTTTTATTAATAAGTTTTGTCATCTAACAACCTGAATGTTTACAAACATTTACAGGGGGCTAAAGGAGAAAAGGGCAGCCCAGGACTAAAGGTAAAAGTAATTGTATCTTACTGGGCAATATAAATTACAGATTAATGCTCAAACTATGCACTTTAACTCCTTTGTTCCCTCAGGGAGAGCCCGGCAATGATGGACTCAGTATCACAGGACCTCCCGGACCTCCCGGGCCTCCTGGGCCAGTTATAAATATGGAAGAGGTAAGTGCATGAAATTTAGCAGGCAATTATATATGTATAATTACAGTTATGAGCCAAAGTGATTAACAGCGACTCTTTCTGCATCTACAGTTTCTCTTCAATTTTACAGATGGGCTGTATAACTTCACTGTGATCAAAGGACCACCTGGACCTGTGGTACGTTCAGACATGGGGTAGAAGCATCATAGATACTAGGACACTATACATCATGACACTAGTTTCTTGCTTCTGTACGCTAATAACTTGACTTTGCCTTGCCCCACTATCTCAACAGGGACCAGAGGGTTTGCCTGGCAGAGCTGGATTTCCTGTAAGTGTGTTATGTATTGAGATTCATTGTCTGTATAGTTCTCTATTGTATTAACATATTCAATGTCAGATCAAATGCCCCTATAAGCTTATACTTAATATTGTACTATTATTTTTCAGGGACCTCGGGGACCAAAGGGAGACATGGGCAATCAAGGAGTTCAGGGTTTACCAGGGCTTAAGGGAGAGAAAGGGGAGCCAGGAGTAACAATCGCTGCTGATGGATCTGTCATTTCATCTCCAAGAGGTCCTATTGGGCCTAAGGGAGTGAAGGCAAGATACTTCATTTGATTTGCTCAATACTACATTTCATCATTGGATAAAAAACAAATCAGAACTTACTGGTGTACTGTTTTGTAATGGTGCAGGGTGATCGTGGCTTGCCAGGCCCCACAGGACTTATGGTGGGTCCATACTTCATTCATTGAAGCATTCACAACATATACTTATTTGTTTATGTATATTTTTTAAACTATGTTTGTGACATATATTCAGGGACCAATCGGACCACCGGGACAAAAAGGAGAGTATGGATTCCCTGGTCGTTCAGTGAGTACCTGTAGCTCATCAGATTGTTTCTGTTTGGAAATCTTGCTCTTAATGATGCTCAATGATACTTCTGGCATTGCCTTTGATTAGCAAATATCAGGAAAAATAAAAAATAAATGAACAAGCTCTTAATTGATAAACACATTTGTCTTTCTTTGAAGGGACGGCCTGGTGTTCCTGGAAGAAAAGGAGAGAAAGGGGATTCTCCTGGCCCACCAGTAAGGACCATACAGGCTGTATAGATTTTACTGAACCTATGTGAATATTTTAGTCAAATTAATGTTTAAATTCTATTTCTAGGGCCCACCTGGTCCTCCTGGCCCACCTGGACCCCCAGGAAGGATTTTTGGTTTGAATGGGGTAAGTTTCACATTATTCTAATACATATAGTAATTATAAGCAGTGGATGAAGCTGGTGAAACTCAGAAAATGTGAAGAAAGAAAAAAGTGATTCGTTAAAAATGCTTTTGTTACAATGACTCGGTCTGATTGCGCTGCTCTTCTTTGAATTCTAAAGACAGTGTTCCCCGTGCGCCCCCGACCGCACTGCAAACCGGGCCGAGTAAGTCCAGACCAGACCACCTGACTGAGCCTTTACATAGGAGCACCAGTCAGAGTGGCTCTGTGGGTGTGTGGGTGCAAACGCATGGTAGCTAACAGGACCTATGCAGCCCCGTCTCAGCTTTAACCTTTTACTTCTAATGCTTCTTTATCCGTTTCTTTTATTCTGGTCTTTTGGCATCAGACAGACAATGCATTAACAGTTTGGGTGTGGTGCAACTGTTTTATTAATGCAGAGTTTTTTGCAAGTTTTTTTTCTTGTTTTGTATCATTACAAAAGGTGCAGTTGATACATTACAGTAGTGCTCCTGTATGTACAGTATTATCTGCACCGGAGTGAATTTACCAAGAGGACAGATTCATATGTACTCTGTAGTGAAACGGTGTGAATCTTTTGGCCTTGTACTTTCCTATGGTGTATCCTCTTGTGGTGATGGGCTGGTGGGATGATGTGTGTGCTTTCTTGCTTTTGTTAAGTTTATTGCCTGTGCCTATATGTCAATTATATGTCTACAATTGTTTCTCATCGCAATGCTTCCAAGAGCCTTGGAGTAACAAAACCTTGGTAGAATGTATGATAGTAGTATTTGTATAAACCACCTCCCCATGGAAATAAAAAAAATGCCTTTATTTATACCTTTATGACAAGAACCAAAGACTTTTGTTACTCTTTGAGATAAATGATTGATAACATCAGTGTCCGTAACAAATCTACCCAACCCCTTTTTTTTAATACATAACAAGAGTAATTGTCCTTGTTTTAAGCTTGTGGGAATAAACTGTTGTGTGTAACACTTGTGTTTATGTAAACCTAAATCTGCATGTGCTTCAAATAGAACAAATGATTAATTCATTAAATCCTCTGTCTAAAGGGCTCGTATTCAGTGGGCACTAAAGGAGACAAAGGAGAGGCAGGATTACCTGGGGAGCCTGCTGTATTTGGTGATTATATTATTAGATATTATATTGTACTGTATCACTCAACAAAATACAGTTTGTCAAAGACTCAGCATGTGTTTATTTTTATGTAAATCAGGTCTTCCAGATGGAGCCGAGGTGAGTCATTTGTGATGTATTCATAATAAGTGTAAAGTTGTGTTACTCATACTTAATTACAACATCTTTGGTCTTTAGCTGCGTCGAGGTGAAAAGGGAGAGGAGGGCTACAGAGGGCAGAAAGGAGAGAAGGGTGACACGGGCCCTCCTGGTCCTCCAGGGTTGCCAGGACGATCAGGACTGGTGGTGAGTCTTTGTGGACTGGACATAATAATGAGTTATATGAGTTTGTGTCTGAGTGGTCATGTGGCCACATGTGGTCATAACACTTTTAGTCACAACATATGTGTTTCTAGGGTCCAAAGGGTGAGTCTGTGGTGGGTCCTCCAGGTCCTGTTGGTCCTCCAGGTCTGCCTGGTACAGCAGGGATTGGACGCCCAGGTGCGAGAGGTCCTCCAGGGCCTCCAGGACCTTCAGGGTCAGCCTTTTCCTATGGATCAGGTAAAAAGACATACCACTATGTGAGTGAACATGAATCTGTGAAATATTTAAGCATTTGCTTTGTTTTTCATCAGTCACTGTTCCTGGCCCACCTGGTCCTCCTGGTCCTCCCGGGACTCCAGGATATACCAACCCGGTACAGAGGCTTTTTTCTAGACTGGCACTAAAGAAATATATATTGTATTGCAACTTTAAAGTTAAAATAATTGTGTATTTCAGATCACAACATATAAGAGCCTTCACGCTCTGAGCAGAGAGACCCAGCGAGCTGCCGAGGGAACACTAGCCTATGTATCAGAGAGGGGTGGGGAGCTATACATCAGGACACGCCATGGCTGGAAAAAAATACAGGTGTGAATAACCTTCTTGATAATACATGTCTTTGTTGTAATATGATACATGTATATTGGTTTGTCGCACACATGCTTAATTTCCTGTTCATGTTTTAGCTTGGAGAGTTGATCCATTCATCTTCCGCTGCGTCACAGGCTTTGAGTCGACCTGGGGACTGGAGCAGACCTCCTAGGATCCATAGCCAGGTGCACACACACACACACACACTCATAATGCACAGTAATATTTAAAATACAAAAGAAAATACTAACTTATTATAAACTAATATATCCACCACAGGAGCTGCAGGAGGGTGACAGGGGCTACCAGCCCAGCTATAATGTGCTGCCACAGACCTTCAACGCAGTCCCAGGAGTGAGTGAAGAAACATTAGTATGAGAAACCAAAGCAGATGATATTCTTTGGACTGTTTTGTGATAAATTAGCTGTAAGACTTGGACTGCTATGTTCATTCATTCTTTGTTTCGTTTATTCTCTCTCTTAGCTTCATCTGGTCGCTCTGAACACACCACTGAAGGGGGACATGCGGGGCATCAGGGGGGCAGACTTCCAGTGCTACCAGCAGGCTCGCTCCATGGGGCTGACCACCACGTACAGAGCCTTCCTCTCCTCTCACCTCCAGGACCTGGCCACTATAGTCAGAAAGGCAGACCGCAATGACATGCCCGTGGTCAATATGAGGGTGAGCTATGACTTTTGAAACTGCATTTGTTTAAATAATGTATGTAGCGTGTGTATATATATATATATATATATATATATATATATATATATATATATTTCCTTCCAGTTTTAATTTCATTTCATTTGTACAAAGATGTCTTTGCACTATACTATGTGATGTGTATTCAGACATTAACAGACTTTTTATAATATATATATATATATAATATATTTATTTTATAATATATATAACTTGCAATTCAATTATTCAAGTGTTAAATTGGAAGATGATACACAGTTAAACATCAGTTGCCAGTACATGTTATATAGGCCTAAGCAGATATGTAGTTTATCTGAATCTTGGCCCAGGATGCAGAGGCAGTATTTCTCCTCTGACATGACTATGTAATGTGTTCCAGTAAATTGAGCTGTCGTGATAGATGATATGTTAAGTGCTGAAGGGTCCGCTAAGTTCACCTGTCCGTCTCTGCTCAGGGAGAGGTCTTATTCGACAGCTGGGCGTCTATCTTCTCTGGGAACGGAGGAGTCTTCAACCCCTCTGTCCCCATTTACTCCTTTGATGGGCGCAATGTTCTAACTGACCCTGCATGGTGAGTACATGACTAAATTATTTTTAAATACTACCTAAAAGTGCTTTGTGTAACTTTTCTGGTGGAGGGTCCGTCAAATGCTTTTCTTCATGGAGATGTTATTGCTTTGTCTGGAATGTTTCACAGTATGGTATTAAACCTTTCTGTCTTCATGGAGGCCAAACCAGACCAAGTTACAGGTCAGATCTGTGGAGAGGCAACCCCGCTCACAGTCAGAATGACTGTTTTTCTTTGTGTTTTTGAGCTATAAAATTACCTGTAATTGAATAAATTTAATGTAAAGCTGTTTAATATCATACTGGTGGACATTCCAGGTAGAGCAATGACATATCCATAGAAACAAGCAGGTGATGGACCCTCCACCAGAAAATTTACACAATTCACCTTTTACCAGGAAACAAGGAAACTGTGATTATGCACATAACATTTGAGGCCATTGTAGAAGAGGGACATGGACATGGAGGGACTACTCAGTGAAATAAGTGATAATAAATGCAATAACACCATATTACTTTCTTATGTTTTCTTGTGATCTACATATTTTTATGAATTGCGACACAGGGAGAGAGAGTTTGGAAGATTAATAGTGCCAACATATTACAACCGGAAAAAACAAGAAAATCTATGTAATGTATTGTGTATCTAAATGTAATGTCTCTTTTTATACAATTAATGCGACATCAGTGAATAAGTGGAATGATTAAGTACATTATTGAAATTGCACGGTTGAATATAACAATCAATCCAGGACTTGCACCTTATGCAAATCAGCCCAGTATCACTAATAATCAGTGTTTAATTTTCACCAAATAATATGTCCAAAAACTAATAAAAAAAACAAAACAAACTTGTTTCTTCATAACTTAATGATATTCAGAAGAACAACATCCCAGTAACTAAATTTTACATACTAAACCAATTCAGATTCCACCTACCAGAAAAGTTTGCAAGAGTGTCTAAAATGTTGTCTTTCTTTTTAGGCCGGAGAAGTTGATTTGGCATGGCTCCAGTCCGGTGGGCATCAGACTGACTACAAACTACTGTGAGGCCTGGAGGACAGCGGACATGGCGGTGACCGGACAGGCTGCTCTGCTCCAGTCGGGACGTCTCCTGGGACAACACACACGCGCCTGCTCCAACCACTATATCGTGCTTTGTATAGAAAACACCTATGTGGGCCACAATAACCCCAAAAGGACCTGAACACTGAAATACAGACAGAATGGAGCTCCATGAAGTAAACCACATTTATTCAACAAATTCAGGCACATACTCTGTACAAAATGACACTGTTTGTTGACACGAGGGACAAGTGAAAGGGCACTTCTCAAGGTGGTTACTAATGTAGAAGTATAGCATCACAGAACTACAGTGACTTTTAATAACTACTTTTTTTTTATCTAGGCCTATTTTTTCTATAATTATCAGTATTAAATTCCATACTGTCTTGTCTTGTTGTTGTAGCTAGATGCTGTCTTGTTTAGTTTTGTCCATTATGAGTATAGTTAATTGGAAAATGCATTACCTCTCCCATTTTGTTATGTGATGACGTCTTGCACAGAGTGTAACAAACTATATTTACTGCAGCTTTACAGTCATTACAAACAGGCTAACATGGTTCAGCCCATCTTGTAAAGCCCTCAATGTAACTTGCCTTAACTTGCCTTTATTTTATCAATGTGATTCACTGCCAGTACATAAGAGTTACTCGTGTAGAGAGGTCTTATTGCTTATTTGTTTATTGAGTATTTGTTTGTCAGCTGCTCATCTATGCTTTTAGTCTTGTGTCTTAATGTCGTTTTTGCTAGGTTGTTACACTAATTACACAAATTCACACTTTTCATACTTTTATGAACCAGTTTACAGACGTATCTGAGAGTGAGTGAGTGTAAAACTTTAGTCCGACAGCTGGGTTGTCCAATGTAATCTGATTTCTGCATTTTTCATTATAAGGATAAGACACTATCCCATTTGGTTTCAACTATGTTGGTGTTTAACAGTTGTTTGTTGTTTGTACTTTAAGTCGCATGGTATTGAATGAACAAAGTATGGAAATCTGGATGATGGAATCTGCTGAACTCTCCTGCTGCTTACACTAATTGCTAACTGTTTTAGTTTCGCTTGAGAAAAAACACTTTGCTTTTATTTATCTTATAAGTAAAGTAGTTTGACAATTCCCCCACTCCTCAGTTGACATATTTGTTGACCATGTATATACTGTTCAGTGCTATTTTTGTATTATGTAGGTTTTGTAAAGTGTACACTGTAACAGACAATTTTTCTTTCCCTATTTTCAAATAGGATAGATATTGGCACTACATTTGTGTCTTGACTTACACAGTATTAGTTCACTCTACACAGCTTTTCTTTTGTTTTGTGGGATGACATGAAATCTTTTGTACTGATAGATGGTGCTTTATGAATAAATGTTTTTATTTTGTATTTTTTAAGGGGGTGAATATTTTTCATTCAGAATACTCCAGCCTACTTAAGATCCGGTACATAATAGGGCAAACAATAGCAGGGTTAGCAGAGATACTGTGAATACACTTTAATTTAATTTAATCCTGTTTTTGTGGCTTTGAAAGTTAACAGTATGGTAATGATATTAAATGAAGTTTTCACATCTAGTAGACTGGGAACTTGCATCTTCAAAACTGTAGTGATTAGTCTGCAGTGGCCAGTATCTAAAGCCATTCAGATATATATTTATTCACATTATAATTATTGTTGATTGATTGATTGATAGCATTTATACAGCGCCTTTGAAGATACCCAGAGCTTTACAGTTCATTATTCAGTCACTCCACACTCAGTGGTGGTAAGCTACCACTGTAGCCACAGCTGCCCTGGGGCAGACTGACGGAAGCGAGGCTGCCAATGTGCACCATCGGCCCCTCCGACCACCACCATCACTCACGCTCACACCACTTTCATACTAGACAATGTGGGTGAAGTGTCTTGCCTAAGGACACAACGACAGTTTTTTGCCACTGGCGCCCCACTGTGGCACCTGGAATTCTCCAAGTACTACCCAGGCCCAGCCTGCTTAGCTTCTGAGATCTGACAGGATCAGGTTTTTACAAGGCGGTATGGCCACAATTGTAGCACAATTGTGGCAAAAATGTTGAAATACAAAAGACACGTTATAACAAAAGAGAACCACTTTATTAATGGATATATACAGCACAATCCTAATTTATTACATCAAGTACATTATGTGGGAGACAATCATCTTCTCTTGTGTGCTTCTACCTATGTTCAAATCAATAAATTCTCCCTTATTGCACCAGAGCCTCAAAGAGCAAAAGACATTAAATTATTAAGCTTAAAAAAGCAAAAACATTTCAGTCAGAGTCTCTCAAAATGAGGACAAATTAAAATGTTATTATTTATTGCTACAACAGACTCCATCTGTGTAGTTTCCAAACTTAATTCAAATAATGTTTAAGAAAATATCTGATGGCAATTTATAAAAGAGAAGATAAAACCCATATCCTTTGAATTTAAAAAATTAAACAGATCAATTGTAATGCCAAGTACATTTATTGGTGACATAGATTACATTATGTGTCATCTTTGGCTTCAGTTACACAGATACAAAAATATAATTTAATTCCTATTAAGACTCAAAATTCAGAGCTTCAATTCCTAAAATGACAGATTTAAACTTTAATAAAAATCATTTAATAATTCCAGATTTAAATATTTACGAACTATATGAAAAAGAGCCCAATGAATACAGTTAAAATTTAAATGAAAAGTACAAGTCTAAGAATCTCATTTCTGCACCTGTGTAATGTCAGCCTATTAACTAGCCAATCCTGTAGTTTTTCAAATTTAGATCAAAGATGCTTAAATAGGGTTCTTATGGAATTTCAGTTGGTATAAAGAGGTGTCTTGTGTGCTACTCTTTGTAAAAAATACAAATACAATAAAGGCAGGTGTCTCAGGGAAAAAATGGGTCAAAAGGGGTCAAATGGAAGAGTCAAAAACAAATAATAAACTAACATTGGCCTAACCAATTAGGCTATTTTAAAATATAGCACAGCTCAGATAACTGTGACCATTATGTACAAATATCAGCCATGATCGGAGACCCATCTTATACACAATAAATACTCTGCTGATACAGTCCAGTAAAAACTAAATGTAGTTTGAAACACATAATCCAACCCAGTCATTCATTCCTACCCTTTATGGTTTCATTTAAAAGGGCTACTACCATGTCCCTGAGAGCGCCAAACTGAAACAGCAACACAACATAATGAGAGCCAAAAAGTGTCTACATGCCCATAGCGCCACCTAGAGTTATCCATGAAAACAACACATTTAAAAAGGTGCGTAATTACAATTACATGGACCTAAACAAAAAATAAAAAGACAATCATAACAGAGCCTACAGTTAAATGATTTCTCTTGCATGCATGTATTGCACAAATTTCTTTCATATTAGGCTGTCCACTCAAGGTCCGCTTTTACTGTTGCATAATTTGGTTCCTAAAACAAGGCAGTATTATTTAATGATGAGCTGCTAGGAAATGCCTTCAACAACAACAAAAAAAAGTTTTTTGGCAACCCTCTCCTATAACTTCCTTTTGACAACACCTGTGAATAGACGAAAAGGCAACATGGAATTGGTTTTGTCAGTTCAGATTGGTAAACTTCAAATGCAATTGAAGTGAACTGGAGACTGTTAGTGAAATATCCAAGTTGTATTTAAGAGAAGTAAAAGAGCCAATATTGTATAGTACAAGTACATGTAGTTCTATTTAGTTAAAAGGCACAAAGACACTTCACTTATTACCTTTCTTTGAGTTCCCATATCATTATTCTGTACACCACAAATATAATTTAAAGCATCATTTAAACGATAAGCAAGCAATTGGGATAGTTAGGTACTGATAAGTTTTTGTGAAAAATACTATATTTTTATATTGTGAATATTATCATCTCCTTGTGCATTGTTACCATAATATGTTCCATACACTGACAATAGGCTATGGAGGCTATGGACAATCACACTAATTTCAGTTCACTCTTTCATAAGTTTGAGCAGCACCTGTCTCAAACCCCTGTTATTGGAGCTTACGACTCTGCCACTTTCGCAGCCTCGAAGTTTACCGCCAGTTTTCTGTGTTTCCTCTTGGAGGCAGAGCCAGGGGTGTGGCCAGAGGGCGGAGGGTTTTGTCTGGGTGGAGTCTGGGGTGCTGCTATAGATGCACTGGACTGGCTGTTCTCTGCTGGCACATTTCTTTGCCCTTGTGGCTGGTCTACAGGTGGATTTGGGGATTTCTGAGTTTGGTTTCTGGCGACCGTTTGGGCTGCGCTGTAAAACTCTCTGTCCTGGTTTTTCTTGTTGGCTGAAACTCTCTTTTTCGTCACCTGAAGAAGAAATATAGGATTAACTAGTGTATCAACAAATGTTTTTTTTTAAGCTTTTCATGACTCATTAAACGTTTGTTTGCAGAAATGTGTTGCAAATTTGCATATGATCTCTCCCAAATCATCTAGATCAGTGGTTCTTAAACTGTGTACATGTAGAGATAAATCTATTACTGTTTTTGTCCTCATTTTGTTAGAACTACCTTATTCATGAATTTAGTCTCAGTTTAATACAAGTTTACCCCTAATATAAGTCAAGTATAGTCCTGGTTTAGATCTGATACCTAAACATTATGTTAGGTGGCAATGTGTGAAAAGTTTGATAACCATTATATAGATTATCTTTCAGTTTTGCCAGACAGTTGAACATTTTGAATTATCTCAATATATAGAGTAACTTTAAATGATTGTACCATGTAGCTTGCAGCAAAATGTAGGCATTTTCTGCATTTCTTTAGTTACCTGCAGTGGGATGAACTGGTTGTGAGATCCAATGGGAGCAGTAGCTGGGGGTGGAGGGCGGACCGCTCCAGGGTAAGTTCCGGTTGCTCCATAAAACTGTGGGTTTTGTGGGTGATGAGGCGGCATGGCCATCCCCCAGAGATGAGCGGGGCCATAGCCCTGTGGAGGCAACAGCAAACCTACACAAGAGAAAACAAAGTATTTTAAGAACACATTCAAAATTAAATGTAAAGTAAGAATCCATATTTAAAAAGACATCTTGCTTTTTTCTGGTATACAGATAAAATCCACGGTGACCAAAGATCATAAATAATATTTTAGATTTTGAGTGAGTTTTAAAACACACTATATTCATCTAAAATAACAGAAATAGGACCACTGACTTCTGGTTCAAGACTGCATAGATCATTTCCACCTCCCCCGTTAGAATCACTGAAAATGTCATGACTACAAAGCATGGGAAATATATAAAAGCCATCATAGGCAATTGTAAAGTTACATGACACTAACCTGGTTTGTTGAACATTGGATTCATGGGACCTAAAGGTGGCGGTCTGATCTGCGGTATCCCAGGGTAGAGAGCAGGAGGAGGCAGAGGTAAACCTGAGCCCACTGAGTTCTGAAGAAAATGAAAAGCAAAAATATTATTTAAAGCACAAAATATTAGCATTATGGATTATAGATTATTATGGTTTCATAACTATCAACTTGCAAGTACCAGTCTTTGAAGAGCGAAGAAGGCTGCATTCTCCTTGGCATCATTTTCCGACTGGCACTGAGGTCCGTGCACCATCAGCCCATTGGACAGCTTCACCTGACACACTACACCCTGTCAAGACAAATGCATCAACTGTCAAAGCATTCACACCATAAAACACTTTGAATGAGCAATGCCCTGGTTTCATATTGTTGTACCTGTCTGTTTCCGATGAAGCTGAACTCAGGAGGTGCCATGCCCAGCCCCACACACACACAGGCCAGCTCAGACACCTTACTGTTCAGCATGGGGTGCTGGTTTGCCATAGGAGCTGAGGTTGTGGGAGGACTGTCCACATGTGGCGCATTGATTTTTGCAGCTAAATGAAAAAAAAGAAAGTTATATGAATGTTGTGAGTCATTCTATGTATAATTTATAATACCACAATGCCAGTTTCTGTGTTTAGTTCAGGTGTGCTTTCGATTGTGTTTTAACCTAATTTCTTAGATGACCGTCTCCTGTTTTGCTGCTGTCCATCAGACTGGGCAGAATCTGATGCACTGTCAATCTTCAGCATCTCCTTCAGCACCATGGTCCCCTTCTATAAAACAGTACAACAGGTTATACAACATAGAGACATAACCAACATCAAACATGGACAGTTCAATTTTCACCATTGCAAATGACTGCGGCGATAATGGTTCATCTGATTGGCTTGTAGATGGTTGAGCAGGAGCAGTTGAAGGTGCAGTTGGCTCTTTTGGAGTTGAAATCTTCAGGTTAGCCAAAAGGCTCTCAAAGTCAGTGGAGGTCTAAATAAGGATAAAATAAATTTTGAATAAACCTCAAATGTAATTGTATATAAAGTAAATGTGAGAAAATACCTTGTTGGTGTTTTGTGTGGGCAAAATGGAGGTAGCATCTTCGTTTTTCTTTAGCAGTCTGATGCCACCAGCTCGGGCCTGGTAATATCGAATATATAGTCACTTTATCTATGTAGATTCAATGAACTTTTTATATTTGACACTTTTTAATAGGCTTACATCATTTTGCCAGTGAGCAGGGGGTTTGTTTGGTGGTCCAGAGTTCCGCAAAGACTGCCACACATTGCTGTACTCATCCTTACTCTGGAGAACAGACCAATAATATGAATACAGACTGTGTTTTGTATAGTTATATTTATAGTTATCATAGTATTTGAGTTGACCTTGGTTTGCTTTTGAAGCAGTTTTGGAGAGTCCCTTTTGCCTTGAGGTGAACCTCTCATGCCATGTTTGTTGTTATGCTAAAAGAAAAAGAAAAAATATGTTTAGGAATTCATTCGTTTCTACTTCCTGTCCAGATGACTTTTACACTTTTTTAAGTTAAAGTTAAAATAAAAGTTAAAATTAAAGTTTTATGTGGATAGGCCTAGTAATTACACAGATACTGAGCATAAACCATCATTCTGACCTGGTCACCAGCATGTGCATTCGAGAATATTGGATTGGATCTGATCAGTAGTTATAGACCTGAGCCGGGGCTTACTTGTGTGGGTATGAAGGGGGATCTTGGGGAGTGGTTGAGGCCTCCCAGCTGTCTGTTGGAGTTGTTGGGAGTAGATGAAGGCTGAGGTTTGACGATGGCAGTGAGCTTGCCTGATGTGTGGTCTACTCGTGCTCCATGGGACAGGTTTATGAGGGCGCAGGGAGGCAGGCGGTACCCCCGAGGTGACGTACATCTGAAAGGACAGAAACGTGTGTAATACAGAGTTGTCGGTCTATTAGTTCATGTACCCACCTCACTAGTCACCCACCTGAGGGTAAGACCACCAGTGAATTCTTCATCAAACAACACTTCATAAAGAACATCTGCCTCCTTTTCAGCTTTACATGGATTAAACAAAGACAGGTTCAAACATATTACAAGTTATTTACATGTGATTGTGAGTGTTTTTGTGCTCACCTCCTTTGATACCAATAACAGTTCCTCTGAGCCCCAGTGGCACAGAGAAACCCTCCCTGACATTCACCACTCGATCGAACAGCCGATACTCCGCCTCTGGGTCAGGCACCACGCCCTGCTGCTGCTCCAGGGGCTGCCAGGAAATCACACATGAAAAATTAAAGAATCATAATTGGTCCAGTATTGTGAATGCTTTTCTATATAAATAAATATCCAATCCAATCCAATCCACTTTATTTATATAGCACATTTCACAAACAAACTGTTTCCAAAGTGCTGCACAAATACATAAAAAAAAAATATATATATATATATATATATATATATATATATATATTCATAATAATCAGATGTGACCTACCCTAAAGAGTAGATGAGGTTTCACTGTCACACGAACTTTGCGAGTGCTCTTTTTGACCTGACAGAGAACAAATGTTAATATAGATGGAAATGCCATGGACTGATATGAAATTAATATATTTCCAACCTTGGTCTTTTCCACTGCCTCCTCGATCTTCTCAACAATGGCCGAGTCCAGTACTTGAAGGTCACATGATGCTCTGCTCATGGAACTTACTGGGTGACTCTTCAACCAGGCTGTGATCTCTGCCACTTTCTCAGCTCTGCGCACATATTTATTATTTATTACAACATTTGTTCAAAATCTGCACTAGATGGAATCACTTAGGCTGGATGTGGTTTTACCCATTCTGATCTTCTCCAGGCCAGATGTCATCCTCATAGAAGACATCATCATGAGAGTTTCTTGATACCGCTGTGAAAACCTCAGAAAACCTATTTTACAATCAAATTTATATTTAGACAATTTGCAGTTATGGCATGAATAAAAATATGAATGATAAAATGGAAAAAAATGACCTGTCCAAATATTCAGCCAGCAGTTCCTCCACAGCAGCAGAGTACAGCCACTCTTTCTCTGTCTTTTTGGTGTAGCCTGGAACTTCCTCATTCTTCTTGTTGAACTTAAGGTTTAGACCAATATTGGCTCTTTGCTCTCCACAGGGACTACGTGAGATGAAAGGAAAAATTTATAGTGATACAATTCATCATAAACAATAAAGCATGCTCAAAAACACACTTACTTTTTCTTTGAACCTCTGCCAATGAAGATGCTCCCTGAAAAGCGGGATACGAGGTAGCTGGTGATCCCAAGACGAGAGGCCAGAACATAGCCAGGACTGTACTTCACACAGTATTTCTACAAAAGGCAATATATACACTGTAAGCTAATGCATTTCACTTTTTTGGCTGTGAATTTAAACACTGCATTACATACATGCTGGTTTTGTATTAAAGTGTCAAGCTGTGGCTCGTGTGGCAGGCTGAACACAACTCGCACCCGTCCATCTTTGATGACATCACTAGAGTCTTGCACCTATGATAAGACATAAAACATTGCACATATTAATATTGAATTTGCTTATAAATTAGTTTAATAGTACAATAGACAATTAGTCATTAACCTCTCCCATAGCACCATAGTAGGGATTTCCAACCATGAAGACTGCAGTAGATGGGGGAAAGAGATCATCCAGGCTGGTGAAGTTTGTTAAAGATGAGTAGAAGGCCCTTATTTCCTATAAATACATTTTAAAATGGTTATAGCTACATATGAAACTCCACAATACAAAAACACAGAAAGCATGCTTATATAAGTTACCTTGACAACAGCCTGGTAGGGAAAAGGCAAAATCTGCTTGGCCCACTGTTTCTCCAGCTCAACAAGCCCATTGGCTTTAGGGACAAACTTTCTTCCTGTCAGTAGCTGGCCATACACAACCACGTCGATCTCATTTGTCACAATGCCTTTTCTCTTCAGGTAACTATGTAAAAGATGTACTGTGTTTATAATAGGCATAAACCCAAAACATGTCATTGACAGTGTTGGGAAGTAACTGAATACATGCAGTGAGAATACATATTCAGAATACAAATTTTGAGTAACTGCATATTGGTATAGTTACTTTTTCATTTGGTGGTATTCAGAATACAGTTACTTTTCTAAAATCAAAAGGAATACATGGTGGTACCTCATCACACAATTTAGGCATCAAACGACACATAACTAGTGAGAATAATAATAAGATAAGAAAAATAATAATAATTAAAAAAAAATTCTCTTAAAGTGTGCAGATGTGTGATTTTAACTTCTCCAGCTAGTGACAGACAAATGCATAACAAATGGTGAAACAAACAAAAAGCTGATTTTAATATTGTGTTGTTACAATATTATTTCAATATAACCTGATTTAAAAGTATTCTAAGCATTCAGAATACAATACTCTGCTTGGACTATGTATCAGAATATATATATAAATAAAAAAAACATTTCAATGCAGGTATTCAGTATTCTCTAACTAACTACATTATTCTTCCCATCACTGGTCATTGATATAAGATGTACATTTTGACTTACTGTTCTGTGATTCCCTGAACGTCTTTTACCCAGTCTTTCTGCTCTTTATCAGACAGGCGTGACACTTTGGTGGGAGGTGGAGTGGAGGGTCTGTTATACACTTTCTGGATACCTGGAGATTCTTCCAGAGAGAACCTATAAAATAACATTTACATTAAACTTCTTTCTCAATATATTTGAAGGCAGTTCCTTTATATGTGTGGTCACAACTGCAATTATGTAGTAATGTTACTTGAAATATAGTGTATACAGCAAGTATTTCCAGGTGTCTCTACATACTTGGTCTCTCCATCAGATACTGCAACAACCCGTGCCTCCTCTAGATGGGGCCAGTTCACAAATATGGCCTTGCCCAATACATCGGCAGCAACATTGTCACATATCTGAGAATGCAATAACACAGGAATATGAATATGAATCATTAGAATAATAAAGGTTACAGTTGCAGAAGTAGAAATTTTATCTCACTGCTTCTCCATCTTTGTTTGAAAGGATTTCCAGCATCATGTTCTCCCCTCTGCTGCTCTGCTGGAATACAACCACTCCACTCTTCTTCTTATAAAACTGAAAAATAGAATTGAAAACAAAAGATATAAGGCATGACTCAATGTACAAAATAGGCCTGCAATAAGTAACAGTGGCTAATCAATCTTATCTTATTATTTGTGTTTTATTTTAGATTAGATATTTATTTTAGATGAGATATTTGAATAGTCGGCTAAGAAAATAATGCTAGTTGCAGCCCTTGTACAAAATAATGACTCCTACCTTATGTGGGATGTGCTGTAGCGTTGGGAAACCACAGAAGTAGAGGGCTGAGCGGTCAACACGCCTGCTGACATGATCCAATGGTACATGCCAAGCATCCATAGCAATAGTCTGTTGCCTGTTAAGAGTATACAATACCCATATGATCTACTCTGTGTGACCTTTTGTATGGTGATTATAATTTTGTGTTAAGTGTAAATACCTAACACGACAGTGAATTATATCAGGAAACATCTGGGGCAGACTGGAGGCGTATGTGAACTCGCTCTCCTTGTCGTACATGTACACAGCACATTCAGTATGGCGGTTCCTGGCTTTCTCTGCTTTGGTCAGCTTTTCATTGCAAGGCTCCATCGCTGCTAACAGCCGTCTCTGTTGAATACATTTCCAAATACATATTAATTAAAAACGAGCTGAAACGAAATGAATCAATTTGACCTTGTACTTAAAATCTGGGTGTACCTCGTCAATAAAGGGAATGAGCACAACAGCCTCCCACTCCTGTTGTTTTCCATTCAAATCAGTTTTGAAATCCAAAGGGTAGTACTCAAAAATAGGGGAAAACTCACTGGTCATAAGGAACTACAGTAAAATAATATACAAAATATAAAATAGTAATATAACACCAAGTAATACAATAAAAATGCATACGTGCTACAGTATTTATATTTATTTACCCTGTAGCACTCTGGTAGCAGCTCTTTACTAGCTGCGGGTAAAACTGCTAACAGCTGTTGGAAAGGCATGAAGGGCTTTCCCAGGTCAAAGGTCAACTTCAACTCAGATATGTTCTTTATGTCAGAGAGAAAAGGGGCATAGTGATAGGGATAATACCTAAAAGAGAAAGCGCAAGTTAACAAAGGTATATACATTAAATGACATGTCAATTTCACCCATTCAACAACTATAACAAATGTATTGCATGTTTTTTTTTTCTGATGATTTTCTATCATTTGACAACAAAAACAAGGCTAAAATTAATCCAAGGCATAACTTAATGAACAAAGAGGACTGAGAATAAGGTCACCAGTAAGTATTAATAATTTGTATTTCCTTTTCTTCTAATGAATTTATACAGAAGCACGTAACTGATAACTCACCAGCTCCAAGACTGAACACCATGGTAATAATAGTGTAAAATCCACTGGAGTCCTTCAACATAGCCCTTTGCCTGGTCAGCAAGGAACTCACTACACAAAAATGGACATGGTTACAGTTACTTTTTCGCTTCTAATCCACAGTTATGATGATCTTGCTAAACACTCACTCAGACACTACATCCACGCCCATCTTGGTCATGTAGTAGGTGCGTTTGTATTGTCTGAACTCAGTTTCAAAGAGATCATCCTCCTCTTCCTCATCATCTGCCTGAGCATTTTTCCCTCCTCCGATTGGTCTCTGCTGTGAGGTCATGTCTACCAGGGCTCGAATCTATGAAAACAATGAGTTATTTATTACACAGGAAGCAAAGGATTTCCTTTGATCTTGTGCACCTTTTGTACCTTCTCGTTGGTGTTACTGCCAGAAGCCTCCTCCTCAGCAGCCAGACCAGCTGCCTCATTCAGATACTTGTTGCCCACTTTGCTTTCAAACCACTTCAAGTCTACAAACACCTCACTGAAATGTTCTCTGTCAAACTGAAATATAAATATGACATTTTTTTATTACATTTTCCACATATAAACATGTCTTTTCTTAGCTTAATGGTTTAACTTCTATCAAAATAGACAGTCATAGTCATAGTAGAAATATCTCACCTCAGAAAGCTTCTCCACATACTTCTCAAAGTTTCGAAGGTTCAAGTGGCCATTTTCATTCAGATATCCCCCTACACTGGGAAGCACACTGATGTATGTCTTGTACAACATTGGCAGCGCGTCATGATTGATGTGAAGATTGGGGAGGTGAGGAATGAAATCATTTCCCACAAGAAACCCCATTAAAATCCAGTCGTCTATTATTCTCTCCAAATCATATTTAGAACCTAAATGTTCCTAATAGATTTAAGAAAAATACAATGTGATAATAACATGACAGCAAATGTTATTACATATTATTAGGAGCATAGCTCTTTAAAGGTGCCATGGGTCATGCCACAATTTTAATTTGTAAATTATTACCTTTAACCCAGAAAACTCATAATCAATATATTCTCTCATCAGAGACAAGTGGAGCAAATGAAATGTTGTCTCCTCTGGAGCAGTAATTCTAAAAATGTACAGTTGAAATTTGTTACAAATAAAAAAGATTAATTACATTAAATTGTATTATCCTAGGCACTAACCTTTTCTGAGATTTCTTGCCTCCAAAGCGGACCTCTTCTCTGAGCAGCGAAAAGTTGTGTTCATGGCTGGTCAAACCCAGAATTATCTGCCACACAGGAAACACATGAAATGTTACATTTAGTCTGAAAAAGGATACAATAAAATACTCCCAAACAATAATATACCAAGTCAGCGTCCAGGCCATACAAGCAGTGTCGGGTGTTGGGGTCATGACTTGGCTTTGCATTTTCAGATCTAATGAACTCCATGATTTTGTGTTCACCTTCTCCAGGAGTCTAAATAAAGAAATGGAGTATGCCGATGTGAAGTCAGTACAGTCTATATCAAAACAATTAACATTAAGTTGACACCCACCTCATGCCCAGAGAGGTACACTTTGACCTTTTGCCAAAGTTTGTCAGTAGAAATCTTACTGTGGACAAAATATTTGAGCTGCTCTTGTAGTCTAACCATAAAATCAGTCCCTGGAACATAAGCCAGTGTTAAATTTTTCAAGTTAATGGCAGCGGTAAATAAGGTCCTAACAACACATGAAAAATTTAAACTTGCTTACATATTAAGTTATTTTTATGTGATTATTACTATTACGCATTATTTAAACTAATATCAAAATAGAATCATTTAGATTCAAGGCTAATAAAACCATACAGTTCATTCTCATACCCGGAGTGATGCAGTTGGAGTCAAAGCGAGCCTCTGTGGGCAGGACTTCTCCTTTCTCTAAAGCTTTTTTAATCTTGTCTTCTGCCTCTTTGGCTGACCTGCATGATTCATACAATCAGGCACAGAGACAAGACATAAAGACACAGGGGCAAATAAAGAAGGGGGAGTCAACAGAAAGCAGTGTTTTTTGTCTTTTTTTTTTTTTTAACACAAGATTCATAATTAAAAAAGTGTATTAAAACCAAAAGCAAAAACATTACATAAATGAATGTGTGAGGTGGTGAACTGGATTGTCTGTGCTCTACCTGAATCTCCGTCCTCTCTGCTGGTTCATCTTTGCCCTTGGAGCCACACCGTCCACAGCCATGAAGAACACCTTGCGTGGCTTGATGATCCTGAAGAGCACCTCCAGATAATGGAAGATATCTGCAAAAATCTTTTCTTCAGAGATTCGGAAGTGGACATCCTCGTCGTTTGGGTGGGAGCACTGGTGAATGATGCCATTCATGTCCAAATACAAATTGTCGAATTCAGGAATCTAAGTAAAATAATGAACAAAGGGAAATGGACATCAATCATCAAATTACTGTGTATAATACAGTCAAATAATGCAAAAATCTGGTTCATATTTGCTTATAATAAATGACTTTTGTCTTATTGGAGTCTTGATTTAATCTGAAACAAAAAACAATGCACTGCAGTTCAATATCAATAAATAATGGGATCAAATGTAAAACAGTGCAAACTGAACACAACAACATTATACAAATAACCGCCTTACGCAACTTGGTGAAATTGACATAACACAGCTGATGAAACAGCTGCTTTGGTTACACATTCTCGCGCTTTAAGATAAATCAATTTAATTTGACTTATTTATTGATAATTTGATATTTTTACATTAACTTTCCGAATTAAGTTTACAGATAGAAGTCTTTGGACTGTAGTTAATCTCATAGATACGATGGGATTTGATGACCACCTCTTAGCGCTCACTTACAGGGCGGCTTGCTGACACGGTGTATTTATTTTTGTTTACTCCTCGAGCACTGTTGCTTTAATGTTAAGGGGCCTATTTTATGGTTAGTAAACATGATCTCATCAAGCGCTGTAAGGCTAACCTTTATGTGCCCTTTTGATATTGACAATAATGTGTGGTACTCTATAGAGCCCTTTAGTCGTGATGCTGAAAGAAACCAACACAATAAACCAGCGTTAATATAAAACTATATACTTCTACTTTTATTAATAGGCAAACCACTAAGACACAGAGACTTTGAATCTACAGAGAGGTTTTTATTTATTCAGTGTTACCTGATGTTCTTTCACAACTTCACTCAGACACGGGTAGCGCTCCGAAATCCATCGGTAAAATTTAGGGACTCCCATCTTCGCAGCAAATTTCCCAGTTTTACAGTCAAATTAATAACTCGTAAATCCCTTTGAATAGTTTTTTTACTACAAAAATGGCTGGATTCAGATTAGGATTGACTAGGTTACAAGAACTTCCTTTGAGAGGGTTTTGTTTCCATCGGCCGCTAACAAGCTAGTTGTCCATGGTCCCACAGCTAACAAGTTCCGCCGCCAAAGAGAAACAAAGGTTCCGGTTTGTATGCCGAGATCGAGAACAGCAGGAGACCCGAGTGTCGTGGATCGTTAATTAAGTTCGATATATGTAATAATTATGTTATACTACAACCACCTATAGCAACGAGTCAAAGCCAACTGTGATTTACAAATAATTTATTAAGATACAGGTACAAAACACCTCATTTGATCATAAAACAGACCAGTCTTTCCTAATATTCATCTGAACAAAAGCTATGACTTGAAATTATTTTCAAGTTATACAACTACTACACCCGACTGCTACTAAAATGGTGTTTCGGTATTTGTTACACACAAACAAAAGTATGAGATGTTCAGGCTTGTATTAATTTCATCTCCATTAAACGGGATATGGCTTTAACTGAGACAATTACTTAATATACACTGAACAGAGGGAAATTCAAATTATATTTATTAAAACTGGTTTCTCCTGTACTGAAAAAGAACGCAGAAGTATTGTACATACAAAGAATAAACATAGTGAACAGACAAAGGGGAGATTAAAACTTCACATAGACACATAATTTCTGTATGTTGTGCTTTGGCCTTTAAAAGAGGTTGGTGCATCAATCATTATGGGATTTGGAAGATGCACCCTTAAGATCAAGAGCTTTATTAAAAAGTACATAGCGGAGAATTTGACCTAAAACCACAAAGAGGAGTTATACTGGTGCTGATATAGCTTTACAAAACAAATGCTTTTCAAAGTCTTTTGTTCTGAATGGGTTCAAGTTGGTTCCTCTAAATTTTCTGATGTTGTGATCTTCAAGCTTATTAAAATAGGACAACTCTGATCACAGCAGCTGTTCTGGCAGCATCTTCAGTTTCTGCTTTTGAGGGCTGTGGTTGCCCAAAAACTTTTCCTGTAGAGGCTGATGTATATTGAGAACTTGTAAATTCAGATGTGGGTCTTCATACAAGCTCGAGTACCTGTGAAAACAGAAAAGCTGGATTAAGTATTGACATTTTACGATAACAGGCTGTTCTGAGTAGTTTTATGGTCAGTGGTTGTTTCCATTTTAAACTCCTGAATAAAGGTCTTATGTTGCAAGATTAAGGTCATAACATTAAGATCATCATCTAGCCTTAAAGGGAGATTTTAATCTGAGCATTTACCAGAGACAGTATTTCATTGATAAACAAAATAAAAAGACAAACCTTGATTGTTCCCTGACTGTTTGCAGCGATTAACACGTTTGACTCCTGAAAATAAAGTTCAGTGAATTGGTGTTACACAAAATGCGTATCCATCTTTTAATATCTCAAAAATGTATGTCAACTCACTCCGTCTGGCAAGGCCCTCCAACAGACAGCACTGACAAACTCGTTTGTGTCGTCTTCTTTCTTATCTTTGTCCAAAACACTTTTCACTGTGTCAAATTTAAACGTTAGCAGTGTTTTTGAAAGTCCTTTGTAGTATAAGTACAGGGAGTTGTTTTCGCTGCCTGCAGGGAAAAACACAACCCCAAATGATTAGACTGAGATTTGCCAATATCTCAGGATGATTTTCTTTTTAAGTAAACACTTACCACAAGCCACATAGTCTCCATTGGAAGCCAGACCAACAAAGTTCTTCTCATTGATGTGCCCCTTAAATGAGCGCAGACAATGGGTTTTGTTGACGTTCCACAACTTTAGCTGACTGTCTGTAGATCTGCAAGGTTCAAAGAAGAATTTTAGCCAAAAGTAATAAATATTTAGGTTTGGGGAAAAGCAATACTTACGCAGAGACAATTTCATCTCCATTTACAAACTTGGCATAAGACACAGCCTTTCTGTGGCCTTTGAACACCATGATTGGCTGCTTAGTGTTACGTAGATCATAGTAGTGAACACAGTGGTCTGTCAAGAGAATAAAACATTCTTTAGGCACTTTCCCAGTTTGACCCAGTGCCAAATCCATTAGTAATATTTAGAATTTACAGAACTGTATTTATTTGTACTACTGTATAACTATCAAACTATCAAGGAAGCAGCTAGGTTACCCTAACCCTTTTTAATTTGATTCTATGGTTAGTCTGCGTAACTTTGGAAGAATGAAATAAAACACATTGTAGCCAACCAACAGGAACTCTGCTCACCTGCACATCCAAAGGCCAGGTGGTATCTGGAGGTTGGACTGAATTTAACACAGCAGACATTTGCCTTGGCTTCAATACTGGCCACTGAGTTGTCAAGATTCGTCGACCATAACTTCACTAAAAAAAGATAATAACTTCAGTAAGCAAGTATTTGAAGTACGGGATTCAACCCCAACTTACCTTTAGCATCATCTGAACCTGAGGCTAATAGCTTGGGGTCCATCAGATTGAAGTCAACACTCCAACACCTTTTCTCGTGTTCCTGGATATTATAAAGAACATTTTAGAACTGACCCAAAAAAATGGATTTTCCAAAAGTAAGTCAAATGTACTGTATATACCTGGTAGACTTTGGACCTCTGGCCGGTAAATCCATCCCACAGGATGACAGTACCCTCATAGTCACTGCTGGCTAGAAGGTTCTTATGATAGCTGCTCCAGCTGATACAGCTAGTGGACAAGAAAAAATTAGACCATTTCTATTGACAATATATTCTTAATATTTTTGCCAGTTGCCACATTTTACCTGATTTTAGAATTGCAGGTCATTTCATTGACTGGGTAGTGAATATCTACTGCATCTTGGATCACAGTGCCATATTCAAAGACCTTTATTTTCTTGGTCACTCCGGCAATGGCAAAATAGTCACAGTCACGGTCAAACTCAATACTAAAAACAAACACAGATGTCACTTTCACTTTCAAATGTAATGTCAAGATGTTCAACTAGACACTACTCTTTCTTACCTGGACACAATACTAGAGCCATTATAGAGGTCACTGGCATAGGAAAGGGTGGCCAGGGGCCGAACGGAGTTGTAGCGGGTGAACTTTGATAGACATTCCATAAAGTCATCTAGCTGGTTCAGATTCCTGCCTTCATCTGACAAAAATAATAAAATGTAGATTTTTATTACTACAACTGGTGTCATATTAACAAATTGCCCTGAAATAAACTTTTAAAAAATGAACTTATGTTAACAATAGGATCCATACCTGTAATTCTGGACATTTTGTTGGAGAAGTAGCACTGCTCCAAATCCTCAAAATGTGCCGTCAGTCTCTTTCTTCTTGATGCCAGTGTGCTGTTGTACCAAGTCTGTCTTTTACCCTGTGTCGAAGCACCAAACCCTGGAGGCTGATTATAATCTGGTGTATCAATAATACTACAACTGTAAGAAAAAAAAGAACCAAAATGTCAAGTTTAAAATAAGCAACATGAGATACACACTGTACAGGAATAGATGATAATTGAAGAGTACTGATTTTCCAAAGCTATAATTTGCTGCACTGTACCTGGGAGCTGGAGAGGGAGCCTCCACATTAGGCACTGTGCCATCTGCCTCCATCAGCGGAGAATACAACCCACTCATCTCCTGGAAAAGTGGACACAGATGTTAATTAGCACAATAAATATGACGGCTCAAATGTACAAACTTTACAAAATTGTTTCTATATAAGACAGGATTGCTTGATATACCTCAACACGTTTGATGTCCTCTTCAAGAAAGTTGAGCTCTTTCTGCAGTTGCTCTAGTTGCTGTTCATAGAATGACGAGTAAAGATTATAATTTGCCTTGAATTAATTATTTCAAACTAACACACAAACATAAAAGTACCTCTCTCTTGTTTCTCCTCGCTTCTTTGAGAAACTCCATGAGGATTTGTCTTTGCGCTGCTTGAGATTCCTATTGGAAAAAGACAGTGTGATGGCTCCTAAAAGACATTCGCTTCCCTGCTGTTTCCATGCACGCAGTACTAACATTGACTAAAATCAGAAAACCAACAAGAGAAGCCATAACAGGGAAAATGCTGCAAACTAGGGATGTCAAGATTATTCAGCTAATTGATAATCATGATTATTCAGGTCACAATGTAGGTGTAAGGACTAAAAGATTATAATTGTGATATGCAATGTCATTTTGATCACTTCAAAAAGTAATCCTAAAGGTAATGTGTTTTTTGGCAGTTTTGCAGCTTGATTTAAAATTGCTTTTTTTACATACTGACATCTCTATTACAATAAAAAGGCATTCAACTCAATACTTGTTATTGAGAAAAGTTTTGAAAGTTCCTCTTGATGACACAAAAAGAGGAAGAGTGAAAAAGCTAAAATAAAGAGTAACGTTTACAGCTAGACTTCCAACTTCAATGTTGAGTTTGTTCTTCTAATGAGTTTATCAAATTCCCAGTTCTCCACTTCTTACCGCCTCAAGTTGTTTTTTCTTCTGAACCAGGAGCTCCAGCATCAGATTCACATTTGCTAGATCAAGGTTCTCCTGGTCTGGACTCAGAACGTCCTGGAAGACCTGCCACCTGGACCCATTCTGCAGGCCACAAAGTATTATCAGTGTCAGAAAAAGCAGGTAAAGGGGATACTGCATATACAATATGATGTCAACTCACAGGATGATCTAGTTTCAGTCGTTTCTCCTCTGATCTTTGCTTCTGTTTAAGAATCAGCTCATTTACTGCAAGATAACAGTAAAGAAGATAGAAGATAACGTACAAAATACATGTCCACATACAGCTGATAAAATGACAATAAAAGAAACAAAAAATAAAATTATATAAAGTAAATATGCATCTATAATGTTTACAACTTACCAAGAAAGTTTGGGTACAACTGATCCACATTATCAACAATATAGTTACACTTTGGACACCTGTTGCTGTCCTCCAAACTTCGCCGTATGCATTTGAAACTGTAAAACATTTTTTTCTTGGTAATCAATGCATAGCAACAGCAACAACAGCAACAAATGTGCAGCTACTTCCTTCATTATTTTGTTTTGCAGGGACTGACACTTACCAAAAACTGTGCCCACACTTTGTCATGTGTGCTTCTTCAATCATTTCGAAACAAATAGGGCTGTGAAATTGAAACGACATTAAAACATGAACTCAAGTCTTTCAGAGCATCTGTCACCCGTGCCTAGGTTATACTCACCAAACAAAATCGTTACTTTTATCCTCGTATGAGTTTAATAGTCCGTTGTAAAGAGGAGCTTGGTGGAGAGACCTCTTTCTGCTACTTGTAGAAGCAGAGGGTCTGTTTAGTGAAGCAAACCCGGGCCTGGGTGACGGCACGGCGGACAAGTTTGGCACGGACAAGCCGCTGTCACTGCCGGCTGCTGGTGATGCCAAGTTCCGAGAGGTGGGCACCACATTTGGAGAGCTGTTCCCGTTACTCGTGACCGAGTTGCTGCCACCTCCGCCGGGGTTGGAGCTCCCGGTGCCTCCCCCACTGCTGCTGCTGCTGCTGCTGGTCCCGGGCACTGAGCTCGCTCCTCCGGCGTTTTGCTGCGGTCGGTTGCTCGACATGATGCAAGGCCGACTAAAACTCCCACAGATGCGCTTTCTTGCTGTCTAAACCATCCGGGCTGCACCGATGTCTGGTCGCTAAGTTCCAGCAATTGGCTAACTAGCTTGTTTGTATGCTAACATTACTGAGATTGAACTGTGTCCAAAACATCCAGAGAAATTCAGATGAAACGCATTTGCCTGATCCGTAGCACTGGCGCAACAACAGGAATGACTCAAATCAAAACAACAGAACGACACAGAAAATCGAAACGTTAGAAAAATAAAATAAGCATTAGTTTTACTGCGTTGTCCAAGAGATTAGCCGGCTGCTTCTGTAGCTACAAGAGGCTCTGGAGTTTACTCTGTTGTTGACCAGGTGCGCAGCTCTGGTCTTATCGTTAAATGTCGACCTCTCGTGGATTGGAGTAAAAATACATTGATAAATCTTGAACCAATGTTTATACCATGATAATCTTATAATTACGTGATGTATTAATTTTGAATCTAGGCCTACAACATATGAATAATAAATAATAAAAGACATAAAATGCATACTAGGCCTATGTATTTTTGTAAGTAGGTTAGTGTTTTATTTTATTTTGATTATTTCATATAGGCCTATTCATTATACAATTATATAATTATACAAAAAATATATTGAATATATAAAATAATATGAAAATATATTGAAAATATGCACATTTGTTAAATATTTGTGAACCATTTTTGACAACACATAACTAGCTACAGTCTAACTATTGTCTTCATAATCAAAAAAAAAAAAAAAAAAGTCAAAGTCAAAAGTAAAAAAATGAAGTAGTCCCACAGGAATATTTTCCTCTGTGAAAAAGTCATGTTTATTTTCTCATTTCTTTCTTAATATGATAAACCTATTGCTTTACCCACTCCCAGAACATAAAGGGGCACTATATGGAGCTCAGAAACTCTAGTGGAATATTATAATTTCCACGTACCTCAGAAATATACAACACTGTGTCTCTGTGTTTTTCTTTTTTGCCCAGGATCAGATTATATTCCTTTACATCAAATAGCGGCAGGTGGGTCGGCAGGTCAGATCCACCAAACGCAGCCCGGGCAGGCTCTGTGCCAACAAAAACACTGTCTTGTCATTCAAACATCCACCTGCAGCTCCACAAATAAAACCTAAGGAGTTCCAACATATTCACACTCACAGTGAGTCCAGTAGCTACTGGCTTTTCCTAGTTCACCTCCACAAGGGCAAATAAGGGGTCCTAAGCAATTTTCCCTTGTTTTTGTTTTTGGAAAGAGTTTATGTGTTGCAGAGCACACAATTTTCAGCAAGAGGAAAATTACACGATGCATTTAAAATGGAAATTAATTTGCAAGGAGAGACCACCATGAAATGTCTGCAATGTATTAGAATGGATCAGATTAGTCATGTTGGTCAGTAGGTATTGATCTTGTGGACGTAACAGGATGTCATTTTAGTCAGTAGCCCTTCCTCTGAACACTTAAGCAAAACTTTTTAACCATTGGTAACCAAACCACCTGCCACATAGGGGGGGATATGTATACTGTGTTTTGCCCCCTCTGGCCCTCTTCATTCTGTGCCTGTGTTAAAAAGAGTCCTGTGCCTCTTTCTTCCCCACCTCATTTGTCCTGCACATCAGCTGAGATTTGCTGCTGCTGGACCCTCTCGAGTGTGGAGGCACACCTATAGAGGAAGGTTTGAGGTGCAGAGTACAAAAGGACATGGAGACGCAAGTGTGTGGACAAGTTAGAGAGAGAGTGAAAACTGGCAGCAGGTCTGGGGTTGGCGAGGTCAGGACCCACACGCTCACATGAGGGATAATCTGTGGAGGTCCTGTACAGTGGGGGGTGAGGCCCATTCAGAGCCCTGTGCACAGGCCACTGCAGACTCTTTGTGCTCTGTCTCTTCTCCTTCATCCCCCTTTCCCTTCCATTTGGTTTCTTTCTCTCAAACCCTCCCTCCCTGTCCCCTTGTTTCCTTTTTTCCAACACAGTTGCAGCTGGATTTCAAAGAGGCTCTTTGCCAGCAGAAAAAGCTGAATGTTGTGCAGGCAGATCCTCAGTCAGGCAGCCTGGGATTGTGGAATTCCTGCCTCCCACTCTTTAGGAACCGTTTTTTGCCCCTTCAGGGGCCCCTGCCATAACTGCCAGTGGCCTCCTCCGGCATCTCCATCTCCTGCAGTCGAGGCCTGTTTGCAAAGAGCCTGAGAAAAACAGCGCTCAGGTTCAGCAGCACAGTGCAGGAGGTGTGAGAGCAGAGCTCTGATCACCTTCAACTCAAACAGAGCTGATTCAAACTGTCTGAGAGGGAAATTGTAGTCATTCTTTCAGTCTGTCACAGTTTCTTAATTGTATCATACATTGTCTTTTCTATTTGCATGCTACACTTAATTGTGCATAAATATGTCTTCATTTCTTGGAAGTCCAGTCATGTCTTCCAGTGTGAAGGAACCCTATTTTTCTGACATGTCTTTTATCTATACCTCTACAGTTATATAATGCACAGCTTGCCCCTTCTCCTCACCCCCTCTTTGCCCACGGTTCTCCTTCACAGGATTATTTTCCCGGGCTCCAGCGAGGCCCACATGAGTTAGGCACAAAGCAGGTAGCAAACTTGGATGATAAACCCTTGCACAAGCTCTTTTCATGTGTTGGGCAGATGTGGCTGACCATGTACCAGTGAGGAGAGCCAGAGAAGGAGAGGGAGAGCTGTGAGATAGTTCAACACAAGAGAAGGGGAAGAGGGGGCCCCTGGGAACTTACCTCTTTCACTTTGAAGAGTGTGCAACAATAATGTAAAGAAGTAATCAAATCTACTTAGACAACAGCAATCTCCCTCCAACAACTGCTCCGCTTTTAATCACTCTCACAGCATCTGAAAGATCATCAGATTTTTTTTTGTTTTGTTTTAAATCTATAGTCACCATAGACTTGTTTTTGTCTGTGACCTTGCAATATTAATAATAACATATTCATACAAATTTAATGGCATCATGGACAACATAGTAAATAATAAAACAAAACAAATGGCACTTCCACAGCATTTGATTGGAGATAATTCTTTACATTCATTTATTGTACTTCTAGTTTATTTTGATTTCTTTCTTGTTTGGTAATATTTATAGGTCTTTTTACTCAGCTGTGTTCTTGCCCTGAATATGAGCAGTGTACACAGACAGAGAAGGATTTCCCCTGTAAAAGTCTGCAGTGTTACAGCCAGTTCTTTGCATCACTGCCCCACCTTCCCTCTCTCCACCTCCAGCCCATCACTTCCCTCGCACCGGTGCTGTTACAGTGGGAGCAGGGGCTCCCTGATAAAAAAAAAAAAAAAAAAAAAAAAAAAAAAGTCTTTGGACTCTGCAGAGAGAGAGAGAGGGAGATTGAAGAGTGAATGGAGGAGCATATTACTACTGCATGGACCGGTGTATCAGCCAGTCACTTTGAGGCGCGCACAACCAAACGAGGACGCACAACCTCAGGGTCAAATACTTTTATTAGGTCTGTTTTTAAACCTAATTACTCTGCAGTAAAGTCTGGGATTTGTACATGAAGGAGTTGTGACTCTGGGATTCACTTTTTCTCACCTTTATTTTTATTTCAGCCATATTTTTGAAGCAGGACACATCTTTTGATGCTTCGTTTTTCAGGTAACAGGCGTCACATGATTTAGGTTTTATTGCGTAATTAACTGTTCAATAATAGTGTATAAATTGGACTCCTTATTTGGATTGTGCATAAAAGGAAGTGATCTTGCAAGTTCTATAGTGTGAATAAAAACCAGAAGTGCAGAATATAGCTGCAACTGCACAGCGACAAAACCGGCAGGTTACCCATGATTTCTGCCAAAACCGGCGTGTTTTACGTGCCATTCTCAAAACTTCACCTGGACTCATAATGTGGTCTGACCTTTGGCTTGATCTTCAGCATCCACGTCTCTCTCTATAGAACACCAAAGAGCTTACAAGCTTGATCGCATGGCTCAAATGGATTAGTGAAAACTGTTGCTGTTCACCTCAGAAATACAGCAATAGGAAAACAAATAAACATGTTGTTATTAAGACTATTGGCCATATCTTTGGTTATTGTCACTAATACTTGGCTGTTGAATCCGGTTTGTTCTGACGGATTCAGTCGCTACAAGCGCGCGATGGCGAGGCGTGCAGACCGAGAACTTTCCAGTCAAACAGGTGAACCGTGCGCAGCGGCTGTCGTTTGGAGGTCCCGGCGACATCCCCGCTCCCTCTCCTCCTCATTGTCCCCGTCCCAACAACGCCCTCCAGCGGTGAACACCCGGGCCAGCCGCACTCACGGGTTTGTGAGAAGCGCTCCAGCGGCGTGCACTGGAGAGTGCGGGGTTGACAGCGTATATCAGCGAGAACATGAAGCCAGACAGGGAAATCCAGGGTCAAGGAACTCTCAGAAACGCAGCGCAGACAAAACAAGGCACGATCATGGGCACAGTGCACCGCAGCAGGGCCAAACGATGCCCCCCTCAAGGGTCACGCGCAGTCTCCAAGACGAAGAGGAGCTGAACTCAAGCTGGAACGGAGCTCCCCCCCGCAGCTCCACGGTCTCCGCTCAGCTGCACGTTCCCTCCACGTATAGTGTGAATGGAGACGCACAGCCTTCCACTGGCGCGGTCGACGAAGAAAACTTCTCCGGAGAGGTTGAAGATGAGGACCTGGGTGCATCCGCGAGGCCCGCGCTTCATAGCGGGAGGAGTGGAGGTTCGTCCTGGGCAAGCCCGGTGCCCCGTCCGCCGCCATCCTGGATGACAGCCTTGTACTTCCGCGGAGGCAGGGAGCAGCTGAGACTCAAGCCGGACGCTGATCTGGAGTTGCCGAGGGCTAAGTTCAGTCTGGAGCTGTGGGTGAAGCCTGAAGGAGGGCAGAGCAACCCCGCAGTAATTGCAGGTGGGTTCCATAACCTTACTCTTGAACCTCTCACCAATAAAAGCTACATTTTCTGTGCTTTTAGTTAGGTTATTCATGATCATAATTTTGTCAGTTCTGGTGTCATTATTCCACTTATCCAAATGCAAATAATGCTGAGAAGACAAGGGAGTTGTAGTCTCAACGTGTGAACTGATAGCGACCATGTCAGAGTAGCAAGCTCCAAGCTAAATATTGAATTAATGCATATAGGCTACTATACTATTGACACTGATGCATTAGGATATTGCAGTAAATCTTTTTTATTAGGTAGGAAATGCTCAAGACAATATGTATAATTAGAGCCCACATGACCAGAGGAGGCTGAGCTGGAGGTAGCAGAGGTGCAGCTGAAGAAACTGAAGCTGGAGTTCTGTTCATTCTGGAGAGAGTGCCATAAAACTGACAGCTTATCAGAGCATTACAAAGACAAGACTGAGTGGAGTATACACTCTCCAAAAATACCAACCTGTTTTATAGAGGATGTTTTATGGAGTCATCATGGTGCAATGCTCTATGATTTGTAAGGTATTGCCTCCATTGTCTTGTGCATTTGACCCATCCTCTCTTGCTGTGGAGTAAGGTGAACTCAAAAACACAATGTTACAAAAGTAAGCATATGCTGTCATAATCACAGACTGAATTATTAAAAAATTAAAAAGAGGTCTGTAAATCAATCACTTAATATAGTTTAGTGGAAGGTGATATGCAACTTTTTTGTTAACTAAATAATGAACTTAACTCTAAATCTGTTGTTGCTGGAATCTGCCAAAATCCGGACATTCCTCCCCTTGTTTTGTTTTGTGCCATGAAATACGCACATCTGTCAGTGATTCCCCATTGTAGTAGTTCTCATTGTGGCCCATTTAGCCTGCTATATTTGCTTTAGCCTAATGTAGATTTATGATAAATAGATCTTTGCATTTGTATGGTTACATTTAGTAGCTATACAGTAGTCAGCATGCAGTTTAATGTATTTCATTTGGCACAGGTAAGGCTTCCTATTGCCGCTCTCCTTTACTGCTTCAAAGACCAACCGTGAAAATGGCTCCTAGTGCTACATAGTTTGCTACACTTTCCCATATTGATGTCAAATGCACTCACACACATAACATAGCACCGTGGAGGGTGAAGGGGTTCCCTGACCCTGTGCTGTCCCAGTCCGCACATCTGGGAGGCAGATGTGGAATCGTCTGTTGCAAGAGCAGATGGAAACACAGGGCCTTGCCACGGCTGTGAGAAACAGCTCTGTCTTTTCTCTCTTCTAGTATATTCTATGTCTCTGTTCTGCAGCATCTCATTGAACTCAATGACAACCACACGCTCGAGATAGGCTCAATGAGTGGTGCACAATGGATTTGTTCATTTTGAACTAGTAAAAAGCACTTACTCTAAGCACTTGCTTATACTCCTCCTTCTCCTACTACTGCTTCTACTACTACTGCCACTACTGCTGCCAGTACTATTAACACATTTTAACACAATAGGTTTTAAGTCCAAGGCTGTACTTGATTTTGAAAGTCTACCATGAAACTAATAACAAATACTTCATCTTTCCTTTGCCAGCTAGAATTGCCACAGCAGCATTTGTCTCTTAATGCAAAATGAACCAAACTAATATGTCTTTATTTCTCTTTATTCACTCTGTCTGTCATGTCTTCAGGTGTATTCGACAACTGTTCCCATTCGCTGAGTGAGAAGGGCTGGTCTGTGGGCATCCAGACACTGGAGCCTGGCAGTACCAAAGACGCCCGATTCTACTTCACTCTGCGCACGGACCGAGCAATCAAATCCACTACTGTCTATAGCCACCAGCGGTACAATGGCAACGCCTGGACACATCTAATGGCTTCATACAACGGCCACAACATGACCCTGTATGTCGACGGAGCTAAGGTGTGTAAATTTATATCCTAAATTGTAGTTACCTTACTTTAGAGTTTACATGCTCAAAACTGATCTTATGGCAATCACAGCAAAGTGTGACCTCTCAGAAGAAGCTGTACTTATATAGTACAAAGCTACTGGACAGAAATCTTATTATATTATTACCTCATGCTCAATAGAAATTTCTGCATATTTACCATCATTTCTTCTGGAAATTATTTTTTGACAGGTTGGAGAGAGCAATTTCCAATCTGGAAATCTGTACAGCTCGTTCATGAAGACCTGCAGAACCTTCTTTCTCGGCAACAACAAATCAGAGAAGGGCCACAGCTTCAGGGGACATATAGGAGGTTTTATCCTGTGGGACTATGCCCGAAATCAAGAAGACCTGATGCAAAGACCACAGGACATTGATAAGAGTGATCCCCTACTGGCCATGTGGGCTGACTTCACCAATGTAAGTTAGGGTTCATGTTTCCTGTAATTTATGTCTTTGGATATTATCTGTGGTTGATGCGCAAAGCATAACAAGCATAACCCTATGAAAGTTTTCAGATTCAAGAGTGTGGTGATGCCAGTTTTTCCTGTATTAAATATTACTGACTTTTATTGATTTAGTTATGATGTCATCTGAGACCCACTAAAACTTTTACCAATAGCAGGCCTATGTTGAAATCTAGCTAAATCAATAAAATCCTTGTTGGCAAAAGTAACAAAACAAATTTCAACATAGTATCTACAATCTTATTACCGCATCATTCCAATTATGTTTTGGTTGTAGGTAGAGAAGTTGTGGACTCCATACAAATTTGGTGTCCACCCGAGCATTGTCACCACTCCAGTCCCTGAACAAGAGCTTGTGTCCCCATTTGACCCTCCTCCCTGCGGACTTACACCTTGCGATAACACAGAGATTATTGCTGGCTATAACAACAACTGGCAGCTCCGGACCTCCAAGCATGTGCGCTATAGGATCGTCAACTTGGCCGATGACGATGGTGGGAACCCAACGGTATCCAAGGTCCAAATTGACCTGCAGCATAAAGCTCTTGTTGAAGCCTTTCACCCTTATAACATCACTCTGGAGATCAACATCCACACAGTCAGAAACTCCAGTCTAAGAGAAAAGTTTATTCTGAGCAACTGTCGGATTGAGAAGATTGGGAATCGCCAGTGTGATCCTGAATGCGATCACCCCAGAACCGGTCACGATGGAGGAGACTGTCTGAGGCTGGGGCCGTGCTACAGCTGGAAAAGACAAGATGGCGTTTGTAACATGGAGTGCAACAGTATCTACTACGACTATGATGACGGGGACTGTTGTGAACCGGCGGTAACGGATGTGCTGAAGACATGTTTTGACCCAGAGTCTCCAGACAGGTAAGAGCTATATGTTTATTGATAATTCTTAAACTACCATTCTATCAGAGTGTATTTAGATAAGTTCGACAGGCAGATTGAAGACGTTTGCATTCCTGTGAAATTTTCCAACTATGGCCTGTCACGATAATTACTATATCGACTTATTGTTCAATACATGAAAGCTAGAACAATATTTTTGGGGTGAATATGCATCATATATACAATTTCTTTGCACTACTGGGAAATTTTTTGGCTATATGATAAAATTTGAGAGAGACTGAATTAATGACACTGTGTCTTGTGTGTTTCATTCTGCTCATTATCTATATATTTTTTTTAATATTATAGATTTAGAATAGTTTTTCTGGTTTAAATGTGCTGTTGGGTTACTGTGTCAGTGGCATAAGTGTCAGTATTATCTTTTATGTTCTATATTTACTTCATCAATATATCACACTTCAATATTTGTTATTGTGACAGACCTATATGGATGGCTATAGTCCTTTAGGTGTTTGCCACTAGTTATTTCATTTAATTATTTCATTACGATTATAAGAATTTATATGCACTACAGCAGAGGAGGAGTTTTCAGAATGACTGGAGAATTTATTTTTCACGGCTGTTTGCCAGTACATCTGTGTTTACATAGTTATTTTTTACAAGATTATAATGATTTTGAGAATTTTTATAAATACCACACCCCTTTTAGTTGATTAATTGATGCATAGGGTATGTCTTTAATCACCCAACAATTATTTTGTGTACTACTACCTTAGAAATAAAAAAAAGGAAATATTACATCTGATATTAGAATTTTGCTGAGTAATAATAGAGCATCAGACTCATGGTACATCTTATGATCCCAAATGTTGCATGACATTTGTTGCATACTCATACTTGAGTCAGATATACATTTTCCACCAACAGCAGCATTTGTCCTGTGAACGGAGCTCTTCTGTTCTTTGCAAAAAGTGATACGCTGAAAAAGAAAGTTAAATGGATGTGACTTTGACTGAAAGCTACACTGTGATCTGTCACCTTGTAAATCCACTGCATGGATTTAATCAGTCCAGTAATAGTTCTTTCATCTCTGTTCACACAATGCTGGACCAATTTACCAATTCTCCAATTTCCTGCAACACTTTGTTTTGTTTGATCTTTTAATGAAACTGTCACCGCACCTCCTGCTGATTTTCTTGCAAAAGGAAGTTTCATTTTCTATTGAGCACCTGCAAATGTGCAAAGTTTGTTCAGTTGTGAAAACTATAACCAATGAAAACTGTGATTTATAGCTGATTTAGTTGGGAATTTAGTATTCTGTCTGGGTTCTTCTATTTCCAGACAGTGTACCCAGCAGCATCAGACTTATGAAAACATGTTTTTTTCCAGTTCTTTTCTGGTTGTAAGTTTGGGCACACAAGGCCACTAATAAGAAGAGTTCTCCACATGAGGTGCATATCTGGCTGGAAGGGACGTGCAATGAACAGCTCAACCGAATACATGGACAAATTGGCACTCTCACTTTCCCCAGTGGTTTACAGCAAGAGCCCTGTGAAGTGGGGATGTTGGGTTAAAAGGCCAAAGTACACATTTATTTTTTGCTAAACAACTCGAGTGGCGGCCTGCTGCCTTCCATTTGCAATGACAGACAGGCCCCCGCAGAGTTCCAAATAGTTTGCATCAAGTCTCGCCATGAGGTCGTCGGCCCAACTTCGTAAAGAGCGACTTTTAATCCATTTTGTAACCACAAGGCCTGCAATGTGCCACTGTGAAACAAGAGAGGGGAACTCTATCTGTTTATTAGAAGGATACTTTGAATGCTATAGACAGTAAAATGGTGAACAGGGGAATAATGCTGACAGGGAGTAATAAAATGTAGTTGTTGGCTGCCTCTATAGTGTCTGACTGAAAGTAGCAAAACAAAAATAGAAGCATTAGACCTCCATGAAGCAAATGGTCCAAAACCTTTCTTATAAGACTCTGTAATATTAACTATGTAACTTTTTCTGGTGGAGGATCTGCCACCTGTGTGTCTCCATGGACATTTTCTGCATTAGCTCTATTTGTATTTAGATGCAGTTTTTGAGTGGGTGTCCCCTCTCTTGTAACTTGGCCTGGTGGTGTCAGCTGCTCTTTTGCATGGAGATGTATTTATTATGTAATAATTTTAATGTCATATTGTGGAAAATTCTACATATGACACCTCCATGGAGACAAGCAAGTAGTGAATCCTCCGCCAGAAAAGTTACTTAGTGCAGGGTAACACATTGTGTAATAACTAGGGTAAAGAAAGAGTATTCCAAAATAGATCCTCTTTTCTCTCAGGGCAAAAACATTATTCCAAGTTTTGAGATTTTATTGTGTTTCATTTTAGGACACTTATGCAACTCTGCTGGCACCCTGTCTATATAAATGCCCTACGAATTCAACCATTTGAGCAATTTAATTTCATATTTCCATTTTTTAAACGTAGTAGGCCATTGGTGGACAAATGCATTTGCCTTTGTAAATATAGAGCTGGGTCATCTGGAGGAAGTCTTTTGAATTATGTGCCTGACCCTGGCTCCAGCTTGCCGCTTTATCAAGCGGAAAGAAAATGAATGTGAGCGTGACATTTTCTGGCATTTGTGAAACCATTGATCTATTTGAATGTTGGTCATGGGCTTTAGGTACAGTATTTGTCTTTTGATTTGTCTGCCAGGTGCTTTAGAGCCTATTATTTAACTGCTGCTATTCATGCAAAAGTCCTTTGTTGTGATAATTGAAATTTGCATAGTTAACATTAAAGCAAACATGTTTTTCTTTTTTCTTTGAGTATTTAGTACTATACTAAAACAATTATATAGATCAGTATTTTACACTTTGTGCATTGTAAACTCAACTGCAGTACTGATATAAAACAAAACCATCCACTGGCTTCCTGTTTAAACACTAGAAGGGACAGGATTCACCTTTTCATAGTGCAGTTTACTGAACAGTTTACAGTTTAAAGTGTCCTTTACAGTGCAGTTTGAGTGTGCTGTTTTTATTATTATTTTATATAGATGGCTGTATGACACTTTTTAACCATACTTTTTTTGTTTTTTTTTTTTTTTTTTGTAATTGCATCTAAGTACTGGGATGTGTGTAGGGATAGGTGAAAACAGAAATGTTCTGCACTCAAATTGCAAATGCAAGACAATACAAGATTAACATGCTCAAATCAATTTAAACTTAAATTTAAATAAATTTAAATTAAACTTTGACTGAGTGCATGGTGCAGGGAAAACCATTAGAAGATGTTTAAAAACTCTGCTTTAACATTAAAATATAACAGAACTTTGAATGCCATATAGTTGTTTCTTTACCTTTTTGTATCTGGGAGGTCTATGTGGCCTGAACTGAACCTATGGGATATAACAGGGATTCCCCAAAGCATATTCACCTTATTTAACAGAGCGCCTGGGCTCTGGTTTTATTCAGGAGGTACAGTAGATCCTCACAGCAGTGCACATTGAACTCATTTTGTGGTGTAAGGCCATGTAATCATGCTGTGTTCGTATGGGAAAATTGGGATTCATTTGGAGTGAAAGATTAAAGTTTAGTAGGCCTCTAACTCCACAGTACCATTAAACAGTTCAGATTATTTGTAGCCTATGCAGCATCTGTGCCCCAAGTATAGAGGGCTACTGTGCACCATGTAGAGCTGGGCAACATGACTTATAATAACAATATTGTTACTTATATGTATCATTTACAGTTTTTATGTATTTTATCTTATCTAAAACAAATACAAATGTTTCTCAATGTTAATATTATGAATACAAATAAAAAAGGTCAAATTTCTTTCTCCAAAGTTTGATTGCATGTGCTGACAGATGATTGGCCAGATACATAAATAGATAGATGTACAGAGTTTGATAAAAAAAACAACAACATTTGAATCATAATTTAGATGTGATTAATTACACATTACTAGCACCAAGAGAACATTTCTGCAAAGGCCCACGTCAGCTTATTTGGCTATATTGAATGACTTCTCATGTTGTTTTGAAATGTTGTGTTCGTTTCCAGGGCATATATGAGCATCAAAGAGCTGAAGGATGAACTTCAGCTGAGCGGCACTGATGCACTAAATGTCTTCTTTGCTAACAACTCTGCACGCGAGGAGCTAGCTGGAGCCGCAACCTGGCCCTGGGCAAAGGAGGCCCTCTCTCACCAAGGTGGGATTTTCAATACATTATTTAATCACAAGCATATTTATCAATTTGGAAGCAATATTACTTTCAAATAATGTTAAGTCAGATGTGGAAAATGTAGCAGAAGGATACACAAGATACTGATCAAGATTTGTTGCCATGACAAACTGAAACTAACAAACATATTTTATTTTGTTATTTGCTGGCAGTGATGTGTCAGTAATATACATATTTAATTCTTAGCTTCTTGGTCTCCATGTTTGCACTCATAATATTCTGTACACTCATATCCCAGAGAGATGTGGGGCGCTATAAGGGCTGGCACAGATGTTCCCGGCACTTTGCCTGTTTCCTGCTTTAATCATTAAAGCCTTTTCCACTGGAAAAGCCTGATCAACCCAACAGCAACAGCACAAACAAACAGCAGAGTGCTGGGCCATTGTTACCACCTGTATGTTTTTACTCACTGCATGAAAGTAATAACTCAAGATGACCATTAGCTGTATTATGTTGTTGTTGTAAAAGACAATATTGAAAGCCTTAATCTTTCAAAGGAGATGGATTTTACCTGAGGATTCTTACCATGTGTTCTTATTTTGAAGATGTGCCTGCAGCTTGTTTTTTAGTGTTTTTGTTGAATGTTTTCCTGTAGGGAGTATGTTTAAAATTAAGAACCAATAACTCTTGAATCGGTTCTGTCTTTTCCTGATAGTATCACTATTACTTCACCACAAGAAGACCCTTATCTCTGCTGTGTAGGAAATCTAACAAGAATTTGAGAAACCAAAGATAAATGCAAAGTGAACAAATTGGATTTGGTTCTCCTTGAGCTTAATTTTAATGTTGTTGTTTTGTTTTAGTTGGGCTGAAATGCACTTACTTACATTGGTGAAGTCAGCCCATATGCACTTACATTTCTTCATTAGTGTTTGTAGATCATACAAATGTAAATACATAATTGTAATTTTGATTGTAGGGGGCATGGTGTTAAATCCATCCTACTTTGGAACAGAGGGGCACCACAACACCATGATCCATGAGATGGGGCACATCTTTGGTCTTTACCACGTTTTTAAAGGCGTCAGTGAACGGGACTCTTGTGACGACCCATGTCAGGTATCCTTCATTGACTGATAGAACTTAAACAATAATTTTGACTTGAAACTTTTCATTTGATCATTTCAGGAGACCACCCCTTCCATGGAAACTGGAGACCTGTGTGCTGACACTGCTCCCACTCCCAAGTCCAAGGTCTGTCACGATCCAGGAGCTGTGAACGACACTTGTGGGGTCATCAACTACCAAGATACTCCTTATAGTAATTATATGAGCTACACTGGTAAGTGTGCTGTTTTGACCTGATTATGTCAAATATCTCAAATAGTTTTGGTGGAAAATGAGCATGTTCTTAACTTAGCAACATTAAGAAGAAACTGTAAGTAGTAGGAAGGTAAGTATTGAAAATTAGATACTAATCAAAACTAAAACTAGCATTGACAGTATATACTAATTTACGCAGGTATTGATACTAAAAGAGTCACATTCACAAGAGAGTAATAAACCTTTCCTGTATCACTTTAGAATGATCTTGAGCTATATCAGAACATAGACCACATAGACTAGTATATGCACACGGACCACTATAGAACATACCTGGACGACTGAGGGATTACACTGATATAAGGCCACATGGTAATATAAGAGAAAGTACTATTATTTAATGTTAAAAATCGCACTCTACCTAAAGAATTACCTAAACAAAGAGTTGTTTCTCTATTATCATCATGGTATCAGAACTGGTATTGAGTATTAAGTGTATTCTTTAGTATCAGAATCGAGGTTGATGAGTTTAGTGTTAATACTGTGACTATTTTATACTGGAAAAGACTAGAAGCAATGAATAGTTCAGACTTAAGCTAAGGCACAATTTTTTCTGACTTTATCTTTTGCACATCACTCACTTAAATCGCTGAACTTGAAATTTAACATTTAAACAACTTTTCTTTCCTCACCTTAGATGACAACTGCACCAACCACTTCACACCAAACCAAGTGGCCCGAATGCACTGTTACTTAGACCTGGTCTATCAGAAGTGGCTGACAACTCAGCAGCCTTCCCCTGTCCCTCTGGCCCCAATAATAACAGCCCAGACTGCAAGATCTGTGTCTCTGTATTGGTTAGCCCCATTAAGTGGGCCACTTTATCAAAGGTAATTACAGGTAGCTCTTTGAAAGTTATAGGTTTTAATGGTGATAAATGACTGTTCAAATACTGCTTTCTCTTGTTGTAGCTCTGCTTTGGGTTTTTCGGGAGTGGACTGTGGACTATGTGAGAGTGATGGCGTCTTTCATCAATACGCGTTTGAGGCTGCTTCTCCTCGAGTCTGTGACACGTCTGGATACTGGACACCTGAAGAAGCTGTTGGTCAGTATCAAGTATAGACTGTATATATAAATGGACATAGCTAACCTCCTGTTTGCCATGTTCCAAATAGGAAGTGAGCATTGGCACACTCCCCTCAAGCTCGCATAGCAGCAGGTCACTTTGGTTTGGCTCCATATTGGAATCCAAATATGGAACTCGACTCTAAATTCGCCCCGTAACTGCTGGGCTTGATGAGCTTCCATGGGTTACGTCACCTCGCAGTCCACTTTTTTACAAACTTTACAAAGATGAGTGGATCTGGCGCTGTATTCTACCTCCCTGATTTCAGAGGGTGTGATTGACAGGTGGATTAACCAATCAGAGAGACGCATGCTCCAGTCATGTCAAAAACAAACAAGGCTGCTTACTTGTAAAAAGAAGAACATTTTACATAAATGACCTAGAAACAGTGTGGCTTTTTACAGAATTAACAATTGAATCACCAAACTATTACTTAATTGAGGCAAAAGAAGTTGTATATTTTGCATTGAATTTTCACAAGTAGATGTCATTTGAGGGACACGTGCTAAAAATCAGTGGCTGTGGTTGGATAGACGTTTGGACGAAGGTTTTTCATGCTCTATGGTCTGGCTCCAGGGACTGACTGGTCAGGAAACTTCTTTATACAGTCTATGGTAACAACACAGCAGTAACACTGGACAATATTACACCAATTTAAGACTTTTTAACTTGAGCCTATTTGTGTACATAAATTGTATTACATCCTGTTGGATAATCAAGCTAAACTGCTGTGACTGCATTAAAGGTGTATTATGTAACATTTCTGGCAGAGGGTCTCTGTCTATCTCCATGAAGAGAAGTAAGTGATGCCAAGTTACTGATCAGATCTGTGGAGTGGCAAGCCTATACCTAATGAGCACATGAGCAATAAAAACATCCTGATGAAATGATACTTACTGTACTGTAGAACATTCCAGGCAAAGTAATAACATCTCCTCAGAGACAAGCAGATAGTGGGTCCTCCACCAGAAAGTTAGTGCCAAAATAAACATTGTAATCAAAATATCAAAACTCAAAATAATCTTTCTCAAAACTAACCTGCAAATCTTACCTTATATTGTATGATTCTTCTCTAAATAAAACAGAAACAGAACAACCTGAGTCCACTGAAGGTTTCTCTCTGTAATTATTAATGAATTGTTGTTTAGGTAAACTTCCACTACTGTGCTGTGTGTTGTTTACTGTAGTGCTGCTGCCCATCCTGCACACCTCACCTCCCTGTAAATCTCAGGTGCGTGCAAGCCTAATAGCTCCTGGAAAAGGAAAAAGACGAAAATCATTAAATGATAATTGCCCCCAGCCACAGACCTGTGTCTCTGCTTTGGCCAAAGTGAGAACAAGGATTATTAGGCATCTGAGCGTCGACTCTGGTAATGTTTGGGTGCTGTTCAAGCTCCATAAACAACACACTATAGAATGTAATGGTGTGAACATATGGTCCTTGTTAGTTTAATCATTTTTACTTTGACATGTAGCAAGAAAACACTACACAAATGGAAAAAAACACATTCTATTAAACAATGTAAAAAGAATCAAATGAATGAGTGTACAATAACACTTTCCGCTGCTTCCGTGGAAACTCGACCCAAATATGTGGAAATCCTCCACTGGAATTTCTCCTTTGAAAACAAGCGGCCGGAGGACCAGGGGGGATTACGAGTCCCGCTCTTTGGCTGTGGGATCGTAATGATGATAAAGAGTCAATTACTGTCTTATTCTAAACAGGACCGCGCACACACAAGAGGAGACAGGCTGTCTGCTGGCATCCCTGCGTTCTCCTCTCTGCGCACACTTTCACACATGATAATGCACAGAGCTGCTCTGTCAGCCAAAACATGTGTACATATATTATACAATCAGGAAGGAAAGGTAAGGGGGGAAATTAGGCTGTTTTGATTCACGTTTAGGAACTGCCAGGTAGTTTCCACATTTATTTGTTACAACCGTTTCTACTTTAACAACATTTTAGTATTGCACAGTGAAGTAACAAAAACAGAGGTAATGTGCACAAACTCATGCATTAATTTTTAAAAGGCCCAATCCAAAAAGAGCTATTACAAATAAAAACAAAACAAAACAGGGCTTATCTGACCATCAAAAAAGTATTGTTATGTTATAATATTTAACCAGAAAAGGTGTACTTGACAAGAAGGATAAAATAGAAGGACAAAATAGAATAAGAATAAAGATGCATTGATTGATTGATTTGATTGCAGCTTAATCAAATGCAGTGGATTGTCGAAATACTATATTGATAAGTAATAATAGTGCTGACACCATTTAAGGAAATCACAATTTTAAGTTCAACTTTGTTTAAAAACACTACTTGTTTTAATGTCCTATTAAGTCACTGGCTCAGGGTTTAAATGCATAAAACTGTGGTTTATGTAATGAATAACACCTACGCCTAATTGAACATGTGGTTTTATTTTGGGAAATGCTTGATAATGACACCATGTTTATTGTATTTCCTTGTGATAATTGGAAATAATTAAACCATTAATGATGGGTCAAATGTAAAACTGCCTGCTCCCTTGAGACTAATGACCGTTTCCTCACTCTGCCCTCACAGGCCCCCCTGATGTGGAGCAGCCCTGTGAGCCCAGCCTGCAGGCCTGGAGCCCAGAGCTGAGCCTCTATGACACCAATGTCACATCTCCATGTCCTGACACAGAGGGGTGCACCCTCACTCTGGACTTTCTTCACCCTGTTGTACCTCACAGCCTCACCCTGTGGGTCACCTATATCTCTACAAGTAAGCCTCCTTTAACAATATACCACAGACTACACATGTTACCAACACATATACATGATTAAAAAAGCTTTTTGACTAGAGTTATTTGTTTTTTAACTTTTCTGGTGAAGTGTATGCCTCTTGCTTGTTCCCATGGAGATGGCATTGCTGTAATCCCCCACAGTATGGCTTTATCCTTGTATGTATTCAATTACAGGTGCATTTATGACTTAAAGTACATTGGCAGGATTGCCTCTCAACATATCTTACCTGCAACTTTTAGCATCAAAATGATCACAAAACTGGCTGTCCCAAAGAGAAGGAGAAATTGAGAGGGTCAGTGCTGCCCAAAGTCCATGTTAATAATGTTGATATGAATCATCTTTACATTACTTGGGTATTGATGGCTGGAAGGACATTTAGTCCATAACAACTGAATTACTAATTCCTATTAATTACTCTGCAGACCCACTTCCCTATGCAGCTTTTTAGCATCCTGTTTTGTTTGTCAGATAACCCGGCCATTGCCGATATCGAGCTGATCACAGAGAGAGGAGGGGTGATCCACCTGGGCCCTCAGCATGTGTACTGTGACATGCCTCTGACTCTGCGCCTCAGCACAAACAGCGCTGCAGTGGAGGCCATAAGACTCAGCACGTTCGATGAGAAACTGGAGATCGATGCAGCCATGTTGTCTTCAGGTCCAGACAGTCCACTGTGCTCAGGGTGTAAGCCTTTGCTGTACAAGCTCCACCGACAACCCCCCTTTACCAGAGAAGCCCCCGCTCAGAGGCAGCAGACTTTCACTGACAGGTTAGTGTCAATAATACATTCCATTTACACACTTTTATATCCCTTCTCTGTATAAAGTAAATAAAGATATGAAGATCACCATGAAGATAAAAAATATATATCTACTGTATTAATGTATTAATATATTAATAGACACCAGGCCCAAGTATTCACACAGAGGAGGGCACAGCTAATATCTTTGCCAATATCTTAGCAATATTCAAAAACTGAAAACTCTGAAAAACTAATCAAACCTACTCACACACGTTAAAAACAAAACAAAACAAAAATAAAATAAAATAACAGATGAGTAAAGCAATGGATGATTCAAATGTGAGCCAAACGTCAGAGATACAAAGCACAAACTGGACAAAAACAACATCTTGTGTGGGGAAATAAGTGAAATCAATTATTGGATATTGTTTCTGTTTGAGAACATATGTATTTATATGTTATTTTTTCCTAATATCATATTCTAATCAAATATTTATAATAGGGATTTACAGGGAGTAACCCGACACACACACATCTCAGATACTGACTGATTTCTGACAAATAAATGCTCTTGATGTGTTCAGAAATACAGAGAACAAGGATATTTTTATGGAGCTTAAGTTTCACTGACTTCCTGCTATGTGCCTGTCAGGTCACTGGATACTGCAAGGTTACAGACCAAAGCAGAGTGGGCATAGGCCTGGTTTTGTTGCAATAATCCTGAGAGATATGTTGATTGGTGATGAACGTACAGTGATACATAATCCTCCCTTTGTTCATAATACCTTAGAACTGCTTTGTATTGGCACAGTCTTTTCTTCACAAGTTCCTATTCTGCAAGATCTTCTCGTATTAAAGATGCACTGTGCAACTTTTTTGATGTAGGGTCCATCACCTGCTTGACTCATGACACTGGATGTTCCTCAGTATACGCTTACATATATTTTTCATTTATTCAGTTACTATTCAAGTTATTTGTTTCCATGGATATTGGTAGTCATTATTATTTGCTTTTTAAGTAATTTTGTGGAACATTCCTTTACCATCAATATGGAGATATGTTATTCATTCTGTATTTCTTTGTGCAGCTCTGTCCAGCTTGGTGTCCATTATAAGTACACAGTCCAGGTAGAAGCTGAAAATGTGAGTGATGAGTCTCCTTCCCTGCTGTACATCCACGGACAGTCTTACTGTGGAGATGGCTTCATACAGGGGTCAGTACAGTATAATGGCACTAATATACTACTGCGTAAAACCAAGGCAATGCTGACACTCTGATCTGTAGGTCTGAGGAATGTGATGACACTAATCTGCTGGATGGAGACGGCTGCTCCAAGAAATGCCAAAAAGAGCGGGGCTTCAACTGTAACGGTAAGGGGAAGCTATGAGTATTTTTGCAATAATATAAAAAACAAAGGATAGTGGAAGTATCGTACTGTATGGTGGTAGAAGTACAATGCAATTCTACCTGTAACAACATGCTATTACATTATTAAAATAAACTATTTCCTAAACTATTTGTTCATTATTAATTAAGTTTGTGTTCATGCTCCATTAAGGTTATTAAATGTGCAGTTATTATTATAAAGTGTTAGACTTTGGGATAGACGGTTTGGGTTAATATTACCGATTGTTAAATTGGTGAATGTTATGAGGAATGCTACTAAAACTAACACTAATAGAAGAGTTTTCTAAGGAACAAGACATGAATCATTAAAATGGTATTTAAATGACAAAATATGATGATCTCTCAGTTATAGAATGTGTATGAGTTTTATTACCACATGTTTTTGTACATGGTACGAGTTTCATGTCTTTCAGCAGGTCTATTCCTGCCGTGAGTGAGACCATTACATCTCTCCTTTCACAACAAAAGAAATTATGACTAGTAAAGAAAACAATTTGGCAAAAACAGCTTTTACAAATTGGAACACTTAAATCCAATTATTCAATTGTTGGTCTTAGTCATGAACAGAATATTTGTTTGGGTTTCCTAACCACATTACTCTCTCGTAACCCTTACTTTTCCAAACTGGCAGCTTTCAGACTGCTTTTCACATTAACACACAAGTTTTATTGTTGAGGGAGAACCCCGTGACAAACAATATAAATTTAATTAAATATTGGTTTCTAAGAAAGATAAACCATATCCTGATTGTGCCATAAGATACATTATAAATTAGGTATGAGCTATTTCAATGTTTTGTTGTTTTTACCAATTCCACTGTTCCTGGACTTATCTGCTTTGATCAGTTGTGAAAGACATGACGGTGTCTTTCGTGCAGCTGTCCAGATGTTATTGAAAACAACACAGGAGGTTTTAGAGGAATATTTGTTGCATTACGGACTGTCATTAAACTATACTTTCACACTGGTTTTGGTAGACTAACACAGAACCCATTATTATCACGGCAACCTTAACCAATCAGGTGCAACTGTATAGCTGTTAAGTGGACACTATGTTCCTGCTGTAATCTCAACAACATTGTCCAAGTCCAAACTACCTGGCACCAGAGCAGAGCAGGAACTGGTAACAAAAATCCCCTCTAATCTTTAAGGATTTGTCTGAGGTGTAATAGATTATCTGCTTTGGTTTTCAAACATCACATCACAAACATTACAACTGGGGTGAAAAAAGAATAGGCCAATATTTTAAGTGCTTTTTTTTGCTGTGATGGTAGTAATATGATGGCACAAATTCTCATTCCTGTGACAATAACTGTGGTCAAATTGCCATATTGTGATTTTCTCTTCAAAGCTCTATGCTCCAAGAAACAACTACTTAAGTGGAAATAGTCAAGTATAGAGCATATTTTATGTAATCTTTCATTCTCAAGAGACCCCTGGGTCAAAGGCAAACCACACATTGTTGGGGGGTCTTTTCAGCAGACCAGATTGGTTCATTAATCATTCCAGAAAATGATTGCATTTCTGGACCCAGAATTTGATGTGCGTGTCTGAAAATATGTGGCTTTGGAGCTATTTGGACAATCGAGTGAGCATTTATCTTTGACACATGATGATTCACTTTTCACCTGGTCACTGTAAATATTGTAGCGCCCTGTGTGGGATCTACCACGCCAAGTCCCATATTTCCCCCCCAGACTATTAATATCACAAATACGGCTGATTGGCTGAGTCAATACTGCTAACATCAAAAGCGCCAATGAAAACACAAGGTTGATTTGTGTTTCTGACAATATATTTGGATGAGAGTCAGACAATGTTGGATAATTTTTGCATTGCGCCAGATACAGAATCAAGCTTCACATTCATAGGTCTTGTTTTTGTTTGTTTCTGAAGGAGAACCCAGTCAGTGCTATGTTTTTGATGGGGATGGCGTGTGTGAGGAGTTTGAACGTGGCTCCAGTATACAGGACTGTGGCTACTTCACTCCTTTGGGTTTCAATGATCAGTGGGCCTCAACTGCTGCTGCCTCCCACCAAGACCCCCACAAGTGTCCTGCACGCGCTGTCACCGGGGAGCCACAGCTCAATAAGGTATTCAAATCAAAACTGTTTCTCTCTATCAAACGCTTATGAGCGATTTATTAGAGCTTGAGTAATTTGTGTGCTTTTCTGCATTTGAAGCTTAAAATTTCAGTTTGCACTTAGCTCTGTAGTATTTTGAAACAGGGAGAGCTAAAAAATTACACAGTTCCCCCAAAAAATTATAAATAAATAAATAAAAGTAAAAATGAAAATCTGCTGCTTGCTACAAAACGCTATGGAGATGTGAAGCCAGAGATAATCAGCTCCACAGTTTTGAACAGGAAGTCAATGGACTAGGCCTGCCACCGTAATTACTATATCGACTTATCGTTCAATATGTGGAAGCTTGAACAATATTTTTTTTGGTGTGCTTTTTCTTTCCACTACTGGGAAATTTGTGATAATTTTTTTTGCTATATAAGATTTGAGCCTCAAAAGTTTGAATGAATAACATTTATGACTCATTACAGATGGAAACTAAGAACTAAAGTGTTTCATTCTGCTGTTTATTTATTGCAGCTCATGTTTTTTTTTTAACAATATTATAGATTTAGAATAGTTTTTGTGGTATAAGTGTGATCTTGTTTCATCAATTGTTTCATCCATTCAGTTTGTTTCAGTATTATTGTTTATATATTTATATCGTACTTCAAAATTTGTTATTGTGACAGGCCTACAATAGACCTGTTTCTATATTTAAGATTTAAAATTCTGATCAATTCTGGATTTATTTCTAAAAAAAAAAAAACAAGAAAAATATTATGTGTGTTCATTTAAGACAACAGATGACTTAACATGTACAATACAAATGACCTTAGAAACACATTTCCCAATTGCATCATGTAATGGAACACTTGGGGAATGTGGGTTACGCAGACAGCCATAAAGGTAGAAACGCTCAAAAGCTCAAAGCATTTTAGTGGTTACAGGCTCAAGGGCAAATGTGTACCCAGTAACAATATCCTGAACAATATGTTCCTGCAATAATCTCAACAACATCAACATCATCCAAGTCCAAAATACCTGGCACCAAAACAATGCATGAACTGGTAATCACAAATCCCCTCTAATCTTTATGGAGAAAATGTAGTATGTGTAATGTGTACTGCAGATATATAGACCACATGTGGTATAATGCATCATCATTTAGTTCTTCTGAAGTTTAGATTAATATGATTTTGTTTTTTACACCAAAGTACATTTACACACCAGCAACATCATTGGAACACATTTGATAATTTGCTCACAGAATATAGATAACAGAATTTTTGTGAATCCTTAAATTCCTAAAATTACATTCATTCCTAAAATGAATAAACAAGTGGCTTGTAATTCTATGTACTGAATGCATTCGTGCAGAGTCAGTTAAAAATTTGATTTTGAGAAATAAGCTGTGTCTGACTGGCGGGTGAAGCCACGAGAGAAGAGTAAAAGCCCAGCTCATAAAGTTGAAGGACAATCTGGCAGAACTTTGAGTGAAACATCTTATCATGGATTCCAACTAATCCTGAGCCTGTCATTCCTATTTACAACTTTTGTATCGAGAACAACAGACACTTGTTATGAATTGCACACCTTTTGAAATTCAACACTGGTACACACAACAAATTATAATAATGTATTTCACTGAACACTCTTGAAACGGTCTACTGTACATTGAGTCTTAGTTGCAGGGTAAATGCTGTTTATGCCCCTATATAGCAAATGACAATTAAGAAGTAATGTTTTCTGGTTCAAGGTACACTTTATAACTTGCCATTCGGCTGTCTCCATAGAGATGTTATTACTTTGCTTAGAATGTTTCACAGTATGATATTAAACAAATGTTTTTCCATGGAGAAGAGTAGGCGACTCTACCAAGCCAAGTTACATGTCAGATCTGTGGAGTGGTGACTTCACTCAACACTGTATTTAGCAAATAACTGTACTTGAATAAATGCAAGATAGATTCATTTATTGTCATATTGTGGAACATTTCAAGATAAGCAATAACACTGAGCAGACAGCAGACCCCAACCTGAAAAATTAACAATTTCTAATAAAAAAATCTAACCACTGATGCTGATACTGGGACTGGACTAAACTGGGACTAAACCAGGACTAGAAGAGGACCTACACAGTGTTCTTCACCATATTCTTATATCAAGTTTTCTCCATTAGAATTGACTGGGTTTATTGTCTGTACACAGCTGTGCAGGTCTCAGTATCTGGACATAGGGGACAGACCTCCCACTGGAGCCTGGTTCCCCTGCACCACTCAAGACGACAGCAATGACCTGGAGCACACTTACTGGCTCAAGGTAGAGATGGCTTCTATTTGTGCAAACATTTCAGTGTATTAATAATCCGTGTTGTCAAATGTGTATATTTTGAGTTTCAGCTTAAGACAAATCATTCCGAGTATAAAAGCCTTCAATTACCATGCTCCATTTACTCATAATTCACAGTCTTATACAATCAAATGTATGACAACTGAAAATACAGTCTGATGGATAGTGATAATGATGTTAGGAGCTCATTTAACTTAGACTATTAATGTATTCAATGTAAAAACATATTAACAGTATTAAAGAGTTTTCAAATAAACTCTGTACCTAAATACCTTATTATTGCTACTTAAGAATCCTGTCTTTCCACTCTGGGTTCGTGTCTGGTTTGTGTGTTTTGAGCGCCGTTGCTATCATTCATTTTTTCCACGACCGCTCTTCCCACACTGAGCTCAGCGGGTCCAGAGAGTGTGGGGTAGCTGTTGATGTGACTGATTCTTGTCTGTCATGTTTGGGATTACCAAGCCCTTATTATGATACATATGCTCTGTTTTACTCAACTTTCCATTTCTTACAATTATGGACACCCTATTTGTCAGGCCCAACCATTCTGGCAATCCCCCTTATCCACAAATAATTCTTGTTAGATATAGGCCTACAGTTGTGAAAGCAGAGACCAATACAGAAAGTGCACCAAGTAAACACAATCAAAGTGAAGAACCTGTGCTTAGACACTGTAAACTAGAGTTAAACTAAACTAGTTAAACTAGACTAAGTCCATTGAATGGAAAGTATTTTATTATTCTGTTAATAATATTTGGTGGGATCATTTTAAAATCATGTACTGTACAATCTAAGGTATTAATACTGGTTAAGAGAAAGAAAAGACAGGCTGATGAATTTAACTTCTATATAAAATGCTTCTATTTAAACAACTTATATCTGGCCCATCATCTAACATCTTCATTTCCTAAATGACATTTAAATTAAGGCGAGACACTGCAGGTGAATAGGAAAAAAACAAAAATAAATATTTAGATATATCAATTTGAAACTTCTCCTGTTGTTTACTCACATAAATGTAAGAAAAAAGTGTATTACAAGCTTTTCATCATGTGATGTTTTCATATAAAAAAAAAAGGGCTTTTAAGTGTAAAAACTGCCACAATTTTTTGAGATGTTCAAAATAGAAACATGAAAAGATCCATGTTTAAATTTCTTACTTCTTTTTGTTGACTCATTAGATTAAAAAAAAAAAAAAAAAAGAAATCTAAGAAGGGAGTTTAAGATATCTTATCTAGTATTTGTGTAAATGAAATCTCACTGAAAATTTGACTGAAAATAACAATTTCGCTTCATCATTTTAAGTTTCATAGAACTCTGTGGATGAAAGTTTATTAAATTAAGTATTAAAACATCTCAGTGGAAAGTGGATCATTTTATTGGTTCCACATGAACATTGCCAGGAAACCAATAAACAAATTACTATTTTGGTTTTCTTTGCCTCACTTTAAATTTAAGTAACTTTTTGTATTCTAATATTAAATCTATTTTATTATCACGATTTGTATATTGATCCTTGAACGCAGGTGGGATTTCCTCATCCTGGAGTAGCTGCCTCAGTCATGGTGTACCTAGCCTCAGATGGTTCATGGTCCGGGGAGCAGTGTCGAAGAACTGTCGTGATTCTATTGTCAGATACAACTGGGAAGAACCACTCACTGGGTATCACACATCACAGTTTCATCAGTACTACAGCTTACAGCATTCTAAATACTGTAACTTTCAGTGCAAAGTGAAGCTAAGAGTGGACAAACCTAAATTATTTCAGTAACAGCAGTCAGCAATGAAATATCACAGATAACCATTAATTTAAAAAAAAAGATTCAGACTGAGTTTATTGTTTGTTAAGCACTGTTTTAGTTGCATTACCATGGTGCAGGAAGGAAACCACACTGAGGTAGTCACATGGCTGATAAGCAGTGCTCTATGGACTGCATTTTTACATTAGATCATTGTTACATTACAAAATCAAATTCAGTTCTGTCAGGTGGACAAAAGTTTTTGAGTGAAGATGTTTCGCCTCTCATCGAAGTGGTTTCTTCACCTCTTTGCTATGGGCCTGGACAACTGAGGGACGACACAGTCTTTGTTACATTACATTAGATTACATGGAGCATTGTTTTTCTCAGGCTCTCATGACCTGTCGTGCCATCACAACCCCCTGGTGGTGAATGTGACCCATGATCTCTCACGCCCCTTCTTCCTCACCTCTGCGGTGGTCCTGCTGCTCTCCTCTCCCTCAGTGGCTGTGGCAGGTGTGGCTCTGAGGACCTCCTGCCACTTCAGCACCTTCGCCCTGACTGGGTGCGCATCACAGGGTGGGCTTCCCCACAGCTACCTCTCCCCTTACACACGCATAACGCACCTGCATGTAGAGAACACAATATAGACATTAAACATGACAGAGTTCATCCCAGTAACTCTGGTTTTATACAGAAGTTACTCAAGAACCCTGCCATCACAAAATGATCACTTTAGCAAGCCTGATGTAAGAGATATAGGCCAAATCTAACTAGAGTCACTTTCAAACCTGGTTTTGGTAATCTGGAGTTTAGTCAGTCTGACTATGGGAAGTTTACATTTGAGGGTAGCAGATTTGGTACACACAACATTCTGGACTATAGATTGCCATGTGTGATTTAATTGTTCATCTGTTGTTTTTTAGGATTCATTAGTTTTTCTTTTCACAGTTGTTTGAGGCAGGCTTGTCAGTTGGACAGCTGTAGTCCACCACAGATAGACCATGGCTTTGTCAGGTAGGACCTATATCCCTCAGAGGTATACCATGCACACCACTGTGTGATCTTAAAATGTATGTGTGTGTGTGTGCGTGTGTGTGTGTGTGCGCGTGTGTGTGTGTGTGTGTGCATGTGCGTGTGTGTAGGTGTACAGGGGGAGGAGAGGCGTCCCGCTGCTCTGTGCGCTGTCATCGAGGCTACAGCATCAAGTTTCTCAGTGGCAAAGGAGAACTATCCTATCAGGTTCAAACTGCTCTTATCTTATCTGGCTGACATTAACATGACTTGGATTTTTTTCTTTCTTTAGAAATATGTTAAGATTTTATGGAATGCCTTACAGTAATAATTTAAAGTGTTTCTGGCATGCTTGTCGAAAAGTACGGAAAGATAATTAGCAGCTGCACAGAGGATTTTCCGGACATGTATCCAGATGTTAAAGAAAAAACATAATTATTCCATCATATTGTAAACTACCATTGCAAATTTCTACTTAATCAAAAAATACAAAGTAGCTGAAGTTGACCCCAATGCTATTTCTAACCTTCTCAAAGTGATTGTTAACATGTTGTCTGTTTGCAGAGGGAGGCAAAGCTGGAGTGTTTCCATGGTTCCTGGGACCGTATGGTTCGGTGCCGGCCTGTGGACTGTGGCCTTCCTGACCAGTCCCACATTTACCACGCCATCTTCAGCTGCCCCTGGGGAACAACCTATGGGAAACAGTGCTCTTTCACATGTGGTTCTCCAGCCATACTACAGGGTAAAGCACATCGCCAGAGGACCATTATTTTAGCTGTCCACTAATCAGCAATTATCTTTTCGATTAGTCATCGAGTCAAATAATTACATATGAGTTTTTTTTAAGATCCTATATTACTTAAAATTTATTCTTGAGCTCCTGAGTTTTAAGCCATGTTAGAATGTGGTTACCTGGAGCTGTGTTTTGTTTCATTCATAAATGTTTGAGTAATCCTACATTATTGGACTGTTCGCATCCCCAAAACTCAAAATGCTCTTTTTCACCTTGTGATGGCATGTAGTGGTAGTTTTCAAGTTAACAGCAACCTTTTACCTTTAGTTTGGTAGAGATTGGCAATTTCAGGTGTGAAATCATACAAATGATTCTAGTGAAGGTGTATGGAGTTTAATAACACAGTGGAGCACTTCCTGTGTTACTACATGACATCACAAGGTGCAAACTGAATTTTCTGTTTGAAAAATGGACGCAGGGTTTGTGTGAATGAAACAAAGCACAACTCCAGGTATGTCTGTGATGAGGAAACAACTTTATAACATAGATCAGAAAACAGCTTAATATGGGCCCTTTGAAATATACTTTTAACAAGATAAAAGTAAAAATATGCTGACTGAAAAGCTTATAATAAGATTATGATTGACTAAAATGTATTATTGGTAAGAAGCCCGATAAAGATGAACCATTTTTGCAATGAGTCATTACAGTCCTAATGACCAGCAAAAAATGCAGCAAATTTGTGACTTAAAATCTTAAAAAATGTACAACTTCTTGCTGCATAATATGATCAATGTTAACATTTTCCCTGTGACAATTTCACAGATCCTGTTTGATGAAATAAGTTTTCCTTGAACTCTTTTCTCATAGTCCAGCAGATAGCCACTGCAATGCATCTGAGCATCCCCAGATTCACACAATGGTTTAATAGCTTATAACCATGCCATGATTAAGATTAATTATATTTTATAGACCCAGTAAAAGTATGTTATGATTGTCCATAAAGCCTGACACTCACACATACTTCATGTGGGGCCACGTAGGCTCAGAAAATATTAGCTTTGGGCAACACTGAAGCCATTTGCTTATAACTTTACTGCAAAACTATAAAACTAAAGCTGAATGATCCCAGGGGGCAGAAATGAATCAAAGCAGTGACGGAAAAATCCACATATTTTAATGTCCAATGCACACTCTGTTCTGCTGTCAGGTCAATATGATTTAACCTACTATTTTACATCTTTGTAGATTAAGCAATTGCTTTGTTTTCATTCACAATTCACATCCTTTAACAAAACAGTTCTGTACACAATGCAGAGATTTTTAATAAAACCACCTTGCGCATACATTGTGTGCACCTTAAAAATGTGAAATAATGGCCTCTTATTTGGCTGCAGGTGACAGTGACAGGCTGGTGTGTCTGGAGGATGGCCTGTGGTCCTTTCCTGAGGCCTACTGTAAGATAGAGTGCCCAGAGGTTCCCAGTATCCCTAATGCACATCTGCTGACAGGAGAGTGCCTTGCTTCAGGGCACGACATCGGCTCTGTCTGTCGGTACAAGTGCAGTCCAGGATACTATGTGATGGGCAGCCTGAAGAAGAGCAGACCAAGGTATATGCTACAACATTTATGCATCTATCTAAAATATAATCTGTGTATAGTTTTTCACCTGCAAAACTGTTCATCAGAGCACATTAGCAGACACTGAAGTAACACAGAGTTTTTCTAGAGCCAACTTCAAAGTGTGTGTGTAGTTTTACTGTGCACGCCTCTATTCTCAGCAAAGGAAGTTCACTCTTTCGCTTTGTTTTACAAGTGCCCCATTATGTGCCGCTCAGTGAAATCTGTGCCTTTGATTCAGATGTTATATGCAACAGACTTTTACAATATGACATGTGAACACACAATGTTTTGGGTGAAAAGTGAAACCATGATTTTAAAATGATATTCTAACTACAATCATATGACATAATTTTGTGCTGAGCAATCCTGCAATATCCTGCATTAGAGCCTTGTTCGCTTTCTCACTTACCCCTATCTCCTTTCACTGCTCTGAACTTTGTTGTGATTATTCAAAAAAGTTCAGACTCTGGGTCACACATGGAGGGTTCAAAAATGTAAAATATTATGTACGTATGTTATAGTTTAATACTAAGTACCCACAAAAAATATAAAATATGTCTCCTTTATGAGCTGCTCATTACTGAACAAACTTGTTAATGAGATGAGGTCCCTGTTAGTGGAGACACAGCCTCTGGGCTCAGTCTAAATGGTCCACAAAGCGTTGTATCAAATATCACATATACACATTTTTACTATCACAAAGAGTAAGACCATTAAAACTCTACTGTAGCGCACTTTATGTTTTATAGTTTCACTACATTTGTTGCCAATGTGGTGCACCATTTTATGTTTGCATTCATTTGCAGCTGTGTATCTTTATGGGTTACACTTTCTCAACTATATGTGTAAACATTTTAATAACCTCTGACGCTTTATCAATTCAACATGTGAAATCAAACAGCAGCAATTAGGTAGCTTTAAACAGGCCTTTTTACTTAAGCCTTCCACATTAACTCAGGCTATAATGCATACAGTTACACTTATTTATTGAGATGGAATAAAAATAACCAGATCAAACAACAAATAGCAACAGGTACCAGCAAGGACAGATGATATTATTTTAAGTAAATCAATACTATGTTTATAGAGAACAGATATTTTCATAATGTATGTATTTTGTATGTCCAGGAAGTACTTTAAGTTGGAGTGTCTGGAGGAGGGGCAGTGGGAGGAGGCTGGGTGTGAGCCTGTGTCCTGCCCAGAGTTACCTGATGTGTACCAGGGCATGTACACCTGCACCAATGGCCTCTACTATGACAGCTACTGCACACTGCAATGTCCTGACCCAAAAGAAAATGTACAGTGGAACATAGTATTAAAATGATAAAACCAAATATCATAATTAAATATGACTCTCTCTAATCAACAGAGTGTAATTCATTGCTCAAAGGATGGCAAATGGACTTCAGAATTCACAATGTGCTCCCAGCTCCAGGGCTCATGTCCACCTCCAGCTGAGACCAACTCTGTGGAGTACATCTGTGACCAGGGCACGGCTGTGGGTAAGTAACAGCAAGCTTAATCAAATTTGCTATTTAAATGGCCGCAATCAGTGAATCGCTGAGGCTGCAATTATCTTAGTAACATAATATTCCCTGTAAAGAACAAAATATCTAGTCCTATTATAAAACTTGCTAACTCTGTACTTCAGACCTCCACACATATTTTTGTCTTAGCTTGACAGTTCATTTTTTCCCCTTCAAATGTTAGTGCTCCAGTATGAGTTTAAAATAACACTGTGTAACGTTTTGGTAGTGAAAGTTAGTTAGAAAGTTCAAAACACCATACTATTTCTATGGCAAGAAGCAGGTTTTTAGTGCAAACAAACATGGCTTTTTTGGCCATGAAGTTACACAGTAGGGCTTTAAAATAGAAATGCTAGTTTATATATTTTTCAAATGCCTTCAGCCCTCTTTGTAAGAGCATCTGATTAAGGGCTTTAGACAGTTATTACTTATGCAGTTGTGGTTGTAATAGAACTTGAAAGTAGCTCACATTCAGGGTCATACCTGAAATTACAAGGCAAATTGTTGGACGACAAAACACATAACTGAACCTGGAGGCTTTTAGCTGCATCAAAAGAGTTGCTTGGATGCTTTAGCCCTTACCAAATGTTTGTTTCATATTTAATACTATAGTAACTTGGCATCTGTGCTCTGAAACTCAAATTACATCATTCAAAAGCAAATGAGACAAACATATGATTCTTCTCTCAAATAAAACTGAACTGACATATTGTGGTGGAAATATTTATTTTTGAGCATCCGGGAGGAATGCCTTAGTAAGTTAGATGTAACTCATAGCAAAACAGTAGGAAGTCGCTCAAATCAAAGGCTGCCAGGAGTACGAGTGGTTGATGACAGTCAATGAGGCGGTATGTGGTCTGTAGCTTGAAGTTTGTGCATGAATAAATTAGTGTTTGTGGTTTGTTTTCTCTTTCGGTGCAGGTGCTGTTTGCCTCCCTGTTTGCACGGATCTGTGTGACCCCGTGGTGTTGCCCAATGGCACAACAGCAGACTCACTACAGCACTGGATGATGCCAACCCAACTCCAGGTGGGACATGTGGAGTTTAAATGAGGTCATGTTAAGGCCATAGCTTCCCTATACACAGCACAGTTTTTTGCAAAATGAAATTGTGTCATATAAGTTGTGAAAAGTTTGGTTTAAAGTACTACTACTGCTACTTTTACAATCATTACCAGATTTTCTCTGAGAGTCTTTACAGTTACATGTTTGACTTCATTTCACCTACTACAATATACCTGTATCACTTCCTCTCTCATGTTTCCACGATATAGGTAAATAAAAAAATAAAATGTATTATTATTATTATTATTATTATTATTCTATTAATTGATACTATACACATACACAATACAAAAATATGAGATCAGCAATAAAGAAATGGCTTGATACTTGATTCAGATACCAGTTTGCATGTTCTCTCTGCGTCTGCATAAGTTTTCTGTAGTAGTCCCTTAGGTTTCCCCATCACTAAAAACGTGTACAACAGGCTCCAATCTGGGGTCAGGAATCAGGGGATTTCTTAATCTAAAACAAATATCAGGAAAGGTCTGATTTTGTACTGTAGTTACTTTCCATCTGGGACTCCAGCTTAACACACACAGTTTAACACACTTCTACACCAGCAGGTTGCTGTTTCTAGGCAAAAAGAAACGTGATATGGGAAAAACTCCTCTATTCAATAATCACTAAGTGGCAGTAGGTTCAGAAATCAGTTGTTGTTTTTCCTGCTGCCGTGCAACCAGCTCTTTCTGCAGGCTGATCCATGATAAACAGGGCTCGGACTCTTACACAAAAACACCTATTAGGATGAATAATGCATGCAAACATCTGGAGGGATAAACTTCACTGCTGCTGAGGCTACTGCGCTAACTACTCGCCCCCACCCTCCTGGCTCAAACATGACTGATGTGGCCCCAACCATTAGGAGGCAAAAGCAAATTACAAATCTGCTTTAAATTGGCACTTTACCCGGATATAACTCTACAATGATCAATCTTTGTATCTAATTTTACTGCACCATGAATTAGTTCTTTTATCTCTATGGTATATTACAAATGGTCTGTTGACACTTTTATAAACCAGGGTAGTATATGAGCACAGATGGGGCACATATTTCAAAACATTTTATTAGATGTAGCTGTGAAAGAAGCAGTTTTCCAAGTGCTACAGTGGTAATAGTGTTAGATTATATATATATATATATATATATATATATATATATATATATATATATATATATATATATATATATATATATATATATATATATATATATATATATATATATATATACACATATATATGTATGCCATTCAACTTTTTACAGGTGTGTTATTGCTAAAAAACAAACAAACAAACAAAAAATTATTTTAACTTTAACATTTGAACTTAAAGAGATAGATACATTTAATGCCATACTGTGGAACAGTTCAAGCAAACCAATAACATCTCCACAAGCACGTAACGGACCCTCCATCAAATAGGTACTTGTAAATTATTTTAAAAAATGTTTCTTTTAATGTCAGAAATTGTACTGAATGAATAATGCAAATCCTGAGGTTCAGCTGAGCAGCTAAAGAACAAAATGTGTTTTGTATCAGATTTTGGTTAAACATATTTCTTGGATTTCCCAGAAAAGCTTTTAAGTTGTTCCTGCAGTAATCATGAGGATCACACACCTGACGTATGCTGTGTGGCTCTTATCACCTGTGTGGGTCTTTATCAGAGTATCTGTGTTACTGTTACTGAAAGTGGAGCAGATAGTGTGGATTAAGGGCTTTGTTGACGTCAAACTTTTGAAGAAATGCTCACATCTGACACAAGGGCTAACCGAGTTAACTTATCAAGACCAGATTTTCTAGGAAAGTGTGTTTTTTTATTTCTTAAGTTGCGCCTAAGGTGGGTCCACTTACCCAATATCATAAGAAATCTCTTGGTGTTGCAAACATGACTCACTTAAAAGTTGCTCTTTGGTGGTCAGTGCAGTGGGCCAGCTCTGTCCAGGTCAAATAGTTGGATGGACACGTGCTTGCCATATGCAGTGGAGATGCTGTTGCTTTGTCTAGAATGTTCCACAGTATGACATTAGATTTATCCCTATGTAGACTAAGTTGCATTACCAGACCAAGTTATAGCTCTGATTTGTGGAGAGGCGAGTTAGCTCACAGCAAGAATGCATATTTTTAAAAGTATTTTGAGCAATATAAAAACATGTGTAATGAAATAAATTATAGTTAGGTTTAATGTCATATTCTGGAACATTCCCGGGAAAGCAAAAACACCATACAGGCAGTGAAGCCTCCACTGGACAAGTTTCACAGTGCACCCATAACCTTAGAAAAATGAGAAACATTTTCTTTAACAGTATTAAACTTTGAAGCAAGACATTTTTATTATGGTGAAGTGTTTTAAACAAACTTTTACACAACAATTATGATCACACATGATTGCAATCCCTTTGCGAACAGTAGGAATGAAAATAAAAAGAGAATCCTTGGTGTTTGTGTTGAAAGGCAGATAACTAAAAATAGATTGTTATGTAAACACAGTTATTATATTACTAATGCATTATTTAGATTGAGACCTAATGGGGACATGCAGTTTGTCTGCCTAAACAAATCTCCCATGGATTAAAACACATAACTGCTTCTAAATCTAAAATCATAACCCTTCATGAATCCAGCTCTACTGTATTCCACTTGAGATCAAATAGTTGATGGATGTGTTTGCCACAACTCTGTGATTACTGGGCATCATGTTATCGCAAATATTTCAGTATCAGGTCTCAATCACTGGGTCACGTTGCACAGGAAACCACTGGGGAGGGTCAGCTTTCTCTTCCCATTTTTATTAGTCAACCATTGGCCATCGACCGCAGTCATGCCACTGATCAAATGTGGGCAAAGAGACGCCCACGCATGACCTCATTAGTACTGTGTGGTATGAAGGATTTGTCGAATTGTGCCTCTGTCTATCGAACATTGTTAGATGTAAGTGCCTTTTATTGTGAGAAACACTGATATCACGTTTTTACCATAGCTGATAATTATTCAGGTCACAATATAAAGAATTACAAATATTATTGTGACCATTTGAAAAACAATCAGTAGAATCAAATCAATCTAGACTCCAAAAAAGTAAATTGGCATGATAAATATTCACATTCAAAGTGGTTTTCATCAAGGAACCACTCGCCTGTTCACACACACTGGTGTATTAAGTGTTAAGTGTCCTTGGGCAAGACACACCATTGGCATTCATCTGTGGGATCTGGAATCACACCAACCAGTGGAATAGTGGTTGTCATTGGCTCTACCAATGACATCTATCTAGAGGAATTTGAACTGCCAACCTTAGAACCAGTGGAGCAACACTGAAATACTGTTGCCCAGTAAGCCTGATGTTTGGCTAATGGCTTTATCTGGCTGTTACATGTCACTTTAACTCACTTTTACCATTCGGAACTTTTGATTTAATAAAACATTTGGCAGAATTGGTAAATATTTATTGTATGAGACGCTGGGAATGAAAGTAAATTAAGAATTTCACTCTGTTTTGTTTTGTCAATAATTGTGAATAATGATTAAATCATCATGTTTCTGAAATAATGTATTATTCATTTATTACTATAATTTATTTCTTTTTTTCTTCTTTTTCTTTTTAGAGCATCGTGTGCACAGGAATGATGAAGTGGTTCCCTGACCCTCAGCACATCCATTGTATCCAGTCATGTGAGGTAAGTGTGAGCACTCAAGGCCAAATAAAGACCAAAAATATGCCACGTTATATATAGTCTAATTTATTTCTGTCAGAAATTTTAGGAATTTCTATATTAGTTCTGACGAATTATACCAAGCCAACAAATCTAAAAACGCAGGGTCTGACAGATGAGAGTTTATTTATCTTTTCACAGTCCATATCACAGTGAAATATGCACCATCACTCAGCCCGTTGTGTCAGGTGAAGGTGAAGCGTGGAGCATCCATTTTGTTGATACTATGGCACCTGTCCGAAAAACAGAAATATGAGGCTCAGACGTGAAAAATGTGTCCTTGAAATTGATTTGTTGTGGATCGGTTCATTGAGGTTATAAAAAATATTTGATACAATAATATACAGCAACAATATTTCACTTATCAATATTTGAAACATGCTCACATCTAAAACATACTATACATATATATTTGTTTAATTCATTCTTTATTATTACATTTGTTTTATGGTGTTTGTTTATGTGCTGCTTTGTGTTGTGTTGTCCTGTTTTTTGATAAAACATGTTACCCCCTGTCCTAAGACAAATTTCTCCCATGGGAGACAATAAAGGATTATCTTATCTTATCTTATCTTATTAGAAGTTAAAATTTTGTCCAGCTGACCTTAACCTTTCAGACGTCTTTACTATTCTCTATTTCTTTAACTATATCAGTGGTGGAATGTAATTAAGTACAAAAGTTAAATACTTAAGTAAAATGTTTAGGTATCTGTACTTTTTACAGTGGATACTTTTTACTTTTACTACACTACATTTGTACTTTCTCCTCCATTTTAGATCTGGACTGAAGAAAAAAGTACTTTTCTTTATGGTTTGAGACCTGCTACTTATTTTTTAGCACATTTAATTTGAGTTAATGTCCCAACTTTGAGCAAACCAAATACACAAATACACAAAAATAAAGACATTAATTCTCTTATAATAAGCTACATTCTTTATCAGAATTACTACATTTTAATCTTTGTTTTAAAAATCTCTGCAAAATACTTTAACTTTTTAAACAGGTACTTTAATAGTTCTAGTTTTTTAATGTCATACTTTTACTTGAGTGATATTTTGCCCCTGTATCTGTGCTTTTACTTACAAAATAACAGTAACATAAAAGTACTTCATCCACCACTAAACCATATTAAAATTTCAAGGAATGCATTTGTTTTTATGTTGAAAATTCTCAAACTCAGCCCACTTGTACACAACATTTACAACCTTATAAGCAACTGCAATTCCATAATTTCCTTGCTATTAGAAGTCAAATACACAAAAAGGGTCATTATGTCAAATAAACTAATTGCTGTATTACTAATTAATTATTTAGACTGAGACCAAGCAAGAGCGTGTATTTTGGCTTTCTTCAAACAATAATCACTAATCTCCCATAGATTAAAACACATAATTGCTTAATCTAAAAACACAAACCTCCATGAATCCAGATCTATTTCATTTGGCATTTCCTTGTTGCGTTTGGACTAGACCGGACTTACCAATGGAACACATAAACTGTTGATGTCTTTGAGTGTTAAAGCTCTGATGGTCCGTGCCAGCTCTGCATTTTCCCTCTCCACCTTCCCGTGAATGTTGCTATGGCGATAGAGTTGCTCCCGACCAAGCGGCCTGACACGGCGCTGTAAATTATCTCAACCGACCACATGTGCTGCCTCTGCGCCGGGCCAGATCTGCTCCAGATGCCATGCCTGCGCTTTCCCCTTACATACTCCCTTGGGTGTGAGCTTCGCGTCCAATCTTTTGATAAATCACTGAAATGGCAGCCCAAGCGTCAGAGAGCCAGCTACTGATTCTGTTTTATTACAACATCGCTTCCCCAATATCCGAAATGTTAAGGCTATGCTCCCTCCTAAGTGAATATACTGAGTGATCCAGAGGCATTTATTTCGAAGTGGAAGCTACTGATCATGTGATATCGCTATGTTAATTATGCTCTGACATTTATATTTGACATAAATCTTTTTTTTCTAGACAGTTATTTCAAGTATGTAAGCCTCCACTTGTATTTGCAATAAAAATTTGTCCCACTGTAGCTTCAAGAATATGACATTCTCAAATTGAAGTCCAGGTCGAAATGTAATTATAAAAATGTATAATTATTAATCTTGTTCAGAAATGTTATTAGGAACTATTAAATCAGTAATCTAAACTAACTGAGTGAATGAATCACATTAATCATGAGTGGAGGACGGCTTCCAAGAAAAGGAGACGCCAAAAGAAAATTAATAATGTAAATATTTGCGATGTCTTCATGTTACTGTATTTTTAGGGAAATACATTTTTGGTAGACTTTTAAAATGATAGGAATTGTCAACAGAGTACAGCAAGTCCTAATCGTTCAAGTGCAGAACTGTCCCACCTCTGTCTCTGATCCTTTCTAAATGGATAAACACAAATAACGGCACTGCATCATCTGCTCTGATTGGCCAGAGTTTAATTTTTTTGTTCTAAAATTCCATGAAAAGGTAACTGGTATTTTGAGTAGTATTTTTTACGTGTACTTTATATATTTCATTTTAATTCTGCAGCAGTTTTCTAGCCATTTTAGCCGTGTGACTTCACTTTTACAAATTTTCAGTCAGTAGCTCCTTTCCACCACTGATTTTAATTTATACTTTTATGGATGAACACATTAAAGAGTATCAGTGAGAAGTTAAAATCACTGATCCCAATAATAGAAAGCAGTGATTTTCTGGTAGCCTGATGCATTGTACATGTGTTTGCCTTCACCAGTGGTTTTGAAAGAAGCCACTATATAGAGTAATAGAGCGGCTGACCTTTTAAACGCCCTGTAGGGACAGAGGTGCGGAGCCAACTCTCGCTGCTTTAACGGTCTTCATGCATGTATGCGTCTGAGTTCAAAGCCTGGTATTCGCGGTTGGGAAGCAATGTAAATCCTAATTAACCTCAACGTGAGCCATGACCTGCTCAACGGCTCTCCTGTGGCCCACTGTGAGGTCTGTAATGTGTTGGTAACAAAGAGGAAATCCCCACAATAAAACATACGACTCAATGTCAGAGCCACTTAACCCTTTGGGAAGACAGCTACTGGCTCTATGCGTGAAAAGCTAAGGGGCTAAGGCTAAGGGTCAGGAGTAACCAGGTGAAATATGGGTGGCTGGGTATTTATCACTTTGTAGGGACTAAAATCTGTGTACAAACTCACAATATGGGGACCTGCCCTTATGTGTACAAATAACTGGTCCTCATGATGACATTATTCCTCAATTATTAAACAAACAAACAACATATTGGTTAAAGATGGAAACTCATGTTGAAAGCGTATCCATCTTGTTTGGTGGGTTAGAATTAGGGCTGGGTATTTTTCTTATTTCTTATTTGTTATTTATTTATTTGTAAAGGGACAGCACATATTAATGAACATTAAAAAAAATTAAGATTATAGCCAGAGTGGCTAATTTCCATCTCAGTCCCTTGGCAAATTGATGTAAAGGACAGAGAAAAGTATAACAACAGTCACACAAAAGTACATAAAACCAGCACACTCACTATACATACAAATTCATGTCAAACTGTTCATTTGAAGTTCAAAGTTAAGAGTTTAAGAGTTAAACCAAGAGTTAAACCAACAACCCCTCAATATAAAGTATCATTAAGAAGTTGCTGATACGATACACACCTCGATACAAAGGCCACGATATGATGCATATTTCGATACAGTGAGCTTTCGGTTCGATACAATATATTTCAAATCGATTTGATACAGTTCACTAAAAAATAAAGGCAAAATCATGGCTATGATACTAAAAGTCTTTGTTAAACCACTTCTTGATCAAATTGGATATGAAACACAAACATTTTAATCATCAAAACAGTGAAAATCTCAAATGTGTTGCATAAATGAGTTTCCTTCCTCTAAACAAGCAACAAAACTGTAGCGCTGTAACAAAATGATTTTGTGAAATATACCCAAAAATACTCTTGGTGATATATCGATACAGCAGTCCTCGATATCGATACAATAAACAATAACAATACGATATGATATATAACAACAATAACAATAAACGATATGATATATTGATATTTTGATATTTTTGCACACCCCTAGTTAGAGTGTTATTCTCCAATCAAAAATGGGTTAGATTCAGTTACATTGTTTGTGTCCGGGGAGATGTTATTGCTTTGCTTAGAATGTTCCACGATATTGAACATTAGAGTCGAGAAATAGTGTTTTAAGGTCTTATTTTATGTACATTTATTTTTAGCTATAAACACATCTATGTTTGAATAAAAGCAAGTTAGGCAAGTTTCATACCTTATCGTGGAATATTATAGCTGAGGCTAAAACATCTCCGTGGTGACAAGACGGTAGCAGGCCCCATTAAAAAAGCTACAATGCACCTAAAAGTTACCCTGTACCAATGCAGTTTTGTACAATTGCACTGAATACTGCACACATCTGTTTGCTTCACCGAATGCTGTTTGTTTTTTTGCAGCCTTTTGGAGGAGACGGATGGTGTGACACGATAAACAACCGCGCTTACTGCCAATACGACGGAGGAGACTGCTGCCCGTCCACACTGTCCAGCAGAAAGGTACGCTATTACAACACATTGGAACACTTAGAATAACTACACTTAAAGCTGCACTGTGCAACTTTTTGGTTTTATGCCATTGCTCTGCTTGGAATAAATGACATTAAACACATCTACTTTACGTTTATTCAATCACAGATGGTTTTATTGCTCAAAAAACAGGCATTCTCTCCACAGATCTGACCTGTAACGTGGCATTATTTGGTCTCCGTGAAGATAGAAAGGTTTAGTGCCATACTGTGAAAAAATCCATACAGCTATACAAGTAATAATATAATATAATATGAACAAAGACTTAGTTTATTAAGAAGGGTTCAGGCTTAGTAACGTCATTAATATCAAAACCCTCCCTACACTTTCTTAGTAGTATGCCCCTGGTTTGTTTATGTGTGCTTCTTACAGTGTTATTTTTGCATGTTTTCCCATTTTTAACTACAAACGGCAAATAAAGTAACCTAATCCCTTGATTAAATAGTTCCTAAACCTGAATCATTCTTAATAAACAATTTGTTCTTCATGTTTTTATTATAGCTAATTGAGGTGTAGTTATCATAAAGTGTTAGTGACCCCACTTATCCACTCACATCTGTACTTAAACACGGCTAAATGTCTGTTGGCTTACACTTCACACTGAGCGGAGGGCCTGGATGTTGCAGTCAGATCCTTCCTGTTTACAGTAGTAGAAGTCAGTCTTTGGCGAGGCTGCAGTGGAGCTACACAGGAGACCAGTTCTAAACAAACAAACACAAATCCCTGCTCCTTTCCTCTGGCTGCTGTTAACGACTGGGCCCTCGTCTCTACTTAAAACAACACAGGAGACTTGTGCCCTCCAGCTTTCCACTCAAATTGTAAATAAGCAGATTTTCACCACCCCGTCCGCCGCACACTTTCACCTCTCTCATGTTTTGGATTTGCTCTGCCGCTCTGAACTTGATACAGTTAAGTAGCAGAGACACAGACTTTGTACATATAAGGAAATACATGAGATTATTTCGAATGGAGTATTTCGAATGGAGAAGCAAATACAATATTTTGCTTGTATTTAAAGTAACATAACTTTCTAGATTTGGCACATTATATGTTATATTCTGTGGAAATGTAAGGTTAAAACAATAATGAAGACAGATATGTTTTATGCCATACTGTGGAATATTATAGCCAAAGGAACAACATTTCCATGGAGACATTTATTTTATTTATTTATCGTTTTAGCTAAAAAGTTATGCAGAGGAGCATTAACTTGAATCCATGTTAAAAAGTTAACTTGAAAAGCATGCAGTCATTGTGTGAAAATTTGTTTAATCTATTTTGTTTGGTGATAATCAAAGAGGAGAAGAGGAACATCTAATTTTGTAGGTTATAGTACAATTATATTATTGGTCCAAGCTTTTCCCCCATGAACTTAACATTATAATATATTAGATTCCAGGTTTATTAGTCGTAGTCACTAACAGTACTGCCAGCAAAAAATGAATTATTGTATTTAAGGATGAAATTAATATTGAGTTTGTGGACAGACAGGCAAACAGATAGAGTTCTATCCATGTTCACTTGTCAGCCAAAAATACCAGCTAATATTTGTAGTTTTTACAGTGCAGTCTTGAATACATCTAACAAGCTCTGTGTGGTCGGCTTATTTGTGTTTGCTGAAAGATGCAGCCGTATCATGTTTCCCTAATTGCTGTGTGTGATTGCTGTATATGTTATGTGTGGATGAGAGGAACAGGATGAATAATTACTAGAAAGCAGGGGTCAGGGCCTCTGTACAAACTGTACACTAGAGCATTTTACTGGCAGAGCTCTATCCCAAAGCGGACATAAAGAAATCTGAGATACAGATATAACTGGCTGCACTTTTAAGGGATAATTGACAAGAGTGAAATGTACAGATTCTACTTGAATGACAAGTATGCAAAACTTTAAAGTTGCATGTAGCTGTGCAACCTGCTCATTTGCATGAGGATTTTATTACAAATGTTCCACAGTTTGGAATCTAACTTGCTTATCTTACATTTATTCAAGTGCAGGATTTGAAAAACATTCATTCCTACTGTAAGTGTGCTTGCCTCTCCACAGATGTGCCCTGTAACTTGCCCTGTTGTCACCATCTGTTTGTCTGTGTAACATCTTGGTGTACTCTTTTTAGTCCCGTTAGACCTTCTTCAAAATACTTAAATACATTTTAATTTTGAATGAGTCATCTAGTTGTTTAGTTGAATTGTTAAATAGTTCAGAACATAAGTCAGGAAAAGGATGAAGGAAAGAATTATTAAAGCTGACAAGAAAAGAAGTTAAAAGCAGTTTCATGATAGAAGCAGGATTCATGTGATGTGTCTTTCCCAGCCATCTATGGAAGCACAATGTTCATTTGATTTGTTGGATTTTGGCTTCATTTTGGACTCACAAAAGGCCAAACCAGTAAAATAATGGTAAGAGGTACGAGGGGAGAGTTTGGTGCATTTTTATCAGCCCTATTCTCTTTTCAAAAATGTTGCTATAAACAGGCAGTTAATCCTAACGCTTTTGAGATGAGCCAACAACTTGGCTGCAGGGTGTCAGTAATAAAACCAACCCCTGCTGCTGCACTGTGATTAATGAAATCTGATGGAAGATTTAAAACATCACATTCTATCTCTCAATCTCAGTAAAACTTGGAATTGATCATTTCTTGGTTTGATCATGGAGAAACTGGGTAAATGGCACTTCCTTCATTACCTCTGAGTGGATTTGAGATTAGAAACCAATCAAAAGATCTAAATGCAATAGACTAATAGAAATACTTGTCTAAAAACTTCCTTAAAGTAGCAAAAATGTTTTATTATTTTATTATGTTTGTTTGTGTAAACAAAAAAATCAAAACAAAACAAAAAAAAACCCAGAAATGTCAGTGCATGTTAAATCCCAGCCCTGCATCTTCTACAGTGCCTACTCGTTCTCTGGTTCTCTTTTCTTCTTCTCTGGACTAAAGGAGTGGTGTTTACATTTCTTGCAGCAGACTGCGGGGCACTGGAGTTTATTTTGCAGCCTGTGGTGATGGCTCTCTTCCTAGCCCAGAGCTGGCAGCCTCTTGTTGTTGATTCTTAACATGTGTTCATCCGTTCACCTCTGCGGTGGTGCGTTCCTCTCTCTCTTCCCCCTCAAGACCCTCAAGGTTTCTCTCCATTCAAAAGGCCACGTCGAACCATTTGACATCATGCGCTTTATCGGCCTCCGGGGGGCTGTTGGACTGCGCTTTGAAACTGTGAGGAAATACAAGTCTTCGAAGAGCATGCTTGAGTTACTAAGCGGCACTTAGCTTTCAGCGCTCAGTGGGCCGGTGGGGGCAATGTTGTCCAGTAGCCGTCAGGTCACTCCAAGTAAATTTGTTTTTGATTCTCTGTTTTTGCCATTCAAAGATCCGCTCCTGGCGTCTGCACCAAACTAACAAATCTTCCTCTTGATCTCAGCGCTGTAACCAGAACTGTGACGTTTGATCTCACTACCACTTTACCCCAAAGCATACCACTGGGTTAAGTAGTCCATGGCAGATGGTATCAGCTACCTTTATGCATTTACCACCCATCATTCTTCATAAAAAGATCCATTACTAAGGACCGGACAAAGATGTACTTCTTTACAGACCATCTTTTTATCGCTGCTTCACATCTTGGACTATTCCACTATATCAAATAACTTGTATGTTTTTATATTTTATCTAAAAATTTGCCATTGTACTTTTCATTTAGACTCAAACTCAGCACACGGACTCACAGACTTGTTCTTGTTTAGCCAAGACAGTAGAGAAAATGATTTCTAAACTAATGCTGAAGAATAATAACAGGTCTCTTTACTTTGTAGTCATTATTCATTCACTTCACTAGCAGTAAGCAACTTCAGTGAGGATGGTAGACTGACATAAATACAGTCACCAATCTTCCAGCTCCGACCACCACCAATCACTCACTCACTCACACCACATCCTGACAAAAGTGTCTTGCCAAGAGATACAACAACATGCACTGGTCAAAGGGGGATATGAACCGCTGTTATTTGCGTTGGTGAAAGAGAGCTTTAACCACTCACCACACAAAACATATTACGCTTCTTTAATACTAGAAAATGTCATTATTGTTGTAAACTTTGACATTGAGGAGTTATTTTGAAGCCGCCAGAACACACAGTCAAATGTCCTTGTGACCAGGGCTTATTGCTGTGTTGTTCACCGCAGGTCATCCAGTTTGGAGCGGACTGTAATCAGGACGAGTGCACTTGTCGAGACCCAGACGCCGAGGAGAACAAGAGTCAGGCCAAGCACTCACAGGGGGGCGGAGCTAACTGACGGAAGAATGAGACAAGGCAAAAGAAGAAACAACCACAACAAACAAACATCAAATATCCGATTTGTACAGTTTCACTTTTCGATCCAAAGAAAGCCATTGAAGTCATACAAGATGTGATACTGGAATTGTGTAAAATTATGGGAAAAGTCCTTCTTAAGTGTGGTTCACTGTCTGAATGAAAGGTCCTGCTTTAGTAATAGCCTAAAGGGTATTATCTTGTCCAATTTAGTTTTGTTTCCTGACCACAGTTTGAGGTGGAAGTAATACAATTCAAACAATCACTTCTAAAAGAAAATACATTAATTGCTACAATGCTCATTTTAAGGAAATATAGTTTGTTTTTTACCAAGTAGATCTTTGCACATACATAAAATACTCATATTTATGTAATCTGGAAAGTATAGTTTTAGCTGAACAATTCCCAAAATATTTTAGCTAAATTTCTTTTTTACATATATATATATATATTTTTTTTTTTACGTTGAGTTTATGTTTTCTAGGCAAAAATGTTAAGTTTTTTTTTTTTTTATCTGTTTATGCAATTGAGTACTTCCACCTCATTATTACATAACAACTTTTCCCTCCAAGAGACAGTGACTACACATACTTCATTTAAGGAGAGACAAAACCTTCCCTTAACATTCAGTCTGAGTGCTATTAAAGAGAAGTATTGTAGTGCATTTGAATGTAATATATGTGACTCATAACACTTTGAAAATGAAGAAGCCAAAAGGAACTGGCAGTGCCTAAAGCCAACCGCACAAATCAAATGACTATTAAGGGAATGAGAAGCTTGTCACTGAAAAACCAAAGACAAGTGACTGAAGGAGACGACATTTAAAAAAATCACAAATATTACCTCATGACGCTAGTAACGCTCATATAGGTTCAACTGTATATTATTTATCAGTGTTCTCAATAGTAGCTTTTAGTCTAGCAGCAAATATCTAGAATAATGAAGGTGTAGTTAACATAAAAATATGTCTTGTTAATTCAGATAGTGTCCACATATCACAGTTTATCATCCATTCATATCTGTGCATTTTTCCTGTTTGTATTAAGGAGGTATGCACTCATGTTGTCATTATTAAAACACTTCTGAATGCTTTTCACCGGTAAAGAAATAGTCAACACAGCTTATCTTATTCTTTATGTACTATTTAACTCAATAAAAAGGTATATAAAAAGCTGCTTTCTACCAGTCCTTAAAAATGCATAGTTATCTGTCCTGTCTGTTGAATTACTGTGTATTATTTGAAAATGGCTTCTGGGTTTTGTACATGTATAAATGATGTAATTAAATAAAATCCAACACCAAATACATACAATTGTCTTGCATTTTGGATCCAGTCTAGGAAATACACCCTGGTGGTTTAAAGGTCCTATTTTGCGCAAAATTGACTATTGTGAGCTTTAAGCCATGTTAAAATGTTGTTTTCTCCTCAAAATACCTGCAGCTGTGTTTTGTTTCATTCCCACATGTTTGAGCAACCCATTCTTATTAGTTTGTCCACATCTTGTAATCTCATGAAGCTGTAGTTTTCAAGTTAATAGCTACTTTTTACCTTTTGTTCAGTAGAGATTGGCAATTCCAGGGCTGAAGTGATCCTGATAATTCTGTGGTGTGTGTGGAGTTTAAAGACAAACTGAAACAAATCCTGTATTATCACTTGACATCGTAAGGTGGACAGAGTGTTTTCTGTTTGAGAGAAGAACTCTAAATATGCAGGATCTGTGAATGAAACAAAACACAACTCCAGATACATATTTGACAAGGAATATGGAGTAAGAAAGCATTCACAAATATTTGTGTGCATAGGATAGAAATATGTGCATATTTGTCTGTAGTTGAGCATAAAATAAATATTCATAAACTTTTGAATGAGTCCAGTCGTACATAAAATGTGTTGTGTGTATTTTATCCATCAGAATACGAATTGAAAAGTTACGACATCAAGAATTAAAATAAATGAAAATTTACAATTATGCTTTCTTCAGTACGAATACGAATTCACAGATGCGACTCGACTGTCAAATATACGTCTTCACTTCACAGGCATTATTTAATGAGCAGAAGAACCATCGATCGAGATGCCGGACTTTTGCACCGCAGACAGACTGAACCAGTACTGAACCAAGACTGAACCTAGACTGATAGGACTGATCCAGGAGGACTATATATAATACCATGTTTTCAATTCACATTGTGATGGATAAAATACACACAACACATTTTATCTACAACTGGACTCATTAGAGAGTTTACGGATATTTAGGTTATGCTCAACTACAGCCAAATACGCATGGATTTCTATCCTTTCTACCCAAAACATGCTACATAGGTCTCCAGAACAGTTGATAGTCAAGGTCAGTTAAATACAATCAATTAAATCATTGTGTGTCCTTAGGCAAGACACTTCACCCACATTGCCTAGTATGAAAGTGGTGTGTCAGTGAGTGATGGTGGTGGTTGGAGGGACCGATGGCGCCGCATGGCAGCCGCGCTTCTGTCAGTCTGCCCCAGGGCAGCTGTGGCTACAATAGTAGCTTACCATCACCAGGTATAGAATGAATGAATAATGCTGAATAATGCTCTGTAAAGCATCTTTGGGGGCAAAAAATGTCTGTGAAAAGCACTATATAAATAAAGACTTAATTACTATGCACACAGACATTTTGTTCTATAACTTTCTTACTCCATAGAGGAAAAAGCATTATAACTTTGATGAGAAAAAGCTTAATATGGACATTTTAAAGGAAAATAGCAACACATAGTACACATAAAAGCAAAACAAATTCACCAATATTTTTTATTTTTTTTTTATTTTTGAAGTGAAAAAGCCACTACCAGTCAGATACATTAAAGACCATTTGTCATGCAATTCAAGAGCTGCAGTGTGCTACTTAAAAACTCCTATTTTCAACAATTTCTAGAATAAATCACATGTAGGTTTGTGGCTTCTATGGGCATTACAACAGAGAAATCTACTAGAATAGTTACAGTATTGTCATTTTGTAAGCTCACCGTATTAAACACATTTATGTACAAGAGTAAACACTGATACAACGTGATGCCTTTGCTCTTTGCTGTCTATACAAAATCTACAAGCACGGCATTTCAGTTTACAAAGGACTGCAAAATAAAACAATAAATAATGCACCAGTTTAGTCATTGTTTTCATCGGCATTATATGGACAAAAATAACTGAACAAACTCACATATAATCAACACAGATAGATGCTGTAGTCAAAGGGCAAAGCTCAATGTCTGTAAACTTGAATACTGTTAGCATAATGACTTCTTAAATGTATAAATGCAAAACATTGAATACTACATTCAATAAATTGTTTTAGTACAATTATTATTTACAGTGTTTATAGTATACAGCGTTTCCTTGTTCAGGCTTTTTTTTGAGTTAATGTAATAGTTACCCTCATCAGACCTTTTCTATCAGTCAAATGTAAAACAACAATAGCCAAAAGTGCATGTTTCTAAAAAGCATCTCTACACTAAAGAGGTCAATAAAGTCGCTAAATCATTGGACTGTTCGGAAGAGTTACTGCATGTAAAAATCCACTAAAGCAAAATAAAATAGCTTTTCACATATAACACATTCCTTTACAAAGCTGGCTCAACAAATAATGCTGTTTTTGAATTGTTTGTGGGTGATGTTTGCAAAGACAGACAGAGGAGATTTTCATGTTGGGCAGACAAGAAAACAATTCAAATGTGTTCTTTAGAGCATCTGTTTTACCTTCAGCATTTTAGAGAAGGGTCAAGGAGACTAGTTCACAGCTTCGGGTAGAACAACGGATGAATAACAGGCGAATAACTTTTACTCTTTTTTTTTTTTTGACTCATTGTAAGGCCTGTCACAATAATTGCTATATCGACTTACAGTTCAACACACTATAGATGGAACAATTATTTTTGGAGTCAGTATTTATTGTGAGTACATTTTCTTTGTACTAGAGGGGAACTTTGTGTTATTTTTTTCTGTACTATGATCAGATTTGAGCTGTATTGGACTGAATACATAACGTCTAAGACTCAGCTCATTGACATGTTCATTGACAATATTGTATACAATAGAATAGTTTTTTGGAGAGATCCTGCTTTAGGGTTGTTGTGTCAGAGGCACAATGACATTCAGTATTATTGTTATTATTTCTTCAGCAATATATCGAACCTCAAAATGTGTTATCATGACATAAAAGACAAAAAGACCAGGATATGTTAGTTTCCATTTAGTTAGAGCAGATATTTAAGGCGGTCCCTTACCAAAACTTGGTCAGAACTGAAGAAGCTACTTGGATAAGTGGCAAAAGTATTCACTCTAAAATGTTTTGAATTCAACCCTACTTGAACAATATTCAAACATACCCTTATTTCTCAGCTTTATTCTTTCAAATACATCTTCTACGGAGCAATTCTACAGGTTTTAATTGTGTAAAATGAAAATGTGCCTCTATCCATCCTTACATTTATCTCCAGGTTCCATTGTGCGTAAACAGTGTATATGTGACATTTAGAGCTCTTTGGGCTCTCCATAGTCATTGTACATGACTGTGAGAGTCTGTTCATCACAGGCCTTATGCACGTCCTGGCCCATCTCAGACCACTTGAGCCCAAACGCCTTACTGTCTGTGTAGCGACACGACAGGAACTTCAGAGACATCCTGCGCAGGCCGATCTTAGGCTCCTGCAGCAGTCCCTTACACCATGGAGAGAGCTCGTTCAGCTGGGACAGGATCAAGCCCGCCTTCCTGAGGAGAGGGAGAGAGAACCAAGATTAATGTAGCCAAATCTGAATTCTGTCCATGTTATCTCAATACAAAACATTATGGTCACAAATACCCGACAACAGTAGACATCTTTCATGCAGGTCAAGCTCAGGGTCATGTTATGGCCAGAGTTTACAATGTATCCTGACTCAAAAATATATATTTGATACATATTCCATTCCTATAATAGACTAGACTGGACTTTTTAAAGTTACTGCTACGCTACAACTTGTTAACGGGCCCAAACCATTGTCCAAACTCTAACCCTATCCTTAAGTATAACATGTTTCATACCCTTAATTATTTAAAGGGCCCATAAAAAGCTATTTTTTGATCTGTGTTATAATGTTGTTCCCTCATCCAAACCAGACCTGGACTTCTGTTTTGTTTCATTGACACATGTTTAACACAGAAATCCTGCATATTTAGCCTGCATTCTTCTCTCAGACAGAAACGCTCTGTTCTATCTTGTGATGTCATGTGGTAATACAGGAAGTGTTCCACTCTGTTTTTAAACACCATACACCTTCACTAGAATCACTTCGGTGATTTCAGACCTGGAATTGCTAATCTCTACTAAACAAAAGCTAAAAGGAGCCGTTAACGTGAAAACTACTGCTTTGTGACATCATAAGGTGGAACACATCATTTTGAGCTTTAGAGAAGTAGACGGGCTAATGATTCAGAATTACTCAAACATATGTGAATGAAACAAAACACAACTCCAGGTATGTTTTTGATGAGGTAATACCATTTTAACATGGCTCACAAGAGACAATTTTGAGTAATGTGGGACCTTCCATCTTCATCACTTCAAATGAACAATCACAGCAGAAATCAGCTGGAAAGTCCCCCTGGCTGGAAAGTGCCCAAACTGGAAAGTCCCCCTAAATTGTACCCTTTATGAAACTTAGTTAATCTCTCTCTCTCTCTCTCTATATATATATATATATATATACACATTATATATTGTATTAATTACACAGGCAAGTTACAATATATCTCAACACATTTATTCATAAATACAAACAAAACATGCAAAAATGTGGGGTCTCAAGCACGCACAAATAGAGTAAATACAGTGTCAATTTACTCCTCAGGACTAGTCCACAAGTGAGGCACACACTTTATGTATAGTCTGTCAATTTCTCATGTGTATTCACTCCTCAAAATAGTTTACCCACTGAGACACATTGCCTCAGTTTGGGAAGATCGGTAAAATGACATAAACAAAGCCAGACATTTGGTCTTGCTACATTCACATTTCATTTTATTATGATATAGAATGCTGATTTTCTAACTCAATACATCAAATACTAAAGGCCGGCAAGAACGCCCACCCTCTCCCAGGCACAGCAGTTATCTGGGCGCCCCCTTCTCTTGGGCGGCATATAGGGAGTTACAAAGCCAGGGGGACGTTCGAGCCGGTATTCATCACAGCAGATCATCCCTTTACACCATAATATCTAGCATGATCACACATTTAATCTTCAATAGAAATTTAAATTATGATCAAATTACACAGGCAAAAGAAGAAATTTGCTTCCAAAAGAATGCACATAGTTCTCTTCTACTACAGAGCATACACTGATTCAAACTGATCTTATATGGACACAATTCACAAAATGATTCATAAAAAGATCCAAACTAAAATTAGAGAGAGTAGCTCATTCGTCACAAGAACAAAACCATAAAAGATGGAGAGTTGTTTGAGTGCTTCTCCTCGTCTTTCAAATATGGATTGTGTAATAATAATAATAATAATATTAGGAAAGGGCACTGGTGCTGTCTGCCTGTCTGAGGAAAGCGTGCCAAGAAAGGTGCACTGTTTCAGCTACATTCCAGCTTTGACCCAAAACACACAATGCCCAAATGAATGACGGACACATCTATGGGATTATAAATAGTTTTAATAAGAGCAGGGAGTATGATTTCTTTAGAATTCATAAAAGCCAAACCCTTGTGAAGAATGAGCCTCCATTGTAACAGTAGAGCACATTAACTGCAATAAATAACTAAGACAATCTATTAGGGTCATGTAGTTAATCTTTGCTAAGTGGTTGTTTAAAGAGGCAGGGACGGGAGATTTCATTCATTCCAGTCACAGCGCCTCATCCTTCAGCCCAAACCCGCCACTAATACAGCAAGCTGCCCCAGGTCGAGCCAAACCACAAGTCTGCCGGAGCGTCACAGAGAAGCCACAACACGTTATACTGATGAACTGATGACACATGGGAGCACCCGGGCTACAACTCGATATGTGCAAGTTAAGAGGAAATTAACAACCGCACAAGTGGAGTGAACAAAGAGCGTTTATTTGTTCATGTTCTGACCCAGGTTCGGATTTTCCACATAAGCCACTTGCATAAAATGACATCACACACGCAGACGCTACTATTAGTTTCATAAGGCATGGGCTTAATACAATTTACAAGCAAAATGTTAAGGTTGAAGTGGTAGTGGATTCAGCGTTTTGGTGACTGACATGGACTTTACCTCGGTGGAAATAAGTGGGAAAGAAAATATCAAAAAAAGATGTTGCCCATGGAGACAAGTAATTAGACTACAAATAGAGTTTTATGTTTTGTTTTATTTAGTCTCCCAGCTCTTCCTATGTGGACATTATCTGCAGGCAAACATTATCCATTGTAGTTTTTTAAAATTTTTATTTATTTAGTTTTTTTTTTTATCAGTATTTAACCATTTTGTATCATCTATCCCAGGGTTTGGTCCACCCAAAGCCCATCCAGTTGCAAGTAAGCAAACCCATTAAAATTATGCTCTAAAATACGTCTCTAAATACCAAAGATAGTCTGCAGGTAAGACAAGGCAATATGCAAAATAATTGACGTCATGCAATTAGCGCTGATTTAGTGGTTGGTGTAATTAAGATGCTTGAACATTTAAAAAAAAGCAAACATTCATACTGACGTGATGTCTGGACATGGCTCTCAAGTGCACTGGCTACCTTGTTTAACTCCTATTGATTCACAGTTCATTAACAAAGTTACTAACCTTTTGTAGAGGGGAACTTTTTAAACTTTTAAAGTAGGTGCTTCAAGCTTTAAGCATGGCCTGACCACTTCCTTTGCCGTCCTAAGCTAAACCTACATTCTGAAAACACATATCACATCTTCTGATAAATCTTGTTTTTTCTGGCAAAGGCAAAGGCCATTTTCTCTCTTTGTACAACGAGTCAAACCAGGTTGTTCATGTTATTTTTGGAATTCCTTGCTAATTTGCACACCATTTTACATATAGAGAGATAAATCCCTGCTTGTAGCAATTACTCTGAGTGTAGCTCCTCAATTGCTTTTGGACTGAACCTATTTTGAGTGTTCTGTACATATAGTTCCAAGCAGCAGCGGAACAAAACATAGCCATTTAAAGGTCTGCTAAGTTTCCTGACCCAAAAATAGAAATAATGCAACAAATAAGACTATATCGGAGCTGCTGTAGTGTCATACACTTCATTTTTCAAAGCTCTTTTAAAACTCCAATGTTTTGCTCAAAATGGTTGTGGTTAAGAGCACTGGAATATTTATTTGGCTCAAATAAATAAAGTGCCTTTATTATTTTCATTTTTAAAGGGAAGCAGATGAGAGATTCACGGTTTCCAGATAGCTAGAGTTGTCACTATAAATCTTTACACATGTACAAAAGTGGAAAATGGTTTGACCCCTTACCAGCAGCCCTCAAAGAGACACTTATGAAACTTTAGTGTGGTTTTGGCTGTGCACATACATGCCATTCAAGACATTTATTACATAGTGGGAGATCGCACACACTATGGCCATAGTTCATCCCTTATAGCTGCTCAGAATTGATAAAATGACTGCTGTGCAAAGGAACAGTGGGTTTCCAAAACAACATGTACACCTGTATTTGACCCGGGCCAAAAGGATGATGTCATGAAAAATATATCAAAGCAAAACAGTCTTCCAACAGACTTGTTTTTGCTAAGCTACTGTTGAGTTCAGATCTTTGTCTGAGATTAATTAGACTGAAAGATGAAAAATAGACTTTCAAATTGATAAAGGGAAATGCTTAAATTAGGAAACACACATCCTATTCCACCACAATTTGAACAAGACATTATGATAAAATGTTTAAGCTGCTGATTCATAAAAAAATAAACCTACAGGTCTACTATATACATTTTCTGGTGGAGGGTCTGCAAGTGGGCATTGCTTTGCCTACAGTGTTCCACAGTACAGCATTACATTGATAAATAGTAATGCTGTACTGTGGTAGCCTGATTCATCAGCCGGTTTCACTTCGTGGAAACTGTCTGACCTTGCAGCATTAGAATTTGTTCGCTCAATGGTAGGCGAATACTTTTTAGCATTTAACCAATCACTGCTATTTGGTTGTGATGTATGTAATGCGCTGCTAATGGGGCTAACTGGTATATTAAGCTTTTCCCAAATCCCTTAGAAAGAAGGGCAATAACGTCATTCCCCTTGGTGAAATTCTCCAAATATTCTCTTTATTCTGGCTTTAAATCCTTGGGAATTGTTGACAACACTGAATACATGGCTCTTCGTTGATTTGCACTTCCAGTGTTTTTGCAAACCGTCTAATGTATTTTGATTCCAGACCTAGTCGCTGGAGAGAAATGAAATTGAGCGGAGGCACTAGGTGGCACCAGCCTGGCTAGTATTGTGGAACGTTAAAGGAAAAATAACATTTAGATGGAGAGAAACAGATGAGGGAAAAGTTACATCACAAGCACATTTCAGTTCACATAATGGCATTGATATGGGTTTCTAAGACTATAAATCCATAGGAGTGAGCAAAGAGACAGCAGAGGTTAGCTGGTTAGATCCAGTGGTGATTTTGATAAAGGAAAATGCTTTATTTGTCATTGAACAAACCGGTTGTACGACAAAATTCGACAAGATGGAAAGCTAGTCCCAAACCACTGCGCTCCACATTGGGCCAACCCGACTTGCATATTGTGAAAATGAAGTACACGCAGACACCTATAGGTACAAAGATACCCTGCAAACTCCACACAAAAATGACCACTCTGGAATTTGACCCCATGACCTTCTCGCTGGAAGAGGAGAGTTTAAACCACTGTGCCACAAAAGGGAAGAGCTAAACAGAGCCTGAAATTCATACAACCATTTAATCTATGTTGTCCATCTCATGTATAATATTTTTACACATACTTGACAGGTTATCCCAAGATTTTCAAAAAGTCATAGTTTTACGATGTATTGATGGAAAAAGTAAAGATTCTTGGACTTCACCATGGCCCAGCAAGTTACTCATAAAAGTCGAAGTTTAAGTGATGACAAGATACTTTTTACTAGAAATGGATATTGCTGTATGTCAATAGTTCTGTGTTTTTCTTCACTCAAGTAACACAGGAACTAATAAATCACCATGGCAGCCAGAGCTAAGGGCACTTGTGTTAACTGCGTATATTTTTGTCTTTCTTGTGTCTATAAAAAGCCCAACAAGCAAAGAAAACAGTCTGTAATTATTACGCTGGAGATTTCCTGAGGACAAAAGCCAACCATAACAATACTATTATCTCAAGTAGTTGTCTGATTGGAGAGGGAGTCATGTAAAAACAAAACTGGAATAAAGACACAAATATTTTGGAGTTTTTTAAAAAAAGTCCAACCAAGGACATGGTTTGGGCTAAAATGGTAAGGATAAGGTTTCAGTGTCAACAAAATAGCAGTGAATTTCAACTGACGACAAGATCTGGGCCTATGGGGAGTAAGAAGTGTCAAGTACAGAAAGGCTTTCACCAAGTTTATGGTTTTATTCAGAAATGTCACGCAATGTTGCATGAAAGAGGTCCACAAAAATGTCCCGCGAAGTGTGCCAAACAGTCTCGTCAGTGAGATCGGATACACTTCTAAAAACAGAATGGAATATTTTCGGCCACAAGAATGATAAAGCCTTATAGATCTGTTCCACTGTTTACATATTACTTTGTCTTGGCTGATAGGAGTTTCCAAAGTGCCAAAAGTTGAAAACATTATCTATATTTTGACATGCTAATGAAAATCTTGCATCGAGAGCTCTCTATTCACGACAGGCAAAAAGGGGGAATTATTTTGACTTAGGAGACAGCGGTGCATGGGTCAAGTCAAGTCTCATCGGTGAAGGTTTGTGGGTTGTGCGATGAAGAGACAAAGCTCCAAATGGTTTCATATATCTGAGCTGTGTGAAGAGAGAATAGTTTTCGTGCAACAATTTTAAAGAATCAGGAAAACCAAAACTGTCTGAAAATTATCCAAGGAAGATGATCTGTGGAGGCATTGGGTTTGTCAAAATATTAGGCCAAAGGTTACAGAGATGCTAGCTCTAACCACAATTTGCGCTGGTGGAGCCTATTCTTGGAATTTTTGGTAAGTATGTTGCATAGCTTAGATATAAACCGAATCATTTTTGAGCACTTTCATTCAATTAGTTCAATTTAGAGTTGAATTCACCTTACAAAATCATGTCAATACTTGTAAAATGGAGGAAGTCAAAGAGAAACCTACAATAACAGGATGACCAGCATACTCCAGTTATCGCACCCACTTTATTTTATGAATTTAATGTACCACTTCTCTGAGAGGCTGGAAAGCTCTACCACAGAACACCCTTCCTTGTTGTTGGAAAAAAATCATTCATCACATTTGTATAGAGTGTCACTGAAATCTTACAAAACTTATAACCAGGGTGGAAAATAAATATGCATGGTACTGTAATTAAGTGGACTTTTAAACCTTTTAAACCTGTACTTGTTCTCGGAATTAAGTAATTCAAGAGATGTACTTAATAACATTTAGTTTTAAAATCATAGAAGGCAGAGGTGGGACCAAGTCGTTTTGCAAGTCTCAAGTAAGTCTCAAGTCTTTGAGATCAAGTCCAAGTCAAGTCCCAAGTCAAATACAGGCAAGTCCAAGTCGAGTCTCGAGTCACTGCCCCATAAGTCCAAGTCAAGTCCAAGTCATCTGCTTTGAGCTTCAAGTCACTTCAAGTCTTTAAACCAAAGTATCTTCGATTATTGCAATTTATATGAATTTTAAACTAAATTGTACTTAAAAAGTCATGGTATATTTATATATGAGGATTTATAGAGTATGTAAGAGTTGTAGAAATTAATTTAGTTTGTTTTTTCTTTTTAAAAGTCTTGATAAGATCTTAGTGTGAATCATTATGGTCAGAATAGAAATAATCCAGATTTAGTGCTTTCCAAGTCTTCTCAAGTCCCTGACCTTCAAGTCCAAGTCGAGTCCCAAGTCTTAGACAGTTTTATCAAGACAAGTCCTAAAAATAATGACTCAAGTCTAGGTACATACTAATTCATCTTTGTCTCACTTTGGTCCCTGCTCCTTTTTATAGTAAATGGTCACATTTTTATAAAGGGCTTTTCCACCTTCATGGCGCTCAAAGGGCGTTACATCAAGCAACCACTCACCCATTCACACACACTCTCATACACCAGTGTACGCAGACACTGGATGTGAGGTTGTCTTGTCAAGTGTCTTGCTCAAGGACACAATGACAGAATTCATCTGTGGGAGCTAGTCACGCCGTCTGCCAAATGATTTTAGATAGATTCCAGATAAGTGGACAAACTCTCTTTTTCATGCGTATACTTACCTAGGTTAAAGTGTTACAGGAGTACTTGTAATTATAAAAGTACATTATGTGCGGTATAACTGTACTTTAGCTTTGATGAAATAAAGTACTCTTTCCGCCACAGCATCTTATAATTACTGTTGCTAACCCTGAACGCTCTGCTTGAGTATTACTAAACTCACCATGCTATTATGTATTAGCATTAATCACCCCTCGCTTTCAGTAAAAGAGCATTTTAATGAGATCACTTGAGAGGCTGTGTCTCCCAGAACATCCAGTCTGTTCAGCATGTGTCCCCATTAAAACAACTTAAGGTACGTTCAGAACATAGGAGAGTCTAATCAGTTTCATCTGACTGAGTAAACGCACGTACTGCAATGGGCCATTTCAAAGTACTTTTATACTGCGCAGATGGCTGGCAGTATATAACATCTCTAGTTTGGAAGGAGTATGTGGGCTGGAGCACTGCTAAACGGGCCCGGTGAAGTCAGAAGGTTAAGCTCTTTCTCCTTCCCAGTCACTTTAAATGAATTTCCCCCATAACTCTAATTCACACAAACAAGTGTCTACAATCAGAGACAGCCCACTGGAAGCCATCTGTCCCGCACCTCCGAGAATCAAAACAAGTTGGACTCCGCACTGACAGATGTGTTTGCAAACTTATTTACTTACAAACAATGTTAAGTTTTCTGTGAAAGGTGCAATATGTAACTGGAGGGTCTGCCACCTGCTTGTTGCCATAGAGATGTAATAGATTTTTGCCTTGAATGTTCCACAGTAAGAAAACAGATCCATCTTAAATTACTAAACTGCTGGTATTTTATTGTTCAAAAATACACGCATCTCTCCACAGATATGACCTGTCACTTGGCCTGTTTGCATCAGTTGCTTGTCTCCATGCAGATAAATAATTTATATGCCAAACTGTGAAACATCAATAATAAGATAGATAAGATAATAAGACCACTAAACTACTATTTTGTAGTATGTTGTTGCAGATGTAATATTTTTAACAAATGTGGAAACTTGTGGTTGATTACCCACCTTCTGTATGCCATTAATTTGTTTTATACTTACACATAAAATGGCTTTGTAAAATACTAAAGGGATACAATAAGTTATACATAATATAAATAAGTATTTCCGAACTAAGTATAGTCTGGAAATACTAATATTTTAGAACCATGACCACCATCATAAGTCAATAGAGAAAGTGTGAGTCAAGTCATTTCAGTCTGTGGGTAAGACCTGCAGGGGGCAAAGGCACCGCTAATAAATAATATTATTTGTGATTTTAAATCTCTCCAACTCCACCACATGTTTAAATGGTTTGGACCACAAAAAACTAAACTTGTGTTGGGGTTTTGAATATGTTTGCAACAGTTGGTAACATTCATTTTGACTGAGAGAGTGCTGTTCTCACAACTCTGCGCTCCAGCTCACAATCTTGTCTACATGCCACTTTTTCTCCACTTCGCAGCCAGACTGTGAGTGTGCACTTGTGAATGGTGAAGAATAATGTTTTACACACTGGAGACAAATTATTAAAATGACCCGTGTTTATTGGTGTTCTTGCTGTGACCTGGAACTATGTGATTTTGTATACTGTAAAATCTGTCTGATAAATTGACCATTAAGCTCTATTTGATGATCAATTTGCTTGATGGAATGTAAATTTATAAGGTTGCATATCAAAGATGTGACGACTAATGAAGGCAAGTACCGTATATTTGAGCAAAACTATTTATGTCTGGCTTTCTATTATGTATCCATTAAACAATCTTCAATCATTGTGGGACATATATGGATGAGTGAGACTGCAGACTTAAAAAATACTGATTTTAACATGCACCTTTTAACACCTATCAGCAGTTGTGGATGGCTTATAGAATGTACACCCTGCTGTGGTCTGTTGGGAATTGTAAGGCAAAAAAAAAACATTCTTTAATTTAGTTTGCCTGCCACTAAACTATTATTGTAAAGCTCTTAGTGGCAATTGTTGTTATTTTGCGCCATAAATCAAGAACTTAAAGGCACACTGTGTAACTTTTCTAGTGGAATGACTGTCCCGTCTCATGGTAATGTTTCTGTGTTGCCTAGAATGTTCCACAGTATGACTTTAAACTCCGTAGAGATGAGCAGATGACACAGGGTCACGTTACAGGTTAGATCAGTGGAAAGGAGAGCCCATTCACTGCAAGAATGTATATGATGATCATTTTAACAATAATATCCAGTAATTGAAAAATGTTGAGTTGTTTCATGTTGTTTGAGTTTTTGTTTCATTCACACAGGTTTAACACACTAATTCTGCATTTTCAGGCTGAGTTCTTCTCAGAAAACACTCCTTGTTATGTCATGTGGTAATACAGGAAGTGCTCCACTGTGATTTTAAACTCCATACAACTTCGCTAGGATGACTGATTGAAATCTCTATTGAAGTAAAGGTAAAGGTAGCTGTTAACTTGAAAACTACCTCTGTATGACATCACAAGGTGGAACAGGGCATTTGAACTTTGGAGATGTAGATAGATTAATAATAAACTTTTACACAAAAATGTGTGGCAGAAACAAAACACAACTCCAGGTATGTGTTTGATGTTCAATGTTCTAACATTGATTGTAACAGGCGTAAAGTTTACAAAAGTCAATTTTGTATGATATAGGACCTTTAAAGCCATACTGTGGAACACTACAGGTTTAGCAATAGTATCTCCCAGGTCCCAAACAGCTGGGTTATAATCTACCTTGAATGGGTGAGGAATAAATCAGATCATCATGTTGTTGCTTTGCTGTGAGGGTCTTCGCTCAGATGAAATATCAGGTGCTGAAAGTGTTGATCCCAGGTGTCATGAGCAATAATCTGAGCCAAAACTATATGATATTTATTAGCCCCTACAGAATAAAACCTCACAGAGGAACATGCTAAACTATTCAACAAGTCTAGAGATCCCTGCGTGTTTATGACTTATTATCAAGGCTCAAGCCCAATTTGGACGTCTAAAACAATCGTTTTGACACAGCATAGATATTTATTATATGTACTGTTTGGCACGAGCTGACAGACCAGAGTTTGAGGTCAAATCAGGCAAACCAACTATGATTGTTATTGTATCTATAATGTTAAAACATATTTCTCTCATAATGGTATTTACACTGTTGTTGCACATTAACTTTAGACAGAAACATGATCTGGTGAGCAGTGATTTAGATTATTAACAAAACAAAACTAAAAATCATCATTATTTGTATTGTTTGGCAAAAGCTGCAGATAAAAGTTTGAGGCAAAGTCAGGCAAACACGCCAATCACGAGTCCATCTGTGAGTCTTATTGTAACATACTTAACAACATCAATTTCTCAACTGAAAACTGATCTAATGCGTGCAGGTTTAAATCATCATAAAATACAAACCTAAAAACTAAAATGTTACCTTGGTCCGAGCTCGTCCTCACACCTCCAGGTGAACTCTCCGAAACTCTCGTAGCGCTGGTTGTAGTGGTAGAGCACCCGGTGCAGAGTGGGTGCCCCCAGGTCCATCAGGGTGTTGTAGGCCGTCTGCTGCTCCTTCCCACTGGTGTAGCCATTAAACAGGTTGTAGATTTTATCAGCTATTTCTAAAGATCAGAAACAGACAAACAAGAACTATGTAATTGCAAAGTACTTAAAAATTCCCTTAAATGAGAGTTAAAGGTATGGTACCTGACTTTATTCTTGTAAATGGGTAAATGTAGTTTGTTCACCCATGGAATTTACTATAAAAGCAGCAATATAAACAGATGTGCTCTTTCTGCATTTAAAGGGCAAATGTTACGATTTTCTGATCTATGTTATGATGTTGTTTTCTCATCACAAACATACCTGGATTTGTGTTTTGTTTCATTCACACATGTTTAAGACACCGACCCTGCATATTTAGAATTCTTCTCTTCTCTTCTCTTCTCAGAAAACACCTGTTCCACCTTGTATCATGCGTCATAAGGTAATACAGGAAGTGCTCCACTGTGTTTTTAAACTCCACACACGTCATTTGGATAATTTCAGGCCTGGAAATGCCAATTTGGATGTTCATTTATTCATCAATTTGTATTTTGATGTTTGGAGATGTAGAAAGACTGATAAAGGGTTATTCAAACATGTGAATGAAACAAAACACAACTCCAGTTTTACAACATTATAATATGGTTTAAAGCTCACAAGAGTAACTAGTAAATTTGTGTAATATAGGACCTTTAATATTTAAAGTATTTTCTTGCTTGCAAACCTGCAAGAAAAAGACACAAACATTGCTGGACTGACTGAGCTTTGGCGGTCCACACTGCTTCACTTCAGCATTAAAAAAGCTGCTCTCACGCTGTGGATGCAAACAAAAATCTATGCATGTGAATACTAACAATGTGTGAGTAGATCTTATCTGCTGTTAGATAAGGACAGGAAACAAGAACGTAATAGTATAACAGTACATCAATAACAGGCTAAATGAAATAATAATATAATTCAAGTAAAAAATCTAAAACAAAAAAATAAATAAATACAAAGGAATACAACAAATAAAAAAAAAGGTTGAGTGAGAATTAAAGGTAGGATACCCAACTGTATTCTTGTAAATGTTTAGTCATTTAGTTTGGAATTCTGTGGTTTGAAAATCGTATGATGTAGCTTTAATGTAACCTATACTGCCTACCACTGCTTATATTATGAGCAGGTTGGTAAATTATAGTGCCCACTTTGGTGATGAATAATACAGATGGCATTTTACATGCAACCCTGGATATTAAAAATGGTGAAAAAGATAAATCAACAATAAAATAATGGAAGGAATCTGTGGTCAGAGTGACGAATGTTCACTGGCTAACATGCCTCATCAGGTCAGGAATGCATCCACCTGCTTTGGCTGTTAGTGCTAATAAAGTGTGCTCTGAAGTGGAAGTATCAGATTTTACACCAACGCTCATGTATTCCAGGCATTAAAACCAAATGCCCGGGAGTATCACTCTTTACTGTCTGGAGCAGGGCTAGTGGCACGCACTGCAACAACATTCACTTTAATCGTGGGATATTCTTTTACAGTGTACAATTTGCATATTACCAGGCAATGTGGGGACAGACAGTTTTATTACAGCAGTGGACGATTACCTTTAATGGAGTGCTTTAAGGAAAGATGGAGAAAATGCCAAGCCATAATGTCAAGCAAAAGTGGAAGCAATGTGCCTAAGATCTAAATAAACAAAGTATTTAAAGGTTTAAAAGTATGATGTTTCACTTCTGTGAAATATGATATAAAATAAGTATCACCTGCAAGAAAAATGAAAGGTGCACCAGGTAATTTTTCTGAGGACGGCCCACCACATTAATCTACCTTGAAAGTTCAACAGTATGACATCTCTATGGAGGAAAGCACATTTCAGCACCAGATGTTTACATGTCAAATCTGTGGAGAGGAGACCACTCACAGAATGCAAGATAAAAATGCTTGTAGGTGAATAAATGCAAGATAGATAAGTTTGACACTTTAAGACACTTTGCACTTTAAATGTGAGCTCACTAATGCACTGATATTATTACAATATAAAATTGCATAAGATCAGGACCTTTCCCTTAAACTTTGAAGCATTTAACTTTTTCTAGGTCAATATAAAGACCAGTATGACGGTTTGCACAATTTGTCTGGCATAATTGTATGTGTGTTTTACCGATCAAGAAAATAAACCCAAATAACTCATTCCCACATACCTAAACAAGACTTAATGAATATATATAAAAAAAAAAAAATTAAATACAAGCATAAGCTGAATATAATACTTCTGAACATAACTCTTAATGCATCTACTAAAAATGTGTTTTTATTTAATAGTAAAGCTACCTAAGCTCTCACTAATGTGGTAAATAGAGTTATTTGTGTGTGCGTGCAACAGTGAATCAGCGTATTATGCTCTTGTCTCTCACCTTGTGCTTTGACGTCATCCACAGTGGGACAGGGCGTTTTGATGGTGACCTCGCTCGGACTGGAGCGGCGGCCTGTGGTGTCCACTGCCCACAACCGGAACCTAAACAAACAAGCAAAATCCCATCATTGAAATTTTAAGCCGAGATAGAACATGAAAATTTCCACACAAGTACGGTATATCAGTCCATGGAGATGAATCTACCCTTCATCTGCACCTGTGCTTACTACTTCTTCCAGATGCTCAATATATATATAGTATAAAAATAGAGCTAAAATAAAATGTAACAATATTTAAAGCGCCCATATTATGCTATTTTTGGATCTACATTATAATGTTGTTTCTTCATCCAAAACATATCTGGAGTTTCATTCACACATGCTAATCCCTGCATATTTAGGCTGAGTACTTCTCTCAAACAGAAAACACTCTGTTCCACCTTGTGATGTCATGTGGTAATAACGGGTGTGCTCCATTGTGTTTTTAAACTCCATATAATTTCAGTAGAATCATTTGGATGATCAGTCTTGGAATTGTCTGGAATCTCTACTGAACAAAAGGTAAAAGATCTGTTTACTTGAAAACTACTGCTTCATGACATCCCAAAGTGGAACAGAGCATTTTGAGCTTTGGAGATGTAGACATACAGACTAACAATAAAGCGTTACTCAAACATGTGTAAAAGAAATAAAACACAACTCCAGACATGTTTGAGGAGGCAACATGGCTATAACATGGTTTAAAGGTCACAAGATTCCATTTAGTGTAATATAGGACCTTTAATCTCTGAAAATCTCATGAAACTATTTATTTTCCAACCTTTGCTTTTACTATATGCTTCTTTTACATCAAGTAAGTAAAATGGTGAACTAAGAAATGCCGAATTGAACTATTTATTTATCCATCAAAATATAAATTAATATGAACTTGTCTTCACTTTGTAGTTGGGTCATTCTATTGTCTGTCAATGTCCTCATTTGCCAAGACTAAAATCTAATTTTGTGTAGTCTTGTGGGGTGCCAATGCAAATCATTAACACTGAGATCAACAATATGTGTCCATAATACATGATATCTCCACAGAACAAAGCCCCATTTCTCTGAATGCACATCTCCCCCCAGTGTCTGAATCCACAACTACACCTCTCACAAATGTGACAACATATTATCAGCAGTAGCACATTCACCACGTGCATGAAGACACTGTAAGCAGTATTTACCCATCATGCACTTTGGCCCTCTGCATGCCTGAGTGACAGTACACTAATATAATCAATAACCATAAGGCCCTGTTGAACACTATAGACTGACGTACAAGCACAGTGTGACGTCTGCCTCCTGCATCACACATGTGCTACGGGCTTAAGCACACAATACATTAGTGACCTCTCCGAAGCTTTGGTGCTATAGAAGGTCTTAATGTGTGCAGGCCCAGATGGAGCAGATAAGAGGAGATGAATGAGGTGCCGGGCCATGTGAGGGGAGCTGGAACTCGTCTCATACAAGGACTGAAAGCTTATAGTGCTCAATGTGTTCACATACAAAACAACTGTAGAAATGTTGAACTCAGAACTGAAAAACAACAGGAGATGTAGGCAAAAAGTCAAATAAAAGTCAATATAATTTGTGAGCTCAATAAATACAAGAAAAAATACAGCAAATGTTGGATATGATACTCAATGAAAGTGGTCTGAACACACGCAAGTCTTAACACATTTACCATAAATTAGTTTTAAGATGCCCTAAAGCTACCTAAAACACAAACATGGTAAATAGAGTTTATTTGTGAAGAGTGTAGTAGTGCAGCAGTGATTCATCATAACATGTTCCTGTCTCTCACCTTGTGCTTTGAAAAGTGAAATAAAAGCATATCTAACATCTGTGGTCTGATGCTAAACCACAGGATCCCAAACAGACAGTGGTCAGTCAAGTATGTGAGGCTGTCAGTGAAGACAAATGAACTGACTTCTCCAAAGATAAAGCACATTTAGTGCAGGATCAGGATGAGCACACATGTAACCTTGTGTTTTCTTTCAGAGGAAATCTGTATTGTGTCTTTTTATGAATCATGATGATAGTTATACTGTAGGTGGAAATCAAAAGTCTGCAGATCACGACATATTACTGCAGTACTGTAAAGCCGTGCATATGAAAATGTTGAAAACATTTCCACAGTGCACTTACATGTACGTGGTATCAGGCTCGAGGCAGCGGACAATCAGACTGATGGAGGAGGAGAGCAGGTCAGGGATGTCCCCCAGCATCACACAGGGAGATCTGGCACCAGACAAGATGTCGTCCACAAAGCTCAGCAAGGTTTCTGTAATACAAAACACAACACATTTAAACATGCTCTATCTCCACTATTTTCTCCATTAAAGTTAGTTGGCTCGATATAACAAAGGTACTGTACATTATGTTCCAGGGATCAAGAGCACCTTAAGTATTTATGCTCAAAGGCCTGCTGGATGTCCACCCACATTTTTATTACAATAAAATACCAGAATTTCTCACAGCACCAGAGCACATGTCCTTAACACCTTAAACCAGACTCCTCTCCATGCAAAAATAACACATGGCCCTAAACATGAAGTAGGTGTCAACATTTTAAATAAGCCAATAAAACAGCTGAAACATCCAATCCGCCGTTTAACAGTGATCTGAAGAAAGTCGTACGGAACTTTTACAAAGCTGTTCCCTCACGTGAACTGTATTATGTAGGTGATTCCCAACCGTTTCCCCCATTTGGGTTGCAGAGCACTCTGCCCCCAGACCCTGTATCACAAAATGAAGTAATTGCATTTCATTCCATTCATAAATTAAATCCTATTTTTTTAGGTGTGTATGGAGATTTTCCACAACTAAATTTGCACAGATATTATTTTTAATGACCTCAACCTTAAAACAGAAAGATATCTAAAACCAGAGTATAGTGAGGACCTGCAGTATCTTGAGAAGTACAGTGAAATGTTTACACATATTTCCCAGATCACGTGGGGCACGTGTATATATGGTGTGTACTATTTCTTTCTCTTTAATATTTCCTTTCTAGGTTCTCATCAACCTAAAACCAGGCTCCTGGAACAAGCTGGAGGTGGAGGGGTTCATGATTGCTGCAGTGAAGTATTCAGCACTTTGATTCCAGACTGACAATAAAAACATTTCTTTATGCAATGCAATGTGATTTTCAGCACAAGACAGTAGTATGTTTAAAGGTACACAGTTTAACATTCAGTGGAGAGGTGACTCTGCTCATCATAACAATGCATGCGTATAACCACTCATAATGAAATAGATGCTAGATGGAATTTAAGTTTAATGCCATACTGTGGCACCTTCTAATCCAGCCAAATAAAAAAACATCTCTATGGAGACATGAAGCTAGCAAATCCTCAGAAAAATTTCACAGTGCATCTTTCCTATTATCATATAGTGCAGGGGTCTCCAACCTGTAGCTCGGGAACTACTGGTGGCTCTCCACCCTCTTCCAAGTAGCTCGCCAAGGGATTTCTGAATTAGATGTGTTGTGCTGAATAAGCAAAATTGTATTAATTAAATGCCTATTACCATTATGCATGTATTATTTTGATGCCTAACTTTGTACATGACTATTGATAATGTTTATGTTTTATAGGCATCTAACTGTACCTCATCTAATGCCATGCCTCTTATATTTACTCAATTTCTTGTGACCGTTAAAACTAGCAGCTTTCGTTTAGTAAAGGTAGCTCACTGGAAGAAAAAGGTTGGAGACCCCTGATGTAGTGTAATACTGTTCCGACTTCCGACATAGAGCCACTCTTTCTAAAATGTATGTCACGTAATGTCACGTGTATCTTGACACTTTTAGTATTATAACTGTGTATTGTTATTTTTTTTGACAACCCATTTCCATACACTCAGAATGACCGTGTACCTTGTAAATAACAGTTAACAAGATACCTGCTCTAGCACTACCTTGCTTTATCCACAATTCCCATTTTTCAAACCTTAAACGTTGTCAAATATGAAAATTTGACATATAAAATAGTTGTTTCTGGAGTCTCTACCTGGGCCCCTCCCTGCTCCCACAATCCCCTCTGCTGTGCCATGTTTTCCCAGCTGGAGCCTTGTGCGTCAGGCCAGCGTCTCCGTGTATAAGGGAAAATCCGAGCGGAAAGACCAGGTTGGTGAAGCTGCTCTTAGGTGGTCATCCCCAACCCCGCCCTCCTCCTCACACAAGCAATGACTGTACATGTGTGTATTTATATTAACTGCAAACTGATGGACACCCAGTTTTCCTATCGGCATGTGCCTGAGTGATGGTTGGCCACCTACTGCATGTCTTTCCTGTCAAACTTCAACCCTTGTCACCGGCTGGTAAACAGTAACCAAGCGCACCCGAAAATCAGAGTATTTACCCAGCTCTGGTCGGACACACGCTGAAAGATATAAACACGTGTTAATGAAAAGTGACATTGTGAGGTTTTGCTCCACTTACCATATTAATTGCAAAACCGTTTGGAATATTTGTCTGGGAAGAAGGCATTAAAAAGAAGAGAGTGTTTGAGACGATTCTCGAGCAGGCACGGTGGAAATTTGTGGAATTACATTTTTTTTATTTATCAAAGTCTGTGTGAGTTTAAGGCTAAAAAGGAAACAGCTACATGTATATACAGTATATTTAGGTTTAAAGTGTGTCAATATTATGCAGTTTTTTAAATAATTAAAGGTGTATTATGTAACTTTTCAGGCAGATGGTCCATCTTCTGCTTGTGTGGAAACATGCCAAAAAAAAGGCCCAAAACTGTCAATCTCAACAAACCATTTATCTATACGCACACACAAAAAGTAATATGGATGAACTACCTTGCTCAAAGACACAGCAGCAGAGGTGCAGGGAGCAGAAAATGGAAAACCAACTCAGTGTTTGTTAAGACCTCCTTGCTCATACCTTTTTCATGATAAAAATGTTTGTAATTTGTATGGCTTCAAGTCCATGATCAAATCAGGAAGGGCATCTGAGAGATAATTAAAATTCTGTCAGATGTTGCAATACCAAAAAGACATCACAGCTTCTTGCATTCACACTGACCAGCAAAACATCACATTCTGCACTTTTTGTTTTTGCCAAATAAGTAATTCACTGAGCAGGTTACATAAAAGATAACACTTATTTCTCTTTTACTGGAACCTGCTTTGGAACTACAAATACTTTGATAAAATTATGTTTCAGATGTATCTATTTTTGTGTTCACTGGAAAATTAATCATCACCTCGTCTAAATTGAAAGCCTCCCCAATAACTGAAAAAAACAACAACTGTATTTTATCTATTATATTTTATTTTCAGATCTTGGCCTCTCAGAAGTACGTAGTGAAAAAGGGAAAACAAAAATGTGATAAATTGCTTGCTGAACCATTTTCTGGTCTGGCGTGTCTTTACTCGCTGATGTCAGATGTGTGAGTTTAACCTTTGGCAGTCTCCAATAGTTTGTGTGATTACTAAATTGTTATTTAAGTGCTGCCAAGAGATTTCTTCTCACTTCCTCTAGCACAACAACATGTTAGTAGAAAAGTCAAATTAAACAAGTCTCTACTCCAGCCTTTGCGAAAACATTGAATTGTGAAGTACTTTGGGAGGTCAGGTGCTGGCATTTTGTTGCATTCTGTAAAACTTAAACAAAAAACTCAGTTCAAGTCAAATGGCAAAACATAATTATTTACAAATAGCATAATATGTTTTTGTCTTCTATATAACTGTCATTGTTGGCAGTTTTCAGATTATAGAATGTGATAATGCCAAAATTGGAGGGAAGGGCCAGCTTTCCTTATTGTACTTTGCCATGAAAAATCACCTCAATTAATGACTAAACCTAGAACTCACTGCATTACAATTTCATTTTGCATTTTAACAATTTTAATTTTAGCTGTCCCCCAAATGTATTAATTGATATTGTCCTATAGAATGCTGTGATGTCATCTGATACCCATAAATTTTAAAAATATGAACATTACTAAGGCAGTTTACAGTAATAAATGAAACAAGTCTTCTGAAAAGTCCTGTACTGCATCACTATAAACATCATCACAACAAAGTGCTGTGCTGCTGGACCAGTCCCTCATATGGAAAGCTAAAGTTCACGGTATTAGTGAAAAAGAAAGTATGGTGGGAAAGTATGAGGGGGAGAGAGAGTCTGAAAAAGAGTGAAATGTGAGTGTGTGACACCTTTTATACTATTTGAGTCTCTTGACAAATTCACTATATTTATTGCTTTTTCTACAATGTTTTTTTAAATGAAATCGGAACTGTTAAAAGCCCTCATGGGGACTGGTGGTGAATTAACTGAGGCTATAAACACCGTGATACCTGCATTAAACTTAATTGTTCACTTTCTTTGCTGTATCTGTCCCTAAAATAAACAATAAGTAAATAAAATAAATACTGAGCAGCAGATTTTTGGAGAGAAGTGTCTTGAATGCATGACAATAAAGATGACTCAAATATGCATGAATCACTAAATACAACTTTGACAGGGTAAATGAGAAGGAAAAAAAATGTCTCCTTTCTAAAACAAAGTGCAAAAACTGTTTGTTTTGGTTCACAAAGCATTTTTATTAAGTTTAGTTTGTTTAAATAATGATATGCTAAAATCCTGTTTTATTTTATCTCGCAAGTATACATTTAAAGCAACAGAAATCATTAAATGAGACTAAATAGATGTGTGTGTGTGTGTTGCTTAGTACACCAAAGCATAAATAATTTGTTCACACATCTGGTCACACATCACACATCACCTGCCTCTCTCCATGGAAATATTGCCTGGAATGTTCAGCAAGTATGGCATTACATTTATTTATCTCTACGGAGACAGCAGGTGACACCACAGGGCCAAGTTAAATCAGATCACATCTGTGGAGAGGGGAGCCCACTCATAGTAAGAATGCAAGTTTTTAGGTCAATAAAAGCCTCTGTTGTTGAGTAAATGCAAGATTAATATGTTTAATGCCAAGCAAAAATGTGACAGACCCTCCAGCAGAAAAGTTACACAGTGGACCTTTAAATAATTTGGTCACTGAATGGCTTGCTCATATCAGTGTGTGTGTAAAGCACCTGAACCAGATCGCACTTCAGAGCTCCATTAAAACAGCCCAAACCAGCACTGAGCTCTGTCGTGAAAACAGGAATGCTGCAGGTGGGTGGCCAAGCTGTCCGAAGAAGAGAACTCAATCATAACAAAATATACCAGTCCCAAATAACTCTGACTAACTTGGAATTTACTTACGCTGCTTGAAAAGAGACTGATCAAAACTACATGTGTGTCCACTGCAGATAGACAGATGAATCAGTGGAATAGATTTTGGAGGCAAATCACAGCGGTTCTTCACCCATAACGACACTTGGCCTGGTGCTGCTGTGGAAAACAGGTCTAAAGTCTGGACCTGCTGTTCTCATACACCCTGATCTTTCTGAACTCAGTCTCAGCAGGTGAATACACGTCTGACATAGGATAAAGAACAGTCACCATGGAGATTTTATGACTATTTGAATGTGTTTACAATGACACTTAGCACATTTAAACTGGGACTAAACTGGGACTAAACCCAGATTTAAACCTGGATTAGACCCAGACCAAACAAGAACTAGAACTAAAGCAAGGCTACATCAGGACTAAACAGCGATCAAGTGTGGATACAATCTAACTCACATCACAACACTTTAAAAATTTCCACACACATTATTACAGAAAAAAAAGTAATACTTTAAAGTTGAAATACTAAACAAATATACAATGTTTATAGCTGTTTTTAGAGTTTCAGATATGAACAATAAAAAAATACTGAATATATGCCTTATGGTCATGAGTTACCTCCTAGTTGAATAGCCCCATCAAGTTTTCAAACTCTTCAACAACTTCTATGACTTCCTATAAATATAGCAATCATGCTCACACCCCAATATGTCTTGCCCAAGGGCATAACAGCGGTATAACAGCAATATAATAAAACATCACAGCCTGTATCGGTATACATTATTCTTGGACATATATCATGTATTTATGTGTGTATATTCTTACAATATCATAAATTTGAAGATTATATCAGAAAGTGCTAGCCGTAGTGGTGGGTTGTGGAAAGGTTACATGCTGTAGATACATTTGATTTGCATGCAGACTGGGTTTAAATGCGAATGAGAAGATTTATCTGCTCTTGGAAGTGACAACATGACTCTTGGCAAGGACAATGAGCTTTTCACGACATATTGAAATGTATTTTCTTTCAGTTCAGGGAGTTTAGCAGTCCACCATCTGAGATACATGGTGCTGGATTTCTTAAGTCCAAGAAGCTTATCCTACAATGACACTAGTAGAATTAAGGGGTCATTTGGGATATGTTGTAAATCTGTCTCTTTAGCAATATCTGCAAAACTCTCTCAAAATGTTCATGCAACTGAAAGTAATAAAAAAGTATGTATTTGTGAATGTTTCACGGGTCAGTTAAGGGCCAAGAACAAAATATTATTATTTTCCTATATATTTCAACTATGATAAATACTAATTTACCGAACAAAAACTCTTCATATTCAAGTCCCAGTGAAGAAACTATATTGAGCGAGAGAGCATAGACAATTTGAAAATATTCCATCCAATCTTCATTCAAAGATGATACAAGAAAAAAGCTAAACAGGGGTCATTGGGTTTACAAAGGGTCAGGTAGTTGGACAGCACATGGCGTCATTCACTTTGGACCAATCAGATCGCACATAGAGGGAAAGGGGGTGAGGCTAAAGCTCTTGTCATTCAGCTGGAGTTGTTTACCCCTAGTATTCTCTGAGTATGATTGGCTGGAAAAAACAAGATCTGCCAGCAGACTGAATAAGAGTTATGGGATGTCTCACCTTTTGAAGTGGTGCCTGCTCTAGTCAGGTCAGTGTGTGTGTGTACGCACGTGTGTGTGTACTTGTGTGTTCGTTGCTGTTTTTCTCTGTTCTTGATGGAAAGGACAGGTGTCGTGAAGATTATAATGTTTTTCACTGCAGTTTTAATCAACATCAGCCAATGAAATGAATAGTATTTGAAACATATTACGTAAAAGCATGGTAGATGTACTGGCACCAAGTTAACAAGACTTTGCCAAATAATCAGAAAATGTCAAAATATTATTGAAATGTTCATTAAATTGTAAATGAAATCACCTTAGTTATGGTTGTGTTGTCACTCAAACGTCCCTAGAGACAACACATGGACGTGCAGGTGCTAGTTTGTCCAAAAAGCTGCTTACTGCTCAAATTAATTTAAGCGAACAAAACAATATTGTGAAACTGTATAAGAAACACATCACTGCCTCCCACTTCGTCAGTTTAGAATCTGTGCTACTATTACTACTACAACTACTGCAAATAGAAAAAAGAATAGGCCGCCAACCTGTGCAGAAATTCTTGAAGAAGTCAATGTATATAACCAATCAACTCCATTGCACACTCACTAAATTATTAATTAATTAATTAATCATTACATTTATATAGTGCCTTTCAAGTGCTTTATAGTTCATTATTCATTCACTCAACACTCAGTGGTGGTAAGCTACTGCTGTAGCCACAGCTGCCCTGGGGCAGACTGATGGAAGTGAGGCTGCCAATCTGCGCTATTGGCCACTCCAACCACCACCAACACTCACTCACACAACACTTTCATACTAGGCAATGTGGGTGAAGTGACTTGCCTAAGGACACAATGACAGTTTTTGCGACTGGGGCCACACTGTTGCACCTGGTGTTCCCAGTGGTCTCCCATCCAAGTACTAACCAGGCCCAACCTTAGCTTCTGAGATCTGACAAGATTAGGCTTTTACAAATTTGACCAAAGTTAAGGTGAACTATCTAACATTTCTGGTGGAGGATCTGCCACATGCATGTCCCCAATAAGATGTTACACTAAACCAAGCTATGGGTCAGATCTGTGGAGAGGTGACCCCACTCAGAGTGAGAATGCATGTTTTTCAAGGCACTTATTTAGTATTTATTTAGTGAATAAATGTAAAATAGACATGTTTAATGGCTTACTGTGAAACATTCCATCCAAAGCACACCAACACCCCCATCACTAGAAAGGTTACATAATGCACCTTGGAGAAGACAAAACATTACCTTTTAAAACTACACAGTGTATCTTTTTGCTGGCAGCACATCACAGAACGAAAACAAAAGTTTGAAGAATTTTCCAAATGAAAAAGCTACATTTTATACGGTGGAATATTTTCTAGTTGTTTTATTTGTTGGGTAAAAGTTATGTGAGGGGGCTTTAATTAAACACAAACACACAAAAGTGCAAATCAAGATTCAATCAATAAGAAGGACTAGATGCTACCATAACACTTTGAAAAGCAGCTTCCTTGTAACAAGCTCTAATTGACAGCTGCACACATGCCCAAACACACAGTGAAAAGCCCATCTGGATTTGGTTATCAAATCCTCACTGAATAAAGCTGAGCAGAAACATAACAACAGCAGAGTGGACAAACAGCTCATTGTTTCTTGGCCTCTGTGAGTGACGCTTTCAACCACATCCAGACAGCCATTTCTGCAGCACTGTATTCTCAACGTCAGTGGAGGACTCCCTGTTGGATGCGAGATAATCGTTAAATAGGAGAATCTGCGGCAGGACTAGGATCACGTTCTGGGCGGGTAGGCCTTAGGGTGTCATTTTCAAAAGTGCTCTCGCGTGAAGACAGAAAGGTAAGGCGCCCCAAAAAATCTGCAACCTTTCTTCTCCAATTTCTGTTTTGTGCGTCAGAACAGTTACCATTTATACATTACATCTTCAGAGGGCTGATAAATTGTCTTATAATTTGAATAAAGTGTTGTGGACCCAAATTGATAGCAGTTGCCGTGAGAGCTTTGCACGCAGACTGCAAATATAGCCAAATGTGTCAATAAAACAAAGAAACACCTTGGACAGAGGCACCAACACAGCACCACGGCATGCAAAGGCTAAAGGCTGCAGTAGCTTTAAAAAACTTTATAAGCAAATAAGAGCGTGCATATCAGTGTTTTATATGGGAAAACCCTGCCCTGGACAGAGTTAGCAGCTTTCATCTGTTTAAATTATTGAGTCTGGAATTTGTCAAAAAAGGTAAGTCTCACAAGAATGTTTCAGAGAGGCAATTAGGGACACGCCTGATTATTTTAGAAAAATTCTTAAACTGCTTGGGTGAATTTGAATACAATACTTTAAGGAAACACAGGCAGGTATAGCAACTTAAATAAATATAAAAACTGGAACTGGACTATAGAAATGGATTAGTAACCCTCTGTGATCTAAATTTCCTTTGTGATTAATAAAGGTCATGACTGAGGCTAGCTCAAGATCTAGAGATGGGTCCCTGGGTGCTGCTCTGAGACGCCCACTGCTCCTGACAGATTGCTCCATTGCATTGATGGATGGGTCAAGTGTAGTGGCCAAAATGGAAATTTGCTCTCTACATTTGATTTTCATTTGTAATACATTTATAAACACTAATTAAATAAGAAAATATTGCACATACACACTGTACATTTTGGTTATCACCAGTAATAAAGCTGCTCAAAATTAGTGCCATGTATTTTTGGTATGTATTAAAGCACCTATATAATGCTAAATTGACTCTTGTGAGTTTTAAGCATGTTAGAATGCTGTTACTGCATCAAAAACATACCTGGAGTTGTGTTTTGTTTCATTCACATATGTTTTAACCCTATATTATTATGCTGTCTACATCTCCAAAGCGCAAAATGCTTTGTTCCAGGTCATAAAACAGTGAATTTCAAGTCAATCTTTACATTTAGTTCAGCAAATATTCACAATTTCAGGGTTGAACTTATCCAAATGAGTCTAGTGAAGGTGTACGAAGTTTAAAAAACACAGTGGAGCACTTCCTGCATTACCACATGACATCAGAATGCGGAACAGTGTTTTTTATTTGAGAGAAAAAAACGCAGCAGCGAGCATATGTTCCTTAGCTTTTAATCTACCTCAATGCTCAGTACAGAATTCTTGTCTATCTTCAGCCTAATATTTACATTAGTAATAGCAATATCAACCAACACAGTGACCTCTGGTGTTCATATGCATGTACTGTTATTACAGGTGTGAACAGAAGAGTGTATGAGGTATTTACGAATGGCGATGGACATAAATCTGACTACACACTGCTGTATCTAAAGCCACTAACAGAGCCCAGCCTTTGACACATTCAGCATTTATCTTCCTCTTGATGACACCCAAAGAGACTCATCACTAGCTTAAGTACTTCTCCAGTTTTATTACACACTGTATACCATGTGGAGTGATCAAGGTCTGCAGTAGTGTTTGGAAATGTCTTTTTATAAGGGCATCTTTTCATCATCATGCAAAGAAGGTTAAAAGAATAGTCAGCAAAAATGTGTTATGTTGTGTTTTAAGATCACAAATCCATACTTTTACAACTTATATTTGTAGCAATTTGAAACCTAGATACTATGTAACTTTTCTGATCGAGAGTCTGCCACTTGCTTGTTTTCATGGATGGCATTCAACCTAACTATCTCCATGGAGACAAGCAGATGGAACCACAAGGCCACAAGTTACAGGTCCCGTTTACCGATAAAGATGTTTTTCAAGTAATTTTTTTGCGATAAAAGCATATTTAATGTGACACTGCTGAGTATTCCAGACATAGCAACAATATCTATGTATAGATAAGCAGGTAGTGGAGTAAGCAGACCCTCCACCAGAATAGAGTATCCAAGTAGGACTTTGGGGACCTCTACTATAACATGATAAATCCTAAAATGTAAATATTCTTTTAAACATTTAACAGTTATATTTAACTGTCAAAGTATGTCATATAAAGAGACTCGATGCAGTCTTGCAAAGTAATCTCTGAATCCATCTGCTGTATTGCACAAGACTGTCTCCCCTGACAGTGTCCTGAGGGCTGCTGCCGTTGGCAACAGCAACAAATCCAACGTGAGTGCGATTTTGAAATCAGGTGGTGTGGTAGTTTGTTTTTGATTTGAGTTTGTAATGCTCACATAGGAGTGGGATTTTCACCAAGACATTGAGCCAATAATCTGTAATTGCCTTTACTGTCAGCTCTTTGGATTGGGTCAGTGAAGAGAAATGCAGAAGTGACCACCTACACAACACAACAGTCTATCTGTGCATCTGCTTGAGAAACATCTCTTAAGTTTGCCCTTAAATGAGATCATATTACAGCAAGACACTGCAGGACACTTCGGGACATATATGAATCAGACAATTTGGATGTTGCAATACAGTTTACGGGATGTCTGGAGTTTTTAGGGTAAAATGTTGACTTCCAGTTAGTCTAGTAAATTATGAGTTTCCTATCGTGCATCATTTAGCATTATAAACAACTAAACATTCAGCTTATGCAAGTGTTAGTGAAGCATACAAGATAAAGGAACATTTGTGACATATTTTATTGCATTTATGTGTGCTTTAAACTGGTGCAAGACCTGTGTCTGAGTTGTTTAGATGGTGGAAACAGCATATCCTCTGTATATTACTATGGGTTGAATGAATAAAAGGAGTCATTTCCATTGACTGCATATAATTTCAGCTTAATAAAGGTTTCAAATGAAACAGTTACTCACATTCACTACCTGACTTAACTCACAAAAATGTACCTGCTTGTGTGCTTACAGCTATTTCCACCTGGAGACACACAGAGAAAATGGTAGTAGTTTTATTTAATGCATTAGCTTTGACCCAGGAGAAGACACTGAGATGGAGCATGGGTGATTAGATGATGTTTAGAAGATGCCTTGCCTCTGAGGCCTGGGCACTGGAGGTGGTAGATGTGAGGTCGAGGAAAGTGAGGGGACGATGACAGGATGAGAAGAGTGATGGAAACAATGACAGGATGTGGAGAGTGAAAGAGACGATGAGATGATGAGTAGAGAGAAGGGGATGATGAGGAGAGAGAAGGGGATGATGAGATGATGAGGAGAGAGAAGGGGATGATGAGAAGATGAGGAGAGAGATGGGGATGATGAGAGGATGAGGAGAGAGATGGGGATGATGAGATGATGAGGAAAGAGAAGGGGACGATGAGAGGATAAGGAGAGTGAAGCAGCTGTGCACCTGCAATGGGGCTTTAAATTGGGCAAACTGGACGCTGAATGGACAGGAGGAGATGGGAGGAGGATTTGTGGAAAGGCGATGAAGACCGAGGAGCGGGTAAACTCTGGAGAAGATGTGAGGTAGATGCGAGCAAAGTTAGATCTTCCAAACTGAATTACAACTAGGATGACCCTGCACCACGTTACCTTTAAAATTGGCATGTAGCATAAGCCTTAGCCTAAACATAGTAGTTATTGATGGAGTATTTGCGATCTGGTAGGCTTGGAGGAGCATAGGTGATTATACATTGCAGATGGAGACACATATTAAACATGCCTGCGTGTGCCGAGATGTCTTTTCCACAGAACACTGATCAGAGCGGCTGGACCCACATCACTGCCAGACAGCGCTTGTGTGAGGTTTTCTTTGGCCCAGTGGACTAAAGCAGTACAAGAAGGCTCAGCGTGTACCTTCTCCTGCTTGTCCTCTCCAAAATCCTGATGGAAAATGGGTTAGGGGCTGTGGGAGTGCAGGAGGTAAGCATGCGCTGTTTACTGCCCAGAGGCGGCCAGAGTATAGTCAAAAATAATATGCAAGCAAAATATTATTATTCAAGTAGAAGTACAAGAGTGGTGCAACAGTAAACAGTATGTGGGAAAACTCAAGAGTAATCTGAACCCCACGCCAGATTCGAGATTTGAAGTTAATGTAATTGGAAGGACAAAAAAAATTGCACAAATCAGTGAACAAATTTATTCAAAAGACAGACTAAAACTAAGTGTGTAACAATACAATATTATCACGGTATAAACCTCACGGTACGATATTTATTGCGATATTGTGGGAAAGATCACGATATGGTGGGGAAGCTCATGATTAGAGATGTAACAATATCCAAATCTTTTAGTATGATATTTTCACGATATACATCTCACGATACGATATTTATTGTGATATTTTGTGGAGGCAACAAAATTGAATATGCTACTTTTTCCTCTTAAAATGCCTTGACAAGATTTGATCCAAAGAACTAAGACTTAAAAGTGCTTAGAACTGTTATTTCTGTACTCTACACTGAAATGGAGCAAAGGATCATGGTCTATATCAGGGGTGTCAAACTCAAATTCACAACATCTGCATGTTTTGTCTTCGTTTGAGATGTGTAATATTAAACCTTTTCTTATTAAAAATAAATGTTTAATAATAGTTTTGCTTAAACATTGAATCCAGAACAAGCATAATATAAAATAATAACAAAATATTAAATAAATAATGTCTCTATAGCCTATCTGTAGCCTGGGCCACCTCTTATACATATATGATATGATCTCGCGGGCCAAATATAATTATATCGTGCGCCAAATTTGGCCCCCAGGCCTGAGTTTGACATGTCTGGTCTATGTAGTTCCCTCTGTCTTTTTTTTAGCTATTGCTGCACCATAGCTCTTAATTTAAGCAAAGAGACTTGTAATTCAATATATTTTGATGGTCCACGATATTATTGTGAGAACTTTGATGATACGATGTCACAATATTTCAGGTATTGTTACATTCCTAACTAAAATGAACTCTAAACGGGTTGGAGCAAGAAACACAAATGTTCAAAATCATTTAATACAGTCAACATCAAGATTTAAATACTTACTTATAATACGGTCACTTAGTACACTTAGAAATGTTACCCAAGTAAAAGTAACTGAGTAATATATACATGTTCTGCCCCCCCTCTGATACTGCCTTTGCTATAACATGGGCTATTCTTCTTTTGGTGATATTTCACTATTCAGATATTCAAGTGTTTTGGTGGTAAAACAATCACAGTCATTTGGCAAAGGTTATGGGGTAGTAGCAGGGAAAGTTTGGGTAACAGGTGTTGCTTTTGGGCTTGACCTTGACTGACAAGAATAATTACAAGAGAATGGCCAGACAGGCTGAACTTCTAACAGCTTAAATAAAATAACAGACTAGACAGAAAACAGTCCATGTTTGAAAAGAAGTGTCAGCAAATCCCCCCGAGTCAATAATAAGAGCTTTTTCATAAACTAGCTGGTCTACTTAATACTAACTTTATATAGTGGGAATGTAAATTAGACATTTGATTTATTATAAAATAAATTTAGCATTTTTCGTGTACAGACATTGCTTGCAACAGTGGCATTTCAGGAGGACTTTTTTGAACCCTATTTGTTTGGTCTTTTTAACTGTGCCGAGTATAAATTCTGTCCAAACAAATATGTTGGTCCATTTTCCAGCTTCTAACATAATGTCATAGACATATTCCAGTAAAGAAAGAAGAATAACTGACAGTGTTAATATCTAAAGAAGTTGAAAACCAGTTCAGATGTTCAGCATAGAGATAGAAGAAACAGTGATGAAACATTTTAAAAAGCTGCACAAGAAACTGGTAAAAGATTGTGTGCACTTCTTAAATGTCAGCTACAACATATATGATGTTTTAGCACATTTCCAATAGACTGCCATAATACTGATAGATAGACAGATGATCAACAATGATATATAATAATAATAATAAGTAATACAGCGTAATTCAATTTATAGAAATGCTTTGTATGGTATTGTATGGACATCATTATCGGATAAGATAATATAAGCCTATTATTTTTTGTAGCTATAGCCCACCCCATGTTTGGCATACCCTTGGTAGTGTCCTAATTTTCTATAGCCAGTTTTTAAGCTCAGTTTATGTGCGAGCTGCAACGGAAATGAGTTGGGTTTTGATTGAGGTGACGCGGTGCGGAGACACAGGTGGCAGGACGCAGGAAACCCTAAGCTCATTTAAACTGGAATAACACATGTCCGGGTCCCCCCGTACCACGCACAGTACTGTGCAATGTCGTGTGAAGTACGTTAGTAGTACCTCATGCATTTGTTGATTGGGGTTGTGTGTTCCACTGACCCCTCATCCAACCTTGCCCTCACCGGCGATCAAAGCATTTTACATCACTACTCGGAGGATGTTTGTTTTCACTGCAAGATTGGTCCTGCCGGGTGGTGCCCTGACTTAAAGCAGACTTCCTATTCACACACATGGAGTCCAGTGCAAGTGTGTGTGTATGGGCTTTCGCTATGATCTCACCTTGTGTGTCTGAAGCTTGTTAGCGATTACAGCACAAACAAGCTGTTGACGGGCCTGCAGTCCTGTATGCTGTGTACAGTATGAAGGGAGCTTAATCTGGCATTACAAAACACAAAAATACTGCAGTTGCCTAGAAATGGTGCGACGAGGAGATACACTACACATCTGTTTCTTATGTGGAGAAAAAGTTACGACAGTTTGTTTTTCCTTCAAGAGATAATAACTGTGCTTTTCTAAGATGAATTCCCATAAATGAAAACTCTTATTAATTGTACTACACTAACAGGAAATGTATTACAGACAGAAGTGGGCAGAATAGCCAAAGATTTTACTCAAGTAAGAATAATGTTACTTCAAAAATCACATTGCAATCATTTATTGTACACTAAAAGTACAAAGGAGTGGTTCAAAAACTAATACTACTACTCACTCTATAATGCACAAAATCGGGCATTTTTAAAGGACAGACACAAAAATGAGAAAAATGTAGTCATATCTGTAGGAGTGGTGCAAAAAAACCTAAATGTACAAATCAATTCAAATTGTCAACATAAAACTTTTGTCATTTGTAAACTTAATTACAGTAGGAAGAGTAACCAAAACATTTATTCAAGTAAGAGTACTGTTACGCCAGTAAACATATTACTAGTAGGAGTAAAAGTAGGCTGCTAGAAAAGTACTATGAAAAGTACAATTTCTTTTAAAAGTTACTGAAATAAATGTAACCGAATAAATGTAAGTACTACCTCACTCTGGAAATAATGTAAACGTGAGTAAAAAATCTTCATACTATCTCATGAACCACAATTTCAGTGTTTTACAGATAGTAAAAAGTGCTAAAAAGTGCTATTAATGATGGTTATGTTGTGCTAAAATACATGAATCATAATGTGATTTCATTAGTGTCATCAACTACTATGCCAAAATATCTGTGATTGCAATCATGTGAAAGTCTGCTTAACATTTGAACCCATGAAATAATAAAGAATATTGTGAAGTATGAAGCCTGAAGATTGGTAATCACTGTGTAAAATTTGTTTCTAAGAGCGACAAACAGAGAGGTTCCAGGAAGTGAAGTTTTTAAAATGCATTAGAGATGGACAAGTTCTATAAAAGTGTTACCGATTGCCATTTATTTGACCTACAACTTGACCGTAAGTGACCACATAGATGGTAAATAGCCAAAGAAAATTCCTGTATTGTTTAGAAACTGGTTCCTGGAAAGTTCATACTGGGCAAAGCTTAGCAAAAGATCAATTAATTTCAAAGTACGCCAAGCTCCAATTGCTGTTTTTTAGTTTTGTAGAATGTAATGATGTCATACTCCCAGACAGGGGCAAAAGCCAGATTTCCCTCTTGTTTACATGGTATTTTCATTTTAATTATCTAAACCGTAAATCTACAAATGTTTAACCTGATCATTTTTACTAGTGACTTGACCCTAGAACTCACAATATTACAGGAAAATGGTACTTTTCATTTGAGCTGTCTCTGTAATTAAATATTATTGATCTATTGCTCAGTTTCAGATGACATCACAGTGTACTGTAGTCCAATAATTTTAATACAGATGGGAGCAGCTAAAATTAATATTGTTAAAAAGTAGATTTTTGCTGTAATATTGATATTGACAGTTATGGGGTTTAGTCATTCATCGAAATGAACAGCTTCAATTTTTTATTTCAACAAAAGTGCAATGTAATCAATCGGGGAAATTGCCTCTTACCCCCCATCTGGGAGACATCACATTTTAGAAAACAACCAATGTGAGGTCATCTGAAACCCCGCCATAAGTACTCAACAAAAGTACGGTAATCTTTTTAAGTCAACGTATGGTAAAACAACAAAACACATGTATCATGCATGTAATGGTAAGGATGCACTGTGTAACTTTTCTGCTTCTCTCCGTAGAGTTGTTACCTGAAATGTAACAGTACAGTATGGCATTACACTTATTTATCTCTACAGAGACAGCACCTGATGCCACAAGGCCGAGTTGCATGTCAGATCCGTGAAGAGGCGAGTCCACTGACAGTAAGAATGCAAGTTTTTAGGGAAATATATTATGGAGTAAATGGAAGATGTTGTTTAATGCTTTACTGGAACATTCCAGATAGAGCAATAACATCTCCATGGAGACAAGCAGGAGCCGGATAGCCAGGCTGGCGCAACCTAGTGCCCCTGTTCAATTTCATTTCCCTCCAGCTATAAGGTCAGGAATCGGAATATATTAGACGGTTTGCAAGAACCACGGAAGTTATAGGCTAATCAGTGAAGAGCTGTGAAGTCATGACGTCAAACTCAAGCGCCTGTCTGGGGCCTTTTTGTGGTACATCACAACAGTAAACAAAGCGGTTGAGGTGGATGTAGATGAAGCCATACATTCTGTCTTGGGAACGATTCCCGAGATTGAAGATTTTCTGCTTTGTTTGCTGTTGTGCCGACAATTACTTGGACACCACTGAGCGTTCCAGCGCATTACATACATCACGATCAAATAGCAGCGATTGGTTGAATAAAAAAAGTACCAGCCTACCGTCAAGCGAACGACCCCTAATGCTTCAAAGTCAGACAGTTTCCACAAAGTGAAACCAGCTGATGAATCAGGCTAGGTTGCAGACCCTCCACCAGAAAAGTTACACAGTGAGCCTTTAATAAGATATTCAAAAGCCTAAAAGTTCTATTGGAGCATTCCTGTATTCATATAAATAGTTGACGTTCACCTGTGGTCTTACGGACAAGGCGCCAAGAAACGGGGAGCTTGGTTCAATAAAATCAAAAGTGCACATTAGTGGCTGATAAGACTTTTCTGGGAGTAGATTGCAATGTTGGAATGTGCTTCAGAAGATGAGAGCAGAGATGAAGGGAGTAACGAAGGGAACACAAACTCAAAAAGGATGCAGCCAAGACGAGATCTATGGAGGATTGAGCATGATTCTGTGACTGACATGAGACTGACGGCTGTAATCAGGACCACACCGTACAGTTGGCTTTTCCCAGTCTTCCCATTTTTCTCAATTCCCCAAACGCATTCCCTCTCAGGACCTCTCTTTGGTGGTCCTCTTTGCGCACATCCACCTGTTCGCTTACATGATCCAGCCTTCTCTAAATCATCAATCATCGTGCAGAAGATTAGTGGGCTCTGTATCACGCAAAGGAAGTTTCTCTATCAGGTCTCTTAGCAACAAGTGGAGTTGGACAAGTTTCATTCGTTGTAATTAGAGCCGGGCCTAGTGTAATTTCACACATCGAAGCGTCCAAGTGGCAGCAAGAGGCAGTCGGGGAAAGTTTTGACGATTTCAATAATGTGAAGTCATGTTATTCTGGCGAAACAAAACTCTCCAACCAATATGTTCAGAGCTGGCCATGGAGACTGTGAGGGAACCGCAGAGTTCATGTCAGGTAATTTGACAAAGAATACAAGGAAAATACAGTAAGACTCGGAGCGGCCTAAATCAAATGTTACGAAATAATACCATTCATGTATTCACTGAAGTGTTACCCATGCCACTCACTTTTACACAGGCATATAAACAACTACAATACAGTAACACATTATTGGTTGTAATGCATTTGTCATGAAGTTCTACAACACCATTAAGTTGAATTTCATCATTCATTCCTGTATTTAAAAATATCATTAGAGGAAGCTTTGACTTGTAATTAATAAGCTGGCAACATAAACTACACACACACATCTTTTACATTTGCAGCTAAATAGTACTTTATATTGTGTTTGAGTTCAAATTAAACAGTGCAATCTCTTGATAAATGCTACTTAAGGAAAGTGAAGTAATTTGCTTATGCAGAAATACACAGCTGCAGGCCGACTTGCTGCTTAGGCTTAAAGGAACTTGTTTTTCATCTGAACCCATGGTGCAACACCTTAAATAATGCAACATGTACACAAACACATGTACACAAACATGTTAAGAGAAAATACAGTGAACTTTGTGCCATAGGAAAAATACAGAATAGGGTAACACTTTAGACTAACTGTGCCTTAATTGGCCATAATAGTGCAGGAAGAAAGGCCTAATTTATAAGGAGTTTATTAAAAATGAGTAAAGAGTTCATTTATTTTGTAAAATTTTATTGATACCCTAGGCCTAATTCCTAAGAAATTAAGTAGTGACAAACCCTGAATTATTCTTAAAAAACTCTTTGTTCATTGTTATTTAAGTCTTTGTTCATGTTTTAAAAGTAGATGTATTCTGCAAAATCCACATTTAAGAACTAATAAGAGTCTGATCAACTCCCGTTTTCACTGCCACAGGTACATAGCTACTTCTCTGTACTTAAAGGTACTACAATTTTATTTTCTTAATCTTAAAAAGATGATTTGGCAGTGTCGCATCATTTTTGCAAAATGAGAAGAAAAACATAGCTGTGACATTGAAGGTGCTGACAGCTGCTCGGCTCTTTGTTGTGATGATGTTTACATTATAAGATGTTGCCATAAACATTATTAAAGATAATCCTTTGTTGTCTCCCATGGGAGAAATTTGGATTAGGACGGGGGCATCACATGCTTTAACAAAAAAACACAACAACACAGCAACATAAGCACCAAACAAACAACCACGATAAAACAAATGAATAAAAGACCAAGTATGACCACGAGTTATCTCCCATCAGGCATCACAGTTTTCTAAAGCAGACGTCTTTTATTAAGTTATTTTGGGCCAGTATTGATTTTAAATACGTTTATATTATTATATATATAACACTATATATATATATATATATATATATATATATATATATATATATATGAACACAATATTATGATGATCATCATTATTATTATTATTATTATTATTATAACAATATAAATGTGTTAGTATTTTCTAGACAATAAAAATATAACAGTAGGCAATGATACAACAAGGTAAGTAACATGCCACAAAAGAAATCTGAAATATATATTGCTAGGATCATACTCTTTAAGTCTAAAAAACATGTTTAAATATACACATAAAAATTATTAAAAGCTATGTTATTTTATGCTGGTATATTGAAAAGTGAACTAGAGGCTGTGACTTAAGATTCACAAGTCATTTTTCAAAACCTTGTACTGGGATTATTGCTTTTTACTGCGTACTGATAAAAGTTCCAGCAAATATAATCACAGTGAATGTCAAGAACCCTCCCAAATGAAAAATCTCTTCTTCTTGCATCTCTGATTTTCAATAACAATAAAAAGCTGCTGACTAAATGAAGGAATAAACAACCCCGGGCCAAAAGTATTGTGCATATTATACTTGAGAGGATTTGGTCTGGCTGATCCGCTTAAGCAGCACCACGGAAAACAAAATGGACCAGTCATAAATCATTCTCTGCTTTACTTTTGCTACTATGGATTAAATGTTTGGTGAAAGTAGAATAACTATGAGCTCAAACTAATGAAAGAGACTTTCAAATAACTTCTGTATTCAAATGTTGTTGTTTCTTTGTTTATTTCTCTTGGAGATGAGTATGGACCTATGACCCAGAAACAACACGTAACAGGACAGGTTAGACATCAACTCCTTTGTCTTTGTATGGAGGGACAGGAGGCAAAATAGTGGTTAAAGGCTGATAGAGCGAAGTGGTCAATCTACTGGCTCACAGGTTGGCAGTGTAATTCCAGCTCCCACAGATGAATGTTGTCATGTTGTCATTGTGCTCTTGGGCAAGACACTTAACCCACTTCACCCCCAGTGTCTTCTGTGCATGAACGTGTGTGAATAGGTGAGTGGTTCCTTGACGTAAAGTGCTTTGAGTGCCTTGAAGGTGGAAAAGCGCTATATAAAAATGTGACTATTTACCATTTAAAGGTAAAGATATTACTTCATTATCCTGGCCTTCAAGATACTCAAAGTACTTCACAATGCATTATTCATCCACTCCACACTGACTGGTATGGTAAAACACTTGGAGCACACTGACACCACCATAAACACTCACAAACACACATTTATACATAAGGTAAGGTGGGTGAAATGTCTCTCCCATCATGTATTGGTCTCAGTAGGATTTGGACCACCAACCCTAGAAGCCACTAGACTAGCCCGACTGCTGGCTTGTGAATCAAGCAGAACTAACTTGCATGCTATTTTACAACATTCACAATTGCTAGAAAGAGCTACTGCTTAGAGGACCTCAAAGTTCATAATTACGTGTATACAAAACATTTGCCAAACAGAATGAGGAGATTACTAAAATGAACTAAAATCCTATCCAAATCTGAAATAAGTAAGCGTAAGTCCTTTCTCTTTATCCAAACAATACAAGTCACCTTACTGTAAGCTTCACATTCTTTCCCAAGAACCTGGGCCACCTATGACTCTATGCTTGAAACGAAACAGAAAACATTTCTAAGAAGTCAAATAAGAGGAAAACTATAATTTATCATTTCTGATTTTAACAAAAAAAAAAACAAGTCAATTTAGTAAAAACATATAAAAGGTTTTTAGCTCTATCAGATTGAAATGTGGTGGCTTCTTCTTTGAACGTAGAGACATCTTTTACAATTACAACAATGACCTCATCTACTCTAGGCTAAAACCTTTCCTATTCTAATTTCACTTTCCAATGCAGAGAGCTTTGAAGCTGTACCCAAACACTTTCTGATGCTTTGAGAGAGGGACTGTGGGGCGATAAGACATCATGGCTGAACTTAAAGTAAACACAATATTTTAGCGTAGCTGATTTAAAATTACCACAAAAAGCTAGGCAGGATCCATACTTTTCATCTTGTGTTTATCACTTTGACAGCACAGATTAAGCGACGAGACTAGCATTTGTTTTGTTTCGGATATGGAACAAATGGGTAATGGCGCACCAACTCTGGCAATTTGTTCAAAAGGCCACAAGAGGAAATTATGTTGCGTATTCCAAAACAAGAATCAAAAGGTCAGACTTGCCATAAAGTGATATTTCATTGTTGTTCCTAGAGAAAGCTCCCTTTAGCGATTCAGCTGTGCAGTGATTACTGTACGCACGGCCACTTTTCCCAATAAGTCTCTTTTCCATTTCTTCATTTGTGTTACAGTAGTTAGGGGTACAAAGATTGGTGGAAGGGAAGAGAAATGTCTGAAAATGTGTTATAATTTTAATGATTTTAATATGAACGTATCAGAATAATTGGATATGTATATTTCATATTTGTTTAAATGGAGGAATAACTACTGGAAATGTATCGTCTCGTTTTTTGAGATAAAACAGATCAGAGAAAGTTTCACACAGGGCATGGTCATTTTGTTCAAATTGTATTTTACAGTACACTTTCTGATGCAGCCAAAATAACTACAAAAAGTAATATATAGGTAAGTTAAAATGATTATGAAATGTATCACAATTTTTGTCTGGGATCCAGAAAACACACTGCATCAATACTTTATGAAGACGTGAGTCTGGTCATAGGTGAATTTGAAAATGGGGAGATTCACAGGTGTATTAGCCAATCTGGGACATGCATTATCCATCAGTATCAAAAAAAAAAGAAGGAAGAAATATCACAAGGGCTGAAAATCATTGCAGATTTCTGCAGAATCAGTGAGTGAAGAACTAAATTCTGTTCATCTGAGGTGAGATAAATTTTATTTGGTTTAATTATTTTGTATTTGGTTTTAGTAGGTGACCAATGAGCTCCTCTGTTTCACACGTGTCACTGAAAAAAGAAAAAAAAAAAAAAAAATCTGATTGCACGACTGACTGATATCAATCTGTAGAAAAAATACATAGAGATATCAGGCTATCTTGACTTGAGTAGATT